>NC_046319.1:56343186-56960343 GCF_009819535.1 Lacerta agilis
CAGGTTCAATTCCTGGCATCCCTAGGTAGGGTTGGGACCCCTGTTTGAAACTCTGGAGAGTCACTGCTGGTCAGTGTAGACAATACTGAGTTAGATGGACTAAGTTAGATGCATTTCTGTATACATTACTTGGCTTGAGAAAGGTATTGCAAAACTTGAAGAAGCGTGAATTTCAAATGATGGTTGCATTTTTGTTCTTATTGTTTCAGAAAGTGTGAATTGGGCATTTAATTTCTCCCCCATCCCTTCTGAGATGACAAAACCTTGTCCAAAACCCACATGGATTAGGATATTGAGAAATCATTTACAAACCTCTCCTCAAATGCAACGGGTTTGCGTGTACATTCACACATACTTGCCTTCTATGAAGGGACCAGTTCCAGCTGAGATTCTACTGTTTAGGTCTGATATATGTATGATGCTTCTCTTCTTTCGCCTTCTCATTTTTGGTGACCTCCCCTGTGTGATGGGTTGTGGATAGACTTCAGCCCTCTTCACTGACCTGCGCTCTGCAAAGATTGCCCCCAGCCTCTTCTTTTATCCTGAATTGGATTAGGAAAGTTAATCAGCCATTTTATGGAAGTCTCAACCCTTCCTGCTCTTCAGGATTAAGAACCTACTGCCAGAGCTGTTAGCCACTTCTCTAACATGATAATTGTTTCTTGGCTGCTAATATATCCTGTACACCCCCCCCCCCCCCGCTTCCTTGCAGTGAGAATAACTCTGTCTTAGGAGAAAGAAAGGCTCCGGAAGATACTGATATTGCCTGTTGGTATGACTGTGCTCTCTTGATGTCTAAGCCACAGGGAACCTTTCCTTCACAAGAAGAAAGATAAGAAAGCTCTGATTCACACATGTATGCATGTCCTTTGATGACTTCAATGCACAGAATACCACTGAAGCTTTCTGACATCAACTTAAATGCACTGCTTTTCAATAGAGTTTGCAAAGGCCAGGGCTACACAAGTGGCAGAGTGGGGTGGTGTGATCCTGCAGTGGCAGAATGGACTGTGCCACTTCAGACTTCAGGCAGGTACCATTGTTAATGCTCTCCTATGCGTTAAAAACCAACCAAACCCAAACTTCATTCAATCAACAAGGAAATTGGGAGGGAAGCTCCTAGTCCAGTGTGCTGTTGCATTACTATTCTACTTGCATGGAGTCCCCACTACCTGACGGGGTATAGTCCAGTCTAGAACCTTAGAACTATGCCACTATGTTCAAGATTTTGGGGCTCAGTCTTCATATTCAGCAGCATGAGTTGGTGTAATGCCGAGGCAATAGAATAAGAAACCTTATTCTCTGAACTGCATGTGGAAAGGAGATTACCATTTTTGAATACTCCCCATGTTCCCAGTTAATTGAAATAAAGAACATTGAGGAGAGCAATTCTAGCTTAACCCTGCCCCTCCTGTACTGGCTTTTTGTTTGCAAGGAGGGGGTTTTCTCCTTGATGTAGGAAAGCAGTAAAAAATTATGATTGGCCCACCAGGAGTGATGCAGCTCATTTTACCACCATATTGCTTGTTTGTTTGTTTGTTTGAAACATGCCTATACTGCCCTTCAATTAGACAGATCTAGAGTAGTTTTCAATAGCTCATAAAACACAATACATTTGCAATAATAAATAAAACACTTTATTGCAGCAATAAAAAAGCAATTGCAGCTGAATCTTTCTAGGCAGTCTTCAGGGACAGCCCTATGCACAATGCACTGCGGTAGTCTAACCTGGAAGTTACCAAAATGTGGGCAATTGTAGCTGAGCTACCTCCATCCACGAGGGGTTGCAGCTGGCAGAGCAGCCTTAGCTGGTGGAAGGTGCTTCATGACACTGAGACCTTGTGGGTCATTAATCACAGAGCTGGACTAATGAACACCCCCAGGCTGTAAATATGATGCTTTAGTGCAAGTGTGATGATTTCCAGAACAGGCTGAGTAACACTTCCCCGGACAAATGAACCATTCAACAACAGTACTTCTGTCTTGTCAGTCCTGAACTTCAGTTTATTCATCCTAATCCACTTCACCACTGCCTCCATGCAATGATTCAGCACATGGACTACTGAATTTGTAGGCCCACTCTCAGTGGTCATTTGTAAGTGTGTGGTAATCAAGGGTAAAGAAATCAACAGATGTGCAACCCAATCCAAACTTGATTATTATTATTTTACCCGTTCTTTATAAGGGCAAGAGATGCACTTGTGACCAACTTTGGCTTTGCCCAGTGGAGGACTGAATCTGGAACATGGGATGTAGAAGGAGGAAACTCAGAAACTTGATAAGCTTTAAAGATGAACCAAGTGTAGAACACCATGGCTTACAGAATTTTTGCGGTTCGTGGTTCACTCTTAGCCTCATCTGCCTCATCCAGGGCCTGGATGCAGCTTTCCAGGCCTCTCTGGCTTGCATCCATCTCTGGCCCTCTTCTGCACCTTCATAAGGTACTGTTGCCTGGCTGGAATGTGTTCTTGAGTTCTGACAATGCCCCTTGCTTGTCAGGATGGAAAGATTGTTCTGCCCACTTTTTGCATCTGGCCCCTCCCACCCCGGAAGGTTGCCCATGAGGGCCCATTGGGCTGAAAAGGGTTCCCCATCCCTGAGCTAGAAGCTATATATGAGCTCTTCTAAGTCAAGAAGTCAGTCCTAAGGAGTGGGTGTCCTCTTGGTAAGCCCTGGACATCTAAGCCAGGATTTCCGCATAGCAACTGCTGCCATTACCTCCTTTTTCGGGTCCTCACTCTACAGTTAAATGGGAATTTCGGTCCATTGACAAGCCTGTTAAGTTTCTAAGAGAAAGCATCTATTCCATGCTCCATAAAACTTGGGACAAATATATGTGAGGCTACATTTTCCTTGGTTCATGAGGAATGCTGTTGGAGTAAATTTATTGTTCAGCAGTGGGCAATGAAACAATTCCAGGTGACTTCACTGGAGCCAGAGTTTTCACCTTAGTCTTCAAACATCTTAATTCTGGTTTCGCCTTTGTCTCCTGCATCATGCCCAGCATGGACAAACGGACATTTGGATGGATGGGCTATTTTATACTCGGCCTAAGAATCAGGTGCTCTGCAAAACAGAGCGACAGCAACAAAAACAGTGCTTGTAAGAACTGAAACAATAGTATGCAGATATTCAAATTTGCCCCAGAATTTCATTTGACAAATTTTACGTACAAAATTTTGAACCTGAAACTCGCATTTAAACACTGTGTGAAATTTTAAAGGAGTCCAATTTTGAATTAGATTTGTTGGCGTCTCTCGATTAGTTTGATTTGGGCAGGTGTCAAACCTCATAAACTGTCACCTCTCAAATACTAAATCCGATTAGACCTAGGCCCAGTACGCACAAGCATAAATGTCACTTGGTATCTAATCACTCAACAAATCCCTTATGACTCTCGGCTCAATGTCACAAACTAACAAAATTCCCGGCATCCAAATTTTACCCAAGATTCTATGGTTTCTTATTTGTGGATCGGCACTGATGCAGTGCTGTCATTACCAAAGCACAGGAGCGACCTTATGTGCGTTGATTAACATATCATTTAAAAAAAGGAATACTGATGTAATGAGACCATCACATCTGGATTCCTTTCCTGTTGTGATTTAATCAACGTACTTATGCGTAATTACAGCATCAGAAACAAACCCATCAAGACCCCTATGTTGCCTGGCGTTTTGATCAATGCGCATTTGCGCTCCCCCACCCAGTGGTCTGCCAGTAAGAAAGAAAAATACATTATGCAAACCTGCAGCAGACTGTGCACCTACCAATCCTGAAATTAATTTTAGAAATCATTCTAGTCGAACCAGAAACCCACAGAATGAAAACAAGATGGAGTGGGGTGCACACCCACTCATCCCCAGCAATCTGCGTTTGAGGTGCTGTGAGGTGATGCTGAAGCTCTGTGGCATGTGATCTGTGATGTTCAATTCATGCATGATACAATCACTGATGTCGCCGCCATCAGAAGATGGAACGTGTTCATTTGCAGCAACTCACAGTGGCAGGCAAATTCCAAAGAAGAGGAGCCCGTTTGGGAGGATATTAGGGAAACTGCGAGGGTAATGGGGATGCATGTGCTGTGTGCGTCACCACTTGTCAGTGATCTGATTAGCATTGTGGAATAATGATCCAGTGGTTTGTACTGCTGTGGTTGAAATCCAGAACACTTGGAAGATAGGGACACATATCCTGTGTACTCCGATGAGCCTTTTCCATTGAACCTTGAACCATTAGCACTGTACTGTCTGCTTTTCTGCACTGGCTCAGACCCAGCGCCATATCAGTGGTACATGGGTGGGGTTGAAAGCTGCGTGTGGGTTCAGATTCTTGCCCCTCTCTACATTTCCTCTGTGGCTCATCCCTCCCTGTCACTGTATACTACCCCCCCCCCCCCGGTGACAATAGACTTAATGGGGTGGGGAGGAGGAGTCACAATACCTACATTTGCTCTTTTCTCGTCGTAATATTCTGCAGTCGTCTGAGTTATCAGGAGTCCCAGAGATGTGATCGTGGACAGCGGAGTCTTGTCTCTTTTCTCTTCTAACATAGTTTGTGCCACTGTGAAAGTATTAATTCGTTTTTGTTTTGTATGTATGTATGTATGTTTGTTTGATGCCAATAAAAGTTTGATGATGATGAATATTTCTCTCCCCCAATTCATTTCTGGAGGGGGAAGAAATCCAGAGGCTACTTCCCACATGCTCAGACTTTCTTTCTTTCTTTCTTTCTTTCTTTCTTTCTTTCTTTCTTTCTTTCTTTCTTTCTTTTCTCCTTCTCTCTCCCTCTCCCCCCACTCCAACTTTTGGCTGTGAGGAGAATTGGGTCAGCAAGGTAACCATGGCAATGCTTAAGCAAAGAGAGTCTACGATCCAGCCCCCCTCCCCACCATCTCTCTCTCCCTCTCTCTCTCCCTCCAGAAACCCTTACATTACAGATTAACTAGATTGTCAGCTCCAGCAATGAGATTTGGGGCCTGAAACCCTTCTATTTGGGGGCCACGATTATTCCGATCTATTTCTGGAGGGGAGGTGGAGGGCGGGTTGTTGAGCTGCTTCCGTTACTCCATTTACACTTGGATGCAATACAGTATAGGACCCATCCATCTCTAGGTAAGGCACATCCTTCTTCCCATTAGCATTGATGTTTATTTTCATTGATGTTAGGCAAACGGCGGGGGTGGGGGGAGAGGTGTAGCATTACTTTTGCAATAACCCTTGGCAGTGGCGATTCTGGGTTGGCAAAGCTGATTTTTAAAAAAAACAAATACAGTGAGGAATTTGTCCGTCCCCCTCTGCCAAATGACTGGGTCTATGCATTGTATTTTCCTTGCCACAAAGGGAGATTTCTGTTTGCATTTTGCATGCATCGCTCTTTCAAAGAACAACCAAGCTGGCACCATGAGGCAAGGATGCTAAAAGATGCATTCTTTTGATGTCCTGCCGCCTCTTTGCTTCCTAAGGGTTGTGGCAGGGATGACAGGTCAGCAGGAATGTGAAATGGATGCATGATTTAAAAGAACTCTCAGAACAGTGTCTGGAGGCACAAATCGCACACACTGAGTTCAGTGGCCCTTACTCCCAGGTAAGTGGATGTATAATTACAACCTGGTTGAGCATCTGTAATCCTGTTAGCTGGTGATTGCCTCACTTCAAACAAAAAACCCTCTTTTTCTCTTGAAATAAGTTTTTCATGGTTTTAGGAACCTGGTATATTTGAGAATGTTTTCATTTGTTAAAAAATCAGAAGATGAGGGATAGAATGCTTCTGCAAGAGAAAGACAGCAAGAGTCGGGAATTGATTGAGCTTCTTTACCAAACCTTTCCCTCTTCTTGCTGTTTATTTGGAGAGAAATGATGAGGAAACAGTGGTTTGGTTTTGGGATGCTGAAGTGAATGAGGGTCATCCAGCAGCCACCCTGTGGCTAAATTAACAGTGCAACTCTCAGGTTTCTTTTTTGGAAGTACCTTAAAGGCATAAACAACCTGGGAGAGCTGAGGAAAAGGTAAACCAAAAAGACAGGCTAAGAAAAATAGATGCCTCCTCTTGTGTTCCCAAATGAGCAAAGAAGCACCCACTGTTTCAGTTTTTTGCCTCACCTTCTCTTTCACATGTTGCATTGCCAGTGATCTTACTGGCATCACTGTGGCATAATGATCTAATTTCTGCACCCACCCTAGTCTGGTGAATCTCAGCAGCAGCAAATAAAGAGCAGGGCAGAAGAGGCAACTGACATGGTACTTAGAATCATAGAATTGGAAGAGACCACAAGGGCCATCCAGTCCAACCCCCTGCCAAGCACTTTCTACCTGCTCTTTGAGAAGACTGCTTTAATTATTATTGTTGTTGTTAATCATAAATGAAATTTGCTTCATTGAATCACTCCCAGTGAAGCATATCAAATCAATTTCACAATACAATAAAAGCATACAAGACAATTTCAAATCCAATGCAGATATCGATTGGGATAAAAATCTCCATTTGGAAGTCTTATTGAAAGAGGAAAGCAAGCCCTTTTACAAACACAAACGCTCCCTCATTTAGCTGTTTATGGATACATGAGGTTTGAAGGATTCTTGCACCCCACATCTTTCTACCAGTCGTGCCTTGCCCTGTCCTGAAGCACAATTTCACTTAACATTGTGGAGTGTTGTCATTATGATAGCAAAAAAGAACTGTGGTAATCAGTTGTTCCAACGTGTGCTTGGGGTGTGGGTTGAAATTAAGCTGGCCAAACAGTGCAATCTATTGGATGCCTATCTAGATGCAAGCCCCATTGAGTTTCATGGCTTTTACCCCAAGATAAGTGAATATAGGGTCGCAGTCTAGTGGCCAAACTATACATGACCCTAAACCAGCAGTGGCACTCCAGGTGTTGTTGGCCATTAACCAAACTGTGTGGGGCTTGTGGGAGATGGAGTCCAGCAACATCTGGAGGGTAACAGGTTACCCACCTAGACACATCACTTGCAGTTGGTGCCTATCATGTCGCTGCATCCATGTTCCCACTGTTGCCCTGAGGGGGGCTTAGATGGAGATGACTCACCAGCAGCCACCAGCACCCCTTCGGCACCACCCAAACCTGAGGGCATTGCTCTCTAATCATCCTCAGACTCATCAGATAAGCCTTCTGTATTATCTCGTGCTCCATGGCCCTGCAGGAGCATGCGACTGCAGAAGCAGCTGTGGGCTTCGCTTGCCAACTTTAAGCCTTCAGATGACTTTGGTCCTCTGCTGAGACAACATTTTCATTAGCTCAGCCAACAGGGCTCAGCACTCCTTTAACAGAGGTTGGATGGCTATCTGTCATGCATGCTTTAGTTGGGATTCCTGCATTGCAGGGGGTTGGACTAGATGACTGGTTGGAAAGAGTTGTGCATCTCCAGTAGGTTGCATAAGAGAAGGTTGAAACGGGTTTAACTTGTTAAGAACTGAGATTGCAAACTTCAACCAGTCATTTGTTAGATTAGTCAACTAAAAAGCTGACCCCAATGAACAAAGCAGCGGGTTGTTCTTATTTTTAATGTTTAACTGTCTTAACGCCAGAATGGGCAAAACCTGCAGATGGCAGACAACTTCTTAAAGTGGATGTTTCCCCTTCTTCTCTTTCACACATGAAAGTTGCCTGTAAGTTGGATGCTGCTGTGACATGTAGAGACAAAACTGTCTTATTTACTCATAGAGGTATTGCTTTATTCATTTGCTGATAGAATAGAAATAGAAAACCCATATCAGGTAAGAGTTCTTTTAATTGGATGATGGACCTATTAAGAACTTGAATAAGGAGTGTTAGGATAGCTTCAGTGTTGGTGTTGTATGGCAGCATAATGAATTTTCAAAGGGTCCAACTCAGAAACCTCAGCAGCCTCATTTGTAAATCTAAGGAGAATTAAGTGTCTTTCACTCTATATCTGGTTCTCAGTGTTGCTATAGGAGCATTCAGATGAATCACGTGATCCCATTTGGATCATATTGGGCTGTTAGCACCTCCTTATGCACTCTTGTGGCCTGGGGATGTGTCTCCCCCATCTTAATCATACTCTGGCTCTGACTCCCCTGTAGCTTCTTTAGCTCCACAGCCATGTAGGAACACACAAGTTTGACTGGAATAAGTGGTCCTGACAGCTTTTTAAATCTTTCACATAATTCTGGTCCTTTGCTGATAAAACATACAGGTATAGCCCAGCTAGCAGGGGGTACATAGAACTATCCATGGTTCTGATTGTTGCTCCCTAGAACCTGCCATGAGAAAGGCAGTAGTCAACTTACCAGCCTTGACCTTGCCTTTTATACCTGGACTTCTCTCCACATAACTGTGATCTTAAGGAGCTGGTGTTGTCCCATGGCAGTGGCCTTAGAGGGAGGAACTTAAATGCCATTTATTCAACCCAATTTGTATCAGCATGTATTCTTTGCCAGGGGTGCTAGCCAAACAAAACAGTACACTGCACTTCCATGGAGCAGAACAAAGTGGTAGCAGATGAAGGAATTCACAGAGCATTCAAACTCTCCCTGTTTTGAATAGCAAATAGGCACTGTTTTTAAGGGAGAGAGCAAAACTAGAGCTTTTCTTCCCAGTGTGCTACTTTGCTACTCACAGAGAATCTTCACATGAAAGAGCATTCTGAAAAACAAGATCTCTTCCCTGCTACCAGAAAAGTGAGGAACGTCTCTTTGATGTTTGTGTTGACAAGGCCCAAGCAGAGTGGTAAGAGACAATATTTTTAGGGCCACCAGTATAGGAACATGAGATCTTCGCAATGCAAGTAGGAAAGGTTTTGACCAACTCCCGAAGTGAGGAGGGATGATGGAAACTCACAAAATGGATTTGCTGCCGATGTGATAAAGTGAAGGCAAAAGTTTTTCAAACTAAGCTGCTCTTAATTGGGGACAGGGGGCAGGCAAATTTGAGGTGCTCCGCAGGAGGCTGCAGTAGAAAGCACTTGCCAGCAGCTGAAAGGTCACTTGTGAATATGAGTAACTATGCTTAAAATGTGCTGGGATTATTTTAGCCAGTTTAACTGTCATCCTTTCTCTGCAGGGAATTCTGGGCACAGTAGTTCTGTGTGCAGGGCCAAGGAATATGTGGTAGAGAATTATCAGCACCCTCATCAAATTCCAGTTCCCAAGATTCTTTGGGAGAAGCCACTGAAGTAGCATGAAACCAACTTTTCCCTCATTGTATGGCTGAATACCTAGGTTTGCTAACATTGAACAGGTAACAGCAGCCAATCACTACAGCAGAAGAGCTCAGTGCTAAGGCAACTGCTTTGCACTGGAATGATTTCCGACATGGGGCAGATAGGATAAATAAGCAAACACTGGCAATTTCTGCTCCTGTTTCAATTTTTTTTTCAGAATTCTCTGATGACTCTAGTGAAGTGCACCTAAAATGTAATGTGTGAAGTGACCCTGAGAACTTCAATTATATACCATTGAAAGCAGGACGTTACTAAAAGTGTGTGTGCGCAGTTAAGGATCTCATTATTTTGACTATTACATTACTCTTTAATTTTCACCACTGTGCTAAGTATTGCTTTGCCATTTATGGCTGGCTTGAAGGAAAGGTCCCCTGCCTCGTTCATTTTCAGAGAATAGAAAAGCGACCCGCTAACCCATTTTGTTACTAGGAACTGGTTAACGCTCTTGAGCAACAGCCAAATCTTTTATTGAAAGGCTGGCAAGAGAGGTCTATTTATCTAAATTTCCTGGGGAACAGCTGATTTGCAGGACTAATTGAGGGCTGGGGTGGCATTGGCAATGATTTAAACTTGCTGCACAATGCCTGTCCAAAACAGAGCCCTGCTCCTTGACAATAGAGATAATTGGCCAACAGCATACAGCCAGCATTGTCTTTGTTCTGAGCCACAATGAAAATCTCAATTTCACATCCAAATTCTGAACTGAGAAAAGCCTGATTCTGCAACCTGAATAGATTCTGCAAATCAAATGAAGGGAGTCCCCTAGAGATTGAATACCCTGCCCTTTTAATACTGTTCATTCCACCTTGGGGCTTCTTAGATATTGTGGCTGTTCAAGGTTAACTTGCATTGCTAGGGGCTTAAAATATGCAGATTGGAGATAGAATTCAGTTTCCTATCCAATATCATAGTCCTTCCCTTTGACTCCCCATCCTGCCCCCGCTATATGATTGGAACAAAGTCAATGGGAACCATCCACAAGGGAGTTCTCTTGCAGAACTTCATTGAACTGGATGGGAAAAACACATGGACACCATGCTCTTGAACTTCTGCCGTTCATGTGCAGGAGCTTTTCCCAGTGAATGGTGCTTTTATTCAGACACCTCTGTTTCTAAATGCATGAGTAGCCTGGTGTCTCCTGCACACACTGGGAAAACCAAAAACCAAACATTCAAAGAGCAGTGCAGGGTTGTTTGCAAAAAGGCCTTCAAACAGCTCAGGACTGTGCTTTGAAGTCATGAGAGTTAGGGCTTCAAAGCACAGCATCATCTGATGCAAGATGATTGGCAGGTGGGTGGCTCTGCCCACCTGACAAATTTGACCAGGGGTGGGGAGATAATGCTCTGGTCTAGCCAGAAAAGCCTCCCCACCCCTGTGGTATAGAGTAAACTAATAAGTCATGGCTGAGCCTCTAAATTTGACTCCAAAGGCCATTTTGCCCACCCAATATTCACCTGAAATCAGGTGCAGGACAAGTAAAGCTGTGGCTGCAAAGGAACAATGGGAACCTTAAAGTGAGTTCTCCCAGTTGTTCTTTTGCAAGCAGTTTGGTTCAGAATGTTTAAAATTGGCACAAAATCCAAGCTGTGCTGCTTACAGCAGAGGTTATATCCACCTGACATCATAAGATGCCAGATGATTGACAGGGGATCTGGCCCTCTGGCCAAAAGTGCTTCCCCGCTATGATAAGTAATCTGTAATTCTTTCAGGCAAACAGCAATGTTGGCAAGCTCTCTTTCTGGAATCAGATCAGATGAAGGGACAGGGCTCCTATGCAGATAGAAGCAGGCTTAAGGTTCAGTCACTCTTAATTCACTTCTGTGATTGGTAGATTGTCAGGGAAAGGGGGGCAGCTACCCCCGTCCACTCCACAAACCTGAGTTGCAAGGGGCAGATTCCTCCCAACATTTTCTCTATGCTTCTCAGCAAATGGCTGCCATTCACTTTTATAGATGAGCCTTAGCTCAGTGGTAGAGATCTGTTTTACATGAAGGTCACAGGTTTAATCTCCAGATAGGACAGGGAATAACGTTTTCCTTAAATTCTGGAGACCCACTGACAGTTAGTGTGGACAGTATTGAGCTTGTTAGATCAATGGCCTGACTCAATATATAAGGCAGTTTCCAATGCTC
This sequence comes from Lacerta agilis, assembly GCF_009819535.1. Lineage (NCBI taxonomy): Eukaryota > Metazoa > Chordata > Lepidosauria > Squamata > Lacertidae > Lacerta > Lacerta agilis. The sequence continues at coordinate 56,354,522 of NC_046319.1, forward strand.
CAGTGACAGAGCAAATCCTTTGCATGCAGAAAGTCTCAGGTTTAATCCCTGGCATCTCCAGGTAGGTCTGACAGAGACTCCCTGTCTGAAACCCTGGAGAGGATGTTGCCATTCAACGTAGCTAATTCTAAACAAGATAGACCAATGATCGGATTCAGAGTAAGGTTTCCTGTGTCATCGCTAGATTTCTCCTTTAGGTTGATGAGAAACAGTCTATTCTCTATAAACGCAAGGTGCTCTGTACTCAGGTGTAGGTTAGTAATCCCTTTGCCCAGTATTGCTACCTGGAAAGGAGACCTGGGACAGAAGCCTCCCTTCTCCAGCCAGCCATAATCAGGGCCAGCCCTACCATTTGGCAAAGTGAGGGGGCTACTTCAGGCAGCTGATTTTGAGTATCATGAAAGACCAGCAGATTGTTAGCTCTTTAATTTATCATGGCCCACTTTTTGCTGCTTGTGGTATTTTGTGCCCCAGGTACCCAAATAACTTGGCTGGCTTTGGGTACAATGCACCTTTACTGGAGGGGGACACCATTTGCAGCTCCACCCCAGGCAGCAAAATGTCTTGGGCCAGCCCTGTAAATAACGGGTGCTTACCCTGCTTCTTGCCAGTGACTGTCTCAGCACTCTGGTCCTCTCCTTCTTACTTTCTCCGAGGCTGAGTTGAGACTCGTGTGTTGCTGTATCATGCCTATTCTGGGTAAAGGGCCATGGCCCAGCGGCAGAGCATCTGCCTTGCCAGTAAAAGGCCCCAGATTCAATCCCCTGTTGTGATAGACCACTATCTGAAAGCTTAGACAGCTCCTGCCAGTCAGTGTACAAAATATTGGGCTAGAGGAAACAGTGGGCTAGACAGAGTTCAATTCATCTGGGATGTTTTCCCACACAAATTCCACTGAAACAAATGGAGGATGCAGAAGGCCACAGTAATGTTATTGTACGACACTCAACTCAATGAGGTTTGTGCTGTGGAACTTCTTCGTGGATTGTGCCTCACATTCATCAGTGTCTGCAAGTAGGTGGCCTGTGAATTTTCTGACTCCAAGCATAAAAATATTTCAGGCTGGTCCAGCAGTAACAAGCTATTTCCCATCTTTCTTGCCCCTTAGTGCTGTTTAGTGTCCAAAATTACGTTTGCCACCAGAAAAGAGGAGAAATTTATTTATTTATATCCTGCCCTTCCTCAGATAGAGCCTAGGGCAGCTAACAACCTTTATCAATACATCTGGGGTTCCCAAAATGGTGCATTCACCATCTGCCAAGACTGCATTTCTCTTTTTAAAAAAAGAAAAAGCTTTCATTGGTAGGGGTTGTTTGGTTGGGTGTTGCCTGTTGTTGTTGTTTTGTGTGTGTGTGCATTATTTGTTCAGGGATCCATGTTTTGTCTCTTCTTTGAGGTGGGTGTCTGAGCATCACTGTTTATCCTTCTTCTGTGGGACGAATATATTGATGTGCCCATGAGAAGGTCCTTAGCTTTCCAAATGTGCTCTCAGGACCCAGAAAGATTGAGTACCCCTCCAATAAATCAACATCACCCAAAATCATATCACCAAAAATCACACGGATGCCACACAAGTTGCTACAGTGTGGAATAAAATGCCAGGAATTTGTTGTCTCCCAGTTAGCTCCAACCAGCTAAAAGTGCAGCACAAAACCTTTCACCACACAAAAGCAGTCCAATTCCACCCGGGCACAGCTGGTAACTTAGCAAGCCAGTGAGAAAATGTCATCTCTAGAGATCTAGAGAGTTTGCTCATATTTAATGTTTAATTCCCCTCCATGCCTCCCCCCCTTTTTCTTTCTTACCGCTTTCCTGGAAGTGTTTTCCAAGGCGCAGCCGCCTTCCCCTCTTATTACAAAGTGGCAGGGAATGAATAATTTAGCTTCCTCTAGATGATGGATGCGTCCCATCACATGGGAAGGCTGAATTATTCATGGCAGGGAAAAGCAAGAGTGAGCAAGTTAGGCATCTGGGCATTTTAGGGGAGCATTGGAAGTTGCCTTATAGTGAATCAGGCCGTTGGTTCATCTAGCTCAGCACTGACTACACTGACTGGCAGGGGCTCTCCAGGATTCCAGGCAGGGAATTTTTTCCATCCCCTACTTTGAGATTCTGCTGGGGATTGAACCAAAGAGTATCTGCGCTCAAAGTGGATGCTCCACCATCAGGTTGCAGCCTGTCCCACTATGGTCTCTATGGCAAGGCTGAGCTACTTTTGCACAGAATGGGCAAAAAGAGTCATTTGCTGGGAATGCAACTAAAACCTAGGCTAGCCCAACGGCAGAAGCTGCCAAAGAATTTTAAGTGGGGCTGCAGGTGGGGAGCCTCTTCTCTGGGAGCTGGAGTGGTGGCCACACCTCTTACTGGCCTTGCCGCACACCCTCCTTGAAGCATGATAATGCTTTTTACTTGCCTGGAAAGAGTGTGTGTTTGTGTGTGTAGACCTCTGCCTCGTGACATCAGCAAGCTCTAGTTTCTGAGTCTCAAAGGACACATATCAGAAAATGTCTGGGAAATAACTGGAATTGAGTGTTTTGACCATATTATGCCTGTGAAATGTCAGTTCATTTCTGGGCACAGTTTAAAGTGTTGGTTTTGGCTTTTAAAGCTGTTAATGACTTGGGAACAGATTAACTGAAATAGCCCCCTTTTCTTGTAAGTACTTAGCCAGCTCTTAAGATCTTCAGAAACCCTGGTCTGAGTGCCCTCACCAAACAAAATGAGGTAGGCCACCACTAAGGTGAGGGACTTTTCAGTAGAGGCACCCCAGTTCTAGAATAGCCTTCCCATACATGTTTGCCTGTATGATCAGGAGAGAACCTTCCTATTTTCTCAGTTCTTTAACTTCTGTTTCACAGTCTGGGCCTGAAACTGTTTTGATTTTTCAAATCAAGCCATTCTAGTTTTTATTGTTTTATGCTGCATGCTAATACTGTATTATTTTAAAATGTATTATTACAACATTATTAATATTGTATTAAAAGCCATAGCTCAGTGACAGGGCATTTATTTGGCATGCAGAAGGTCCTAGCTGCAATCTTTGGCCTATCCAGATATGGTTGGGAGGGACTCCTTTCTGAAATCCTGATTTGCTGCCAGTCAGTGTAGATAATACTGAGCTAGATGGACCCAGTGGTCTGGTGTGGTATAAAACAGCTTATGTTCCTATTTTAAGGGTGCAATCCTATGGCTTGGGAAAGGGGAGAGGGATACAACAACACTTTAACGACTCATTTGACACCCTCTTAGACAGGCATCCCCAAACTCAGCTCTCCAAATGTTTTGGGACTACAATTCCCATAATCCTTGACCGCTGGTCCTGTTAGCTAGGGATGATGGGAGTTGTAGCCCCAAAACATATGGAGGGCTGAGTTTGGGGATGCCTGCAGTCTTAGAGATGCAGAAGGGGTGGACAGAGTACCATTCTGCGTTCTTCCAGATATTTCTAGGCTTAGATTTAAAACAACAACAACATTGAAAACATTTTCCCTCTGAAAGGGAATCAATAAGTTTAGACACACTCAGAAGTGTGACCAAATTTCCCTTTGTTTGGGGACCTAACAGGGAACTGGAAGAGCTTAGGATAGTTCAGATCTCAGCTGCTTTCCCATAAACCACTGTCAGTTTGGCCACAGCAGCAGAGGAGGAAGGCAGATCATGGGCCTACTGTGTTCTATCAGTTTGGCTCTCTCATACCCTTAATAGATTAAATATTTAATTCACTGATGGCGAGTCCCACAGAGACAACCTAAGGAAGAGATCCTGTATAATATGTGCATATAGGGAGGAAACTGTATCTCAGTGGCTAGAGCACTCACTTAGCATGCAAAATGTTGAGGGTTCAATTTTTTTGGCTAAGGTTTCATGGCTGATAGTCAAAGAAAGGTCTTTCCCAGCTCTAAGATTTGGAAGCAACCACCCCCAACCTAGACATTTTGGACTATAACTCCTATCAGCCCCAGCCAACATGGCCTTTGGTATCCTTCTAGCTGGCTGTGCCAGTCCACTTGCAGGATCTGCCATTAGCTAACAATAAAGAAAAGACAGGTGCCAAAGGACCTGCTTACGTTATATGAAAATCACAGTTGAGCTCTGGTAAAAAGATCTCCTGGGCATCAAGGACAACAAAAACGATTCAAGAGCTTCCAAGAAACTTGTTTTCTGGGTGTTACAATGTTGGCTTCTAAAATAAGACTGAGAGTTACACCATCCAATAGGACTTTTCAAATGTAGATATAGCCATTGGGTATTCATTGATCAGGTATCAATATGGCTATAGGAAATGTTTGGAGGACTTGACTAGATTTTCAGTAAGAAAATGATACATATTTTATTAAGAGCACTGTCCTTTGTACTCAAAAGTGTCCCATGGAGTCCAGTGGGACTTTCTCCTAATCAAGCTGTGGCCGAGGCTCCAAAAAGCGCCTTTTGCTATCCTCCTCTTCAGGGTGAGAAATAAGACCATCTTGTATGATTTATGTTGCTGCATTTTTGTTGTTGTTGTTGTTGTTGAAGACAATTGTGGTCTGTGATGCAAAACATCTCTGTTTTCTAAAGACCCCATCTGTGTGTACTGCTTGGTACTGTCATAATTCAGGGACAAATGCCATTGACTAGGCACAGCTAAATCTAATCCATGCCACGCTAGAGAGCTAAAACAGCTCTAATGTTCAAGCTGGCGGTCAGCTCTGGCAGGGTGGGGCAGACAGCAACACTCAGCAAAGCTTTAGGGCCATGGTAGCTGGTGTCCATTGAGACTGGCAGGGTGGAAAGCACAGAGGCAAATAGTAGTTGGAGACAGAACCTATGAGAGGCAGAGCCAATTAATGCTAGTTTTGTTTCCTCCTCTTCCCTGCTGAGTTCTGTCGGAGAAAACCTGAGACTAAGGGCTTATTCATACTTCCTCTCATCTCTCTGCTCCCCCCGCCCTGGGGAAAACCACTCTTTTGTGCTCAATTGGAGCAAACAGAAAATTGAGTTTTCTCTGGAGTGGTGTTTGCTCCGATTTAGTGCGAAGGAGTGGGTTTTCCCTGGGAAAGGAGCGGGGCAAGGAGGAAACTGCTTGGACCCATGCCTAGAAAGTGTGGGTCAAGTGGGAAAAGGTTTGGACCCATGCTTTCTGGACACAGGACAAGCGAAAGTGTGGACGAGCCCTAAGGAGGAGGAAGCTGACAGCCGGGATGGCCATCACTTGGTCCTTTTTAGTTTTTAAAGAAAAAGGTGGGTAAGGAGATGAGGACATGTTTTCTCCCCTCTCTCATGATACTAGAACATGGGGCCTTTGGTCTTATCCCAGCCTTTAAAATAGGTAATTATAATGTTCAAAGTGGGGGGGGGGATTGTTTGAGACATTGACAGTCTCTTTCCACTGGCACTCATGTCTCCTTTGTCTTCTGTTGCAGCTTCACCCTGCTGGCAAGGAGCCACTGAGATCACCTCAGGTGACCATGCTTAACGGGGAGACAAGTTCCTCCTCATCCAGGAATGTGGTCCGGAGCTCCAGCATCAGTGGAGAGATGTACAACATTGAGAAGAGTAATGCAGGCAACCCCGATTCAGCTAGCCTCTCATCCAATAAGAAGCGGCGATCCAGCCTGGGGGCCAAGATGGTGGCTATCGTGGGGCTGTCCCAATGGAGCAAGAGTACGATGCAGCTCAACCATCCTGGTAGGGAGGCTGTGGGGGATTTTTGTGTGTTGCGAGATACCAGGGGAGGGAGACTGGAATCTGCCTTCATAGACCTGAGAGTTAAGCAGTCTCTATGTATGGAGGGCTGACTAGGGAGGCCTTGGAGGACTCCCCTTAAGTGAAAACAGTGCTTTTGATCATGCTCGGGGACGTCATTTCCTGCCAGAAAGCAGAAATTTTATTCATTTCAGGAAGCAGAAGGAACTCCAAGTCCCATGCTATGCAATAGTAAATGAAACTTGTAGATATGCTCAAGGACAGCCTCCCCCTTACCTGATAGCCTCAGGTACTAGCTGGGGCTGATAGTAATTGTAGTTCAAAACATCTAGAAGGCACCAAGTTGAGGAAGGCTGCTCAGGCAAGCCACTGTGTGACCAAAGTTACCATTTGTTAAAGAGGCCGATATGCATGTCAAATTGACAAGTATCTGTGCCTAGAGAAGGAGTTAATCTTTCCTGATTTTAAAAAAAGTAACCACAACAAATGTTTCTGAGATACAGTTAGGTGCTTGGCAATTCCCTGAGTGGTGAGAAATGTCAAGAGATTTGGAGGTTTATGTTGTTGCTGTTGCAGTATCTAATTTATTGACATATATACCAGCAGCAGGGAGGCAAACCTGTCCCCTCCAAGGTTGCATCCCAAGTTCCATCTAACTTCCTCCCCCACCGGGGGGGGGGTAGAGCATCTGCTTTGCATGCAGAAGGACTTGGGTTCAATCCCTGTCACCCCACAGGTAGAGCTAGTAAAGAGTCCTGTCAGTATAAATAATACAGAGATGGCCTGACTTGGTATAAGGCTTCTTCCTACATCCATATGATGCTCCTTGCTGCTTCTTCTTCTGCAGAGTCAATTAACTCCCCTCTCTTGCTTACATGCACATTTTGCCCTTTCGTTTGCCTGTGGAATAGTTTCTCCTTGCAGAATTTCATGCCACTGCTCTCCCCAGAAGATAGCTTATGCTTTTTTTTTTTTTTTGCTTCAGCTCGGCTGCGGGCTTCAGGGTCAGTTGCTGCTATCTGGCACCATGCTTGCTAAGCTGCTGCCTTGTCCTCAGGAGTTAGGAAGGGTTAGCACATAATGGACAGCTCACGCTGGCTCAGCCACCTGCCCCTTTTCGTCCCATCTCTCGCCAGAACAGTGATCAAATTATAATCATTTAATAAGGGGAAATCCCATTCCCGTCTGTCCTCTTTCTCTTCTGCCCTCTCTCTTTTTCTTGCAACCTCTACCATTGGATGGAAGAAATCCCCTCCAGTCATTGTATATAAATCACACAAAAGGGTTCACAGTAGGATACCAAACAAGCCGAGTGCCTGAGCAACATCCCTAAGGTTTTGCAGCATGCCTCCCCAAAGGACTTTGGAGAAAGGCCCTGCCACACCCTCACAGCCAAAGAAAGTCTCACTCTGTTTTGCATGCAATCAGTGTATTTATTCCTTTGTTTGAGGGACAGGGAGTCTCCAGGCTCTGGTCTTTGGATCTCAGGGTTCCAGTGAAAAACAAGTCTGAAGTCTCTTCTCTCATTTCATAAAACAGTATCTATCAGCAGTTAAACACTTTAGAGCAGCCTTCCTCTACTTGGTGCTCTCTGGATGTTTTGTGCAACATCATCATCTTCTCCAGTTACTATGGCTTTTTCACTCTGGCAAGAATCCTGGAAGTTGGGAGCTGCTCCTCTTCTTACCAATTGAGTTGAGTACCACCTCAATAGCTTAATTAAAAGGAGGCAGGGGTGCCTCCTCTATCATCTGTACAGAGGAATAAAGGAGAAGGGACTAGGAGTCTGGTGCCCTTGTCAGTTAATCAAAATCACGTGGTGGGGAAGGGCCTGCTTTACATGTAAAAGGTTGCAAGTTCAGTCCCAGGAAACCTGAAGAGCCACTGCTAATCAGTGTAATGCTAGCCTGGAAGGAACAATGATCTGAGCTGGTATATGGCAGCTTCCTATGTTCCCATGAGTGGCAAAGGTAACAAGTGATATACCTGTGCAAATTGAAACAGATACTAGAACTTGTTTTGGTTGGACCAAAGACTGGGGAGATATAACAAAGGCATCACAGAATGGGTGGGTTTTGAGGAGGATTTGAAGGAAGAGCCTGTGTGGTATAGTGGGTAAACTTGGACTGGAAAGCCTTGTGTTCAAATGGAAGCTCACTGAATGATCTTGGACTCTATTTCTCAGCCTATTCTACCTTAAAGGGTTGTTGCTGCAAGAATAAAAAGGGGGCACTGAACTCCTTACAGAAGGGTTGTTGTAAAAACACATGCAACATAATTGAGCAGGAGATCAAAGCAGAGGGGAATATGTCTCAGTAGAGATGCATGTTTTGCAAATACGTAAACAAAAAGGCTTTCATGCATTCAGCAATTGCATGCAAGTCATTTTTGTTATGCAATTGCATTTTGAAACTTTAGGCTTTGAATAGCTACAAGGCAGGGGACAATGGGCAGTAACTTTTGTGACCTGTCCTTCTGCATTTGGCGTCATGAATTTTCAAAAGAGACCATCAAGTGGAACTGCTGAAAGGGGTGTGGAAAATGCTCTTTCAGAAGAAAAGGGGCCTGTCAACTATTACAGCTTCAGGAAATTTTTATTTGCCTAAAATAGATATTTGGGGGAAAGCCTGAAAAATAATAATATGAAGAGCCCATTATAATCTTGGCAGTTTTTCAAAGTCGTCCCTTTGCATTATTATAGTTCTGGTATTTGCTGGCATTTCATGGTTCAGCTGTGATTTGAAAAGAAGGAGTTTATTTGGAGCTTTTAAAGAGTTGCACATCTGAGATGTATTCAAAGGGTTGTAATTATCCACAGAAAGGCTAAGAAAAGAAAGAGCAAAAATAAATAAGTTAAAATGGTGAAGAACATAGCTCAGTAATGTGGAACCCCAAAGCAACATTCTCAAATTCAACTGAACTTGAAGAAATGCTGCCAGTTTAGCTGGAGAAAAGCTGATGCGGAGGAATTTTAGATATGAACAAAAAATTCCAGTGCTCATTGCCCACATGGAACAAGGAGCAGAGACACCAACCCAGGTTCACCTTTGGTGGTGTGAATCAAACTTTCCCAAATTGGTGCCATCCAGTTGTTTTAGCCTCTAGCCATGCTGGCTGAGGCTGATGGGACATGGGGTCCAGGACAGCTGGAGGGGACCAAGCTGGGAAAATGCCTCTTTCCCACAAATGATTATTGTGCAGCAGGGGAATTTATTTATCAAACCATTTATATCAGGCACGGGGCACCTATGACCCTCCAGATATTTTTTTGCCTACAAGTTCCATCATTCCTGACCATTGACCATGCTGGTTGGGACTGATGGGAGTTGGAGTCCACCTGTTTTCCATGTCTGGTTTATATGTTGTCTTTTAACCTCTAAAGAACCTCCCAGAGCAGTTTATAACTTTAAAATAACAGTGAAATTAAGCTAGAGCACATTAAACATGCCAATAAAAAGCAAATCTTTAAAAAAGTATGTGTTAAAGTAAGTCAGAAACTTGGTGGGGGGAAAAGCTCATCTTTCCACCTAAAAATCATTTTTTTAAAGTGCCATTCTAATATCCCTTGCATGTGTGTGGGGAAAGGGTGGCAGTTCTACAGAGAATGTGGAACCACTAAAACCTGCTTCATGAACAATCAAATATCTCCTGGTGGTAAAACACAGAATACAGCCTCCAGAGGTTGAGGTGGTCCTTCAAATACCTGGTCCCTAGACATTCCGTTTTTCAAAGGAAAAAACCACCTGCCTACTTTGTTTTTTGAGAAGCATGATCTCACAATAGGTGGGGATCTCTTTCCAGATATTGGAATGCAATACTCATCAAGGGTTGAGCACTAACACCTTCTAGCTCTTGGAGGAGGGGACAGAGAAACAATTTGAATGTGGTAGAGATGATCACAGTGATAGAGAGATTGCGGGAGATTGGGGGTGGGGGTGGGGGACAGAGAGAGATAGCACTGAGAGTTTTTGTTTAGAGTTGGCTGATGATGAAGCAGCTGTGGGTGCTGTGGCCTTCCCTGGGAATCTGGCAGATTTTCTGCCTTCTGGAGAGTATCTGTTTCCAGTAAGCTCAGCTTGAATATTTGTAATTAAAACATATGTTATAAAAATGTCAATAGATCACTGTCCTAATCCATAGGCAAGTGAACTCTGCAGCGATGCCCCTGAACCTCTCGCTGTTCAGGGAAATAAGGAACCAAGTGGCAATATATAGATGCCCAAGCATATCTGCTTACAGAATGAGTACAGAATTCTGGCCCATTAGGCGTTCTCCTGAATCCAATGGCTTTGCCGATATCCTAGCAGCCACCTAGAAAAGGTCAGAAGCTTAGAGCTGAGCTGATGTCCCTTGGTGCTCAGTATTGCATTATTACATCTTATGTCCCCTGCTCTAGATGAGCTGCACAGTCTCCGGGGCAAAGAAGTGAGACATAATTCAGTTTCTGTTGTGCTTGCAACCCTCCCATACTCTGAAGCTGTTGAATTAGCATGGGCCGAGGGTGCTGGCGGTTTGTATGGCATAGGTGCCCACCTACAGGGAACTGGACCAGACAGGAAAGCAGCAGTTTTCTTGAGTGTTGAGCAGAAAACTAGAAGCATCTGTTCCTTTCCCGTCTCCACCTCTGTCAATTACATCCAATGGGGAGAGGGGATACAAATCAGTAACACTTTGCCTTGCTGTCCATGGTGCTGAACTTTTATAAGTAGGGGGTGCATGTCTTCTGTAATCAACTAAGTTCTATTCTGAGTAGACCCACTGAAATTAATGGGTCTAAGTTAGGCATCTTCATTTATTTCAATGAGTCTACTCTGAGTAAGCCTAGCAACAAATACAAATTACTGTATAGTGCAAGTGTGGGGAACCTTTGACCCTCCAGATGTTACTGAACTACAGTTCCCACTAGCCCCAGAAAGCATGGTCAATAGTCAGGGATGTTGGGACTTGTCACTCAGGAGCATCTGGAGGGCCAAAGGTTCCCCATACTTGCTGCAATGTTCTGGATTTAGCCCAAAATCTGGAACTGCTCCTGCTCTGTTCACATACAAGTCATTTTCAGAAAAGTTCAGTTCTGAGTCTATTTATTCTCCCACCCTGCAAATCTTGAATCCAGGCAAACTGTGGCATGAAGGAAGAAGAAAAAAAAAGAAGCACAGAGGTTCAGCTGTAAATTAGTGTCAATGCAAATGGGGTTAATTAATCCTTACCATGGATTTGCCCACACTCTGTTCTGATCATGAAGCAAAATAGAATGGGGGTGGCAGGACTTTTATCCTCTGTGACTCATTAGGAAATAGCTCTTTTATGTCAAGTCAGACCATTGATCTACCTAGCCTGGTACAGCCTACCCTCTGGACTTTGGGCTATAACTCCTTCCATCCCTAGCCATTGCTCATGCTGGTTGGGGCTGATGGGAGCTGTGGTCCAAGACACCTAGAGGGCACCAGGTTTGGGCAGGTTGCTTCATTCTAACTGGCAACCAGCAGCACTGGTGGACCAGGAAACCAGTGTGTGATTCCACAGGGCTCCTAGTTTGAGCCTTAGTGTTTGCCCCCTCCCCCATGGCTTAATCACTTGCTTGAGCAGGATCCTAACTTGGGTTTGAGGGAGCCTGAGAGCATCATAGTAGGAAGGGGATCCTTTCCAGGCACTGATTGTGTCATTTGGTTGCTCAGAACAATCACTGGAGATTTCTTGGTATTTGGGGTGTTTAAGCCTCCTTTTTTACTCCTGCATGTCATGGTCTGGATTTTGTGGGTGTATCTGTGGGGTTGATTTCTTGATCTACAGTATGAATGGGGTGCCTGTATGCTCTTGGGCTCCAACTTCCACCATCCCCATCTAGCAGGGCCAATAGATGGGAGTTGTAGTTCAGCAAAATTTGTAGATTTGCAGATCCTTGATCTAGGGAGACTTAGCATGCCAACATTCCTGGGGATGGTTCAGCTCCCCACTGCTGGCATTCCTTCCGCTGGTGAGCAACTCTGGGAGGGAGGGAGGTGCATTCATGAGCAGCTGGTAGTCAGGCCATGCTCTGTGGGGATGAATCACAGTCAACAGGGCCAGAGGAACTGCCATTTCAGATCAGGCCACTGGCCCATCTCAATTCCCTTCCCATGACAGGCTTACGCTTCAGAAGAAAGCAAGCAGCCGGCCTCCACGTTCTGCTCCTTCCTCCCACAATGCTGTTTGCAGTGGTACTGGATGTGTGTGGGTGGTGGACTCCAGCAGATTCTCTCCTGACCTTTAAATCAGTTGACTTATGTCCTGCAATGGTCTAGTTTAAATTCTCCCAGAAATGCCTCTTGAGTGACTGTAAACCAAATTGTCTGGTAACCGTGAATGAGAGAGCTGTATAAAGATGGGAATTGGGGGGGGGGGCTCTCCAGTCTAGCGTAAAGATTCACAGATGCTTGTATATAGAAGAGGGAGAAAGGTTGTTTTCTGCTGCTCCAGAGAAGCGGACACGGGGCAATGGATTCAAACTACAAGAAAGAAGATTCCACCTAAACATTAGGAAGAACTTCCTGACAGTGAGAGCTGTTCGGCAGTGGAATTTGCTGCCAAGGAGTGTGGTGGAGTCTCCTTCTTTGGAGGTCTTTAAGCGGAGGCTTGACAGCCATCTGTCAGGAATGCTTTGATGGTGTTTCCTGCTTGACAGGGGGTTGGACTGGATGGCCCTTGTGGTCTCTTCCAACTCTATGATTCTATGATTAACACAATAAGTTATTCTGTTGTACAAAAGGAATCCTTCTTTCTAGGTTTCTAAATAGTTAAGTATTTGATGGAGAACAACAGGCTTTTCATAATGGGCATTTTGTACTGCTCCTTGACTAAAGAGCCACATTAGAATGTATCCTAGAATCAAAGAATCATAGAATTGCAGAGTTGGAAGGGACCCTGAGGGTCATCTAGCCCAACTCTCTGTTGTGCAGGAATCTTGACTAAAGCATCCAAGACAGATGGCCATCCAACCTCTGCTTAAAAACCTCCAAGGAAGGAGAGTTCACCACCACCTTAGGGAGTCTGTTCACTGTCAAACAGTTCTTACCACCAGAAAGTTCTTCCTGGTGTTTAGCTGGAATCTCCTTTCTTGTAACTTGAATTCCTGCTCTCCAGAGCAGGAGAAAACAAGTTTGTTCCATCTTCCATGTGACAGCCCTTTATATATTTGAAGATTGCTATGATACCTCCTCAAGGTCTCCTCTTATCCAGGCTAAACATACCCAACTCCCTCTACCATTCCTCATAAGGTTTGGTTTCCAGACCCTTGACCCTTCTCGTCACACATTCCAGACTGTAAACATCCTTCTTAAATTGTGTCACCCAGAACTGGACACAGTACTCCAGGTGTGGTCCGACCAAGGCAGAATAGGGTGGTATGATCTGAACACAATACTTCTCTTGATGCAGCCTAGAATAGCATTAGCTTTTTTTTTTTGCTGCTGCATCACACATTTTGAGTGATGCAAGATAGCTAGGGGAACTAAGGTCAGCTTTGATTAGCAGGGGCTAACACTTTCCTTCTCCAACCTGGAACCCTCCAGATGTTTTGGGCTAGGCTACAATTTCCACCAACCTAAGCCAGCACAGTCAGTGGTCATGGATTACTGGAGTCATTGTCCAAACATCTGTAGGATGGGGATGGTTGGTTGCCATATAAGAACAGATTTGTTTAAAATTTGCATATGCAAATTATTTATATAGTTTAAATTTAGGATTTAAATGAAAACCCAGTACACCTCCCCATAGTGGGGAAGGCTGTGACCTGGGGGCCTGTGTGCTTGCTGGCAATGCACTAACAGCTGATGCACAGTTTCAATGTCCCTGCTCTCCTGTCTCTGGTTCTTTATCTTGAAGCAGGACATTTTCAAATAGAGGACTGTCCTCTTTAGTGCAAGACATATGGTCACCCTAAGCCCATCTCTGGTTCCACTTTGTCCTTTCTTCCAGGTCTGCTCCTCCCATAAGGGCCTGGCGGTATGATTTATCCCAGACTCTCCCTGGGGAGCAGCCTGCTGAAGGATGCTGGCACAGACAGATTAGTATTGGTGAGCAAGAGGGAGAGTATAAGCCTGCTCTGGGAGGAAGGAAGGTACTGGGGAGGGGGTTGACAAGAAGAGGAAGGGTTGCCATGGCAACTCTGTGAATGATTGTGTGAAGTGCTGATTAGGACAGAAATTAGGGGGCCAAAAGGAGCCTGGGTAGTTTTGCTCAGTGGCGCACACAACTTCTTTTGCTTCTGTTCTGAAAATTATCCTCATCTACACCAGCCTCCTCTCTAGGGGCGCCCCGTTTTAAAGCAGGCTGTGCTCCAGCATCTATAAGTCAAATCAAAATTTATTAAACGGTCACAGACCAGATCGTCCTCTTCAACTGAACAACGAAGCACACACAAGACAAACACACGAAAAAACAGCATTTCGAAATTAAGATCTTAAATAAAATTAAACATTTGCCTTTGCCTGCACATTGCTGCATCTATAAGAGAAATTTAGTAGCTTTGCTTTGCTGTCCAATTGCCCACCACACCTCAGTCTGTGGCAGCATGGTCATGAGTCAACACCAGCTGGCTTCTGAATCACATCTGCCTTGGTGTGAGGCAGTCATGTGGATGGCCCCTGCATCAGGCAACATGGCACCCAAGCCTTAGAGCCTAAGGTTACCCAGATGCAAAGTGGAAAGCCCTGTCTGCCTATTATTTGTTGGTTGGCTTGTTTTAGTAATTACATTTGCATCCCGCCCTTCCTTCCATGGGAGCCCAGGGTGCAAACACAAAAGTGGTAAAATAAAAACAATTTTAAAAATGTAAAACAGTCACATACCCTCATAGCTAACAATTCTGAGGTTGCCAGAAATAGCCTTCCAGCTAAAGAGATGTCTGGGAAAACAGAAACATATTACAATTCCAACTGAAAGACAATAATGAGGGAGAGAGACACCTCACCAAAGGGCATTCTACAAAGGAGCTGCTACCAAGAAGGCCCTGTAATGGGCAGTGGCAGAACATCCAGCAGGGCCTCCCATGTCACTTGTAGGGCCTGAGATGGTTCATATTGAGGGGACACACTCTTTTAGGTACTTAGGTCTCAAGTCATTTAGGGCGTTGCACGTCAGTACTGAAACCTTGAATTGGGCCCTTATAAAGCAGGAGATGTGTGCTCTTCCACTCCTACTACTGCCTCTTCTCCACACCACCCTCCCCTCTGCTTTCCATCCCTTCCTGCAGCAGGTCAAAGGCTGCTGCAGATGGAAGTAGAGAAGGACAAAAGAGCTAAGGGCAGAAATGGGCATGAGCCTGCAAACAGGTTCTTTTGTCTTTAGGATTGCCACCTGACCAGGGAAAAACCACCCTGCTCTGTTCCTGTGCTTTTAACTGACGCTTGATAAATAGTTCAAACTGCTGCAGTTTTGGTGGCTAATTCAGAAGTTGGAAAACTAGGGCCTTGCATTGTTTGAATTTGACATTAAGTTGGATTTAGCATCTAGGCCTGGGAGAACAAACCTTTATCAGTCCAAGGTTCCCTCATTTGCAACCTCCAAGGGGCCATGGGCAGGTGGTGGGCGGGGCCAGAGGAAGAAATGGTCTAAGAAACAGCGAGGAGTGTACAAAGAGTTATATTCCAGCCAAACAAAAGTCACCAAGGTCTACAAACACTAGGGCTGCCATATCTTGAAGGGCAAAAAGAGGACAGCCCAAGCCGCTGCCAGCCCGAGCTGGGAAAAGAGGTGCGGGGGCTGCCACACCACTTGCCTCTTTCCCTGACTTGGGCTGGCAGTGGCTGCAGCAGGCAGAGCAGCTTGAAACTGAGCCTGAGCCTGAGCCGCCCAATCCCAACCCCCCCCCCCAAACCCAGACATTTCATTTAAAATGTAAACATCTTTTAAATGCATATTGGGCCCCCAAAAGAGGACATGTCTGGGTCCCCCCGGACGTTAGGCAAATGAGAGGCGACACCATCATGTTCAAGGACATACTAGCCAGCCAAAAACACTCAAGGAGGGCATGAAGCAGGGCCAGTGAAGTGTGTGGCCTGGGGAGGGAAATGAGAGCTAGTTAGGGAGGATTAGAGGGTTGCATTTGGGCCCCAGGCTTCAAGTTCCCCACTCCTGATCTAGACCAAATTGCTATCTCTGCTTGGTAGGGTTGAATAGAATTTTGGTCAGAAACATCTGGAAGACACCAGGGTGGAGAAGGTTAGATGCCGCCTCACCACCAAAGATCTAGAGGAGGGAGACATATTTTCAGAAAGATGGGCTCACTTTCCTCTTTGTTTGGCTCCGAGACACACAGAAGTGCCTGAGTTTGGAGCTGGAAGGGTTTAAAAATAGCTCTTTTATTTTGGATTCTCCAGAGGCCTGGCAGGAGGCTTTTCCGCGTGAGGCTTCATTGCGCAATCTGTGACAGCCTCAACGAGTTGCTCTTGAGCCCCCAAATATTGTGAGTGGTGCTGGTAGCTCAGTGAGAATGAGGCTGCTAATGAGTGGAAGGAAATACAATCTCTCGCACAGAGGCAAGCCTTTTCGATAGGGCTGGGCAAGTTGCCTTAGGCTCAGTTCTGAATTGACTTGCATAAAATGAGCTGATTTGGGGTTTCTTTGGATCGATCTTGAATAGCTTGGGTCTATTCTGGAGACTCCCAAGTTTTGTCACACTCCTGATCATATCATTACAGACATGGCCAGCTCTGGAGACCTTTTCTCCTCCACCGCCCAAATCCATGGCTATATCTGGGTGGCATAGCACATGCTTTGCTCGCAGGAAGTCCTGGGCTCAATCCCCAGCATCCCTAGGGTGGGCTGAGAAAAATGCTTTCTGAAATCCCACAGAGCCACTGACACACGGCATAGAAAACACCAAGCAAGATGGAGTATTGGTCTGGCTCAGTATAAGGCTGTAGGTTCCTTTGCAATCCCTCTCTTTCCATTGTCCCTATTTCTCAGAAATGATAAGGGGTGCTGCTCTGGCAGTGGCACCACTGTGGGTACAAAGGGCTCCTGGATCCTGCATAGCCTTTGGTAGCCTTATCCTCCATGAATTTGTTTAATACTTTTGTGCAATCGTAATACAAGTTGTTGGCCATCACTACATCCTGTGGGAGAGAACTGCACAGTTTAACTATGTGCTGTAAGAAGAAAATATATATATACCTCTTTGCCTGTCCTGAATCTTCCAATGCTCAGCTTTGTTGCATGGCCCCAGCTGAGATCTAGCATAATGAGACTGTGATCTTGTTTTTCATTCTGAGCCAGCAAAGAATTTGGAGGACAAATGCAGCTCACTTCATCATACATCCAAGCATTTTGAGCTTGCTCCAGAGGGCAGTGTTAAGTATTTCATCATTGAAAGATCAACTGAGCAACTGAGCCTTTTGAACATTTTTAAAAAATATATTTAAAAAAATATTGGTTGTGAATAATTTATCAAAGGGCCAGGGACTGGCAATGCAGGGATCAGAAATCTGTTGTAGGGAGTGCACAGTGTGAATCTGCTTTGCTCTCATCTGCTTTCAAGTATTCGCAAGCGATGCCACCCTTGATTCTCCCCTGGGGGTCTGCAAGTCAGGGACCGTTTCTAAGTGGTTAATCTTGTCCGCTCTACTGTCCCTATCTGAGGGAAAGGTCAGTTGTAAAGGGCAGGTAAACAGCATAGCTGAAGCACAAAGCGGGAGTGTTGCTTTGGTGAGCCATCAGGAGGGAAAATTCCCTCTCTTGTAACTCTCTGAGAATTACAGCTAGGCCACTGGGGGTGGGGAGCACACTAACGGAGACTGATTTGCTCCTCCAGGTTAATTGCTGTGGATTCTGAGGTTAGCTAGCTGTCTGATTTCAGTTGTGGTTGTGCAGTAGAATTATCAACTTTTTAGTTTTAACTTAGGACAAAGTGCCACATTTCGGAAATTCTCCCCAGACATCAATTCTGCCTTTGAAATCCCAGTAATGTCCGGACATATGGCAGCCCTGTTTTAACTATAGCCCACCCTTGTACATTTTACAGTACCTTGAGCAATAGATGAATTGGAGGTGTTTCTATCCCCATTCTGAAAAGCATCGCTTGCTAACACCTAAAGCACAAGCAGTGAGCAGGCACTCCCCTCTCCCCGCTATGGTGGCGCAGAACATGAACTGTGAACCAGGAAATCCCTGAGTGAATATTAACCTCAGCAATGAATTCATTTGCTAGCCTTAGGCATGATATTGTCCCACACTTGTGTAACTAGCCTCTGACCCACCAAGATGAAGGCAGCCCACTGGGGGAATCAACCTTGGGACACCACAGACCATGGAGTTGTGAGCGAGTTGTGCTGGTGGGCTGTGTGCAACTCGGTGGTCACCGACTCTGCAAACCTGCCCCCATTTTCTCAGCCTTAGTTTACCATGCCTCAGTCTGCAATGTGGGATGGGGGGATACGACCATGCTAAAATACAAACAGATTGTTAAAATCTGTTTATAAACTGACAGGTGATGGAAAAGGAAATGACTAACTTAGTGTGTTAGACATTCTGTTACAGTATGCAAAACTATACTGTAACACATATTCATTTTATACCAGTTTAGTGGTTTCCCCCAGATAATTCTGGGAGTTGTCATTTGATGAGAATTCTTTCTTGTTTAGCTCCTCCCCCATGTTTTTTTTTGGGGGGGGGTGTTCATAAGCATTGACAATGTTAAATCTGTATTGGATGGTAGTAATGTTGTAATTTTCAAATGGAAAGGCGGGGTATAAATGTTTAATTAATAAATAACATTGTGGCGTAGATGCACCCAAAGAGCAATCCTCAATAATTTGATGGACCTTAAGGTGTCTTGAAACCAATAATAACCCAACCATGGGCACTTTTTAACGCTTTGAAATCTACCCCCCCCCCCAAGTATAATGAAGAAGAAGAAGAGTTTGGATTTGATATCCCGCTTTTCACTACCCGAAGGAGTCTCAAAGCAGCTAACATTCTCCTTTCCCTTTTGATTTCTTTCAGATGGTGTTCCAAAAAAGCTTCGTAGTAACATCCGCAGAAGTACGGAGACTGGCATTGCTGTGGAGATGAGGAACAGGGTCACCCGGCAAGGCAGTCGGGAGTCAACTGATGGAAGCACCAATAGTAACAGCTCCGATGGCACGTAAGGCCCAGTGGCAGCAAAGGCCACTTTTCTATATAGGGCAGGTGTCCCACATCTTTTTTTAAAATGGCTTTCAGGTTTTACAATCAAGCGGTATATAAATTGTATGAAATAAAATAAACATAAATAAGCATAAGCACAGGAGAGAGAGATTATACAGTCGTTCCCCAGTGGCTTGGTTTTTTTCTTTTAGTGATCTGCTGTTGGTGGCTCATAAATGGGACAAAGGCACAAGAGGAACAGGAAGCATCGTGCCCTGGTGCTTCTTGTTCTGCATTATCAAAAACACATTCCTCAACAGAAGCCTCTGCAAGAAAAGTGAATGAAACACCAGATAGTTGGCCTGTCTTTTCCCACTTTGCTTCGTTGTCATGTCTGAAACCACCCTGTGGCATGAGGAAGAAATGAATGAAGGGGCAAATGAAGAAGTGACTCACGTGCCTTACCCTGCCAGGCTTTACCTGAAGGCAGGGGGTTCATTTCTTCTGAGGGAGATATGAACATACTCTGTCATCACACAGGAGACCCCTTTGTTCCTCATGGAAAATATGTGCATTTTCCAGACCCAGTGTTAAAGGTTGACATGGTTGAGGGCCCATGCCCTCTTAGGCAGCTCCTCCTCTTTCCCATCACAACCTGCTTGTTTGCCCAACTCTCAGGCAGGATGAGCAGGTAAAGAACCATGGTGGGGAGATGGAAGCAGAATTGCTGCCATGGCTGCTTGGCTCTGTCTGTGGTAGCACTGATGAGGCAGGGGAGCAGTAGCTGCTGGCAACAGAGGTAGTGAGGGGAGTAAGTCTGCTGAGGGAGGGGGTCCCATTGATGGCATCTTGCCCAAGGGCCTGCCAAAACTTTGGGGCTAGCACTGCATCTTTCCCATTAGACAAAGGGATGCAGGGATAACGGTGCATCTTGTTTCTGCATCTTCTCTCTTTTCACCTCTCAAATGTCCACTGTAGCACCTGCTCACTGTGTTTCCACACTGCCATTCCTCTCCCCTCACTCCGTTGTCCTTTCCTTCAGGTTTATTTTCCCCACAACCAGGCTGGGAGCTGAAAGTCAGTTCAGCGACTTCCTAGATGGGCTGGGGCCAGCACAAATCGTAGGACGGCAGACACTTGCTACTCCGCCAATGGGTGAGTGAACCAGTTCTAGGCACTCAGTGCCAAAAGGTCACCTGAACACCCACCTCCTTTGGATTTTGTGCAGTTAACATGCTATCAAAGTCCTCTTTCATTGAGCAGGCATGGCACAGGGGCGGATTCCTGTTGAGCTCTTCTCAGACTGACCAGAATGGTGCTGTTCCTCTGGCCCATTGTTGAGTTTTGATGTGGGAATCACAGGTTCAAATAGTCACAGAGCTATGAAGCTCCCCGGATAGCTTAAACAGGGGTGGCAAATGCATGGCCTGCCTGATGTTGCTGGTCTCCAGCTCCCACCAGCAACATGGCTGACGGGGATGATAGGAGTTGTAGTCTAGCAACAACTGGAGGGTCACAAGTCCCCATCCCTGCTTTAAGTGGTTCTTATTAGAAACAATCAAAGAAGGCCAGGAAATTGTGCCAAAAAAGAGCCACAAATCCCCTTTTCGTTGTTGTTAAGAGGGGATCTGTGATTGCCTTGTGTTGATTACGTTGCTATTATGAGGTATAACAAAATGCTCTATAAATACACCTGTTGTTTTGCAATTGAGGTATGAACTTTGAATCTTTTCACTCCGGTACTTAATTTTGAAAATGAAGGTTTTCTGGGAGATTCAACCATCCCTACTTGAAAGCCTGCCTTTTAAAATTCCTCTTGTCTTTTTATATGAGAGTAGGATGTGATTGTTAAGCAGTGAGGAAAAGTCTATCTGCACATGTTCGGAGGTACTTCTACATCCTTATTTCTCATGTTCCA
Source organism: Lacerta agilis (assembly GCF_009819535.1). Lineage (NCBI taxonomy): Eukaryota > Metazoa > Chordata > Lepidosauria > Squamata > Lacertidae > Lacerta > Lacerta agilis. The sequence continues at coordinate 56,375,226 of NC_046319.1, forward strand.
AGCCTGAGCTCTGGCTCATAACAAGGACCACTCCCCCCAATACTGTTCTGTTCAAGATCCTGTTCTCACTTCCTACCAGCTCCATGTGCCACTGTTACAAAAATTCATTTGAGCATACTGTTCAAGATAAAGCAACTGTGAAAATGCACTGTTGGCACAACAGTAATTTTCTTAAAAGGAGGGCTCCTTCTGCTTTTCTGTTTCTTGTGCTGCTTTTATCTTTTTATTTTCTTTCTGTGCTGCTTTATTTTATTTCAATTTGCCTTTTCAGCCTGAAAACCGTGCCCTCTAGTGGTAAGATGTGAGATAACAGATGGCTCATTCTTCTCTTCTACAAATAAGACATATCATAAAGGAGTCCTCTCTCCTTTTGCACTCCTAGCAATGGAGAACCCAGTTTCTTTTTTGCCCTCTGCTGGTTAAAAACAGGAATGATGGGCATAGACAACTATCCTAGGGCTGTATTTACATGAACAGGCAAGACAATTTTGCTTTGTGCTGTTCACACATTACATGTGGGATAAGCAAGGCTTTTTTTTTTTCAGCTGGAACTCAGTTCCAGCACCTCTCAGGTGGGCACCATTGCTGTTATAAGAGAATAAGGAAGGTGTTCATGGTGAGTTCTGGCACCTCTTTTTCTAGAAAAATAGCACTGGGGATAAATGTGTACAGAGAGCAGCAGACTGTGCTTTTAGCTCCACCCTTGATGTCACATTTGGTCGTCCCGCTTGTGAGTAAGGGCTCTGCGTAATCAGAATACCAGCACAGATGTCCTGATGTGAAGAGCCCCCACTCATTAGCAGTTGCTCATACATTAAACTTCCTCCTTGCAGAACTGAGCCCCACATGTGGTGGATGGGGCAAGGAGATTCAACGCCAGGGCAGCGTTTAATGCACGGCCCTGCTTCCTACACATGTATTCCCTATACACAGGTCATGTGTGAATAGGGCTACAGTCTCAACATAAGGGCATGACAAGACCATGCAGTTATGTGGATACAGCACTGAATTATCCTTTTTGGTGCTTTCTGAAGAGGATCATAGCTCAGTTGTACAGCATCTGCTTTACATGTAGAAGGTCCCAGGTTCAGTTCCTATCGTCTGCAGGTAGGACAATGGGAGACCCTGGACAGCCTCTTCCAGTCGGTGTAAAACAGTGGCGAGGAACCTATGGCCCACTAGATGCTGTTGGATTACAAGTCCCATCATCCCTGATCGATGGCCATGCTGCCTAGGAGGTGGGTGGGAGTCCAGCAACCTCTGGAGAGCAACAGCTTCCCTGTCAGTGCTGTAAGCAGTTCTGAACTCAAGGAACTAAGTCAGCAGACGCCAGATTACTAGGTTCCTAAGCTGCCCTGCTTGTTCAAAAGCATCCTGGCAAGGGAATGCATCCTGGTGAGGGGCCAATTTTGGTAAAACCTTTGCACTGATGGGGGGAAAGTGTTTTCATCTGGTGAACCCTGCTTCCATTTTATATTGTTTTGTTTCAGTATTGTTGTTTTATTATAGGATTCCGGATTTTTGAAAACCCCCCCCCTTTAGCAGTGTTGGCTGGTATTTATTGGGACTGGTAGGGAAGAAGGTGGGCGTGCGTGCGTGCCGGGGGGGGGGGCAACCATAGGTGGAGCCAGAGCCAATGACAGGGAAAGCCAGCTAATTCTGGTTTCGTTCCCATCCTCCTGCCTGCTGAGTTCTAAAAAGGCAAAACTGAGATGGAAGAGGAATCTGACAGCCAGGGCCACCCCCTGGGCAAGAGGCATGCAGGGTAGGAGCAGGCTGAGGTTGGTGGGACAGTGTCCCATTTGCCTTTAGAGACTGCCCTTTAATCTGTAGCCAATCCATTGTGTCACAGTATTCCAAATGTGGATATGCTACAGAAATGTCAAGGTGGCATAAAGTAAGTTGCAGAGATCCTACATGACCGGCTCCGGACTGTGAATATGTTCCCATGATGACTTTCTCTGCCTTCTTCTAGGTGATGTCCACCTTGGAATGATTGACAGGAATGGACAGCTGGAGGTAGAAGTAATAGAGGCCCGGGGACTCAGTCCAAAGCTAGGATCCAAGTCCATTCCCGGTGAGTAGCTTCATCAGAGAAGGCCATATGGATAGAAAATATCACGTATGACAACTGGCACGGAGCAATTGGATGTGGTTTGGGGGAAACAGATTAGTGGACTAAATTTGGTCCATGGACCAGAGGTATCCCATGGAGGAGTTAATTGAGTTGTTTCTAGCTGTTTACTTGTTTCATAGTGCTAAACCTAGTCATTATACATCCTCCTGTCTCCTTTAGACGTAGAAAGAATATGTAATATGGGGTTCATGTTTGTAGAGAGGCAACTGGGGATTAATACATTCAGGTCTTCCTTTTGAGGAAAAAAGTACAGGGAAAACTGGGTCTTTTCCAGTAACTCCTTCCTCACTTAGTTTTTCCTTCCAATAGTTTTACCATCATTAGTCTCACTAAGACACCCAATTCCCTCTGACATATTTTTTTTTAACACACAGATTATTATTATAAATAGTCTTAGTAAGAGTGCTAGTAAATGCTTAACATTTAATTAATTCCTGAGATGTTTTCATTTGATCTCATTTGATTATACCTTTGTTGCCTTAATATCTGTTAGGTCCTTTTTAATCCTGCCCCAGCTTCTACCTTTTTCTTTACCAGAAGGCTACATTTTATCTGAGTTTCCCTGCCACAGGATAATTTTGTTTAACCATAAGGGCAATTGAAAGTGCCTTAATGTAAGAATAAAGTCTTCTCTCAACCCCTATCCCACAACCCCCCCCCAGAGACCTCAAAAGCATTTCATCTGCTAGACCACCTCAAAAACCAGCCCTGAGACATAGCTGCCGTTATAACAGGCCATTCATGTTTCTCTCTCTCTGCCAATGCAGCCACCTACATCAAGGTTTATCTGCTAGAAAATGGTGCTTGCTTGGCCAAGAAGAAAACAAAGACTGCCAAAAAGACCTGTGACCCGCTCTACCAGCAGGCCCTGCTCTTCGACGAGGGCCCTCAGGGAAAAGTGCTACAGGTGATTGCTTTCCTCCTCTTTAAAGGGTAAGAGGACCACTACCACAGCTCATCTTCCCTCGGACAGAATATGCCCCGGTGGTTCATGAGGGAAAGAATATTCTAGAAGCTTTTATAGGAGGTCAACCCATTGGGGCAACATGAAAGTTTCTGCTGAGGTAAAATGCCCAGATTATGGGAAGGGGCTCGGTAGGTCTGTGTGGCCGTGTGGGGAGCAATAAAAAAGCCAGGGTGGTGTATTGGGTAGAATATTGGACTAGGATCTGGGAGACCAGGGTTCAAATCCCCACTCAGCCATGAAGCTCACTGGGGCCAGACCCTGGGATAGTCATTGCTTCACAGGGGGGTTGTGGGGATTAAATGAGGAGCGGGGAGAAGTGTGTACGCTAAAACCGCAAGACAAAGCATTTGCTTTGGCAAAGCCCCAGTTTTCGACAAGGGTGAAAACACACAAGGCATGTTCAGGCATTTGCAAATGCTCAAAGTGAATGGACATTGCCTCAGCAGTCCCTTATCTTTCCCAGAGGTCTGCTTTCTCAGGGTCCCCCAAGGCAAGTGGAAGATGCTTACAGATCTTCCCCACACAACAGTGGGGGAATGGGAGGGATGTACGAGGACTGACAGCCACTGTTCAGGGTTTCAGGGAAGGAACCTTTCCAGCTCTACCTGGAGAAGTTGGGGATTGAGCCTGGAACCTTCTTGGTTGCAAGGTAGATGCTCTACCATTGAACTACAGTCCTTCTTGCATAAAGCAGCCCTTTAGTTGATTCTGTAGGGAGGGATTAAAAGGGATATAGCTTATGAATGTCAGCAAGTTAAAGGCAATGGAGCTCAGGATTGCTGACTGTATACAAAAATTATTATTATTATTATTAGGCGCCATGCATGTACTATTCTATTTCCTGCTTTCCTGTGTGTACAAATGTCCAGAATCCAGTTCAGATATAAAGAAATTAGAGGTGTCATTTTAGATTTCATATGGGGCCAAGGAGCTGATGTTAAAAGCCTGCTCTTCAATATATTCAAAATAGATTACAGACAGAAAAGGAAAGGAGAGTAGCATTAAGGGCTCATTCATACCTTTCGGTCCCATGCTTTCTAGGCACAGGTGGCACAGGTTGTGCTTTAAAGTGCTGTGTCCTGCTCTTTAAAGCTGAATAAGAACAAACAGAAATTTGGTTTTTTTGTGGATTGCTGTTTGCTCTGATTCAGCAGTAAAGAGTGGGCTTTCGTGGGGAAAGTGCCAGGGCAAAGACAAACCCAACAACAACAACGCTTGGACATGGTGCTTTAAAGCATACATCTGTGCCTGGAAATGTGGCACAAAAGGAAGTCTAGATAAGCCCAAAGACTATATGTTTGTGGTTACATTTTTATACTTCACAGTTGGCATAGTAATGTTAACCACAAAGGTCAAACTGTTGCATATATATTCCCCATTTTGGAACACAGGGATTTAATTGTTTATTTATGTATAGAATTTACAAGTTTACCTTTTGATGGCAACATCCTCAAGGTTGGCTAGCAGCTTACAAAAACCAGTACAAAAAAAAGAAAATATATTTGGTATGCACTGAGAGTATATTAGACCAAATATATTTTCTAAATTTTTTGTACTGATTTTTGTAAGCTGCTAGCCAACCTTGAGGATGTTCCCATCAAAAGGTAAACTTGAATGGTGTGACTCACTTCAGAGGGAAGATGGATAGGACTGTCCTGTGGATTATTTTGTCACTCAGTGGCTGTATTGCACCTCACAGTAAACCGTGGTGAATGGTTTATCACAATGCACAGCTCACTCCCACTTTGCTCCACTAGGGAGAAGGAGCAAAAAACCACAGTCCTTTGCTTATTATTAGATCTGAACCAGGGTTCAAACAAGCCATGATCTGAAGCTAATGTTTGTTCTTGGCTTACCAATCATGGGTTGTTTGGAGTGCTTCTGGGGAAGATCTTCATGTTCTCTGTGAAGCACTAATCATGGTTTAGGATGGTGTGTGAATGCACCCACTGTGTAGAACTAGGGAGTTGGCTAGAAACATAGGGGCTCCTAAGGATTAACCGTGGTGTGAAAAAGCAGAAGGTGGACAGATTCCTCCCCAACTTCCCTAAGTGGCATATCTGGTAGACACCCCCCCTTACTTTTTACTCCCCATAGTGAAGTTCTGCTGGCAGTTCAACTCCTCCTTCTCCTTCATTTTAGGTGATTGTTTGGGGAGATTATGGGCGCATGGACCATAAGTGCTTCATGGGAATGGCCCAGATCGTTCTAGAAGAGCTGGACCTGTCCAGTGTGGTGACCGGTTGGTACAAGCTCTTTCCCACCTCCTCGCTGGCGGACTCCACCATCGGACCCCTTACGCGACGTCTCTCCCAGTCCTCTCTAGAGAGTTCAATAAGTCCTTCTTGCCCTTAAGGATGGACTGGGAGGAAAGAAGAAAAGCAAAGGAGGAGACACCCTGCTCTGCCACCAATTTGGCAGCATGGTTTGTAAATATCCCATGTCTTTCCCTCCCATCACCCTTCCTTCTACTTCTTCACAGAGGGAAGCCTGCTACCAACGATTTTAGGCGTTCCCTCACTCACCCTACAGGTATGCGATTGTAGGAAGAGATGATTCCAGAATGTGGTGGTGGGGGGGAGGAATTAAAAGGAGATGGGGGGAGGAAAGGAACATGTGATAAAAGACAAGTCATGTGACTGGCTCCCCATTTTCAAGACTGTTGCATCACTTTCAAACAAATTGCCTTTGAAAAGGAGTCACCCATTTCTCACATCTCTAATGCATTTTGGGGGACACACATCTCCAACCCGACTCAGTTAATCCCATTGCAAGTAGCATGTTAATTGAATATGTTTCTTTCCTGCTCCATATTGTTTCATTTCCATATCTCTTTGAAGGAGAAAGTAGAGCTTTTCTCATTTTTGTTTAAAAGAAAAAAGAAAGACTGTCTGAAATCAAGCACTATTCAGCTTTTTAAAAAGGAATGTAGCATCTTCAGACATTATGTAGCCTGCCATGTGCTCACAAATCTCTCTGCAATATATGGGTAGACAGTTTTCCTCCTGAATTTCTGGGTGCGACCCTTGGAAATGTTGAGCAAGCAATGAGAGTTTTGTTTGTCTTGCATATAAAGGGTGGGAAGACAGGTGTGTTCTGCCAAAGTTGTGAAGTGGGGGGAAAGCTATAAATGGTGCATTTGACATGACTGTTAAGTTTAAAGCATATTAAGGTTTCTCATCTTATGAACAATTTAATTTGTTTCTCCTACTCCAACCAAGGCATTAGCCTTTGGGCATAATCCAATCTCTCATCCAAGCCCCACTGGAATTGTGGGGCTTGTGCAAGAGCCCAGTAGTGCTGCATTGCTTCAGCTGAGAGATGCACACAAGATAATGCCAGAGATTGGTGTCCTTTGCAGTTTCATCTTTGCATGATCTTTGCCTTTGCATCTGGGTCCAGTTTGCAACCCAAGGCAGGATGTCAAACCTGGCATTCAAATAGAAGGTGAAACTTTCACTGGACAAGGTTGAATATGCCTCTGTGAAACCCCATTGGTGGGCATATCTGAATAGCACATTGTGGTTTTCTCATAAGGGTGAGTGTGGTTCTGTCAATCTACTAACTGTTTTGAATTTAAAAAGTTCTGGCTGCAATCCTAAATGCACTTACTAGGGAGTAAGTCCCCACTGAATTCCCAGTGGGGTTTTACACCTGTGTAAACCTGCATAGGACTGGGTTATTAGTTGTGTATTCATGTGTTCTTAAGTAGCAATCTGGCTCCCAAAGCAAGGGCCAGTTCCTGTAGCAAAACTGAGAATTACAGCTTTTAATGAAGGTGCCTACTAAAATTTGTTGAAAATACTCAGGGGAGATACTGCTGGAAATCATTATTTCTTCTTTATTATTCCTTTGTTTTTAAAGTTTCACACTGACCATAGTGTAGGAGCTCTAAAACAGAAGGACCCCTTGTCACTGCAGAAGCAAACAAGAAGTTTCGGGACAATTTCTGCTTGCCAGGTAGCTTTGGATGTTTCATATTCAATCCAACAGTGCTCAAATTGAGATTTTAAAAGAAATTATTGTTAGCCGCAAGGAGCACATTTCACAAAGAAATAATCATATATATATATATATATATATATATATATATATATATATATATATATATATATAATGCATAAGATAAGATATGGGTTCCTCTGTTGATCTAGCCGAGCATGAAACAACCAAGTGCTTAAGAAGAGTTAGATTCAGAGAGATAAGAAAATAACCAAGAATCATTTCCACCTTTGAAATGGAACCTGAAGTGGATGGCAACCGTTTGCTGATGATGATCTGAAGGGATCCCGTCTCTGCCCTCACAAGGCACAAAGAACTGCACAGTAACCCTCTTTCAGCAACTTTAAACCCCTCTGATCTTTTGGATTTGTAATTTCTGTGCTTTCATGTTTAAGGCATCAGATGTACAATTTCAGCAAACCTGAAGCCTTCAGAGAGTTGATGAAATTCCATTGGTCTTGGGTGTTTTCCTTGGCTATTTCATGCCTTTGCTCCAGTATTTTGTCCATTGTGACTCCCCTCGCCCCCCCCCCGAATAAGCAATATGTTGGTTTGCACCCAAGGTGCTCATTCTCTGGTTAATGTTAGAAAGTCTTCAGTGGGGGTGGGGGGTGGGGGGAACTGATGCTTACTGATGTGTTAGTCAAGTCATCTGTATTGATTGCCTTTTGCTATCCTCCTGCAGGTGTGGGCATTGCAGAAGGTATAGCAAAGCATGAATTTATTAAGTTATTTTATTTTATAACTTAATAAATTAATAAAGTTATTTTAACTTATAAAGTTAAAATATATTATAACTTTATTAAGTTATAACTTTATAACTTTATTTATAACTTTGTTAAGTTATAAAATAAGTTAATGAAGTTATTTTATAAAACTTTAAGTTATTTTGTCCATCAGCATTTATGACAAAGAACAACCAATGCATCCGACTTTGGTCTTGCAGAAAGGTGAACCGATCTGTTTGGAGGTGGAAAAAAATGACTAAATCACCACTTAGGTCATGACATGAAAGTTATTCAATTGGCTGTCCAAGCCACCTACTTTCTTGTGCCAATAGGAGAACTGTGCAACCAACTAGACCTATTTCTTGAAACCAAAAGAAGGCCATAACAAGATTTGCTGCCAAAGGCATCACTGAGCCCACTTTTTGTTTGGGAGCAAAGTAGGATAGACCATTGAGATAGTGGACCAGTTGACTTGCTCCGCAAGTTACACCAGCTGGCAGAATATTCATGAAGCACCTAATGCCTCTGGGCCAGAACATGGAGGAACTCTCATGGATTCTCTTGTTATACATGGCTTAAGTTTCCATAATGGCACTCATGCTCTGGAAAAACAAGAATAAGAGAACATCACTTCTAAACACATCCTCACCAGATATTTCTTCAGATGAAACTGGAATGTTGTTGCCAGGCTGAAAGCACCGGGCAGCAGACAGAAAGCGGGTCAACGATTCTCCATTCCTCTTGCATCCACATGGTGAAGTCATGACAAAACAATATCCAAGATGGACGCAGTATTCTTGAGCCAGTGCTGATAGGCATGAAAAACCTGACCTGCTTCACACTGCAGTCAACCACACGTTAGCGCAATCATTGGACTGCTATGCTGTACATTAACTCAACCCACAATTACTGCACCAAACATCAAGGTTGGTCTCGGTGGGAGATGTTTCAAGAAGGGTATGAAGACAAGTCACAGGTGCAAGCTGGGGCATAGAACCACTCAGCCCACATGTCAGCATATCGGCTTAGGATTTATCAGTTGGCCCATAACAAACTGTGGTGGTGGGATAACTTCTTTGCTTTTCTTACCACGAAGAACCCCAACCCACATTTGTTTAGCAATGTGTGAATTAAGTTTAGCTCTATATTTTAATGTCTGCTTCCAAACATAAGTGCACTGGCCGACATCCAAAGAAAAAAGCAATTAGTTTCATGCATGCATTCAAAGACCTTAAAAAACAACAAGACTTTAAAAACTTTTTTCTAATGGCTCATCTTTGTAGGCAAGGGGTTGCATCCATGGACAGAAGATATAAAGGTTCAAATGGTATTTGGGGGGGGGGGGGGAAACCACATTCCAGATTCTCTTGCACTTAACAATTTTCTAGGGAACACAGAACCCATTCTGGTGGCAGTGATACTGTAGGAAAGAAAGCTGATGCAAACTAAGGGCGATGGGTCCATAGCTCCTTTCATCGGAAACCAAGAAGCACCTACTCTGCATTCCTAGTCTTATTCCACTAATAAATGGGACTTTTGAGCAGTTTCCCCAGCACATCCTGAAGGACAGTTGGGTTGTAGGGTGAAAGCATAGCTGATGAATGAATAATTTGGTATTTATTTGCACCACATTATTCTAAGTTACAGGAAATGCATGAAGGTGGAATTAAAATTGGGATCTATGGTTAAAACAAAGCCGGAGGGGGGGACTCATTTGGAATATTTCCTCTGGGAGTAGAAATGGTGAACAGCAACAGTCTTGGCCTTGTGCTGTTAATTAATAGCGCAAGACTAGCTGCTCCAGTTAACTGCTAGTTATTGGTTGTATACCTCATTATTTTAATTACTAATATGTTGTGACTTGTTTCAAGTGTTTGTCTGTCTGATAAAGGAAACTGTGGGTGTTGAGAAACAGCTGTGAGAAGCCTCCATTAGCACATCTCTTCCCCCATTTGCTTTGCCCGTGAGTAGATACAGATTCAGAGTTTGTCTGCTAGTGTGCGTTTATTTATTGCCATCATGTATATCAAGTTTACAAAAAAAGGAGTCCACAGAACCACAATAAAATCACAATTGAAATAATATCAGATATTTATGAGCACTTCAGCACAAGCCGTATAAAAGGCAGCCACTCGGGTAGCCATTCCCAAGCTGGTGCCCTCCAGATGTTTTGGACGCAGTCAGCACACATGTGCAATAGCAATGGCTATTAGAGTTCATATTGAAGTTGCTGTTGAGAAGTAGGTCTTGTAGAAGCCATTGTCCATTCCACAACTTCAAAAAAAAAATTAGTAGTAGTTTTTGGCTTAGAAAAGCAGCCTCATAACTGTTGAGGAGTGTTGGCAAAAGGGTGATGTGTGTGTGTTAATTGAGATTGTTTTTAAGTCACTGGTATCTGTCCACATTTAGGGGGTGGGTGGGTGGGAGGGGAAGAGAGAAAGATGTTTGTCGAATAGACATTCCAAGCACTTGCTGGAATGGAGGACTGTATTTCCAATATTCATAGCAAGGACCTCGAAGCAATGCTTTCCTGATGCCAGAGATGACAGCTTGTTCTCACTGGGCTTGGGTGCAACAGCCTCCCCCAAGACTGTGCACCTGGCTTTTGCCTAGTAGCGAACAGCTCTGGACTGTTAGCACTTTTGACGTTGGTGGCCTTGTTGGGGTTTTCTTCTTCTTCTTTTTAAAAAAGGGCTTATTACCGTACCGTATTTGTTAACTGAATGAAAATCCTTCACCTCCCCATCAGTTTGGTCTTCCCATCCCTTTTAAACAAAGCAACTAGCAAAATAGCACAGGTGATACCCACTGAATTCCCAGAGTGTGACAATGGAAACTGGAGGCGATTCTACCTCTAAATCCTGTTTGGCCTGGAGCTGTTCTGGAACTGGAATCGTGGTAAGGCCTGAGATGTATTCATAAGACAATTTAAAAAAAAAAAAACACCTCCAAAATGACCATTTAAATAAAAAGAGACACTGATAAATGCAAACCTGATTTATAAGCACTTTATTTTGCCATTGCTTTAAAATGAGACCTAATGCTTCCCTGAAGGAAAGAGTCCTTGTGAATACGATTCCTTCAGAATTGCTGCCCAAGGCAGATGTGGTGCGGGAATTCATATATTTGCAGAGTTTTATGCCACTTTTCATTATAAAAAAAAATCAAAACAATATATAAGTAATTAAACTGCATACAAAACACACACACACCTAAATGCTTAACAGAAAAAGGTGTTAATCTGCTTCAAAAGGGATGACAGAGTGGGAGCCAAACAGGCTAAAAGTTCTGGGCCTAAAACAGAAAAAAGCTCTGCTTCACAGAGGCCAACTTGATTTCTATATACTTTCAGCAGTAGACCTTAAAGGTCCAGTGCCGAGGGCCTTCTGGCAGTTCCCTCGCTACGAGAAGCCAAGTTACAGGGAACCAGGCAGAGGGCCTTCTCGGTAGTGGCACCCATCCTGTGGAACGCCCTCCCACCAGATGTCAAAGAGAAAAACAACTACCAGGCTTTTAGAAGACATCTGAAGGCAGCCCTGTTTAGGGAAGCTTTTAATGTTTAATATATTATTGCATTTAATATTCTGTTGGAAGCCGCCCAGAGTGGCGGGGATGGGAGGGGTATAAATAATAATAATAATAATAATAATAATAATAATAATAATAATAATTTGGTGGTGTTCATATGGAAACAGATTCCCCATGGACCTAAATCATTTATGTTCTTTAGGTCAAAAACAGAACGCTGAACTGAGATCATTAACCAGGGGTGGCTGACATTTGGTCCTCAACATGTAGGGCTACAGCTGACTACTGGGCATATTGACTGGGGCTGTTGGAAGGGCTGATGGAAGTTGGAGCCCCAACATCTGGAATGGCACAGGTTAGCCCTGCCAGGTTCACAACCAATGCAGATTCTCCAAGGAGGTGTATTGTGACTGTGGCACGTGGTATCTGCCAATAGTCAGGCAGCAGCATTCTGCTCTAGCTGAAGTTTTCAGACTTGCTTCAAGGGCAGCCTCAGTAACTGGAAAGCAGGCACATCCGTCACCTCACCCACAAAGTAGCATGGGCCATGGGACATTTCCATGGAGACAGGGAGATGAGGAGCAAAAGATTGAGGACTTAGAAGCCTGACATGACTGAGGAATGCAGAAGGGGTATGTGTGTGACTCGATCACAACAAATAATGTTTGTGTCACCCCTGCTTAATTAAACAATCAGTAGGAGTTAGAATACGGCAAGGAAGCAGGGATCAGTCTATTTCTGGCCTATGTCAGTTTCACACAATCATTTCCCCCTCTTTTGGCTTTAATCTGCATTTTTTTATTTTCAGATCTTTACAAAAACTAGTATTTAAATAAGTATTTCAGCTAGATATATTTTATCCCAAAATATGAAGTTTGGTACATTTCTTTTAGGTGATAACTGTTTAAGAAAATTTGGACCAGGGTGAAAGCCAAAAGATGATTATTTTCCAATCAGTGTATTTATCTGGGAGGTGCAAATCTTTTGCTTAAAAATATGGACCAACTATAGTTCTCCTCCAAGGAATAGCTACGGTAGTCTTCACCATACAGCACAAATAAGGTTTCTAAATCAGGTTTTTAAAATTGTGGTTTTGGGGTGTGTGTTTTTTAAAGTAGAAAGTCAATATTTTTAAAGTTGAGGTGGAGAACACTTTTGCCCTCCAGATGTGGCTGAACTGAAACTGCCATAATCCTTGGCCATTATTCATGCTTGTTGATGCAAAATCTGGAAGGCCCAAGTTTCCCCACCCATGTTCTAAGTCAACCAATACAACTGTCAACCTGCCTTCAAATCTCTATTTGGCTATCATTTAAAAAATGTATAATGGCCTTTGCTTTAAATGACAGATTTACCACAAAGTTTGAATACAAGGGAAAACCCAATACTTGGAGATTAGAGTTCAAAATCTCCTGGTCACACTGAGCACAAGAAGGGATGAGCTTGTGATGGGCAGTGGAAAATTTGATTATTTACGAAACAAGAAACATAACACATTTACACACAAATGGCAATTTTATACCTGCGCTCTGTAATGTTTTCTATGTGATGTGGTCTTTCCTAAATGTAGAACTCTTGTATTTTTCTGTGGGTTTATATGCAGCAGGACTGACAGCTTTGAGGGTGCACGCTCAATTTTGTATAAACATTCTTGACAAGTTTTTTCTCCTCTTTCCAAAGGAGACAAGATGGATTAAAAAAAAAGTTAATGTCTCTCCATTTGGCTTGTTAAATGCATGTACAGTATTTGGGCAGCAAGTAAAGACAATTAAAGCCAGTTTTGAAAACTGTTTTGACTGCAAACTGTGTTTGGAAAAGTCGCGCCAATATTATTTCCAGTTCTTGACTACACGTTTCATGCATACAGTATATGCACCAAAGGTAGGTGTTTGCATAAATTCACACTTTGTTTTAATAGGAGTCTACCTTAATTCTTGCAGATAAATGTGTGTGTACTCCACACTAAAGATGGAAGTGATTCATTCAACTTCTCCACAGTATTATCCCACCTTCATTAATCCTTTCACACTGTTCTCATCAAATGGTTCAATGACCTTGCTTAACGTTTTTTGCATCTGAAGCATGTTTTAACACACACGTTTTTAGCTTTGAAATCCTCCCCCCCCCCCCATGCATGCATTTGTTTTTCTGGAATTTGTGCTCCCCTTTATCATCTCCATTTAGGCAAGATTTCCACTTCTTTAAGGAAGCCTTCTTGCATTTGATAGCTTTCTTACATTATAATTTTTTTAGATGGATAAATAAACTGCTTAATGAAAGTACACCTCAGCAGCGCACACAAGACAATATAAAATAATCAGGCAGGCACCTCAAGTAGTATAAACAAGGGTGCATGCTTAATGTTAATGGGCTGGAAGTTCCGAGTAATAGATATTGCCATGATGAGAGAGAGATTCCTGATAGACACAGAATCAATACTGTGTCATTTGTAAAATGTTTGACAGATTTACATTGAGGAATTTTACTTCCCACCTTTTTAACTAGTCTCATGTTTAAGAAGTTTGTTTTGAAATTAGATGTGGCCATGGTGGACTTCCTGGATAATTGTCCACTTACACCTATTTCTGGGAGGTTTTTCGATGCTTGCCTCACACACCAGATTTCAGGTCTCTCTAAAGCTTCTTTTAAGTGCACAACTTTCCTTGTGACTCTTTAGTCTTTTGTTTCTGTATGCTCATTGCCAAAGTTCACCCCTCCCTAGTTTGAGGATTTGAAACACTTAACACCATCCCTAAAGGGTGAGTTTTCCCAAACCAGATTCTTCCAAGCAGACTGCTCCCTCCCTAAGAGGTCACTTAAAAACCCGTAACATCTCAAAGTGAGTAAAGCCTGTCTCCTTCAACATGTCCCAAAATGTTCCCAATGCTGACCAAATCTAAGTCCTTCCTCCCAGCACAAGCCTCATTCTTACTTTGCTTGTCCAGGCAGCGATAATGAAAGCAATGCCTTTGAGGTCCTGGGCTTAACATCCTAAAATTTGGCTGCCAGGACCTTGCAACTACATTTCCCGATGTTTGTCATGAACACACTTTTCTCCCATACTTTTTAAGCAATACGTACATGATGCCTGCAGCCTTTACACCAGGAAAACATCACCATGAAGCCAGTACTGCTAATTATTAAATGTCTCATTATAAAACTCCTACTGTACCCATTGCTGTGCATCCTTTGTGCAAGCACACACCAGTTCATCACTGAGAAATAGATCTCATTTATGGGATTACAACACTCTAGGTCAGCCACCTTGGCCTAAAGATAACAGATTTGGATTCGTAAGAGCCAGGAGCTCATAGCACCAAGGACACATGCATGAGTTCTACCTAGCAGGCAAAAAAAAAAAAAAAAAAAGGATACACAGGATGCTCCATGCAAACAAAAACCAATGCATGGTTCTCAGTTGCTGATTAGCAGAGACACCTAAAATTTACTCATCATAAATGCTTAATGCATTTGGGTACATGTGTAGAAGTACTGTATTAAAATAATTTTAACACAATGAGTTAAGATAGAAACAAGGTGATATTTCACTGCAATATTTTTATTAAGGAATTTACATATACACAAGGTAAAGTAGACAGAAGATGCCTAGCTTTCATTTATGCTTTCTTTCAAAACCACAGATTGGATATTCTTCCTCTGTGTAGTGGCTGAGGAGAGTCGGACCACCCCAGTCCCACAGTTTATATTCCACCATTAAAACTTTCAGGCTGGCAAGTGTGTGTGTTACACAGGAAAACAAAAAAGTGCAAAAAAAGTGCAAGGAGAAAACTTGCCACAGAGTCTTGGCCCTTTGATCATTTAGGTCATTAAAATGTAAAAGAATGAAAATATTGGTGGGCAGACGGGGAAAGGAGAGGTTGTTTAAATATGTTGCCACCACTTGTGGTTAGAAAGAAGAAGCAGTTGTTTCAAAGTGGCGCCAATTTCACCCCACCTTGTTCACAGTTCCAGAAAAGAAGATTTGTGCTCAAGGGCCTCATGGGAATTCTACCAGTTCCAGGGTAATAAATTTCAAGCTCATGAAATGTGGAACTAGTTCTGGATAACTCCATTGTGTGTGTGTTTAAATGGAATGTTCAGCAGAAGAAAGGCAAAAGGATGGAGGCAAAAAACCTTTTTTTGGTATGGGGGAAGAAGAGATTGTAAACAGATGACAAACTTAAGAGAGGGGGCTTGATTTCTGAAATACTGGCCACCACCCACCTTATGTGCACGCTCACATAGTTTAAAGAGCCAAGATAGTGAAATATCCAGTTCCATGGATGTGGAGTTGGAAAGCAGCAGAGAAGGTTTCCCTTATTACAGGGAAGGTCCAGCCAAGACCACCAGAATGGAAAGCAAAACCTTAAAATAACCTCAGGGAGCAACTCTTTAATAATGCAGAAAACAACAAACAAACAAAAAAACCCCTCAAACAAGAAAACAGAAGCAAAGGAAGAAACAAAAGGTCCAAAATCCTGGTGTATTATTTCCACACCTGGGAACTGAGGGTTTGATTGGTTCCTTGGGCCCCTCCTCTGCCCATAGACTGTCCATATCCCACCATCCCATTTGTGCCGTAGAAGTTCATCCCAGCCATCTGCTGCGTCATCTGAATGAGAGAGAAGGCAAGAAATTGGTCAGAAGGCCCATTCTACAATACCAGAGATGAGGAACCTGTGAGCCTCAAGATGCTATTTGATTACAGCTCCCATCAGCAGTGGTCAGTGTGGCCAATAAGCAGGATGTTGGAGCCCAGCAACTTCTAAAGTAGCCTTCATCTACCTGGTACCTTCCAAATGTTTTGGCTTAGAACTCCCATCACCTCTGACCCTTAAGACATGTTGGCTGGGGCTAATGGGAGTTTCAGTCCAAATCATCTGGAGAGTACCAGGTTGGAGAAGGCTGGTCACGAGCACTGCAGAGGATACTTATCCCTGTCCTACACACACTTCTTAAATTTCCTGCTCCATAAACAGATTTCAGCTGGCTATGACACCTTTGCTGCTCTCATTTTTCTGGACTTGCTAGCATCTAGGTCCAATAACCAGTTGCTAGTGACCATGGTGGTTCTCGAACGGACTTAATGACGTCCCACAATTACTTATCCTTTACAGGGAGGTCACGATTGTTATGAAAAATATCCAATTTCAGAATATGTTGGCAACTAACTCCATGGCTTACTGACTGGAGTTCTGAAGGGTTGAACGCTACAGGAGTCTGCTGTTCTGTCTCTGGATCCAAGCCATCCAAGAAGGTGGCTGTCTCTTTGCTTAAGAGAGGCAGAATGCCTTCTTGCAATGCCCAGCCTTGAGCAAAGGCCAGACATCACATGTGCATGGTAGGGCTGAGCCAAATGAAGCTTCATCAGACTCAGTCCCACCTCCAACACACAGACAGCAATGTTTTGAGGGGACTGTGAAATAGTTCTGAGTGGGCCCTGTAACTATAAAAGGAAGCAACGGATGTATTCTAACGTATTTCATTTGCCCTTCACCACATCAGCACATAAGAGTTGTGATGTCATCACACGCAGTACATGATCCCCAATTGGCTGGAATTATGGGGGCAGGGGGAAGCTACTGAAGCAGCAGAAGAGGGGGAACACGCAGTAGGTTAGTTAAACCCTGCATTTCCCTCCATATGTTTTAGTTAGGGCTACCAGTCAGCATATTACCCAAACCTCTATCTCTCAGTCCCGAAAGGCAGCTATATGAGAGACCATATTTTAGTATCTCCTTTCATTCCCTCTTACAAGTAGAACACAAGAACCAGAAAAGCTCACCCACCTCACCCTGTTTAACTCCCAGCCTCCATCAATTACGTTTGCTTCAAGCATTTCATTTAAGAAACTTTGAGAACTGTTACACAGAGAACTACCTATATAATGAGAATACACAGAGAGGCAATTTTATTTGTCAACTACCATACTTTTCCATGTACGTACTTTTTGGGGGAGGGTTGCACAGAATTGTTGAACTTTGGGGGGGGGGAGGACTGCCCACAGTTGTTGAGCTTTTGGGGGGCAAGAGTTGTTGAGCTTTTTTTTTTACGGGAAAATGCCAAAAAACGCTCACACGACAGACTGACAATGCCACTTGCACGCGTCACCAAAGCAACCTATCCTCTGCCCCATCGCTGAAAAAAGCAGCAAATCAACCAGCCAATTGCCGCAGCGACAGCCAATCAACAACAGCCCTTGCAGCAGCCACCAATAACAATCTCCAACTCGCGGCAACAACTATCCCACGGCCCCACAATGCATTACTCATATATCAGACGACCCCTAATTTTGAACATGATTTTGGAATAAAAAAACATAGCCTTTATACACGGAAAAGTACGGTAACTCTACTGACTAAAGATCGCTGCATCGTTTCAGGCTTCCCAATTCACTCATCCTTGATCTCCTGTATCCTCACACCCATTTCTTAGGCTTCCCAATTCATTGAGAAAAGAGCAGGCTAGAAATGTAAAAACTAAATTCTACATTATCTGTAAGAGCAGGCAGCTTGTTTTTGAGGGAAGCAAGAGAGCTTGCCCCATGTCCAAAGGAGTTATGCAACAGCCACCCTTGCCCCCAATGCCCCCTCTTACCTGGGCAATATTCCACTGTAACTGCTGTGCTGGTTGCACCCCATACACGGGGGGTGGGACAGGTGCCATGCCAGCCACGTACCCAGCCTGCTGTGCTGGCATCATCCCATTGGGGACGCCGATGACTGCTGTCTGCATGCCGCCTACATATCCCGCTGGGATCGCCATAGGTGCCACCATGCCAGCTGCTCCCTGCTGTGCCATCATCCCAACTGGTGGTGCCATCATGCCACCCATCATGCTGCTAGGGGGTGGCATGCCTGGAAAACTGGGGTATGCTGCAGGGTAACCCATTTGGGCTGGAGTGATGAACACAGCTCCTAGATGAGATTTAAAAAAAAAGGTGTTAGTGCTGAAGGGAGTCCTGGGAGGAGTCTGGGTTATTTCGATTTCTCTGCTGACATGCTGTCTTAATGCCTGACGAACCCACAAGGCAGCCTTTCCTTGCTACTCCATTCTATGGGCATCAGAGTTTGACATTTTGTGTGAGTCACACCGATTGTAATCAAGAAGCAAGGTTAGGAACTGGGGGTGGGGCGAGAGGAAGAGACAATCACCTCTTAGCATACACACATCCAAATTGGGAACTAACCTTGGGATGAAAGACTAGTAATGCATTCCTCCTCTGCAGCCCAGAAAAGTGCTCTCAAAGGGTGTGAATGACGTAAAACAGTCTGTGATGATGGAGACAGGGAGTGGGAGGAGGAGACTGCAACTACTTCTTTCACATGCAGTGTGGTGAAGCAGTTAACAGTGTCAGATGAGGGCTGCATCAGAATGCTAGCCACACCACTGCTATCCAAATACAGGATATTGAACTAAATCTGATGCAGAGTAGACCCTTTTCAGCTGCTGTCCCTCCTGCCCCCCCCCACTCCAAATGGCTGTGGAATGCTCTCCCCAGCAAGGCCTGCCTGGACTAGGTGCCAAAATGAATAGCTTTTTGGTGCCCCAGTTACAAAATATCTCTTCTCCCAGGCTTTTGTAGGATTACGATAACCATGCTTAATGCTGTTTGCGGGGGGGGGGGGGGGAAGGTAGGAGAGAGAGGGCACTGCTTTATTGCTAAACTTCATGGAGATCTTTCCCCCACCTAGAGCTGCTTTGTACTGGATGGTCAATAAATCAAACAAGAAGTCCATCAATTTCTACTATTAAATTGCCTAACTCTAGTGATTTCAGTGGGCTTATTCCGAGTATGATGAACATTAGATATCAACCACAGCATCTAGGAGAAGCACTTTACCTGCCTGTCATAGCCCCAGTACCGTGAAAAAACATAAAACATTGACACAAACTCTTCAAGAAAACCAACTGCATATTCAATAAGCCTTCCTAGCTTTACCATTAAAACATCTTCATGACAGTCTACTAACTTGAACAAAACCTTTCCTAAATTTAGAAGCTGCACCAAACAATGCAACTTTATGCTTCAAACCCAGCAAATGAGTTAACCACTTACTAAATTATTCTCTACTGGTTACATTCATTCGCCTTCCCCAAATACAGCATTAGCTATAACTGGCCACAGGATCTTTCCCCTACCCTTTCCATCCCTCACTGGGTACCTTGTGCAGGTATTTGTGGGGTCTGGGAGCCATATAAGGAGAGGATAGAATCCTTTGAGAGCTGCTTCTTCCCCATCTCTTCTGACTTGCTTCCTGGCTCTGGGAAAAGGTTCAGGTTTTCAGGAACAGAACCAGCACTCCCAGCTGTGGGCATAGAGCCAACAACCTGGCGAGAGAATGTACCGTGTTTATTCCCAATGGTGAAGAAAACAAGGGATACAGCATTTAAAAGCGTTTCACAAAAATATTTGAGATACTGTATCTCATTCTCTGTGGCCAAAAAGGGCCTCAAGGTAATGCACAACAAACCAATTTACAGTCTTTACACAGCAGCCCTGCATGGTAGGACAATATTGCCATTCCCATGCAACAGATGAAAAGCAGAAGACAAAAGAAAAGTGGATTTGCTGCTCTTTGAAATCACAGCCAGATAGTCCATCAGGGACAAATAAGAGCAGATAGACAATGGAGAGAAAGATGGTCAGCAGCTCCACAGTCGCCCTCTCTAGCTTTTTCTGCCTGCCTCTGAGAGGATCTTCAGAATTCTCAAGAGGAAGAGCCTGACTTGCACAGGGTTACCTGTTAAGTAATGTGTAACAAGAATCTAGTTACAGTGGAACCTCGGCTGTAGAACGTAATCCGTTCCGGAAGACTGTTCAACTTCTGAAACTTTCGACAACTGAGGCATAATTGGTGGTCAGCAAATTCCTTTTTAAAAAATGGAGAAACACGCCTCAGAAGCCTTTCGACTTTTGAGGAACGTTCGAAAACAGCAGCATTCACTTCCGGGTTGTCAGCATTCAGCTTCCGAAGCGTTCGACAACTGAGGTTCCACTGTATATGCAATTCGCTGCTGATGTTGCAATCAAACACTGAAAGCAGACATATCAGCCAAGCTTTCTTTGCTAGTCAATCTGATTTTAAAACAGTGAGACACAACAATATACAAGCATTTGCAACCTGGCTGCAAGGGTACACCAGCCCATCAACATGAATCGTCCTCCTCCTCTCGCACATGGGTTGTTGGGTATTCTACTTTTCTCACCTTCCTCTCAGAGGTCATGGAGGCAAACAGGTCCAAGTCCTTCTCTAAACAGCTACTTGATCTGCCATTGGGGAGGGTTGTTGAAACAGGAACATCTGGAAAAGAGGAATGTAATGGGAACAGCCTGAAAGAGGGGCTAACTAATCCAAATCCAGTAGAAATCCACTGGTGGCCAGCGGCCCAATCACCAGCTGGCCCGCCACTTACATGGGCCTTTTGACCCCAAACAACAAGATGTTTCAAATCCCTCTAGCTATATAAAAACTGCGCAAATTAGAGTGAGTTCTCTCACCGTGGATTATTTTTGTTGCTGTGTTCACATGAAGGGCAAGGAGCTATACAGAGCAAAGTCCCATCACCTAGACCAAATGAAATCCTATTCAGCCTCCCCTGTTACCTCTGGCTTCCGAGGTTTCATCAGGCCAGTGTTTTTCAACCACTGTTCCGCGGCACACTAGTGTGCCGCGAGATGTTGCCTGGTGTGCCGTGGGAAAATTACTTTATGTATAGTCAATATAGGCACAGAGTTAAATTTTTTAACATTTTCTAATGGTGGTGTGCCTCGTGATTTTTTTCATGAAACAAGTGTGCCTTTGCCCAAAAAAGGTTGAAAAACACTGCATCAGGCCTTGCTCACAATTTACACTTCTGAAGAAGTGTGCATGCACACGAAAGCTCATACCAAGAACAAACTTAGTTGGTCTCTAAGGTGCTACCAGAAGGAATTTTTAATTTTTAATTTTGTTTTGACTATGGCAGACCAACACGGCTAACAGATTGAGGTTGAATCCTGACAAGACAGAAGTACTGTTTTGGGGGGAGAGGGGGCAGGTGGGTGTGGGGGACTCCCTGGTCCTGAATGGGGTAACTGTGCCCCTGAAGGACCAGGTGCGCAGCCTGGGAGTCATTTTGGACTCACAGCTGTCCATGGAGGCGCAGGTTAATTTTGTGTCCAGGGTGGCTGTCTACCAGCTCCATCTGGTATGCAGGCTAAGACCCCACCTGCCCGCAGACTGTCTTGCCAGAGTGGTACATGCTCTGGTTATCTCCCGCTTGGACTACTGCAATGCGCTCTATGTGGGGCTACCTTTGAAGGTGACCCAGAAACTGCAATTAATCCAGAACGTGGCAGCTAGACTGGTGACTGGGAGTGGCCACCGGGACCACATAACACCGGTCCTGAGAGATCTACATTGGCTCCCAGTATGTTTCCGAGCACAATTCAAAGTGTTGGTGCTGACCTTTCAAGCCCTAAACGGCCTTGGTCCTGTATACCTGAAGGAGCGTCCCCACCCCTATCGTTCAGCCCGGACACTGAGATCCAGCGCTGAGGGCCTTCTGTCGGTTCCCTCACTGCGAGAAGCAAAACTACAGGGAACCAGGCAGAGGGCCTTCTCGGTAGTGGTGCCCACCCTGTGGAACGCCCTCCCATCAGAGGTCAAAGGAATAAACAACTACCTGACATTCAGAAAATACCTGAAGGCAGCCCTGTTTAGGGAAGTTTTTAAACTGTGATATTTTAAATGTATTTTAATATTTGATGGAAGCCGCCCAGAGTGGCTGGGGCGACCCAGCCAGATGGGTGGGGTACAAATAATAAATT
Source organism: Lacerta agilis (assembly GCF_009819535.1). NCBI lineage: Eukaryota > Metazoa > Chordata > Lepidosauria > Squamata > Lacertidae > Lacerta > Lacerta agilis. The sequence goes on from NC_046319.1 coordinate 56,397,401, forward strand.
ATATTATTATTATTATTATTATTACTACCTGTAAGTGTAACTTGGCAGCTATGCTGGCAGCAGGCGGTGGATTTGTGGCCCTCCAGCTGTTGTTGGACTCCCAACTCCTATCAGTCCCAGCTAGAATGGCTAATGGCCGGAGATGTTGGGAGTCCAATTATGTCTGAAGGGCCACAGGACTTCACCATCCCTGCCACAAGGGTTACAAATTTGATTTAAATTTTACATGAAATGTAAGATTCTTAGGAAGCTGAATTTTACTCCACATTCTGTAATCTATGTAGGACTTGGGGAAGACACAAAGCGTTGGCTTCAGGATATAAAAGGAGAAATTGCCACAAACGTTAGTGCAGCCCATCCGCCCCCACTAGTCATCTGTCTTTTTTAAAAAAAGGCAGGCTGGAATTGTCATGTTCTCCACCCTTAACTAGGCACCCACCACTAACCTAACCCCAACGGCTCATGGTGTATGCTAATTTGGGTGACGGTGTCCTGTAAACCAAGCTATGCTCTTCACTTTGCTGATTCTGCAGAAGCAACTGAGACCACAATCTCTGCTGCAGTGCTGGATAGCAGCTGCAGCTCAGAGAAGAGTTGATTCGGAGATTTCTGCTGCAGAGGCAGATTTTAAGTACCTCAAAGGATATGTTCCTGTCCCCCCCCCCATCAGGGGACAACTCTTGGGGAGCAAAGGCAGAATATTACATGCTACATAATCTAGAAAGAAGAGAGCAAGTGCAGAAGGGAAAGTGATGCAGAGAGCAACATCTGCAGTTGTTCCTTAACCTCATTAAGAGGGAGGTGAACTGCTGCAGCCAGGATAAGAGGAATTTCATGCATGGCTTGCAGTTTTGCTTTGTCGTCCCCCTCCCTTAAATGTTTCATCATCTTTAAAGAACAGCAGTGAGATGGGCTGGGATCTAAACCTTGGTGCCAGATAGAACTGGGTGAGCTGCAGGAAACAAAAGAATAGAATATATAATTCACTTTCAGCTCAAAGGCAGCCCTACACCAACAGTCTAGCCCAGTAAAGCCTACTCCGACAGGCAGCAGCTCTTCAAAATTTCAGGAAGAGAGAACTACTCTGCTGGAAGCCCTTTTGATAGGGCATACAAGGGACTGAACCTGGGGCCTTCTGAATGCTAAAGCACCTGCCAGGTTATGGGCCTTCCTCCTGATTAACTGACTGGAAAGTGTGCAAAATCCCTATGCAAAAGCACAATGATGTAGAGGCAGAGACAAGTTATATTACACTGGAGCCCACCACCCAGGCAGGCCACAGAATCTTATTGCCAATGCCAATGGTGTGATCCATGCTGCCAAGAGGCCACCTGCCAGGAGCATGCTCACCTGAGGGAACCCGAAGCACCCCTTTCCGCACAGGTATATAGGTACCTGCAAATCCTGCCCAACAATCTGCTTTGCAATCTACCAAAGCCACCAGATCTCTGTAGGCTCTTCCAAAAGAATGGATGGAAGTAGATCCATGAACGTCTACTGAAAGGTAGAGGTAGCACTGAAACACCCCAAAGGATTTGTTGCTGTGGCCTCTCTAGGGAGCAGCACTTGTTATTTCTGCCTCCTCTTACTCACGAATGCCAAGTTTTAATACTACACAGAGTATGACATCACCTTGCTGTGCACTTCTCCACCCACACTGCTGACTGGCAATGGTGCAGGCAGGGAATGAAGGCAAGCACAAGGATGTCGTGTTTTATGTTGTGTTCGAAGTGGATCTTTTGAGGAAGGCAGTCCCAGGAGTGTGGGAAGGGAGACAGACTGAGCCATGGGCTCTCTTGGAACACCCAGTCTCATTCCTGAGTGTTTCAGCAAATGTCGTTTATGCAGTTATGTTCCATTTCAGTCAAGGATGAAGAATGAAGGTTTAAAAGCTTAGGACAGAGTCTTTATAGGAGAGACTGGTCTTGGAACTTTGAAGGCAGTGATTTTTATGCTTCAATGAAACACAGAAGTATAGCACAGAAACCTGCCTTATACAGAGATAGGTCATCAGCCCATCTATTTCAGCACTGTGTACAGTAGGGGCGGGGAACCTTTATGGCTTGGTGGGTCAGAAATTTATTCCCACCCTTCATGTGTGCCAATTTTAACAGGTGGTTGGGACCACCCACCTCTTAAAGTGGGGAGAGATATCGAGTGACCAGCAGGCTTGAACTCCTTACACATCAACCGATGAGCAGGAAATTCAATCCTGCTTTCTTTGGGTATAGAAGTGAGTTCCCAGCAAAGACCCCTCTCGTGCACCCAAACCAAACAGGACTGGTTCCCATGTTGATGCATTGCAGAGGATTCTGGGTGACACACAGTTCACACAGGAGAGGTGGAGGACCTGACTCTACATAAGTTTGGGAGCATGCAATAACACACCATATGCTCTCCCACATCTCAAACTGCAGAGGATGGGCAGTAAAATCAGGCACAAGATGTCTTTCAAAGAGGCTTGCCTGCCATGTGTGTTTTCCTTATGGATAAAAGCCCTTTGTCCAATGGAACACAAGAGTGGACAGAATACCCTGTGGCAGCTATTTAACCTGTTTTCAGCACCTACAGTGTGTGTTATCATGTATAGAACATGACACCAAGGTGCATTTGGTCAAAGAAAAAGCTCCATAGTGCACATCATCTTACCAAGTCCCAGCAAGTCCATGACGGGCTCAGAAGATCTGGAAGGACTTTTCCTGGCATGAGAGTCGTCTTTCTTCTGAGGCTGAGCCAAACAGAGTAAAAAGCCCCTCAGTTACTTTGATGCAGACTTCGCCAACCTGGTGCTCTCCAGACATTTTGGACTACACGCTGGCTAGGGCTGATGGAAGTTGTAGCCCAAAACATCTTGAAGGTACCAGGTTGCCAAATGTTTCCTTTACATCTTGTCAAAAACTGCCAGAAGGCTCCAGTTTGGAAAGCTTTTCAAACGTTTGGAGGCTGTTTGAAAAGCAGAAAATAAACCTACTAAGTAAATCAGGGACAGGCAATATGGAGCACTCCAGATGTTGTCAGACTACAACTCCCATCATACCTGGCTACTGGGCCATGTTGCCTGGGAGTTGGAGTCCAACAACATTTTAAGGGCATCTGGTAGCCTACTACCAAAGTAAAAAAGCACTTACTAGCTCTGTACATAAAGAGGGTTTACCCCCATTCCTAACAAAAAACAAAACAAAAGATACACGGAGCATAAAATTACAGTCCCAGGTGTTAACTCCCCGCCTAACCCATCCGTCCATCTGAAGTTCAGGAACAACCACATACAGCAGAAGGAAGGGTTGTCTTACCATTTTCACTTTCTCAAAGATAATTGGCTCCAGCTTTTTCCCTGAGGCTGTCTCTTTTTTCCATTTGTCATCCTTTTCTCTCTGTGTATACAATCAAATGAAGCAGTCAGATAGTGAGAAAGGTAGTTGAACATGACATTGTCTTTTCCAGGCCAGTGGGACAGAAAGCCCAGCTGGTTTGGTGAATGTAAAACCCCTCAAACCACACCACACTTCCCCAACAGAAGCGAAGGGTTCCTGGTTTCCAGCCACATTAAGTTGGAAATGGGACATGTGTTGGTGCTTATTCCCTTTCAACTTCTCCAATGTGCAAGAGGACAGAACAGCCACATCTGGCTGCTGAGCAAATGCAAAAAAGGTCCAGCTAGTCTAAAGGTTACTTGTGCAAAGTCCCAGTGTGCTGACCAAGATGGCAGCCTCTGGCAATCTCAACTGGATTTTTTTTTTGGGGGGGGGGGGGGAGGTGAAGAATTCTCATCCTTTCTACCATAAAAGGACAGTTTAGATGAAAATTCTCCCAAAAACCTGGGCCATCAACAGTTTGACTGTCTCATGCTAACAAATTAGTCCAGATTATGGCTTTATACTTTTGAATTTATACCAGTGCTTTATATGCAGCAGATCCCAGATTCAAATCCAGGGATCTTCGGAAGCCAGGCTGGAAAAGACACCTCTCTGTCTGAGGTCTTACACTGGGGTCGTCAGTGTGGCTCCTTCCATGCTTTGGACTACAACTCTCATCATCCCCAACCGGCACAGGGTAATGGAAGCTGTAGTCCAAAAACATTTGGAGGGCATTATGCTGGCAAAGGTTGCCTTAAAGGAAGCACTGCCAGTCAGAATGAACAGGACTGGTTCATTCTGATGAACCAATGATGGACACCATACATTCAGGATGCAGCAAGCATTCTAATGCATTTAAGACTCACCCGCAACACGCTGATGTCAAGGCTTCTGTCGATGTATTTCTTCTTTTCGTATTTGTCCCTGATAAAGCCCTCCACTGCTCTGCACGGAAGTCAGTTAAAGAAGAACAAGGAAGGGTTGTGCACAACATGGTCAGGCAGCAGCAAGATTCTAGCCCAAGCTAGACTTCTGTCATGGCATGGTTTGACCCACACCTTCTCTATTCTTGCTGAAAAGGTAGACACTGTGACAACCAGGATCCTTGGCTAAGTCACTATAGCTGTGCTTGCCAGCCAAGTCCAGCAGAGGCGGTGACAGTGCCTTTCTAGTATGAGCTACAGGACATGTGCAGATCCAGCAGCAGCCCAGTGCTTTTTATGGTGCTTTCGCCTCCAATCTACCTAGACCGCAGTGGGGATACCATTTTAAGCCCAAGAAATACATTCCCGTCTGGGCAACCTTCTGAGGGCCACATGCCAGTGGCAGGTGAGGCCAGAGGCAAAGGTGGGCAGAACAACAAATTTCAAGTTTTACTTTTGTATGGTAGGCTAGTTTCTACACACACACCCCTCTCTATCCTCCATCCAAACAAGAAGCATTATCCAAGTTCAAGGGGATGTACCAGCCAGGCAAAAACACTCAGGGTGCAAGCAGAGGTGGTGCGGCCTTGAGAGAGTCTGAGGGCTAGACAGAAGGGCTGCATTAGTCCCCTGGGCCTGAGCTCGACAATTAGAAATGCAGAGGCCATAGCCTTGGAATGCGCAACACACGCCAAGATTTTTTGAGTGAGTGCTGTGCACCACCCACTCCAGTCAGTTCTCTCTTCCCTCCCTTTGATCAGCCCCCCCGCCTCGCCGAGAGACAGAGACACACACACACTTTGCTTTTCCAAGGAATTTTGGATACAGTATAATTAAGCTGAGCATTAAAAAAGCACCTAGAGCTGAAAGAGGAAGTGAGAAAACACCACTCTTCCAACTCCAGCTCTATTGACTTTTCATGGGTGAGAAAAGTAACCACCCTCACCATCTCATGACCAAGGGGGATTTATATGAATACAGCTCAAAGGTGTCACGGGTGCCAGGGGAAGACCTCAAAGGCACAACTGCACCCATGGGCACCATGGTAGTAACCCCCAGTTTGACCCGGAGGGAGTGGAGCCAAGATCATGACTGCAGGGAGGGGAGAGCACATGGGTGTGCACTGGAGTGCAGGCAGAACTGAAACATGGGCACAGTCATGAGGAAGGCAACCAGCAATGAAGTTTCACCACCTATTTTGCTGGCCCTGCATTCAAGACCCATAGTCACAAAATGGGACAAACCCGCTGCATCTGTCTGCTTTGCTGTGGGCAGCCACCCCTCTAGCAACAGCACCTTCTGCAGCCTAATTTCCCAAAAAATGCCAAGTAACAGTGAGACCTCAAAGAATACAGACTCTTAACAAATATTTTAAAAAGTTATACATTCCATTTAAGGTACACTTCTGCTCCCTTCAAAAGTATGCATTCAGAGATTAGTGAGATGCCCTCCATCCAACAAAGGCTTAGCATCAATATGCTGGGAGAAGAGAGGCAGAGGAAGGATGCTGGTCCGTCTGAGGTCGTCTGAAGTTTTCCGGAAGGTAAGCTTCATAGAGGCGATTTGCTTTGCCATTCCCCATCTCCTGCATGCACTGGAACAGAAGCAAGAAATCTTCAATAATGGCATGGCATCGGGTGCTGGCTGTTAGGCTATTCTTGCCATCGTTTCACTTTGAGCATAAAGCATTTTATGGAACCCAGAATGCAGGAGTATCACAGGGCCTGCTCTGTGCTGGTATGAAGGAGAGGAGAGAGTTTTCAAAGTCTGCCGAAGCAGTTTCTGAAAGGTGCTCCAACACCAATCTGCAGAGTCATCGGTAACAGTGACTTAGTTAATTCATGTCCTCGATTTCTGACAGATCAGCAGAAAATAGGTGCAGCTCCTAATGGCTACAAAGAGCAGGCTTCTTGCAGTTTTTGTTCTTTCAACAAGGAACACTGTTTTGCTTTTGCAATAGGACAGATTTATTGTAACTCCTCTCTCGTTCCAAAGTGGATCTGATATATTCTCAAGTGCCTGCATCTTGCTCAAGGTATTTGTCTTGCCCAGGGGTCAGCAAACTTTTTCAGCCGGGGGCTGGTCCACTATCCCTCAGACCTTGTGGGGGGCCGGACTATATTTTGAAAAAAAATATGAACAAATTCCTGTGCCCCACAAATAACCCAGAGATGCATTTTAAATAAAAGGACACATTCTACTCATGTAAAAACACGCTGATTCCCGGACCGTCTGCGGGCCAGATTGAGAAGGCAATTGGGCCGCACCTGGCCCCCGTGCCTTAGTTTAGGGACCCCTGGTCTTGCCCATTCGCATTGCTGCCTGCTTCAAACTTCCCACAGTTCAGCTTTCCTTTGACTATGCCACTTTTTCAGCATAGTTATTCAATTTTAGTTTTTATTAAAGTCAAGGCAAGGAACAGAGAACGCTGCCAGGAATACATGTGCAATTCTTCAGTACTTCTGAGAGAGAGGTTCATCCTCATTCGAGAGTTAGGAATATCAACTGCAGTACAGATTGGGCAGGGCATTGTAATACTGATGGTTTGATTCAGGCTGGATAATTTTATTTGGGTCTAATACAACCATCTTTTTTTTTTTTTACTTTCTACAGAGTGTGTAAGCACTGCATAACCTGATTTGTATAACACAATGATGTCCGAGATCTGAAGCACACTGATAAAAAGCAAGAGCTGAACTGCAGAGCATGTCAATGACAATCTCTGCGTAATTGCACACAAGCTCAATTTACTCTGCTTTGGTTGGCAGCTCTTGGGGTTCTAAGCAAAAAGCAGAGCTTCACTCCAGCACAAAGCTATGCTCCAGCACATGAGTTTTCTAACTACTGGGGGCAGGGAGTGGGGGGAAAGTTGCATGGAGGAGCACCCGAGTAGTCCAGGCTCACGTTTTTCCTTCTCATCTGCCATTTAAGAAAAGAAGGCCAAGGTTCCCCATATTAATATAATATAGGCAGAGATACAGAACTACAGAATGGTCCTCAGAAATGAAGCCTACATACAAGGGAGATAGTTTTCTGTTACTAACCTGTATTTGCTCTTGTGTCCATTGGTCCAGATTGACGGATTTTACCCGGGATATGTGGACACCCAGGTTCCTGTGGATTCCGGCACAACGGATGCAGATGAAAACACCAATATTCCATGAGGCCCACCTTGGCCCTGCAAAAGTACAAAGAAAGTGGTCACAGGAGCACTTCTGAGCATCAAACTAGTTAAGCTGGATGGGCTCTGCCCCCAAAACTGCTGCAAGCCAGGCAGGGGCTGAAGAGTTTCCATCTGCAATGTAGGCTGGCTTTAACACATTCATTACCAAAGGTCACAACCATGCTGGAGAAATGAGGGATTGGGAAAGAATCCGACCATGCTTTCTATCTTAAAAAACAGGCACAGGATTAGAGAGGTGGGGGACAAATCAGATGCAGGCAGGAAAAGACAGTTTCATTTTTTTTAAATTTAACAGGTCCAAAAATCTGTCCATCCCAACCACATTGACTAGGAATCCATAAGAAAAGCCTGAGTTTCAGAGCACCATGTTAGAACAAGAAGAAACATTCTTTTGCAAAGGCAGGAGTGGAAGATTTCTCTGTATGCAAAGGCCTCTGCAGCAGATGTGCATAAATCACAGGGCGAAGGACATTAGACACTTTCTAGACATTGCTCCCTTTTGCACTTAGGTCTAGTTTACACGTGTGAAGAGAATGAGGTGCAGATTGCAGGTGAGGGGGATGCACCTCATTAAAAAAAATGCTGCAAATCTGTGATTTGGGAGCCCCCCCAAATAAGAATTCAGTTTCATTCATAGCAAATCCAACCACAACTCTTTCCCACACAAGCCAGCTAGGAAGTCCACTGCAGAGTAAGAGAGGAATTACTACGCAAGGCGGCACAGTGCCACTCACTTTGTTCATGTGTCCTTGAAACTGAACAATCAGATGCTTTGAATACAACCAGCGGTGTGAGACAGAAACTGTTTCTCGCCTACGCTGCTTTGCACAGGCAGATCCTTAAAGGAACAGAATCACAAGTCTTCAAGTCCAGCCAGAGGCAGTTGAGCACAGCAGTATTGGGAAGGCCTGCAGTTCAGTGGCAGAGCATCTGCTTGGCATGCAGAAGGCCCCAGGTTCAATTTCTGGCAACTCCACAAAGCACCAGGAAAGACTCCTGCCTGAAACCCTGCAGAGCTGCTGCCAGTCACATGATATAGTCACACCTCACTTTTCTTGCTGGCTCTACATTTATGTCTTGCTTTTCCCATGGCTGTCTTAAGCATATGCAGTGCTGGGGTGCAAAGATACACCCAGCACCGCCCCCCCCCCCCCGGTTGCCCAGTCCCAGGCGTGAAGGAGGGCAGAGCCAGCCAGCCACCTCAGTGCTTCACTGGCTTGGTTGCCCTCGAATTCACAGCGCAGAGCCGCCCACAGCAGAAGAGCCCGCCATGGCACTCTGACCGACGGGCGGGCTCTTCCCCAGACTCTCGGCCTGGGGCCCCTGAGAGCCCAGTGCCTGGGTGCCCCGCACCCCTAGCGCCTATGGGTAAGATGGCTCTGGCTTTTCCTTCCAGGAGCTCAAGATTGTGTACATTTTCTCCCCTCCCACTTTTTATCTTCTCAGCAGCCCTGTGAGATAGGCTAGGCTAAAATAAGCAGCAATAGGTTGCTTATTACTGCCAATAGGTTGCCTAGCAAAGGGGAAGATCCAGGGGGTCCAGCCCTGTTGGCATGCCTGCACACGAAACCTCAAAGGCCGGAGAAGTCAAGCATTTGAATGATGAAAAGAGAACCTAGGTAACCACATATTAAAAGTTATTTTTAGCCCTGAAAGTTAGCTAGGAATCATTTAGGGTTAGGTCTAAAGTCCCTGTTATATTTAGCATTTACTGTGTTGAAAAGGATTAGTAATCTAGATAAAGCCGTTTCATCACCTTGAGGGTTAGCACCAACTGATTCACATATAGCTGTAGCCTGCGCTAAGAGATGCAAATGCTGGAAACATCTGACCCCCCACTTCTCCCCCCCCCACTTCACTGAGGCAGTAGATGGGGGACATACACCAATTCAGAATATCAGGCTGGTAGGGCAGATTTGTTTTTCATTTCCACCACCTGTATGCACAGTTCCATTGAAAAAGCTTAAGCAGACATAATGAAAACTTTAACTGTTTTAATTGTGTCCTACTATTAAGAGCCAATTTCCAGTTTAGCTTCTTGGCTTTTGTAGGCACAAGAGTCAAAACTTAAGGGAGAGATCAACTGCCACCAACTAAATTGATTTTAAAGGTGTTTTTCTTCCCCCTCCTTCACAATCTAAAACAGGAAGTCTGTTTTATTGTTTCATTTCTATTTTATAAATGATGTAAGAGCAGCTTTGAAGGCGCTGCATAAAAAACATAATCTAAAGCTGCTCAGTAAATCAATATATACATAAAAGGGGCTTTCCGCCCAATATCTGCCATATCTGAACCTACAATAAGTAGGGGAGGCCTTGTTGGTGGTGGCACCACTGCTGGGTGCTGCTCTCTTGGCATTAACCCATGATAGGGAAACACCACAGAGAAAGCCCTATCTGTGCAAAACCATCTCTGGTGAGGTGAATTTTGTCTCCCTCATTATTAACATCCAGGCAGAATTTTAAAAGCATTCCTGCTCATCCAGGCAGTTGATGGTTGAAACATGCTGTTCCTGGCAACTTTGAAATTATTAGCTATGAGGATATGCAACTGTAATAAATAAATAAATAAAATAAATAAAATAAAATAAAAAAAAAATATTTTTTATCCCTCCCTTCCTCCCAATGGAACCCAGGATGGCAAATAAATGTTTTTAATGCTCTCAAATTTAATTTAATTTATTTTAAATTACATTACGTAGTTTGTTATGAATTTATATGCCACTTAATGCCAAAATAGGCTTTAATTATATTGCTTTGCCACTCTGTTTGCCACCCTGGGCTCCGCTTTATTTGTCCACCCCAACCCACAAGCTCACAAGCAACAAATGCACGAACCACTGGACAGCAAGCCAAACTTTGGAGAAACAAAACCACGGCCAACACCACCACTGTGAATGCTCGAGGAAATACAAAATTTATAACCATCAACCGCTTCCTCTCCAGTGTCGATGCATTTTCATGACTCCACAGAATTACTAGAAATCTACAACACAGAGGTCTTGAGCAGGGATGGAGAACCCTTTTCAGTCTGGGACCGCATTTACTCATGGGCAACAATCCAGTGGCCGCATGGCAGTCAAGAGTGAAGCAATATTAGTATGGCAGGCCACATTCCAGCCACACAGAAGTCATAGGTTTCTATGGAGACATCCATTTCTCCATCCAGGTATGCCAGAGACATCACTACATTTCAGAGACACATTCCAGGCAGGCCAAAGCACTAGAGGATGCAATGAAGCAGAACCAGTGATGCTCATGACCTGCAAATAGCCCTGGAGAGCCGCATCTGGCTCTTGGGTCGAAGGCTGCCCACCCCTGTTTCAAAACACAAGAAGCAAGGAACATCACAGTATCCAAGAGAAATGCCTGAACAGGATTAACTAGGCCATAGGTGTGCAGGCTTCAGTGGGCTGGGAAGTGGGGAAAGATTTCTATATAAATAAAACATTAGCAGAACACAAGCAGCTCTGCCTGCCAGCTCCACCATGAAAGCAACTTAAAAATGCACAAATAAAACAGCAACTGTACTGCCAACCTTTCATGGTGCTGCACAGCACTAAAAATGCATGTATGCTGGAACTTTGGTGTGAGGGGAAGTGGAAGACGGCACAATTCTTGTCTGGATGTTATGGAAAGTATGTACCTGCTCTTGATGGGAAAGGATAACAGCCAGTAAGGATATGATTGAAAGCAAGGTTGGATTGTGGGCTTAATCTTGAGGGCTTCCCAACAACACTCAAGCCATGGCTGTGGAAGAATCCCTTAGTAGAATGTCTTCCTAACAAAAAGAGATTCTTGTGTTTGCAGCTAAGGAACAATTAAATAGGCTTTGCATCCCTACTGCTAAGCTCCTGTGCCTTGAAAAGGCCCAAGTGTCCAAGAGAAAAAAAAACAAAATTAGCAAGTTTCTTAACACGTTTCTCCAAAAACAGTGTGCACCTTCCCAAAACTGGTGCCTCCAGATATTTTGGATCCAGCCAATTATAGCCAATGATCAGGGGTGATGGAAGCAGTGGTTCTGGAGGGATCCAGGTTGTGGAAGCCTGGTGTAGAGAACTCTGTTATTTCAAGAAACAGCTTTTAATGCTGTAAAAGATGCACATTTTCGCTATACCTTAAATCAAAGTAGCAGGAACAATTCAGATATTAACAAAAGGCTGTTGCAGGGGGTAAAGATCATCCTACGATTTTTTTTTATCTGAAATACTCATCATGTTTTCTAGGGCAAGTCAAGAAGGGGGAACAAAAACACTGCTAGGCCTTCAAATGGAATAAATTCCAAAGGCACAACTGTATATATAGAAGGGGGGAGGGAAGGGAAGGTTGTTTAAATGGTGGGTTGTGCCAATTTACAATTTTGAGTGGTTTTAAAGGCTACAATGGGTTGTTTTAAAGGGTGGCTGATCCACCATTGGAGCAATAGACTAGAGCCTTTTCTCCATTTGCCAGAAAAAAATTCAAATCTATGAAGGTCCAGCAGAAAGTTTAAGCACATTCCTAATTCATACTTAGGAGGAAAGAGGCTTCAGGGTCAGATACCTGACCCCAAGTAAATTGGCCAGGATGTACAAAAATGGTTCGAATCTTTGTTGGAAGTGTCAAGAGATGGAAGGCACATTTTTCCACATGCAAGTAGACCTGCAAAAAGGCTAAAGGATTCTGGGAGACAATATATATTGAACTGAAGAAGATGTTTAAGACGTCCCCCACCCCCAAAAAAACCAATCCCGGAAGCCTTTCTTCTAGGAATAATGGAATTGGATATCCCTAAGAAGCTACTTAATTTATTCCTGTATTCAACGACAGCAGCAAGAGTAACATATGCACAAAAGTGGAAAGACAAAGATATGACAACCAAGGAAGATCAGCTGAACAAACTGACAAGAGTATGTGGAGTTGGGAAGTTTGACAAGAAAAATCAGAGACCAGGAGGAATCTATGTTTAGAGAGGAGTGGAAGCCCTTTGCTGAGTATTTGAAGAAACATAATAATAATCAGATTAACACACAAGTAGGATTTGAACTGTTATCAGCAATAAAACAGTAGCTATGATGTTTTGATGACACTGTGTGAAATGTATTATGAGAAGTTGTGGGAACTTTAAAAACTCATGTAACCTTTTGTTCAGGGTTCTTACTTGTTTTTGCTTAGGAGTTGGAACCTTGTTGCAACAATAAATGATCAGGTTTAACTAGCTGTTGTTTTGTTTCTTTAACCTGGCTTTGGTCTCGTGCTTGAACCTGACCAATTCTGAACCCAAAGGGCTAGACCCAAAGTTGGGAAATGAATTAATTAGCGTACCCCAATATCTCATCCTTAACAACATTAAGAACACATTACGGAGCATCAATAATAAAAACATAATATAAAGCATACTGACAGACAGCATAATAATAAAATAGTCATAATAACACACACACACACTTAACAGGTCATAGATTATTTAATGGTTAAAGCCCACCATCACAGTGACACAAGTGTATTGGTATAATCTCTCACTGGCCAAGGAATATGCTCATGCTGCGTGCTGCCCCAAGTCAGATTTTGACTATATTTACAAAAACAACCTTTGCTTTCATCACTCCCCAGACAGACAAGCGTCTCTGTTAAACGCCAAGCAGGTTCTGTTTCAAAAGCAAGTGGTGTCCACGTGTGTGGGTTTTATGAAGGCGTTTTGACATCTCCCAAAAGGATTTCATACATTCATCACTATGGCAACCTGCCAGGTTTTTTTGTGGAAAAAATATTAAATTGAAAGTTCAATTTTCTACAGAAAGCAGCTGTCTTTCACGCAAAACACAAATTTAGAGGCTCCAGTTTCACAATACAGCCCATGCTATGAGCTCAGGGGGGAAATGTATGCATTTCATTGTTCATAACCAGGTAGCTCAGGGCATCTGCAAAATGGAGTCTGGCAAAGACCAACTAGAACATCAAATGGCTTGCCACCAATGTTAGGGAACACTGAGCTGTACAGCTCAGTTAGGTTATCGAATCTTCCACAAAAGGTGGACGGTCACACAATTAAATCACACACATGTCATTCAATTCCCTTATCAAACCACCTATATATGCTTCAGATATAATGCTGTCTATGAAACATCACCAGCTTTGCCTTCCAGCTCTAATGAAACCACACAGTGGCAATTAGATTGCAGATGTAGAAAGTTGTCATTTCCACAGCTTACAAAAGTTGTTTCCAGACTTACCACTTCAAGAGCAGTTGCGCATATAATTTAGCTCTCAAATGCTACGCACTTTAGCTAGAAGTCCAGAAGACAACCCCAAGTTGAGAGCAGGTAATATCTGCCCTCATAGATATACTTTTGGAAACACATCTTAGGTAACAGCCTATGAAAACAGACATCCCTTCTCCCTTTACACAACTGATTTGGTAACCACATATGATGTTAAGTGCCTGCACTGGAGGCTCTAAGGCAGAAGCTGGAAAACTACCAGCCACCTAGAAATCTGAATCAAGCTGGCATCCAGGAGTACTGAAATATTTATTTAGGTCTGTCCAAGGCCAGAGCCCAGAAGCTTCCACTCCTAGGGTGGAAAAAAGTACTTGCGCCTTGGAATTTGAAATACTCTTCCAACCTTGCTTATGGGAAGTATCCACGATAAAAGCAATGAATAAATGCTATGGTTAAATACCAAGAACTGTGCGCCATCACAAAAGCAAGGAAAGGGTAAGGTCTTCCCATCTACCTGGCAATGTGCTGCAAGAGGGTTGGATTTCAGAGAGGGACTCAAGGAGAAATTCCCACAACACAATGGGGCAAGAAGGAAGCAGGGGAAGGCATGGGAATGATGTTTGGACAAACCAAAGGAGGAATTAGGGGGGCAACCTTAAGACCTGATGAGCAGACACAGTAGAAGTTGCAATAATCAGCTGGTGAGGGCTTCACTTGGGGAAGAACCTTCAGCTCTTGTCACCTGTGGCTCTGGATCCAAAGGAACCTGTGGGAAAGAAGGGGTGTGGATCTGGAAGTAGAGAGGAAGAGTTTGGAAAGGGGGAAGTATCAGATACAGTACATCTGTGCAGCGTGATCAGTTTAGTGTTAAAGATTCAAAGACAAGCGAGCCAGAGAATGTCACACGTGCTTAGAAAACTCCAATGTTAGCTTGACAAACCATTCTCAGCATCCATACCCCGCAGCAGGGTTAATACAAAGCATAAGGCAGGTTGTGCCCATGGCAACATGCCCAAAGACAATGCCCTTTCCTGGGTATGTGAGGCTCCTGGAGACCAGTGGGACAAGTCTATCCATCTTTATTTGCATGTGAACAATGTAATCAAAGTAGATATCCTGAAAAACACAGTAGCTTCCAAGAATAAAGCAAACCTGCAACTTATGTGCATTATGTGTGCATTCAGCTTTACTTGCTTTTAATTAAAAGGTGGAAAGGGGGCAAGCATCCGGATGGCGGGAGGAAATGGCAATTCCACCCTTCACTGCACCCAATGTGTTTTGACTATGTGCGATTTTTGTAACCCCATGTGTAAGTTGTGGGTCTACTGTATTCAAACCCACTTCGCGTGCATATGAAATACCACAAGTGACCATGTAGGCAGGCAGAACAGGGTATCAACAGCTGCCATGGGCAGCAGAGAAGAGAGCTGGGTCGCAAAGGCATTTGGGGATGGGAGAAGCTGAGACAGGTATGGGTCCTACAAACAAATGTTTCGGTGGGGACCACCCCACCCAAGGCAAAGCAGCAGCCAACCTAACTAAAGAGGGACATGGTAGGGACAGCAGCTAGAGTAAGCCTAACCATGACAGGCGAAAGGGGAACAATGGAAGCTGCCTTATTGGTACATCTAGCTCAGTATTGTCTGTATTTACTGGCGGTGGCTCTCTAGGATCTGACAGGGTTCCCTCCCAGCCCCACACGAGGATGCTGGGGATTGGACCCAGGACTTCTGCATGTAAAGCATCTGATTTGTCAGAGTTACAGCCTGGTTTATGGTGTGTGTGTGTGCATTTTAATATTACATGTGAATGCACACACCCCTGCTTAAGAAAAACCCAAATTATTCCAAGGTAACCAACATTTTATATCCTGTATAAATTATGCAAATTTAAGCATAATTTTTGCAGTTTGCCCTATATCCACTAGATAGGACAAAGGGGCCAAGGAAGGTCATGTTAGATATCACTTCTGAGAGTTCACAAGCATAGTTTGTATGCTTTCAAGCATATATTCTCAACCATAAGGGCTGGAATCTTGCTTTTTGAAAAATAATAGTCCTAATTCTAGGAAAATTGAATTGTGTACCCAATACTACATTCTGTACTTTTCTGGTGCTACTGCAAAAATAGTCGTATAAGTTATCACTGCAATTTAAGCAATTCCATTTTTGCTGTGGCAGTGTTACCTGCACTGAACCTTTGTGGGTAGGGGCCACATGAAAAAAGTTTTTCCAGCCTGAAAAACAAAATGAATTTGTTTCAACAAGGACATTTATTAACACACACTGATCAGCCTTGACTCAGCTTTGCCATCAAGCACTGGGAACGATAAAGGACAATTTCATCATTTCTCTGTGTAGTCACACAGGAATTTAACGCAACAGGACCTTGTGAAGACGACAGCATTGGCTACAGCCAGTTGGGAGGGTTTCTTGAGCAAGGCAAAGGAAGCAAGTGTGGTTGAAGAAACAGGAGCTAAGTTTATGGTCGGGGGGGGGGGAACTGTCAACAGCCTTTGCCCTTCAGTTCCTCTATTTGCCATACTTCCCCCTCACCCTCAAGAAAAACTCAGATAGCTGCTATGAACCAGAATAAGCTGCCCATGGATCTATTTCTTTGTTTATAGTGGCTCCAGTTCAACTTTCAACCAGATTAAACATGCCATTGTTGACTGCAAAAGGTTCGTCGCTTCCTTAGTGCGTTCTGCAACTGTAACATCCCAGAAGGCACAGGCAGTTCAAGTTCTTAATTACCAAAAATTTGGGCTACCTACTTGAAAGTATGTTCCACTGCAATCAGTGGGTCAGGCTGCTCATCTTGCAAAAGAACAGTCATCACCACTGCAATATGTACACATTCTGCACTACATAAATGTTAGAACACAGCAACAGCCCCACAAACTGCCGTCACTCAGACTCAAGTACTGCAGGCAGGCAGGCAGGCAGGCCAGGTGATCAAGTTTGCTCAAAGCCAAAAGAACAACCTTAGGTATACACACAAATGGACACGCTGCAATTAGCCATGTTACGCACAATCTGATTAATCTTCTGTTGTTGCCTTTGTCCCATTTTCTCAGCACTGAAGTCTACATGCCTGCTTAGGCATAAAACCTCCTCGTTCACTGCCATCCCATTTCTACAAGGTATCTTTCCCTCTTCAAGGTTGCTGTGGCAGCGTTTGTGCTGCCTTATGCCCCAGTTGCCATCACTAGAAAAACAAAACCACAGGTTCAAGCCAAATGCAACCTCCCATGAAACAAAATTGCTACAAGCCTGTACTAGATACTGTACCATTATCCAAGTGGGAAAGTGCTTTAAAAATGACAAAATCTCAATGACCATTATGTACGGCAGAGGAACACAGGAGAAGGAAGGTCAACCTTCCTGCCCTAAGCTGTACCACCTTTATGTTCTGACTTCTGCCAGGGGCTCTGGCTGAATCACTAATTTTTACTCCATCTTGATCAGGATGAACCTATTGGAAGTATTGGGGTGCAACCTAGCTTGCACTGTAGGCCGATGCATCTGCATGAGAAAGCACCAAGCTTCCTAGACTGTCCTTATCCCAACCCAGGTTGTTCTTCCTTTAGCGTTACTGGTAACTTAGACCACCTTCTTCCTTAGAGACCCTCTTGGGTGCTGAGATCGGCAAAGAAGACCTGCTTGGTAGTTCCTCTGCCCTCATAGAGACTCAGGCGGGGGATGGATGCCTGGGAGAGGGTATTGTCTGTGGTGGGCCCTAATCTGTGGAAATGCCTCCCTATGGAGGTGAATCTAGCAACCTCATTATACTGTACAGTTGCTGAAGATGCACTTTTTTACCCTGGCTTTTGAAACTTGAGGTGCATGTTTTTAGGAGGTGCCTTATTTGTATGATTGTAAGTTTTTAGTGTCTTTAATGATGATGTAACCTGCCCTGGGACTTTAGGGTGAAGGGTGGATAATTAATAATAATAATAATAATAATAATAATTGCTGACCTGATCTTACTTCCTACTTCTCTTCCCTCCCTTAACAAGACAGTAGTATCTTTCCTATCCAACACTTATTTCAGTAATAAATACCTTTCCTATTCTCCTAAAACCAGACTCTTGAATGTGATTGTATCCAGAGTAAAGTGTGCTGCTCCAACAGGGTTCAGCTTCTGCCAGCATTCAACTCAAATGCTAATGTCCCCAATTCTGCAGTCCCCATATTTATATTTTGTAAACCATTTAGAAGCCAAATTTAGCATTAAGCAGTACGTAAATAAATAGTTTCGCTTAACTAGCCTGCACAAGCCCTTACTGTGGAGGATGCAAACCAGACCGCAAAATGTAGTATTATAAGCAGAAAGAACAAAGTGCTGCAGGCGAAATAGAAGAATATATTCAGATAACTTAAGGAAGAAGACCAACTCTCTGCAACAGAAGGCACACCACTCCCTCTCTCTCCTCCTGCCACCCCACCAACAGCTGCCAAATCCCCAAATCAGGGTTGTTAATCTGGTCCAAGGGAGAAATTGTTTCAGGCCCAAAATATGGCAGGGAAGCAAGCAGTGAGCATTAAGAAAACCCTATCTACGAAATCATCCCAAGAGATATATAAATTGAGCACACTGTGGATGTGCATAGCAATCTTCACAGTCAATTATCTGGCCTGGTGTCATTTCAATGTCAAAACATGACTCAGGAGACTGTTCCATTGAAGACAAACAGAAAAAAAACCACGTTACCAAGGAGAGTTTAAGTCAAACTCAGGCAACTGCAAAAGGTCTCTTTCCCCACACATATCTTTCCACTTAAAGCTCTATCCAGTTATAATTCCAGTCTGTGGTTCTGCACTTTTGACTAAGTTCACCTGTGAAGTTGGAAGCCCCACCAAGGTGAGGGAAAACTTCCTACACGATACAGAGGATTCTGGAAAATGTCTGAGGTCACATACACAGCCCATGTGAGAAGATAGCAAAGCATGTTTGGTCTTGCCATTTACACTGCATAAAAGGCAAACACACTGTATCTGTGAATGGATCCTAGAAGTACACAACACAAGGAGGGTTGTCCACCATTACTGACCTGGGCACTAAGGATCCAGAACTGCTATAAGACACCCTTAGAACCCTAAGAGTCCCTGATCACAGTCTGAAAATCATGGATCTATCAGGTATTAACCACAGACTTCCCTCCTCAAACCTTACCTGCTTTCTTCTCGCGCTAGGCATCCTTTTTCACTATTGTTTCCTTTTTGTCCCCATGCTTTTTAAATTTTCTGTAGAATTTTGTGGGGACACTGGTTGTTTGAAATTTGTTGGTTGTATGGTGCATTTTACATTTTTAATGGCACACTTCAATTTTACATTAATTATACCACCAAGGTAGCATGCTGTTTTATGGGCTACTCAAAAACGAATGCTGGCAGGGCAGGGAGTGAATATTAAATACTGTACAGACTTTAGGGAACCTTTTACAAAGCGGTTTCAGCCAAGTATCATAGAGAGCAAAACTATCAGTCTTGGCTTCTCAGGGAACTGTCATAGAAATATCTTCCAACGCTCAACCACGGGGAGGCTAGCGTAGGCTGCTTGGAGTCAAGAGCTATGAGCACACAGGAAGCTATGCAAATGAAGAAAGGAAACTCAGAAAAACAGGAAGTGGACAGAAATATGAGGCAAGCACACCAACAGGAAACTAAGCAAAGGTCTTCAGCAATATTGGTCATTGGTATTATAGATCTGAACCCTTACTGACATGGGATAACATAAGAAGTGCCTATGGACTTTACCAGAAGCTTCTCCCTCAGACATACACAGATCTTATGCCGGATATGAATCAATGGTTCATTCCAAACAGGCCAGCACATTTTTAACAAGATGCCCTTAGACAAGCAGAGCAAGACAGAAATTATTCCTCTAGCAACTGGTATTCAGAGGTATACTGCCTCTGAACCTGGAGGCTCCATTTAACCTTTCACCATCACTTGTGGCAATGAATTCCATATTTTTAGGATGTGTTTTGTGAAGGGGTATTACCCCTGCCACCAGCCTTGAGCTTACTTCCAATCAATTTAACTGAATGACCCAATTCTGTTTGCAAACACACATGCATTCTTCACATGTTCTTTGTAGCCCAGCCTAGAAGCTCTGAAGTTTGGTGCAACACAAAGAGTGAAAGGGGCAAAACTCAAGCTTCAAGCCATCAACATCCACCAGGAAATCCACTTGACTTCCAAAATACAGTACAGGAATCCTTCTGCTTAAAGCACAGATGGTACTGAAACAAATGAGCCAAAACATTATTTGCTTATAGTTGGGCAATCTGGACGACAGCTAATCTTTTCCCAATTTTGCATTGCACTTTTCAAAGTGCCACTAGACCCCAGAGCAGAGTTTGTTGGAACATGTTTAGTTTATACTGGGTTCTCAACTGTAATCTATATTACTATTCTTAACCATAAGCTTTGGAGCCTTGCATCATGAAAGCAACCAGAAGGCCACTGGGTCCTGCTTCCTGAGCAGCTGATTTGGGTAGCAACAAGCTACACATGCTCCGTATTTCTAGCTAGCTTGATTGGGGGAGGAAGCATCATCTTCTCCATTCCAGATATGGCAATCCTCTTCCAAAGAGTTTTCCAAAATCAGTTTTTGAGGATATCATGAGTCAGCCTTCCTGAGAACTCTGAATAGATCTTAGTAACCAGAGGCATTCAGAAGAGAAATAAATATTGAGCTGCCTTACCAACATGTTTGTTTAAGACCCTTCCAGACACTAAGTTTTTTTCAAACTTCCTTACAACCCGAAGAGCTAAAAAGTTAAGGCATTTAAACAGGAAGCTGAGACACAGGAATGTTAACAGGAGCCTGGGAGTACAAAATGCTAGACTCCAGTAGACAGATGCTGCCCATGGCTCACATATATATTTCCCAAATCTGTCTTTTTTGTGAATCATCCTTCCCTTCTCTTTTCTGATGTGGCCTTCCCATGTGATCTGGCCTTATCAGCCTCCAGAAAGAATTCATCCCCAATGTACCTCCTTTAGATACAGAATTTATAATACAGTCTGTGCTGTCAATTTGCCCAGTTGATGCCATTATGTAACCAACTGCATGCAGTACCCCCTGCATTAGGCGTGGGTTCCCTCCCCCCTTTACAAAAATGCCAGCCAGCCTGCCAGCAACCTTCCTTTCATACCGCCACTTGATTTTTCCAGCATGAGGGACCATTTTCACCACCTGTTTGCTTTTCCTCCCTCATCCAACTCAAGAGGCAGGGCACGAGCGCATACATCCAAGGAGCTAGTATTTCTGACAAAGAAACCTGCAGTACATGCTTCTGCCTAAGAGAAAGTCTCACCCTGATGCCACACAGTATTAATGAAGATGACCTGAAATTCATAGCATTTGCTCCTTACAATTATTTTAGTAATATTTAAATAAAATAAAAACCTTACATGCATTTGTATATTATGGATGTATGCATATTATGTACATGTGCATATTAACACACTCTGGCACACACCAATGAAGATATAATCACCATCCACCAACAATGGCACAATCTAATCCCACCTACTCATTGCCACACAGTTAGTTCCCTTCTGTAGGGCTAAGCTCAGAGTTTTCCCCAACCCCACAATACGTTCACCGGTGCCGCATGTTACCTTTGGCCTGACAGTCTGCACAGTATTTGTTCTCCTCTTCCAACAGCAGATTGGCAAGGACAGCCTGATATCTATCCACATCCCGGACCGATTTGCCTGTCATTGCAGATAAGAGATGGCTGCGCAGGAGTGCAAAAAAATAAAAAAATAAAAATAAAAAGGGAGATGTCCTTTCCTTCCTTCAGCTCTCTAAAACAGGCCTTTCCAGGCTCCTTCACTCCACACCTCTGATAAAGTGCACCCCACCCTAAAATTCTGCTCACACCCTTCTACATAATCAAGATCTTGGTCTAGAGAGAAAACGGCCTCTCAGCTACCAACAATGCAACTTCCCCTCTTGCTCTTTGCCAAAAAGGCCTTCTGCAGTGCTGAGCCCAGCACTCCTCCCCAACTGACTGTCACACAGTTTTTAACCCCTCCACAGACCTTCCCATTGAAATAATATCCCAGAAGCACGCTAACATGCTACAAAGGATTATGCCCCGTAATAAAGCCTCTCTGCGGCCTCCCTCCAGTCACAGCATCCCTCTATCTGCACTTCCCGAATGGAAAAGCACAGGCCAGGTCAGGCTCCCCCCTTTCCACATAAGCAGCAAAACCCAACACCAAAACTAAATAAGCTGCAGCTGCCAGTTCCTCCTCCCCCACCCACCACCCACCACCTCAATTGACTGTCCCCAAGGTTTCCCCACCCTGGCAAGTTCTCTGGAAACCAAGGCTCCAAAACTCAGCCTCCCCAAAGGCACCTAGGACGTCTGAATGCCCTTGCTACCTCTGCAAACCTACACCAGCGAAGGGTCACCCCTGAAATTAGCTAAGGAGCATGCCCCAAACACACCTCTTCTTCCCCCTTCACCGGCAGACACCTACCAAGCACCTGGTAAATAAACACCTCTCTTTTCCCAGATATGCATGCAGTGCAGGCACTCAGGTATACCTTCAACCCTGGGCAACTCAGAGGAGTTTTTTCCTGAGGGACTCCGGAGCCTCCCCCCGCCACCTTCGCGAGAGGGGGACGGGACGGACGGTACCTGTGGCCACTTTAAAACCCCGCCTAAAACTCCAGCAAAGGACACCCCCCCAAAAAAAATAATAATACAAAAAGCCCCTCAGCCGCTGCTCTCTCCTCCCACACGAAGCCCTTCTGGCCCCTCAAGGGGAAGCACTAGGGGGAGCCCGAAAGACCCCCAGCCCCCGGTTTGGTGGTGGCGGCGGTGGCGAAGGAGGACGTTGTTAGGGTACGGAGAGAGGCGGGCAGGGAAGGGAAGGGAAGGGAGGAAGAAAGAAAGAAAGAAAAAAGAGGAAGGAAGGGGGAAAGAGGAAAAGACGTGCGCGCGCGCGCGTCTCCAGGCAGCGACTGACGGCGCCGCCTCCTGGCAGCGCAACGCGCGCGCACACACACACAGCGCCGCTAGCCACTTCCGGGAGAGGTGGGCGGGGCTGTGGTATAAGCCCCGCCCGCCTGCTTTTCTGAGTTTTTTTTTTTTTTTTTTTAACTTTAAACCCAACCTCGGTTTATTCGACGAGTGGATTGCAGAGGCGTGCGTCGAACGGAGAGCCAATCAAATCGGAGGGATCGGAGGAGGGGCGGAGCGAAGTCGGTGAGGGGAAGGGTGAGGCAAGAATGAATGAACGGCAGAGTGAATGAATGAATGAGGGCGGGGGGGGGGAGGAATAAATGGGTTGGGGGCGAGTGGTTTTTGTTTCAGGAGAAGTAGAAGCTGCTGTGTTGATCTATTGGAGGGGAGGGGAATATCGGAGGAAGGGGGGCTGCTTCACCTGTCAAATGCCCAAGGCTCAGTTCCCAGCATCTCCAGTCAGGGCTGGGAGGGAGCCCTGCTGAAGCCCCGGAGAGCTGCTGCCAGTCAGTGTAGGCTGCATACTGCACACTGCAGAAGGCATACGTACATTTCTGTACACGTTATTTGGTTGGAAAACTCCACTGCAAAAGTGGGAGAAGTGGGAATTTCAAAGCGCATATTGTTTTGGGAAGTGCAAATTAGGGAGATGGACCTCTTATGTACAAACTGAACTGAATTGAATTTCTTCCTCATCCTTAGCTTTTATACTCCAAACTGCAATACTGCTGCCCTCCAAGACTAAAAACCCACACAATGTTTTTGTGTGTGTGCACTGACCTTTCAGATCCCAGAAGCCTCAATTTGAGGTGCTAATTGGATTAATTAAGAAATGACACCATAGGAAAAGTGAGTAACACAGAGGCAGTGTCACAAGTGGTTGGTGGTAGGGAAGACTGTTGAATGTGTATAGCCATGCAGGAGAGGCTTTAGATCTGCTTTTCCCAACTTAGGTTCTTCCACATGTTTTGGACTGCAACTCCCATTAGCCCCAGCTGTCACAGAGTTGATTATATCAGTTAAGTGTCTTTTACTCTCCATTTTAACAGATTGACCCAGAGTGAGCCATGGGTGGTGAGGGTATATTGACATTTCCAGTGTTTTGAATAAACAGCTACCACACAGTTTCAAAATCATCTTTGGTCTTTGGTCTTGTTCTGAAATGCTGTGTTTCAGTTTCTCCATAAGAACTACAGTACATTCTAAAGCCAGCCTCAGAGCAGGCAGTATCACCTCTGCACAATAGCAGAAACTTTTTCAAACACCATTTTCCAAAATAATTATACAGGTTTGCATTCTCATCATATTATTTAGCTATTTGTTTATTAAAAATATTTATATACCTCTGTAACATAAACAAATATATCAAGGCCGTTTGCAGCAATAAAAATATGAACCTAGCAGTTCCCATTGTCCATCTTAAGACGGACACTCATGCAGGATTTACGGCTTCAACACCAAACTTGCTTCGTTTTTGTTGTATTTCAAACCTTGCTCCACTTCAGGAACAGGGGCAGACAAGATGGAGATCTTCTCTATTACATTAAAATCCCCCCCCCCCCCCCCCCCGCCGCTGGTTTCCTCCAAGGAGTTCATGTGGCACTCATGGTCTTCCATTTCCCCACAGCAACTCTGGTAAGCTGAGAGAGTGATTGGCCCAAGGTCTCACCATTAGTTTTGTGGTAAATTTAATCCTGTGGGACAGGTGGCACTGTGGTCTAAACCACTGAGCCTAGGGCTTGCCGATCGGAAGGTCGGTGGTTCGAATCCCGACAACGGGGTGAGCTCCCGTTGCTCAGTTCCAGCTCCTGCCCACCTAGCAGTTCAAAAGCACGTCAAAGTGCAAGTAGATAAATAGGTACCGCTCTGGCAGGAAGGTAAACGGCGTTTCCGTGTGCTGCTCTGGTTTGCCAGAAGCGGATACAAATGATTTAAAGCAGTGTTTTTCAACCACTGTTCCGCGGCACACTAGTGTGCCGCGAGATGTCACCTGGTGTGCCGTGGGAAAAATTGTGTTTATTTGATTCCTATTCAAGAGAATTACTTTATATATAGTCAATATAGGCACAGAGTTAAATTTTTTAACATTTTCTAATGGTGGTGTGCCTCGTGATTTTTTTCATAAAACAAGTGTGCCCTTGCCCAAAAAAGGTTGAAAAACACTGATTTAAAGAATTTGATAAGTAACTTTATTTGATCCGGTAAAGGCTTTGGTGTACGGATGGATAAGTTGTGTATTTCTATATGGAACTTGTTAATTTACCCTTTTTAATTGTATTTGTTGCTATATTGTTGTTATATTGTGTCTCGGAATAACGAAATAAAAAAATCACATTTAAAAAAAGAAAGAAAGAAGCGGCTTAGTCATGCTGGCCACATGACCTGGAAGCTGTCTGTGGACAAACACCAGCTCCCTCGGCCTATAGAGCGAGATGAGCGCCGCAACCCCAGAGTCGTCCGCAACTGGACCTTACGGTCAGGGTTACTTTTACCTTTAAATTTAATCCTGGTCTCCCAGGTCATAGTCTAGTTCCTATAATATCCCCTTCACTAGGGAAAAAAAAAAGATATAGGAGTGAATAAGCTGGGGAAGGGGAGTTTTTTCCCCTAGGAGGCTCACCCACACTTCTGCTTGTTCCATGTTTTCTAGGCATGGATTAGAGAGCTTTCATTTGCCCTACCACTTTCCCCAGGAAAATCCTGTTGATTGCTGAATCAGAACAACCTTCAGTCTACAGAAAACCCAATGACATTTGTTAGGATTGAGCAGTAAACAGAGGGTTTTCCTGGGGAAAGCAGCAGGGCAAATGAAAAACCTCGAATGCATGGGACAAGCAGAAGTGGGGATGAGACCTAAGGAAGGAAGCACCTGAACAGTAGCAAATAATTTCTGCAATGTCTCACAAGGGAGTGATATAGGCTGTTCAATGTCTGCATGTCTTCGCCAGCAGCTGCCCACATCTTCTGGCATGGTGCAAAACCTTCTGGAAGCAATTGCAGCTCCCTCACCACGTTCAGTGCAAACGGAAAAAATTGTGTCCCTGCATAACCTTGTAGCAGGCAACCTGGGAAGAGGTAAGACAACACAAGCAGTTAATGAATAGCTAAACATAGCTCTGAATGGGATTGGAACAGTCTAGTCCACTGTACTTTACTTTCTTTCAACCAGAGGCGGGAGATGACGAAGGCCTGTCCCATAGGTTTATGTTCAGCGGGATTTTGTAATAAAATAAAATAAAATATTTTGGAGTTATGGAGTTTTAAATGCTCAGTTTATTTAAATCACAGTAATTTACAATTTAAATTTAATTAAAATGAATGCCTTGTGGTACTTGTTTATTTAAATAAAGATTTAAATAATCTTTAAAATAAAGATTAAAAATACCCCTTTGCATGGTTTTAAAGTGCCATTTTGAGTTCACCCCCCTCCGCACCAGTGAAAATTCATTTTTATAATAATAATTTTAATAATAATAATAATAATAATAATAATAATAATAATAAATTTCTACCCCACCCATCTGGCTGGGTTTCCCCAGCCACTCTTGGCGGCTTCCAACAAAAGATTAAAAATACATTAAAACACCAGTCATTAAAAACTCCCTAAACAGGGCAGAATAATGAATGTTTTATACTTTCCCACAGTCCAAGAGGAGACAAAAGGGCAGTAATTTCCCTTCACCTGGCCCATGAATTCCATCTTGGAGCCCAGCTTCTCTCGTCTCATATGTCAGTGGGCTGGAAGGGGAGTTCCCAGTCAGGTTACTTACTCCCCTTTCACCAAAATACTACATATTAATGACCCACCATCTCCTCCCCTCTGCCTTTCTCTCTGCTCCTGTTGGATCTAAAGATTTAGTCATTCAGGGGCTAGCGGGCCCCCACTTTTCATCCTCCTAGCTAGCCTGAAGACCTCGATATGGCTAGTTTTTGGGGTAGCCTCAAATTCTGCCTTCTCCTCCAAACCATCTCTTTCTCCGTGGCACAATTGGTAAGTTTCCTTTTTACCTATGATTCTACTGCAAAGATGTCTAGGTATGGAGGGTGATCCAGATGGGGTGGGGTGGGGGGCCTTGAAAACAACTTGTTCGCAGTTGGGGATCCAGTGCTGGAGGACAATGTCTGAATAATTAGTTTTAATACGCTATCTTTTCTTGCAAGCTTTAAATAACGAGGGGAACTGGCACAGCTTGATTGTTTGGGTTATAAACCATACTATTTTTTTCTTCTTCTTTGGCTGGGTCAGGGGAGGAGAGAAGAGCTTTGCTTTTATTCCTGGCGAAACTGTTTTTTGTTGTTTTCAGGGTCTCCCTGTGCTTCTGCACTGAGACTCCTGGGGAATTCTACTCCCTGGAAGTGAACGGGGAAGAGATTTGTGGAAGCAATGTTGTAAGAAGCAAAACAGAAGTGATTTCAGATGTCTAAAAGGGATCTCGCATTATACCAGTGATATTGAGTAGGGTGGTAGTAAATATTATGGCAGGAAATGTTGCCTTTTGTAGGGCCCTGGGCAGCTGCGGGAAAAACATCTTCCCTTTGGGAACCAGATTAAAAAAGTACTTCTGTGGATCTGTCTTTTGGGGCGAAAGATGTGTAGTTATTATCCTGATAGCGATGAACAGGGTATGTCCAGCGACTGGTACTCTCTGCAGACTGCAAACAAAAGGAGCTGAAGATATTTGGCTGGTCATCTGATGATGGCAATGGGATGTTTTAAAATAAAAATCCAAGACCCTGGTTAATTCTGAAAAGAAAGAAAAAAACAGTTTCTGAAGCTGTGAGCGACAGAAGACAATGCTTTGAGTCATTTGGTGGTGGTTGGAAAGCCGTTGATTTGCTGAATGTTGGGTGTCACTTTAGGGACAGTGACATGCAGTCGGAGATACATGCAGTCCTTTCTACAACTTCTTTTCGGTTTGGAAAAGAACGCAGGACCTTAACACAGAGAAACTTTTGCCACCTTTTTTGAGGGACAAAGGGGGCTATTCATTCAGCGAATGCCTTCAGGAAGCTTCCATCCCCGGTGACTGCAAAGCTGGTATTTTATAAGTTCAATGCCTTATTTATGAATATGTACTGTACATATATTATTTGCATCAGTCCAGACCCTAAAATGTCACATTTTAAAGTAAAGAGAAGTGGGGGAAATAAAGCCAGAGGCCTCAAGATTGCTTTAGGATGTAACTGGACTGCTTTGTTTTATGTAGTTCCAAGGTTCACAGGAGCCTGGACTCAATTTGCTGTATTCAGTGCTTTTTTCCTGGGGGGGACGCATACTCCTAAACATTTTGTGAAACTTTGTACTTTTTTTTCCATTTACTGTATTTATTTTTCACGACCTGAACTATAAAATGGTGATTTTCTCGAGTCAAAATGAGAGTACCCCCTAAACATTTTTAAAGAAAAAAAGCACTGGCTGTATTCATACATGGAGATGTTTAAGATGATCCTTACAAACCAAACCACATAGTAAAACTTTAGGCAGGGATTCTTTGTTTTATTTCAAACAATGTCAGTCTTATCATCTACCATCCCCAAACCCTTAAATAAGAATACTGGTTGATCTAGCAAAATGTAAGCACTTGGAAATCTCATTGATTTCAATGGAATGTATTTACTGTGCATACGCTTAACCCCACTGAAATCAATGGAACTGCAAAGTGCTTACATTTATCATTCCCTTAGCATTTATTGTTGAAAGCACTTCACATACTGAAACTCAATCAGCCTTACTTACTTACTTACTTATTATTACTTGCTATTATTTATAGCATGCCATCATTGGAGGAAAACACAGGCCAACCCCTGACAGCTATAAATATATACCAAAGGACCTGTGCTTTCATAGTAGCTCCTTGTTTTACACACAGTAGTAATCTCGGGCTGACTTATTACTGTCTGTATTCAGGTATGCAGCCATCTATTCAGAGAAATTATGTATTGAACACATTAGAATGTGGTTCATTCATATGCTGGCAAATTCAGGTTGTGCATTTAAAGGCGATTTGGTGCTCTTGTGCAACAAACCTGCTTCGCCCCAAAATTGGGTGTTTTCTGCGATAAAAGAACGTGATGGGGAAATGGACTAGAAAATGTGGGATAACACTTGGTGCAGTGTCATCCAACCTCCCCACGAACAGATCAGGATGAATGCTCTGGAAGCACCCTAAATGGTTTTTAGAATTTCAAAGGAATTTGAGGTACCGAATCCAACCAGAGTTCTGCGCAACTTCTGCATGTTTGTTCAAGCTAGGTTTAAAATCGCACAGAGCCTGTAATTTAAAGCACACCAAAGTTGCCTTTGGGTATGTGGAGAGCGGATAATGGAGAAAAACGAAAGCAGCAGAACACACCACGAAAGCAAAATTTTGCAATTTGGTGGTGGGGGAGAGGATTTGACACACAAGAAATGCAATGCCACCAATGTTCTGGGTCTTCCCTACCCTTAGAAACATGTGATTTGTGAGTTATTTTATCTGCAGTAACCAGGGTTCACGTATCCTTTTACCACAATGAGAGGCTTAAGTCCTGTAGTGTCTTCCGTTTTTGGGCCAAAGATGTTCTCGCTGCAGCTAGCATCCTCCTAAGAAGTTCCTTTGATTGGAGAGATGCTGTCTGATCTTCCCACAAATTCAAAAGGCCAAGTTGCAGAGAAACTCGAACGGAGCATTTAAAATTTGTTGATATTACTTTAAAAAATGTCAGTCCAAAATTTGAATGCCTATGAAGCTGTATGTGTTGGACAAGTAGGCAGCTCAGGCCAGTGATTCATATTGGGGCCAAATTCCATGCTGTCTTAAGATCCTGGGTCCAATTCTAGGACACCCTGAGATTTGAGAGGAAAAGGAGGAGGAAGCAAGATCTCTTTGCCTTTACCTGGTTGATCAAAGGGGCTTCAAAGCTGCAACCAAATCTTTTTCTTTTTCCAAACAAAATTCTGTCTGTCGTTGTCCTTTTGCATGGGCTAGTAGATTATCCCATTTTACCATTACAACAACCCTGCAAAGTAGTTCAGACCAATAGATGGTGCTTAGTCTAAGGTTGCTCAGTGATTTGCCTGCCTGCTTAAGGATTTTAACCTCAAATCTACTGGATCTATCATGATCTGTACCATATCCCTTGTTGTTACCCTGCTTCTCAATGGTTGGCTTCACTTATTTTCAAGTGAGGTCCCCCCCCCCCATATGATCAGGCCGGTGTGTGTGTGTGGAATCTGTCTGCTCTTCTCAAGGCTTCAGGCACACTCTTATCCACACCTCTGTTTTGCAACCCAGCTCTCCAGGGAAGAGGCTGAGGCTTTCAGTCTTTGGCTTCTCCGGGGTTGTGATGTGATTGTGAGACAAGCTCGTCCAGCTTAGTTGGTTCTTGCTTTTCGGTGACCTTTTTTTTCTCCACCAAACTAACTTTGCTTCTTGTTTGATTTCTCTCCTTAGCAAGGTCCTCCAGGAGAACCTGGGCCACGAGGGCCCCCGGGTCCGCCAGGAGTGCCAGGCGCTGACGGCATTGATGTAAGCACACCGCACAGGAACCTGAGCAGCAGAAGGGATGGTGTGTTGGGGGGAGAGAGATGGTTTGGGTACAAAAGAAGGCATTGTATACAGAATCCCAGGTGCAGTACCCATCCAAAAAGGCTAGAGGGAGCCAGTGGCCTTTGCTTTCTCAAATCTGATTTACTGCACAGTACAGACCAGAATCTGATTCATCTCCAAGTGGTATTCTCTTCCCCCATTACCATACGTGGACTTATCTTTAAAAAACATTCCCTGGAATGCTGGGGAGGGTTATGGCTAGAGTGGGGGTGTTCATTCATTGGTTTTATGTATCAGCATTGCCTTTTCCTAGGGAGGGGGGTGTTGGGCTCCTGTTATTGTTTAAAAGCTGCCTAAAGGAGTTGGCCGAGGGGAGATGAATGTGGTGGGATGGAAGGGATGGAAAAGTGTAAACTGGGGTAGATGATGATGTTCTATGACACCATGATCCTATGGGGTGGGGCCTAATCCAAGTCTCTTCCACCCCATTGCTTGTAACCCTTAGCACGCCTATGTGATTCTGGGATTGCAGTGCAAACTCAGAACAGGATATCTGAATTGCCTGTTGGTAATACAGGCACCTTTGATTTCCAAGTGCAAGTTTCTAGTCCATATGGCTGCAGGCAAAAAGCTTGGAGGGGGTGAAATTGCAGGTGCCAGGGGCTTGAGAGGGCTACCAGTACGCAGTTCTGGAGTCTTAGTGCCTTGGATGCAATTTCTGACCCCCTACCACGATGACTGTTTGTGGTGTTTCCCTTCCCATGGACCCATCTCTAATTTCCATCTCTTAATTTTAGAGTCTGTACAGGTGACCATAACTCAACCATTCTGACTTCTGAGATGCACCAGGCCCCGCAGCCCACAGCAAGCAGTGTGGCATGTTTTCCCTGCAATCATATGGACTAGACGCTTTATTTTAAAAGAAAACAAAACTTAGCACTTTTGCATTGGCCTCTACATACTCTCAGTTTGTGTGCCAATTTTTTTTCTAATAACGCAATACCCCACACCTTTGTATACCAATAGTCTATACAGTATCTACTTCCCTCCATGTCTCTCCAGTTTTGAGTTTATTTTCACTCGGTATGATTTTGTGCCTTGTTGTTAATATCCAGGAGCAGGGCTGGCCCCCACCAACAGCATTACAAATAATTGCTGTTTTTAAACTTTTCCTCCTGTTGATGTGTCTTCTTTATAATGGACCCCTGCCACTCTGTAATGGGTGAGACATATTATATTTTGTATTACTAAGAAAAAGAAAGAAAGAGAGAAAGTAAGAAGGAAAGAAAGAAAGAAAAGAAAACCTGAAAACTTTTGTTTTATTTATGAGATTTATCCCCCACTTCTCTTCAAAAGCAAATCTCAGATCAGTATATAAATATAATATAAAAGGCATTTTAAAAAAAGTTGTTTAAAATACAATTGTAGATTTAAAATGCAATTAAGGCATACCAGCACATCCATCTGCATTATACGACATGTTCAAAAGGCCTCTTCAGAGTAAGGTTGCCAGGTCAGGACTATCCCAGGCCCTGAGATTTCAGGCTCCAAACCTGAGACCTGGGGTCGTCCCCAGTGATGTCATGGGACGGTGATGCCACAGGGGGCAGGCTCCAGTGATGCCATTGAGCATGACATATTAAGCCATAACCACAGTCGCTGAGAGCATGCCATTAAATTAAAAACTCAAAAGTCTAACAAATGAGCAAATATGGATCTGGTGACTTCTGAGGATCTGGTGACTTCTGTTTCAGTGTATCTGAAGAAGTGTGCATGCACACGAAAGCTCATACCAGGAACAAACTCAGTTGGTCTCTAAGGTGCTACTAGAAAGAATTTTCGATTTTGTTTTGACTATGGCAGACCAACACGGCTACCCACCTGTAAATGAGCAAATATATCACTGCTTAGAAATTAAGATAGAAACCTCAGACACCCTCCCTCTGAGAGTCTATGTAGTAATTTGCAGCTGGCTCTTGCCGGGCTGACGCTTGCAAACTGCATGCACATTGTCTTCTTTATAAAAATGGTTCTTTAAAACTGCTCTCACCCACCTGGGGTGTCAAGCCTTCCACCTTCTACCTGGGTGTGCCAGTCAAAACAACCGTATTTCAAAGGCCTGCAGAAAGAGGACCGTCTTCGGCTGATGCCAGCCAAATTGATGGAAGGAGGATGTGCTTCAGCTGGGGGTGCCATTGTTGAGAAGGCTCCGTGGGGCCGTCACTGATCGGTTGATGTTGGCATTGCTGACTGAGAGTGCCATCCCTGCTGAATCTCAGCCCAGACAGGACAATATGAGGAGAGATGTTCTTTCAAGTAACCGGGTCCTAAGGCTGTCTTGGTCTTTACACATCAAAACTAACACCTTGAATTGGTTCCAAGGAGGCAGCCTGTGTGCATATCTTTCAGGACCAGGGGGCAGATATGCTCATTATATGCCCAGAACTGTGTATTGGTGACTTTGCATTTCCAGTTGCTTTGACAGCGATCATTTTGAGAAGTCAAGAGGAACATGCTATTAACCATTCCCCCCTTTTTTTCCTCTAGGGTGATAAAGGCCCACCAGGAGCAGCAGGGAGCCCTGTGAGTATCTAAGCAAGCGATGTCAGCAGGGGTTACTTGGGCCTATAATTTGTTTATAGTGTGAATATTAGTATTAATAAAAATCTGCAGTCACTTTCAGGTTACATACAGTACCTATCACCCAGCTTTGAGTTGTATTGAACTGTCAGAATTAGGTCTAGAATGCAGAGCCTAAAATACGATGCTTATGAGAAGCTGCTGTTGTGGAAGGCTTAAGACCTGTTTTGTAACTGTTGGAAAGCAAGGACGGCCTTCATTATAATATGCATTGTTTCTAAGTAGTATCAGACCTTATCACTGTAAAGCTGTGGTTGCGATTGTGTGGGAAATCAGGCAAATTACTTTGAACTAAAAAACAACAACCCACCAGTCTGCTCCAGGGGGTTGGGGGACCCTCCAGAGCACATCTGGGGGGCACGTGGAGAGGGAAGAGGAAGTTTCATTGCACAAGTGGAACTGAACTTGCAGTGTTGGACAGAGCCTTTGGGCTGGCCCTGTGAACATCCCCCAGAGTGGCAGTGTGCAACTGTGATGCTTTCACTTTATTTTCTTCCTAAGAACACTTTTAATTCCTCAAATGTTTCTGTGTAACAGGGGACCAAGGGAGAACCCGGCCTTCCTGGTCCAGATGGCCCTCCGGGGAAACCTGGGATTGATGTGAGTACAAATGGTTGTCCTCCTCTGCTCACTCCCAATCCGATGCAATTTGCATGCTTTGCTAGTGCAGTCAAACCTCGGTTGTCGAACGCAATCTGTTGGCTTCCGAAATGTTCCACAACCAAGATGTGGCTTCCTGCAACCAAGCGGAAGCCACGTTGGACATTCAGCTTCCGAAAAATGTTTAAAAAACGGAACATTTACTTCCAGGTTTTTGTCATTTGGGAGCCGAAATGTTCCAAAACGGAGGCGTTTGGGACCCGAGGTTTGACTATCCATTTTCAGCCTGCCCATGGTAGGGTTGCCATATTAAAAAATGTGAAAATCCAGACACAAACGTTGTTGAGCTTTTTTGGGGCAAAGTTGTTGAGCTGCAGAAACTGGTTGTTTTGCACCAGACTCAGGATACTTTAGCAGCTCATGCTTTATATTTGCTTATTTGTCACGCCTGCTTCCATTAGACATATTAAAACAGGGGAAATCTTCTGTATTTGTAAGACTCCTGGGCCCACTGCCTGAGCCCCCATCCTGCCTGCACGAGGCTGAGCATTGCTGATGCCTTTTCTTTGCCTGCTCTATTTGTTTACGTTGAAATTGCCTGCCCTGTGCTGATTTTAAAAGCAAAGAGGGCGTGTTGTTTTGGTTAAAGATATACTAGAACAGTGGTGGCGAACCTTTTAGAGACCGAGTGCCCAAACTGTAAATCAAAACCCACTTATTTATCACAAAGTGCCCAACTACTGACGCGCGCGGGGAGCAGCGTGGGGAGCAGGCGCCAGGCGCCCCAGGCCAGGACATAGGTGGGCGCGGTGCCCATCATCAGGGCGGCGGGCAGCACATAGCGCATGGAGTAGGTGTGCAGCACCAGCGACAGCAGCATCTCTCCGGCCAGAGTTGGGCTGACTTTAAAGGGCGGGGGGGGGGGAGAGAGAGAGAAAGAAATAAGAAGAAATGAAGATCCGGCTGCTGGGCTTTGCGACTCCGCTACCACATGAGGGAGGAGGAGGCGCCTCTTCTCACGCCTCGCAGCCTGCAGGCGCCGCCGCCGCCGAAGAGGAAGAGGAGGGCTCCGCAGCTCGGCCGCATGGCCCGCGGGTGGCCCTGGCAGGAAGCAGCGTGGAAGGGCGCCACGGAGAAGCAAGGAGCAGCCAGCAGCGGGAGCCGGCCACCGGTAGCTCCTCCTGCAGCTCGGGAAGCGCACGCGACGCCCTCACCTGCCGGTCACCCCCGCGCCTCTTGGGCGCTAACCGAGGAGGAGGAGAAGGGCGCCGGCGACGAGGCAGCTCTGCCTCCGCTTCGCCAGAGACTTCCGGGGGTTGGCCAAGGCTTGTTCCGCCCGCCTCTCCCCGCCTCGATTTGGTTCTTGCCTCTCGTGCCCGGGAGGGAAAAGGCGCGCGTAAAGGCGCCCTTAGGGCTTAGCTCAGATGGTGCGCGTGCCAGCAGTGAGGGCTCTGCGTGCCAGATCTGGCACGCGTGCCATAGGTTCGCCACCACTGTACTAGAAAAACACTGTTGTCCTCAGTTCCATCTTGAGCTGTTGATAACATGTCAGTGGCTGCAGCAGCAGGTGAAATAGCAAACTGTGTGCTCTGCTTGGTGCCGTCGTGTTCCTGCATGTGCTGTTGGAGGCAGATGCACTGTCAAGGAGATGCAACCACCTCCTGCTCAGAGATTGAACTGCTAGCTAGAGATGTGGGGGCTGAAGCCAGAAGAACTGAAACTTGTGCTATCTTTTTTTTTGTTTTGGTAAAAACAGCACCCCCACATCACATAATCATTCCTAAAGCTAAACCTTTTTATTAATTGACAGCATTTTTTTTTAAGAAATAAGCTTTATTTTCCAAAACTATAAACTATCAATACAGGTACAAAAGAAATAGATAGATAGATAGATAGATAGATAGATAGATAGATAGATGAAATAAAGGGGGAGAAAGTACAAGAAATGGAGAGATAACAAATATAAATAGAAGCAAAGGTACAGGTACCCCTGATCGTTAGGTCCAGTCGCGGACGACTCTGGGGTTGCGGCGCTCATCTCGCTCTATAGGCTGAGGGAGCCGGCGTTTGTCCGCACACAGCTTCCGGGTCATGTGGCCAGCATGACTAAGCCGCTTCTGGCGAACCAGAGCAGCACATAGAAACGTCGTTTACCTTCCCGCCGGAGCGGTACCTATATATCTACTTGCACTTGATGTGCTTTCAAACTGCTAGGTGGGCAGGAGCTGGGTGGGCAGGAGCTCACCCCGTTGCGAGGATTTGAATAAATAAATAAATAAATAAATAAATAAATAAATAACTAGAAGTACATAACATTCTTACAGTATTCCCAGAATCTGAATCTGTGGTTTAGCATTTTCCTGTATTTTGTAACACCAATACATAATAGAGGGATTTCATATTCTACTACTCTGGAGTAGGAAGTGCTGGGTAGGGGGAATGGGTGCTTATGTGTAGCCCTCCTTTTAAAAGTTCAAAACTAGTGTGTTGGCTTCTCAGGCTAGGAACTCAAGAGACCAGGGTTCAAATTCCTACTGGGCCGTGAAGCTAACTGGGTGGTTTTGGGCCAGTAACCAACTTTTAGCTAAACCTACCTCACAGGGATGTTGTGAGGACAATATAGAGAAGGGGGAAACCACGTACAGCACCTGGAAATTTGTGGAAGGAAGCTTACATAAGAAATGTAATAATAAAAGGAAACGCATAAATAAATTAACCCTTGGTCACCTCATATATTTAAGTTAAGACTGGAAAGGACAGAGTGGATGGGGGAGGCATCTAGTTCCCCCCCCCCAAAAAAAACCTGGCTGTGCCTGTGATCACTGGGATTAGTACCAGAAAGTAGGTAATTTAGGAATCTTGGTAAGGGAATGCACATTTGAGGTCTTTTTGTGATTACTAGCTTATTCCTTGATTTAGCAGTGAAAGTTATACGCACATGCCGGCATTTCCACAAAAACTTTATTTTACACCTGCAGTTTCTATTTCTGGATGCTCTGCAGCTGTGGCAAAGATTTTTGGTTTGAATTTGCCGCTTCACCCATTTCTTTTCCAGCCCTTGTGTTTTTACCTATTTTATTGCAGATGTCAGTTGATGTCCCGCAAGTTGATCCTCTAATTCCCTTTCCATTTTTTACAGGGCCTAACGGGAGCAAAAGGGGAACCAGGACCTTTTGGGCGACCCGGCCCCAAAGTGAGTGACTGTTTTCTGTGTGACTCGAGGAGATGGAGTGGTTCTTCTAAGACTGGCTTAGAGAGAGCCAGCTTGGTGTAGTGGTTAAGAGCGGTGGACTCATAATCTGGTGAACCGGGTTCGCTTCCCCGCTCCTCCACATGCAGCTGCTGGGTGACCTTGGGCTTCTTTGAAGTCTCTCAGCCTCACACACCTCACAGAGTGTTTGTTGTGGGGGAGGAAGGGAAAGGAGATTGTTAGCCGCTTTGAGACTCCTTCGGGTAGTGATAAAGCAGGATATCAAGTCCAAACTGGCTTGTGATTGTGACAGCTGGGCATTGCAGATGCTGTAGTGGGGGGCTGAGGTCCTCCAAATGAGGACCAATTGGGGGACAAAATGATTCAAAGTGGCTTTGGATGCATGCATGCACTGTATACATCCCCCAGCAACTACAGCACTGGGAAACGGGGGATGTAATTGGCCTGTGCAAGGTAACAGAGGCCTAAGGTGAATTCAGACAACAATATTGTCCAGACTGCACCTGCATACACAAGAGGTTCAATCTTATTTGGTAGGGCTGGGTCCTTGGAGCTCATATCTGGATCTGCCCCATGAAGTAGATCTGCAGCTTAAGGCATATCCCACTTGTGTGGATCCTACTACACCGAGTATCTCTTCCTTCTTGCATTCACTCAGGGCCAGACTGGACTTCCAGGACCTCCAGGGCTTCCGGTAAGTGTTTATTCTTTATTGGATGTATTTGTCAAGAAAGTATACCGCTATATGAACGCATCCAGTGCACACAATCACGGCAACGTGTTGGATTATAGTTGAGTGTGATGAGAGTGGGCTAGCACACACTCCCCTCTTCTCCTCTAAAGCAGCAGTAAGGAGGAGTTATACAGCGTTCTCTTTTAAACTAACCACAGTTGCTTGTTTTTTTTTTGGACTTGGGGAAACTGTGGTTTGTTCAAACAAGCCAAAATCAAGCTGTCCTTTATGGTGCAGGCTTGTTAACAATCCGTTGTTTAAACTAGCCAGAGACCCCCAGGTTCAGACACAGAGGGGAGCTCTCATTAGTTTAAAAGTGGAGACTTCCGGTTTTGCCGCTGACCGGGAAGGAGCGCAGGATCGTTCTCTCTGAGGAGATTCTGAGCTCTGAGAGGCAAAAATAGAGGTTGGTGAAGGCGCCGCGAACCTCAAACCCAGGGAGGAGAATCTCTGGGACTAGAAATTCCCGTTGGCGTTCAAAGCGACTCTCCTAGCGAAACACCGGACCGTTTTCTTTCGAGGGTCCGGGAGGCGCAGGATAGAGACGCGAACGCGGGGAGCATTCTTGCCTTCAGAGTGAAGCCTCGAGCTCCTCAGGATAAGCGGCTCCTCAGGATAAGCGGAATATTTAAGAAATAAGGAAAGACATTAAAGATGAATACGAGAATGTGAGAATAAAAAGAAATCCGACAAGGGAAAACTTTATCAGAGGTAAAAGGAATTGATGTGCAAAACATAGAAATATGATTTAGAGAAGACATAAGAAGGAAGAAGGGAAGGGATGAAAATTGTAAGTGTAAAAGATAAGAGCGATATATATTCTTTGCAATATAAGCTTTTTATATTATTTGTATTTACAAGTTCTATGTTGTATTTTCTTCTTCTTTTTCTGTTAAAATTAAAGGAAAAATCAATAAAAATTATTTACAAAAAAATAAAAATAAAAAATAAAAGTGGAAGCAAGTGCTTCTGATCTCTTCTTTGCAGCCATGCCAGAGGGTAGGAGGGGGCATATCAGCCTGGGGCTCATCAAGGCTCGTTCCTATAGCTCTGAGTTTAGGGCAGGTGCAGCCAACATGGGCTACTTTGGGCCAATTACCATCTCTTAGCTTAACCTAACTTGCAGGGTTGTCATGAGGATAAAATGGGGAGTGGGGGGAGCTATGTATGAAACCTTAAGCCCTGTAGAGTAGAGACGGAAGGCAAACATACTAATAACTAAGTCATTTATTTATTAATGTCCCATTGATTTAAGTAGAGCTACTCTAAGCATGGATAACAGTTCAATCCTAATCACCCATCTCTACTCATAAGTTGAGTGGACAGAAGGTGGTGGACTCTCTTTCACTGGATGTTGTGTTTTGCCCTGTAAGTTGTTTTAAGCCTATGCATTGTGGTTTTGATGGGTCTGAGTGTTGCACACTCAGTTGCCATATTAGATCTGTTTGTTTGTTTTTGTTTATGTTTATAACTGTTTTTATTTGCCTAAACTGCCTGTCACCCAAAGAAAACCCTGGTGATGGGGCAGGTGAC
Organism: Lacerta agilis; assembly: GCF_009819535.1. Classification (NCBI taxonomy): domain Eukaryota; kingdom Metazoa; phylum Chordata; class Lepidosauria; order Squamata; family Lacertidae; genus Lacerta; species Lacerta agilis. The sequence goes on from NC_046319.1 coordinate 56,436,301, forward strand.
TCAGAAATGCAACAGTTAATTAATATGACGCAACCAGACTGGGAAAACGAGACAGCTGCTCTGCCTCTGGGAGATGCCTCAGCTGCAGCCTTCACGTTTTTCAGCTGGTTTCTTCAACGCAGCATGATGGTTTACTGTGGCTGTCTTCTCATTTCAGGGGCCTGGGCTGAAAGGATCTCCTGTAAGTGTTGTTCATGTGAGCTTGGGTTTGGCTGAAGGGAGGCAGTGTGCTGGATTTGTGAGGGTTGCTTACATGAGTGTGTGCTCATAGCTTGGCTTGGAGGAAGGGGCAGTGACCCAACACAAAGGGTCTTGCACTGTCACAGTGTTGTGAGCAGTGATGTGCCACTGGTCTGGCAATTTTTTATTTTTTTTAAAAAAAAATCACTTTATTCAGTCATTTGCAAGAGGGATCTTGCGCCAAGATGTACTGCCGGGGGAGGGGGGAGTTTTTCCAGCCAGTGGGCCAAATCCTGGGTTCCCTCGCTCCTGTGAGCTATTTTGGTGGGTAGGTAGGGATGCCCACATGCCAACCACTTGGTGCCATCATGGCATCATGAAACAAAGATCCCTGCTGATCTGAGAAGGGCTTGAATTCAGCACCTCACCAGGGTACAACTCCACTTGGGAGCACCAATTGTCAAGGAGCAACCAGGAGCACATTTCAAGGCTCCCAGTTGTTCCTTTGCAGCCACATCCTTTAAAAAACAACAAAAAACTATTTATTGGGCCATATAAACAAAGATAGGAATAACAAACGAAACAAATAGACCAAGTCTTCTAACGTCATTTGTATATCACAAAAATAGAATAATAAATTTGCAGGAATATCTGTGGTTCATTATTTGTGGTCAATGCCACATCTGCACCTGCCCCATTACTGACATATATGATGACAGATGTGGAACAAGGGGCTGTGGCTTGAGGGAAATAGCCCCATGAGACCCCTGCAGGCCTAATTTGGACCATGAGGCAGAGGTTGCCCACTGCTTCTCTGCATGCACCAGACGCTGACTGACAGCAAGGGGCGGGTGAGTGGGAATTTTGCTTAGTGGTAGAGCACCTGCTTTGTATGCAGAATGTCTGAAGTTCAGTTTCCGGCATTTTCAGTTACAAGAATCCTCTAGCACAGCCTTTCTCAACCTTGGATCCCCAGATGTTTTTGGCCTACAACTCCCATCACCCCTGACCACTGGTCCTGCTACCAAGGGATCATGGGAGTTGTAGGCCAAAAACACCTGTGGACCCAAGGTTGAGAAAGGCTGCCCTGGCAGGTGATGGGGAAATGACCCCTTCCTACCTGACCTGCTGCCAGAGTATTGGGCTAGAATCTAGATCGATCTGACTCATCGTCAAGTAAACCAGCCGTATCTGTTGATAACTATCCAGACTTTTGCTGGATTAAACAGATTTTTTTCCTTGCTTGGTCAGTGGCCAGAATTAGAAAATGCAAACCCAGAACCGCCTCCAGATGAGCTCTCTCTCCTGTTAAATGTGCACAAACTTGTGCTGCCATACGGCACGTATGTTCACTAACGTGTAACTTAAGCGGGAGACTGAGGCGCTGCGTTTTTAGCAGACATAGATGGAATTGTTTGCTGTTAGCCGGAGAGTGCCTGCTCATCTCTCCTTCTTGCTTGTTAGCCTAGCAAACCCTTTGCCACCGCAGACGTCCGACAGAGCCTGAACAGATGAACAAAGGGTTGTTCCCATCATATGATTAAAAGAGAGCATTTTCTCCCCTCTCTGTTTCTTTTTCTTAAGGGCTCTCCAGGCCAGGTTGGACTCCCTGGAGAAATTGGAGCTCTGGGACCCAAGGTAAGGGATCCGGCTGAGATGGGTGAATACTACTTGGGGTTTGTTGGCTTTCCTAGGCCTGCTCTGCAATAAGAGCCTGGCTATATGCTGCTACAGTTGTCAGAAGTAGATAGGCTTTACCTGTTGAAAACTAAGATGTGCAGAGAAAACTGAAGGGGATTACAGGCAAGCACAGGGAAAGCTAAAGGCGGAGGGCCATATCTTAATGGTACAGCATATTATTATTATTATTATTATTATTATTATTATTACTACTACTACTACTACTACAACCATTACTACTACTAATTAAGTTAAACAGTCATTTTCAAAACAAAAGTAACTCAAAGGGACTTACAACAATAAACAAACTCACACTAGCATAAAATAAAACAATGACAAATCTAAAAGAGAGTCCTCTTTTTTTTAAAAAAGGCAGGATTAAAACATCCCATCCAGCCATGGAGGTTACAGTTAATTAAGAGCCAAAGGCTTGGAGAAAAATGAATGTTTTTGCCTGTCGCCCTAAGATATGTAAGGATGGCATCAGGGGAGGTTCCCTAGGGAGAGCATTTCACAAGTGGGGAGACACTGCTGAAAAGGCCTGTTCTCGTGTTGCCTCCCTCCATATACCTGTTATTTACCTCAGCTGCCTCACTTGTCCTCATCGCTCTCTCTCCTCCCCCCCCCCCCCCGCGGGGGGCGGGGAGAAGGTGACCCAGAGATAATGGCTGGAGAAAGGCATCTAGGGGCACTGTGATCATCTCCAGCTTTCTCTGCTTTTCTCCCAAGGAATTTTTAGAATTCTGAATAGTCAGAGCTTAGAAATTTTTCATGTATTGACTGTAGCACTTAGCCAGGCCTTAGATCAGGCTTCCTCAAACTCGACCCTCCAGGTGTTTTGAGACTACAATTCCCATCATCCCTGACCACTGGTCCTGCTAGCTAGGGATCATGGGAGTTGTAAGCCAAAAACATCTGAAGGGCCGAGTTTGAGGAAGCCCGCCTTAGACCCAATGTTCACTGGCATCCAGAGCTTCTGTGATTTATACTTGCATATTCAAATTGATAGACTGTGCTGCACAAACAACTCAGGTGGGGGTGGGAAACCACAAGGCTGCGACAATATGCAAATCTAAACATAAACAGATGGGTGGGTCCCCCTGTAGGTGGGTGGGTCCCCCTGTTTGGGGAAGTTTTTAATATTTAATTCTGTATTGTTTTTAACACTCAATTGGAAGCCGCCCAGAGTAGCTGGGGAAACTCAACCAGATGGGCGGGGTATAAATAATAAATTATTATTATTATTATTTATGTAGCCGAAGGGCTCATGTGCTAAGACAAGGAGAGGGGAGAGGACAAAAGATCCAGAAATAGAAAGAAATATGTCGGCATAAAATGAAAACAGCTACATCTCTTCCCAATTTCTTCCATTCTCTCACCCTCTTCCCTGTCACTAGGACTGTGTATGCTAAAATAATTGAACTTCTCTACCAAATTCTGTATCAATATGCGCTGTAAGCCACAACTTGCATAAATTATGCAAAATTATATTTGCATAAACTATGTGGCACATTCATTCTGCATGTTGTTTTGTGGTATTCTGCAAAATGTATGTGCTTTTTATGTTGGACATGAAGGCAGTAAGGGTGAGAAAAATGTGCCCTTCCACCTAATTCAGAAAACCCTTTTTTCCAGACACACTCTAAATGGGTTTGCCATGCATGCTTTCCAATATGCCTTTGTAAACATAAGAAACATACACACCCCAATATATAAGATGCCCCCTCTTTTTGGGGACTCCAAATTGGGAAAATGGGGGGTGATTGCCCAGAGTTGTTGAGCTTTTTTGAGGGGGGGGGTTGCCAAAAAAATGCTCAACCGCAGGACTGCCACAGCCAATCGCACACACATCCATGAACCCACCCATTATCTGCATGGTCGCTGAAAGCAAGTGCCAATCACCCGCCCAATTGCCACAGCAGCCAATAGCCAGTGGACCTGGCCACACCCACCAATCACCCGCAAAAATGCAGCTGACAATCTCCTGCTCATGGCAGCCAACAATCGCCTGTCCCACCTCTCCACTATCTGTGTATAAGATGACCCCAAATTTTAAGCAAAATTTTTAAATAAAATAACCTTGTCTTATACACAGAAAAATATGGTACTTTTTAGAATGAAACTTGAATACATGATGTTTTGCTCTTCCTCTGTGCCACTCTGCAGAACTGCGGCGTAAACACAACCCAGCCTAAGGCCTTTCCTCCCTGTCCTTATCACTGTATGTGCATTCTCAATTTCCCCCTTTTTTCTAAGTGGCCAAGCAGTCTTTCCAAGGGCTGCAGATCAGTGGGAGAGCAACTGCTTGGCACTTATGAGGTCCCTGATTCAATCTCTAGTGGCATCTCCAACTAGAGATGGGAAAGGGCTGAGACTGTGGAGTGCTGCTTACTAGTCACCGTTGACAATAGTAAGCTAGATGGACCAATGTCTGGCTTACTATGAATGAGGCAGCTTCCTGTGTTCAAGCCAGTCGTGTGTTCCCATCATCTGCTAAGCCATTATTCACCAAAGACAGCCTCTATTCTTTTCCTTCCTCAGTTTACTCATCCTCTCAGCAACTCCTGCCACAGTCATTATCAATGCCACCTTACAGGCAGTCGTTGTACTCTTGCCTGCTCATCAACACCTTTGGGTATTTTGACCTTCATGTCTTCTACTGGTGGCTGTCAGTGACTCATGTTAAAAAAAACAACATTTAGTAACTTCCCTACGTAGGGACTGTGACAGTATTAATGGGAAACCAATGCATTCTGGATTGTTTTTTCACATGTTAGGCTGCTAGCCTCCTGACTTTCATGTCTCTTTTTCAGGGGGTACGTGGACCAGAAGGGCCACAAGGGCCTCCAGGGCCTCCTGGGAAACCTGTAAGTTTTATTCCTACTACTTGGTGTAATTTACATAGAATTGGAGGGGGAAACACTCCAATTGGAAGCAGCCCTGGCTGACAGCTAGAGAATACAATGCCCATGGTGCCATGCAAGTGTGATCCTTTATTTTAAAAAATGAGTAACTACTGTGGGAAGCACCTTTCCCTGTGCAAGCTGACCATGCACATTTATTTTCTGATCTGTTCCAGGCTGTGACCTCTATTGGTTGAATCTTTAAATCTTTTCTTCCTGTTAAAAATGAGAGGGGACAGTCCTCCTCTCGCTTTCTCGGCCTTTTTGGATACTTGATTGTTTTTATTTTCTTCTGCAGGGCCCTGTTGGGCGCATCCAAGGAGTTGAAGGCAGTGCAGATTTCTTGGTAAGGAGGGTTGCATTTGCATGCCGTGTTCCATTAAAAAAAAAGGAAAGCCACCCATCTTGTACACGGTGCTTGAAAACTAGAAGGCAAAAGATAGGAAGTGCATTTGGGATTTTGGCTTGGGTTCTTTTGTTGGCACAGATTCATTGGATGTTTGCAGAGCTTGCAGGTTCCTGTTTTGCCATTCCTTTAAGGGTGGCAGTGTGCGCAGCCATAACTAGTCCCAATCCATGATGTTCGGTATGCATGGTACATGGCACACTGAATGCAGATGCATGTTAAAGACATGAGGGCCCTGCTGAATCGCTCTAAAGGATCTAGCGCCTGCACCTTGTTTCCAGCAGTGGCTGCCAGACACATGCTTCAGGAAAGCTTATAAGCAGGGTATGGTACTCATAGCATACAGAAACTTCATGTAGCTGTCATGTCTGCTGATAGGCCTATCCACCATGAATTCGTGCTTTCTGCTTCTTCAGCCCAGTGGCCATCACCATAAAGCAAGCGTGGCTAACCTGTGGCTCTCCAGCTGTTCTTGTTGGACTCCAGTTTCTGTCCTCTCCAGCCAGTATGGCCAGTGGGCACAGATGCCGGGAGTTATAGTCCATCAACATCTGGAGAACCACAGCTTCTCCATCCTTGCTATGGGAACTTCTTTCTCACCCTCATTGCCTCTCTGCGAAAGTAAATATTCACACAGTGCATAGTTAAACCAAGAGGGTTGCCTCCACAAGTTGTATATTGATGGCCACCAACTTTAGAAGAAGACTAGACAAATGCAGGAGGATAGTGTACTAACTATGATGGCTATGTTTTATGTCACCGTCGGAGGCAGTAATACCTCTGAATACCAGTTACTGGGAATTGCAAGTGGGCAGAGTGATGCTGTGCTCAGATCCTGCATCTGGTTCATCACTGTGAAAACAGGAGACCCTCTTGGTTTGTCCTGATGTTCTCCTCTTTGCCCCTCACAAAAAACAAGGCCATGTATAAACCTATTAGTTTATCACTGTAAGGTTCCTGGAGGAGGATACTACCTGAAGATCTTGTGAAAGACCAGGTAATTTGGGCTTTAGGAGGACTAGCTTGTGTTTATCCCTAGCTGCCGAATTCCTTCTCAGTTGAGACAGACCTCTAATCTCCTCGTCCTTCCCTTTTCTCCCCACACAGTGTCCAACCAACTGCCCAGCTGGACCCAAAGGCCCTCAGGGATTACAGGGCTTGAAGGTAAAGCATTGCATGTTGTTTTGGGGTTGATAGTGGTTATGGTAACCTCAAGGAGCTGGGGAAACTTGGACAGGTGCTCTTAGATAGCTAATCAATCCACATACCCTTGAATGCTGAGGTGAATGAACCTGAATTAGCTATCAGCTTCTACTCTCACTGTCACTAACAGAAATACCAATATCCTGGCAATATGTTTGGCAGCAGGAGTTGCCAGAAGGAGGCATACAAGATGCCATCCAGATATCTTAGGGACTCCACTCTGGATTTGTGTAGGAGGTTTGGGACCAGAGTTTTCCTTTCCAGGTAGACAAGCCCCATCTGCCCCTCACTTCCCTCTACAGCATGTGCAGAAACTGCCTTGTTGACCGTTGAACCCACTATTGGTCTCGAAGCCATTTCCCAGGGTATGGCCACTGTCACATGCTAATAGCTTCTATGAGCCACAAATGAGAGCTGAGTGCAGAGTGGAGACCAAAAGGGGACAAGCTACCCCAGAAGGAGCACAAGATGTCCCCCCAAGGTACTACCCCTCCCTTAACACTTCACACACCCCAAGGCCTGAAGTAAGGAAGAGAAAACCTCTCTGTTTCTTCTCAAATTATACTGTTCTTGTTCCATTTCCTCTGTAAAGTGTTAGTGGGATTTCCCCCCCCCTCTTTGGACTCCATCTGTGTTATTTAAGTTACTTTGCTTTGCAGAGGGTTGGGTTGGGATGTGGGATACACCAGTTCAAATCCCTGCTAGAGCAGATTTATGGTGGCATAAGCTTTTGTGGAACTAGAGTATGATCATCAAATGTTTCTGTTGGAGTAGTTTCTGGGCCATGAAAGCATTTTGCCATAACAAATTTGTCAGATTTTAAGGTACTAGAAAACAGTTGCTTTTGCTTCAAGAGACTAATATACAGTAGCTACCTCCCTGCTCAAACCTTATTAAATAATACAGCCTTCACCAAACTGTCGCCCTTCAGATGTTGTTGGACTACAACTCCCATCAGTCTCAGCCAGCATGCCCAGTCATCAGACTGGATGGCACCAGGTTGGCAAAGGCTGAAATAATAGGCAAATGAGCACTGTTTGCCCATTCTGTCTCTCAAATGGTGAGCTAGGCCCACACAGAAATGGCAGTACTCCATCCTTTTTCTGTGGTGGTTACTAGGCCACAAAAGCATGGTGGCTCTCTCTGTCTCTCTCTGCTTATAATGATGGTTGCTAAGGGAACACAGTCTATGGAACACCTGTCCATTGTGGTTGCTAAGCAACATGATGGATATGGTCCTCTAGAGGCAGCTGCTAGGCACTGCTGTAGCTGTGATGCTGTGTTTTTTCTTCTCATGCAAGGATAGGGAACCTGTTGCCCTCCAGATGCTGTTGGGCTACAATTCCCCTCGGCCCAAGCCAGCATGGCTAGTGGTAAAGGATGATGGGAACTGTAGTCCAACACTAAATAGAGTGCCAAGATTCCCCTATAGTGGCATCTGATAATACCTTTTCCTGCTCTGTGAGCCTGTTGCTTCTTTAAATAAAACAATCCTGGAATGTCATTGTCTTTATTTGAGACCCATTTTTTTGAAATTTCAAAACAATTTTTCTAGCCCTTGTGTGTGGTCTTTCTTTCTTTCTTTCTTTCTTTCTTTCTTTCTTTCTTTCTTATGTCCCAAGAAACCTTGTGTTTGGAGTTGTGAAGATGTGTTTGGGATATGCTTGGACTTCTTTTTGGTATGCCTGAGAACTCTCTCTCTCTCTCTGCGCGCGCGCGTGCATTTGTGTCGTCAAATCCCATGCAACAACCACTAGCAAATCGCATCGTAATTGGTTGGAGAGGTGGCATGCTGTTTGATTACAGAGTAGGAAACTATTCATTCTATGTGAGACTCAGGCAGCCTTTAAAATGTTGGCTCTCTTTCTCTATAGGGACACAAAGGCCGTCCTGGAGCTCTGGGAGAGCCTGGCAGACAGGGCAGGCCAGTGAGTACACACTTGGTCTATCTCTTCAAAGTACCTGTATTTGATTTTAAGGAGAAGGGTGCAGCCTGTGCTTTTCACACATTAAACAACAGCAAACCCAGCCTGGCAACTAGAATTACATTCAGCTGGAACCTCTATCTAATCTGGCCCCCCCCCGTGAGGTTTATGTGTTTGTTACACACATTTGCAAAATTAAGGCTGTTCCCATCTACTCCATTTTTTTTCATGTGTAGATCCTTTAAATAAAAAACACCACATCATGTGTGAAGCAGCCCCGGGTTCTGAGATCTTCATATCTTTGTTGGCATGGTCTTGGGGATCTTCCAGGCGACCTTTTTATTGATCATTCACCCTGATTTGTTTTCACAAAGTTTGTGTAGAAATTATACTACATTGTGTCAAGTGATGGAAGCACATGAACACCAAATCTGCTTTCTTTATGATTTTAAAATTTTATAAGATTGAATCCCACCTGCAAAATAGCAACAGGGTTGCCATATTTTGAACAGCAAAAAAGAAGACACATTTGCCGACTTCTACTTTTACCTTTGAATCGCTATGACGACTCTACCCGTGAAAAAGAGGATGTGTCCTGGAAAAAGAGGACATATGGCAACCCAATGGAAACAGTTTCAGTGTTGGAAAAGAGAGAAGCAGATGAAAAGAAGATGCGGGATGAAGATTTTTTTTTTTTTAAGGCAGAAAGAAGCAAGAGAAGACATGAAAATAGCATGGCAATACCAAGGGCAAGGAGAAAGACAGACTTGTGTAGGATGATGAGGGAAGACCTAATACACCTTCTAAGCATAGAATTGAATGTAGATTTCCTAAATTCCTTTCCATTCTATCACAGAATCAAACTTACAGCTTAAAGTCCGCATTTCAAAGCTGTTTTTTTTTTGCATTTTTGTTTCACTTCTAGCTCTGACATCTTCCTGTTGTTGTTGCTATTATTATTATTATTATTATTATTATTATTATTATTATTTTATTTCATTTCATTTCATTTCATTTCTTCAGGGTCCGAAGGGTGATGTGGGCTTCTCTGGAGAACAAGGCATTCCTGGCCCTCCCGTAACGTATTTATTTATTTCTGTTTCTTAATGTTCTTGTTTTCATCTTAGATCTGTAGGGACATAACTTAAATGTTGTATTTTGTCTTTCCACAAGGTCAGTGTAATTATATTAACTATATTAATATGGACACTTTTTTTCTAGAAACAGGGATTTCTTCTTTCCCCACTGCATGTTCAGTTGTGCAAATAAGTCCATGAAAGGGTTTACTAGTGTTCACATACAACCTCACCTGGTCACCTAGAGATGTTCGTTCCTTACCACAGGAGACCAGATATGCTATTTTTTACACCGCTGTATCAGATAATATTGAGGCTTCCATACAGTTTATGAGGTTAATTAATATAACCTTCACTTTTGCTTGGTATTAGGTTAATGGTTTCTATTTTTAGTTCCTCTAATTGCTAATTGTCAAAGGGGAAAAAACGGCTGGAGAAAAATATGCTTATGATGTAGCCGTTTCAGGCTAGGCATATTGGGGGGCCGGTGAGGTGAGTGAGTGAGGAACTAAATAAGGCTTTCTTTGTTTGTTTTTAAACTTCATATTATACACATAGCACTGCTTTATTTGTTACTCACCTGTGGTGCAAGTCCATTGGACTCAATAAAATGTACTTCTGAGTAGATATGTACAGGATTGAACTGTAAATTGTATATAATGCTTTTCATGTTTGGAATGCAGTCTGCCATCCCTTGCTGCTTTCATTGCTTGCTTCTGGAAGAGCCTTTGCAGGGCACTTACAGATGAACTGTTTATTGAGCATTCATCCTGATTTGTTTGTAGCGAGGTTAGAGTACCTGCATCAACGCAGGTGCTTTCTCACATCCCTATCACTTTTCTAATCTCAGAAAGTCCGATATTTTGGGGAAACGCCTTTGTTGCGCAAGGTCTCTCGAAATCACCTACAAATGACAACCTGTAACAGATTTAATTCCACCTCAAAATAGTGACAGTTTGGGAAGGACCATAATTCTTAACAGTCAGAGCCTGATTACTCACCAGTGACCACTTTTTGACATGTGGGGTATATCATATAGGCAGACTCTAGAGTTCAAAGGCAAAGTTGGAGGTGGGTCAATTTGGGACTGTATTCTTGGCCAATCCATCTTAGTTTATCACATTACCATTGAAGCATTCTGCTCTCAGGGTCTACAAAGAGCGCACTTTTCCACCGAACTCATTAGTTGAAAGCTCTTCTGCTTTGATGATAAGAAGGAATTAACAGGACGAAATTCTTTGTTGAAGTCGGGTGGAAACTTTGTCTTTGCTTGAGTAAATGTTATGGCCCTTTCACTTAATATAATCATTAAACTAATGTCTTGACTCCTGTATGGGGTTGTGGGCAGGAAATATCAGCATTAGGTGATAATCAGTGAATCAGACAGAAAAGGTGGCGAGGAAACTGGTGATTAATCTTTACGGATAATGACTTCCCACGCTTCATCCATGGATGGATATTTTTCAAGATGACAGATGGGGTGGGGGGTTGGAACAGCTTTAGCTGTGAGATGTGACCTCACCCAGAAGTAAGGTAATTAATCCAGGCTTGGTTTCCTTTTCTTTCCAGGGTCCTCAAGGTATCAGAGGATATCCTGGAATGGCAGGCCCCAAAGGAGAGATTGTAGGTACACTAGGCAGAAGGGAAATGGTGAATGCGCTGATGACGTCACAACTCAGCCGGACACCATTTGGGGGGTTTGCTTTTGTCATTGGAGCACAAAGAGTTTGCTATGACTCTTAATGTCTGCTTTTTTCCACTCTGTGTTTGCGTAGGGCCCTCAAGGGTATAAAGGCATGATTGGAACCATTGGAGCTGCAGGGCCACCGGTAACTCATTTATTCTTCGTTTTTTTGTTTGTTTTTCTGGTTAACCCTACAGATTCACTATGGTCCCATGTTTGAGCCCTTTGACCAGTGGCGTGCAGTGAAATTTTTCGTAGGGGAACAGTTAGAGCCAGAGGCGCCAGCTTGCAAAGGATGTCCTGACGTCGCACGTGTTAGCATTGTGCCTCCCTCTTCAAGCCGGACAGAAGCATCCCAGGCTTTGGGAAGGAAGCAGCAGGCCTCTGACAGGATGTTGGAGCCTTGCTGCCTTCTTCCCAAAGCCAGATGGGCTTTGGGAAGGTGGAGGAAGGGCTCTTGGATCCTGTCGGAGCATCAAGCCTCCCTCCTTAAGCTGGGCCCAAGCTTCCCAGACTTTGGGAAGGAGGTGCCAAGCTTTGATACTTCAATACTCTAATTTAGGGGACTAGCCTAGTTCTCCATGTCCACTGACTGCACGCTGTACTGCCTTTGACAGCATGGATGGAAACTGGATTGTGGGTGGGGAAGTCTCTTCCTTGGTTTTTGCTAGAGGGGTTTTCTTAGAGTATAATCTGAGTAGATGTCCTAGGAGCTGGACATCAAAGGATATCAGTTCCCTGACACCACACAGCTTCTCCTGGGCCACAGGGCTTGGCTGTTTACCCATGTTCCACTGTGCGCCACATGCTAAAAGGAACTCGTAGGAGTTACCGGCCCTGAAAGAAGCATTCATAAAAGATGCTAAAAACAACATTTTGCCCTGCTCTCTTTTGAACTAGCGAACATGGTTAATACAGCATGTAATGCAGCCGTTTCTTAAACTGAAATAGCGGCTCCCTCAAGGGTTTCAATAAATCATTGCATTTATGGTGTACATTTCAAATTTTCAAAGTGTGTGCTGTACATGAGTTCAGCTAACCTTCTGCTTCACATTCAGAGGCGGAGCTAGCTGCTCTGGCACCTGGAGCAGTGCGCATGCTGTGCACCTGGAGGCAGAGCTAGTGCCCCAGGGGGCGCCACCCCTGGCAAGCATCACGGCAAAGTCACCCCTCCTCGGGGATGACACCCGGGACGGGCTGCACCCACCACACCCCCTTCCTGCACCAGTGTTCACATTTTGTGTTTGGTCTATTGTTAACAAATTAATTTCTTTTCTAGGGGGGTATCCATGTTAAGTCTTTTTCAGAATCTTGTAACATCACAAAGATGGTCAAATGGGGCTAATTGCAGCATTTCCTGTTGCTGTCTTTTGGGTGCTTTAACAGTTGCTGGGAGTTCTTTTTGTGTGTGTTCTTTTATTGGATATATATTTAATTGCTTTGTGTTACACACACATAGATATATGCCTCTTGGATTGCTTTGACAGAAAAATGAGGAAGAAATAATGAACTGTACGGCCTGATGCTGGTTATTTTGTATTATTTGTATTTGCATATCTTAGATGTTGGGAAAGAAGTATTGGGCCTTAAAATAACAGTGGCGTGCCTAAGAAGGTTTGTGATTGAGGGTTTTTTGTTTATTTCTTTTAAACCAGGAACTCCTTGGTTTGGAGCTGTCACACTTACTGCTCAATCAGACTCATTACCAGTGGGGCTTACTCTCAATTTAGCTAGCAAAGGGATTACAGGATTAGCCACTCCTCCCCCACTCTCAAAAGATGCAAGTTGTCTATCAATCAGAAGCTCTTCCCAGCTATCTGGCTCTCCATAAACAATTTGAATCAGGCTTCAGGGACTTTAGAAGGATCCATGTTGGTGTCCATGTTCTCTGAAAAGGATTATTAGAGTGCTTCCAGGTAGTTGGGCATGTTGTGGGATCAGTGCAGTGTCACCCAAGTTCATTGGCATTAAAAAGGCCAGCCCATATCCCTGCTCCTCTTTAATTTGGTTTTTTTTAAAAAATAAAAAACAACAACCTCTGTTGCCTCTGACCTGTTTGTGATATCTCAGTAAACTGCCAGCAATATTAATGTCGTGTTAATTTTAAGAAGGCTTGAAAATGTTCATTTTCATTTTCTATTTTAACCATAAAATATTTCTTGTAGGGTGAAGAAGGACCCAGGGGGCCACCAGGACAGGCTGGCGAGAAGGGAGACCTTGTGAGTAAAACATTTCACTGCAGCATTAAGCTGAATCACCAGGAGATAAGCAGTTTCATGATAAGGGTGTTCCTTTGACCTTTTTTTTGATTTCTTGATAAATCCACCCCACCCCACCCTATCCCAGGGGCTCAAGGGCATGTGACAACTTCCACCTCAATTTCATTAATTTATTTCATTGATTTTAGATAGTTCAATTATATATCTCATCCTTCTTTTAAGGCACTCAGGGCAGCAGAGCATATATTTTCCCCCCTACCCCCTTTATCCTCTCAAGAACCCTGCGAGGTAGGCTAGGCTGGTGGATCCATGCCAGTTTTATGGCTGAAAGGGAATTTGAATTTGGCTCTTCTAGATGTGAAAACCAGGGCAAGGGCTGTCACTCAGTGGCAGAACATCTCTTTGCATACAGAAGGTCCCAGGCTCTATGCCCAATGGCATCTCTAGGTAGGACTGCTGCCAGTCATGGGAGACAGTGCTGAGCTGGATGGACCAAGGGTCTGACTTCCCATGTTCCCAATAGCACTGGAAATTCACTCGGAACTGGGCCTCTTAGAGACGGCAGGGCATGTCCAATTAGAATTAGTTCTGTAATCTGCTCCCCATCTACATCTGAAATTGCTTTTTGAAACTCTCCCAAGAACCTGAAGGGAAGAGCTTTCTGACCTATGCTTCCCTCCCCCCAACTGCGTTGTTTGAACAATACCGCTCCTTCCCTCTTTATTTCACCGGGCCAGCAAAAACCTCAGCTCCCTCCAGGTTCCACTGGCTCATTAACCCAGCCATCATCAAGACGAAGATGCATGTCGACTTGCCTTCAGTACAAACGGGATTAGTGGGATTCCAGCCTCCCTGCTGTAGCTGAAGAGGGGGAAGTTGGAGTCGAAACGTGTATCATGAACCTTGCTTTTGAAATTTATCCAACTACTCTCCTCCTCTCTCTCTCTCTCTCTCACGCACACACACACACTCCCTGGGGCCAGGCTAAGACATTTTGCTGCCTGAGGTGAAAAACAAAATGGCACCCTCCTCCCGGTCCAGATTCTAAAGCTGATGGGACTGTCAGTTTGGGGCTGGCCCATCCATGAGGCAAGGTGAAGCAACTGCCTCAGACAGCAGGAGCAGCAGATCTGGCCTCCCAGGAATGCACTGTCCGCTGCCGCTGCCATGGTGGTGATGAAAGCTGCGGCACGCTCTTTGAAGGCTGGATTTGCCTTCTCCACAGCAGTCCCCCCGCCACCTCTGCAACAGCTCCTCGGTGAATAAGAGGCACTGCTGGTCTCTTTCCACCCCTAGTGTAATGGCGGGAGCAGCCCTCCGCAGACACATGGGCTCTGCACCCACCCAGTGGAATTCAGATTTGTGTGCCCCCCCCATGGCCTTTGATTCCCATTTCAATCGTTGGGTAAGGGTGATTTGATTCCTCCCGTTCTTCCTTCTTCCCAGGTAGTGGGAGGGGCACCATTTTGTGGTTTGCTTCAGGTGCCAAAACATCATGGGCTGGCTATGGCCAGTTGAACCTTAGGCCACACCAGCACCATGCATTTAAGGCACTATTACGATAGGTTCTTTAAAAAAAAATAATTGGTTGGCTTTTAGTTCCACTTAGCTAATTGGTAGCATCGGTTCACAGCTATGCTTTCGATTTCCGGTACAATGTGCAGTTACTTGACAATCGAAACCCCAGCGGAATTTAATGCCACAGGAACTCCCTTCTTGCAGTCAAAAGCCATCTATTGATTTTCTACACATTAAATGTCTTGTTAAAGTTTGGCGGGTCAGTTGGTGGAATCTATAAGCAGTGCAGAAACCACAGCCCAGAAGCTCATTCAGATTTTTGTGGTTGTCATTTCCTTGGTATATTAACAATGGGTCTTTCTGGGGGGGTTTACTTTTTTAGGGTGCTCGTGGTTTCAGGGGCCCTCAAGGAGGAATGGGGCCGAAAGGGGGACAGGTAAGCATCTCCTTTTTTCTGACCTCCATCTTGGAGTCCAATGGTATTTGGGAGAGAAAGATGAAAGTAAGATTCCTTGATTTCCTGCTTGGGGTAAATCAGCTTCCAAACTGACTGAAAACATGTAAACATCCAGAAACACTATTACATTTTTCTTCTTTCCCCTTTGCTGTAGGGTCTTCCTGGGATCGATGGCAAAGATGGCACTCCAGGTATTCCTGGGGTGAAGGTAAGAAGATGCCCTCAAATGATGTAATTGACTCTTCGTTCTGTATGCATTTTCTTTCGTTTCTTTTTATTGTTCTGTCACAATTGTAACTTGTTTGTCTTGATGAGCTGTACACAATCTTTAATAATAAAAAATATTATTAAAAAGAAAAGTGTAAAGCAGACTCAGTTGAGCATGGAGCACTTGCTCCTCTGTTCTCTAGAGCATGGGGCCAACTCCAAACCCACATTTTGAAAAACTCAGCTATCTACCCTCCATCCGTAGCCTCCCCTGTAGTGAAAAAGTAATGATTAATTAAAGGAACAGATACATTTTACCGCCTTTTAATGGCACCTGGGGCCATAGATAGCACCAAAGAATGGGTGAGGGCAGTGCCAGATTTACGTATAAGCTAAACAAGCTATAGCTCAGGGCCCCACTCTCTTACCCCGCCAAAAAAAATTTAAAGGAATAAAACCCTGGATGTACATTTCTAAAATATAGGATAAAAAACAAATAAAATAAAACATACATACATACAGCAACAGTGTTTTGTTTTGTTTTGTTTTGTTTTGGCTCTTATGATGTAAGTAATGGGCCCTGCCTGCTAGCCTGCTCCCTAAAATATCACATATTTTGTTATGTGCAAATGGTTTTAGATACCTATTAGGTCCATAAACAGCTATATCTATCAAGTCTGTCTGTCTGTCTGTCTCTGTCTCTGTCTGTCTGTCTGTCTGTCTCTCTCTCTCTCTCTCTCCTTTCAGAAAGCTAATGTATGGACCAAAGTCCTCCCTTCGCAAACAACCAAGCACATGTGAAACCTCCCCTGCATATTTTTTCAGGTGCCACCACTACACAAGGCCTGCTCCCAGTCTCACTCCTGTTTGGCGACCATGTCATGTCTGAAAGGGCCTGTGCTACTTCTTCCCTTTCCCATTTGTAGCAGTTGCTAAGCAATATAGAGCCCATGTTGTCCTTTTAGTTGTTAGGCCTCACAGGTGCCCAGACATCACTTGTGTTTGCTCAGCAATTCCCAAAATTACAACCCCTGCAGGTATTTTTTGTATACTAGGCCACAGAGGGGCTGGGGATGCTGTAACAGTATTACTATATTATCCCCCCCTCCCGTAATTGTGCCCTAAGTGGTTCATACACCAGAACAACAACAACAACAACAACAACAACAACAACAACAACACATATTAGTACAACCAAGAGTCTAATACCAATTTGGTTCATATGTCATGGGTTGTATCCAAATAAGTTCTACTCAAGAGTAGGCCCATTGAACTTAATGGGCCTAAGTTACTTGCATCCATTAATTTCAATAGGTCGTTTCTGGGTAGGACTAACATTGGAAGCACCCTGCTTAATAATCTAAATGAACTGTTCATTTTGCTAACACTAACCTTATAACATTTTAAAATATCATAAATTATTGGCATTACCCATAATTAAAACACAATATTATGTATGAATTATATAATGATAAATGATAAACATTTGTGTAGTGCTTTCAAATGTTCAAAGTACTTTACATGTATTATCTAGCTGTAGCCCTTATAACAACCCTGCAAGTTTATTCAGTATTACTGTTAAACTATTATTATTACTATCAGTACTATTACTATTACTATTATATTCTAGTTATAGAATATATCACCATATTCTAGACTGGAGGGACTGAGGCTGAGAATTGCTGGGCTGAGGCCACTTAGCAAGTTCAGGCAGGAGGAAAATTCAAACTGGGAGCCTCTTAATATTTGGCTCAGTCTTCAGATTGCAAAGAGATCTTGGTGTGACCTTTGCTTGATGTTAGGTCCCTGTGAGATCCCATGAGTCTCCTTTTTGTACAAGCAATAAGATGGTGTTTCCTTCTGTGAGCCTGGAGCTGTGTTCCTACAGCTATTGAAGTTTTATTTATTTTTTAAAGACAAAATTTTAAGCGCTGCAACTGTGCCCCATCTTGCTGTTTCTCAATATTTGCTTCGTTCTTTCCCGCCTTCCATTAATGGCTATTCTTCTGTCTTGTAGGGAAGTGCAGGGCAACCAGGTCTTCCGGGGCCTCCAGGCCACCGAGGCTTAGCTGTAAGTATTATTTCAGATCATTTTATCATATCACCTGAAGGTAGTTTGGCAAGCTTCCTAGTTTAGAATCAGCCCAGTCAATTTATCCATTGGTGAAAAACTGCCACCCCTGTATTTCATTTAAAACAAACAAACAAAATCTTCTCGCCTGTGTAATCGTAAAGCTCTTATTGAATATGTGTTGGTAACAGTGAAGATTGTGATTCGAACTAGAAAATTGGATATTACTGAGTGGTTTGGGAAATCTTTAGCTGAAATGGACAGGTTAACTGGATAATGTGGCTGCAAATGGGAGTTGGGAATTCTCAGGAACTGCTGCCAGGAGTGGGGAACCCTTGACTCACCAGATGTTGCTGAACTAACTACAACTCCCATCAGCCTCAACAAGCATGGCCAATGGCCAGGGATGATGGAAGTTGTAGTTCAGCAACAAATGGGTTACTAAAGGTTCCCCACACCTATGCTAGATATTTGAGCAATAGCTGTAAAGGTCCTCAATTAGGGGAACATATATTTTATGTCCAATAACATATGATTTTAATTTTAAAAAAAATAAAAATAAAACATAAACAAAAACCATAAGCGTACCATAGATTCATAGAACTGTAGAGTTGGAAGGGACCTTGAAGATCAACTAGTCCAAACCCCTGCAATGCAGGATTATGCCACAGTCCCAAACGAGGATCAAACTTGCAACCTTGGCATTATCAGCACCACACTTTAACCACTCTGTCCAGGCTACCACATGCTGGCAGAACTCTGCTTATAAAAATGATCCACGTGGCTTATCTAGCTGAGTGACCACATCCACCAACAATCTGTGGTAATGCATTATCTAGTTTCTCTCAGAAGGAATTTCTCTCTAGATCTGGACCGAGAAACCACCCCTCCCCAAGCCTAACAAGACAATCAATTCTGGTATAATAAATATGAAATTATAATACAATAATTAATTTGGGGTTGCTGGGTTGTTGTTTTTTGTTCATTGCAGGGCTTGCCAGGAACACCTGGAACCAAAGGTGGCCCAGGGCAGAAGGTGAGTGCCTTGACTTAATAATATCATCTGCTCCTCTTTCCTTTTAAACCAGCCTTCCCCTGGCTGGGGCTGATGGGAGATGTAGTCCAGAACCTCTGGAGGGCGACAGTTTCAGGAAGGCTGTTATAAACCATATACAGATGGCCATCATAGGCACTTTGATGGATCAAGGAACCACCAAATGCTTGGAATTATGTCTTTTGGTGTTTTAAACAGGGTGAACCAGGGGGTCGTGGCCTGGCAGGCTCATCGGGGGCACCTGGGAAAATGGTAAGTAAAAAGGGATCTCTGTCCCCCATTATATTTTGTCCCTTAACTTTAAAACATAGACACTCAGAGCTCTGCAATACGTCCCAGTCTCTGAGGTTTCCTTGCTTATCCAGTAGGCCTTTGCTTCCTGCCCCTTTTCTCATAATTTCTTGTTAATTCATTTTATGTATTCTCTCTCTCTCTCCCCCCCCCCTCACGCACACACCATAGCTGTCAACCTTTCCCTTTTTTGTGGGAAATTCCCTTATTATAGCATTGGGAAACAGCAGGGAGGGTTGACAGCTCTCTCTCTCTCTCTCTCTCTCTCTCTCTCTCTCTCTCTCTCACACACACACACACACACACACACAGACTCTTACTTCACTTCTGCTGTTTGTAGAACCTCATTTTCTCTTCTGCGGGCTGTTTTTTTTGGGGCAGTGAGAGAAATTGCAGTCTACTTGGACTCACAAGCACTTTCTATTACATTAATGCTGCTTCTGCTATAAATAATGTATATGTAAATGACAGCTCTATGTTGGTTGGTTTCTGTTAACTGCCTTGGTTATATCCCATGGAAATATTCAGCATTTATAAATGAAGTTGGGCTCCTGTTACTCCCCACTGCAGGGGGAGAAGGTCCAATATGGCTTCACCTGCAGACAACAGATTCTTGCATTTGAATGGCAAAAAGGTGACAGGGCAAAGCAGGTGTTGCTTTTGGTGCTTGCACTTTCCTGCTTTGGACAGCAGGGGGCAGTACTAGCCTATCAAATTCTTAAAAGCAAGTGAAGGCTGCGCTGCTTTTAAAGAAGTGCAAATATTAAATTAATTCTGTGCAGTAAAATTGTTTAGCTTCCTTCGATGGCCGAGGAATATTTCTCCCCACCCTGCAACATAGCAGACTTCAGGCCTCACCAAACTTGTGTCTGGTGCTGGTGTTTTTTGCAGATATATTCTGCAACCTGTCATTGGCACAATAATAGTGAACTAGTGGTGGATTTATACCGGACCCTCCTCACGTTATTCCACTTTGTGAGTTGTTCTGCAATACTTCTATGCTGTTACCACATTCATGCTGCCTGGAAGGGAAACTTTTGTGCTACAGCACAATAAAAGTGGAACAGAAAAATTAACTGGAGCATTAGCGGTATAAAAAGTTGCAGGGCATGCACTGAATGGAAATGAAGCTTTGCAGGCGCAAACATTGTTGAAAGTGGGATTGCGTAATCGCTGCCCTGATACCATCATGAGCACAAATCGTCATCAGTGCACAAAAAGGGGCTGTTCGTTCCTTAAAACCAGACCTTCAGTTGGTGTGTTTTGCCATTCCCATTCAGGGTGAGCCAGGACCTCAAGGAGAAGCAGGGCCGCAAGGGATCGCTGGTGTGAAAGTAAGTCTTTTAAAATTAATTCTTCTAAGGTACGGATAATGTGGAGGCATTATGGGAGTGGGGACAGCAGACTTAGTTTGTACACCAAATTGCTCAAATAATATCAGTGCATCCCTAGGGCCTTTTGCAGATGAGGCAGGTGATTCCTTGAAGTAGAGTATTTGCTTCAGAGGGTGTGATTTTTCCATTCAGAGTCTGAGGTTTATGCAGACTGGCCTTCCTCAACCTGCATGATGTTGCTCAACTGCAACTCCCATCATTCCTGACTGTTGGCCATGCTGGCTGGGGCTGGTGGGAGTTAGAGTCCAATAACCTCTAGATTGGGGGAGGGTGGTGTAGGCCTTGTCGGTCAAGGCGAAGGATGTCTTGCTCCCTGTGGACACATTTAGCTCACAGTTATGGAAGAATTGAACATCTTGACCCCTCCCCTTCTATTTCACAGGGAGATCGGGGTGAGAGGGGCCCAGTGGGTCCTCCAGGAGTGCAGGGGAAAGTGGTGAGTATGAATAAATTCAGTCATTGAATTCAAATGCATTCCTTTTTCCTTTCTTCTGAAAAAAGAACCAGAGTTCTTTTCCAAGAGCTCCTTTGGATGGTGGTCTCCCCTCCGGGCACTTCTCTCTCTCTGTTTCACCTCAGAAGAGACCATAAAAATCAAATGGTCATCCTACTGTTTTCTCCAAGGAGCTCAAGGGGACGTACATGGTTCTCCCTCTCCTCATCTAATCCTCACAACAACCCTGTCAGGTACTGTAGGCTGTGATTGGCCCAACGTCAACCAGGGAGCAGCATACCTGAGTGAGGATCTGAACTCAAGTCTCCCAGGTCCTAGGCCAACTTGTATATACAGTTGTCCCTTGGTTTTTGAATGTCTCCGTTGATTAACGTTGCAGTTTACGGATGCCGTAAACCCAGAAGTAAATGCTTCGGTTTTCGAACACGCCTCAGATGTCAGACATGCCACGCGGCTTCTGCTGAGGGCAAAATCCGAAGGCCTAGCTGTCGGCTGTTGAGTCCTAAGCACCCTCACGACACAGAGGTGATATTTGGGCTTATTTCATGACTGTGTGCAATATATCTGTGCTCGTCTCATCTCAGGAGCACTCTTGCAACCAATTTGTTTTTGTGACTGTGTGGCTCTATGGTATCATTAGATGGTAAAATTAATGTCAAATTGCTGTTTTAGGGGTTGATTTTAAAAGTCTGGAACGGAGTAATCCATTTTGCATTACTTTCCATGGGAAACTGCGCCTTGGTTTTCCAATGTTTCATAACTCGAACGGTCTTCCAGAACGGATTGTGTTCGAAAACCGAAATACCACTGTACTTTGACCCTGCTGTAGCGTCTGTTGTATCCTTGACTATTTTATTGTTGTTTTTTTTAAAAAAAAATTGTAAGCTGCCTCAAGAACTTTGGTTAGTAGGCAGGGTGTAAATAACTCCTAAATAAATAAATGCTTGGACAATCTGTTTGTGGCAGGCGGCCCATGGTCCATGATTGTGGAAGGACTGGAACACTTGCTTTGCATTCAGAATGTCCACTTTCTGTCCCCAAGTAGGGCTGGGAAATACCCCTCCCAGCCTCTTCACTGTGACTTACTTTCCTCCTAATGTGTTTTCTTTATTTCCAGGGCCCCAAAGGAGAGCAGGGCCCCCCAGGAATTCCAGGCCCACAAGGTCTCCCAGGAGTTAAAGGTGACAAGGTACCATCGTCTTGAACTCTCTGACCAGAGTGGTGTTGAGGATGGAGTCACACTTGGGCTTTCTGCAACTCTGGAAATGTGACAGCAGGTTTTGAAACTTCCAAAGCTGCTTTTAGAGCAGGTCCCGCAAACGGAGCTGATTTGCATAAACACACATACTTTGCATAGGTGTGGACATGAGGATGGGTGGGAGGAAGAAGAGTTTGGATTTGATATCCCGCTTTTCACTACCCGAAGGAGTCTCAAAGCGGCTAACATTCTCCTTTCCCTTCCTCCCCCACAACAAACACTCTGTGGGGTGAGTGGGGCTGAGAGACTTCAAAGAAGTGTGACTAGCCCAAGGTCACCCAGCAGCTGCATGTGGAGGAGCGGAGACGCGAACCCGGTTCCCCAGATTACGAGTCTACCACTCTTAACCACTACACCACACTGGCACTACACCACACTGGAGGCAAAGAGGAATATCTCCCAGAATGCTCCAGCCTTCTTATGCCAAGCTTGGGTTCCACTGAGATGAAGCAAAGCTCTAGTTCCCGCATGGTGATCCATACAGTGTGATGGCTTGTGTACATAAATACAGATCTACACCAGGGATTCTAACTCCACTTCATTTCCAGGTCCAACTTAGTGTTTAAAATCCTAAACAACTTAGGCCCCAAATATCTAATAGATCCCCTCCTTCTCTATAGATCCCTCCAAATGTACAGATCAGCAGGGAGAAGGGACCTCTTGGTAGTTCCACCTCCCTCAGAGGTTGATGGTGTGTGTGACCTGGGAAAGGGGATTCTCTGTGACAGCCCCTAAGTTGTAAAATGCCCTCTTCATGGAGGTGTGTCTGCTGTCTTTACCATCGTCAGCATATCTTTCAGGCATATCTTGCTTGATTCACTGGTGTTTACTCTGTAAGCCCCTTTTCCATTGAAACTGGGCCTGCACACACCGTGGTCTGGTTTGTGGAAGGTTTTTGAGAGGCTGGTGAGTCATCTGTCTTTTCTATCTCCAGTGACAAGCTGGAGTGGGTGGTCTATTACTGGAAATTTATATAGAATTCAGCATATCTTGGATCTCAGCATTTCCCTCTTGTCTGCTCTAGGGCTTCCCAGGAAAAATTGGGCCCAAAGGTGACATTGTAAGTCTTTATGATTGATTTTTGTCTGTTTGTTTTACTGATCTGTTTATAGGGTTACATTGGTGTGAGCAGCTGGAAATTTACTGCCTTCTACTTTTGCCATATTTTATTAATTATATTTTTCATCTTGCACCTTGAGTATAAAATGCTCCCAGAGGGCAGCTAACAAACTATATTAAAAAAGCCTTATGCAATTAATCCATAAAAATCAATAACATGACAAACAGTAGGAGATAAAACCTAGTCAGTCAGTAAGTAAATAAGGCGGGTAAAAAAAAACCCACCAGCTTAGGTTGTCTGGAAGATCCCAACAAATCTAGAAAACCTAAAATATCTAGAAGGCCTGGAGGATAAAAGGGGGGGGGACATATCCCCAGGGCCTAAAAGGAAGCAGTGTAAGTGCCAAGTGAGTCTCCCTGAGGAGGGTCTTCAAAAGGCAAGACATACAGTTGAAAAGACCCTCTCTCTGGTCAGAGGAATCTAGAGAAGAGCCTCAGATGATGACCTCAGTAGCTAAGGGCATTGGTGTAGGGAAGGCAGCCCAACAGGTACCTCGCTTTTCAACTAGGGAGGGGTTTAAAGATAACAGACACCACTTTGAACTAAGCTTGGAAATAGACCAAGGCATGAACCTGCCACCTGGCCCTGTGTGAACAGTGCTGGTCTGAGATGCTTTGCCACTGTAGGCAAAATGCCCTGCCGCTACAGCTCCGGGCCCCTGCACCTCCCCCTCCCTGCCTCCACCATCATGACTGTGATGCCACTGACCCCGCCACCACAACTGTACCCTCGTCTGTGGCTGCGCCCACGCTGCTGCCACAATACAGCAGCAAGAGCGCAGTGGTGAGGGCACAGTGGCAGCAGGGAGGGCAACATTACTGTGGCAGCTGCATGGGCAAAGCCCTGGCAAGGCTGGTAGCAGCACAATGGCAGGTCGGGGGTGGGGAGGAGGTTGAATCTGCCGCCTGAGGCAGATGGCTTCACCTCACCTCACTGACATGCCACCTCTGCAGGACATTCTGAACTGCAGTTTCTGGATTGTCTTCAAAGGGTGCCCCATATACAATGCATTGCATTTCTCCAAATGCAATGCATTGTATATAGATTATCAGAGCATAGATTACCATGGCCAAGCTATCTCTTGTGCACTAGTGGCTTCAGTTGGTGCTCAGCCTAAGCTGGTAAAAGACTGGACTTTGTAGCAATTCAGAGACAAAGGTGCATGCAAGACACAAGGGAGTGGAGCACTGAGAGGGAACAGGAAGTGCTAATCTGGGGGTGATCATTTGCTGTTCAATAAAGCTATTGTTCCTTCCTTATAGGGAGATCCTGGTGTTGAAGGCCTTCCGGGGGAGAAGGGAGAGAAGGTAAGATAGTTGCCAAAACTGTGCTTCTTGACTTGCAAAAGCCAACATTGTCTGGTGGGTAGAATGTTGTAGAGCAACTTTTGGAGCTGGCTCAGTTATGGCCTTATGGCAGGGATGAGGAACCTGTGGTACTCCCAGATGTTGTTGGGTTCCAGCTCCAATCAGTCCCAGCCAGCATGACCAATGGTTAGGGGTGATGGGAGCTGGGAGCTGGGAGCTGGAAACATCTGGAGGGCCACCAGTTAGACACCCCTCCCTTATAGCATCCTTGCGTCCTTTCTGAAAAATGTTCCCTTCTGACTCCCTTTTTGTCCCTGAAAGTGCTATTTACTGCAAACGGCATCTTCAGCAGCAAACAGTAGCCAGCTAGGGAGTGCTTCTGGCAGAAAACAGGCTTGATGCCCAAAGCTATTGCCCTACTCTAAAAAAAAGCAGCCCAACTAAGCACACCTGTTGAAGCACATGACCAAGGTCTTGCCCCGTTGAGCAGCCTGGCTGCTGAATTAGGCACCAGCTGGCATTCTGTACTCTCTTCAAAAGCAGCCCCATGTATAATACACTGCAGTAATCTAACCTAGAGGTTACCAGAGCATAGACAACAGAAGTTAGGTTATCCCACTCCAGATAGGGGAGCAGCTGAGCTGGGCCACCAGCTGAAGCTGATGGAAGGTACTCAGTGCCACTGAGACCACCTGAGAAGTACCCTCAAGCTGCACACCTACTCCTTCAGAGAGAGTGTAACCCTCTCAAGAGCAGGCAAACTCCCATCCATCAGGTTTAGGGAACCGCTCCCTAGCAGTGTCTCAGTCTTATCTGGATTGAACTTCAGCTTGTTGGCTCTCATTCAGTCCATTACCGAGGCAAGACCATCTGTCCAGCGCATCCACTGCCACACCTGCAGATGTAAAGGAATAGAGCTGTGTGTCATCAGCATATTGCTGACAATGTATTTCAAAACTCTGGATGACCCCCTCAGCGGTTTCATGTAGATAAACATGGGGGATAAAAGCAAGTGCTGCAAAACTCCCCATTGAAAGCTCCATGGGACTGAACAACACTCCCCAAACACCACCCTCTGACAGTGACCGTCCAAGTAGGATTCTTTTTTAACAAATAAATAAATGCTTTGTTGGTTGAAAATTGCATAACATAACAAAAATGATCGGTTGATGTTGAAAACAAAATAAAAATAAGAGCATACAATCTTTCATTCCTTAATTGACACTTGCTTTGTACATCGTTTTGTAATTCAATTTAACTTGACCTCCTATCCTCCCATGGTGTTCCCTGATTAAGTTCTTTAAATAGGCACATGGATCCACATGTGGCGGAACTGTAAAATGATTAGATAGTTTTGGGAAATGAATTACAATGAGCTTAAGAAAATGTTCAAATGCTCTTTCCTTAAAAAACTTGAAGCCTTCCTGCTAGGAATCATGGGTCACGAAATTCCAAAAAAAGTTCAGGAGAATCTTTATGTATGCCACTGCAGCAGCCAGAATCTTAATTGCAAAAGATTGGAAAGGAGAGGCTATACCATCTAAATCAGATTGGCAAAACAAATTAAGGGAATACGCTGAACTGGTGAGATTATCAGCAAGGTTAAGAGACGTTGCAGATAAAAAAATTATCAGAGAATGGGACATATACAGTTTTTATGTAAAAGAACACAGTCAAATTAGCAATCCATTGGCAGGTTTTAACTGAACCTGTGTGTGTAAAATAGGAAAACTTGATAAAACTCAAAGTAAGTCAGACAACATGGAGAAATCTTAGGCAAGTCCGTCCAAGTAGAATTCAACCACTGCAGAGCAGTGCTGCCCACTTCCAATTTAGGCAGACTGTTGATTATGGTGTGAATGAAATATACATAGGGAGTTTTTCCTCAACTGATGTTTAGAGATTGCCCAAGCAAGCTGTTAAGAAAAAACAGTGGATGATCTTTATTTTTGGTCTCTGCTTTCCGTAGGGTGAATCGGGTGAGCCAGGACCAAAGGGACAGGTGATTATTTGCAAACAAATATGTATTTCCTTTAACATTGTGAATTAGGTTGGTTTACACCTTTAAATACAAAAAAGGAAGAATGTTTTATTCTTCTGATGATCGGGGAGGGTGGATTGCCTTACTTATGGGGCAAAGTGTGTGACTAACTGAAGTTTTTTTAGGTGAGAAAAAACAACGGAGGGGAAACGTGCTAGTGATTTAAAATGTTATGTGGATAGAATTTGGTATGAAGAGAATGCAACGAATAGAACCAACAAATTTCTCATGCTTAGAAAGCAAGCACTCTAGAAACTGATGGCCAGCAAGTTTAAGGCAATCATAAGGAATTCCTCTTTCATGCAGTGCATAATTAACCCTGGAATTTACTGCCAGAGAATGCCCTAATGGCCATTTTCACAACTGTTTTTCTTTTGAAGAAATGGTTTAGATGAGTTCATGGAAGCTATTGAGCAATTAGACATTTTAATCAAAAGTGAAACCCTATATGGCTACTTGGGGATTCACAATTGGTGTGTGTGTGTGTGTGTGTGGATATTACCCTCATGCCCAGCTTGTTAACTCTAAGAGGCATCTGGTAGGTCACTTTAACATGGAACGGTAAGCTGGTCTTACCCACCAGAGAATAGGGATTCCAGAGAATACTGTACAAAACAGATACTGGGGTGCAATTTGTTGCAATGCTTATGTTTCTCCAAGGATAGAACAGAAACCATGCAAGGAAATACAAGCAGTGTTCACTATTATTTGCATGCTAAATAATAATAATGTTACGTAAATAATTATTTTGCTTTCCACATGTTTTTAAGGTTTTCCTTCCACTGAAATTCATTGGAATTGATTGCATAATTACAGGATGTTAGTTTCCGCCATTGTTAATAGTGAGATGAATAACCTAGGTTTTAGCAGAAGCCAAACTGTAGCAGAACAGAAACAGTGCTGACTGCAATGAACACAGGACGGGATAGAAATTTCTGCCTCCTTATGCCCCTGTCCACCAGGCATTCTTATCACTGTGCATTAGCTCTCCAGTCTTAAAAGGGGCTTTTTTGAGTCTTGGGCCTCTTCTTAACTAGCATCTGATCTTTCACAGCAAGGTGTCCGTGGGGAGCCTGGTTTTCCTGGACCTACTGGGGATGCAGGCGCACCAGGGATCAGAGGCTTCCTAGGACCTCCGGGCCCCCGAGGGCTAGCTGGGGAGCGCGGTGTACCTGGAATGCCTGGGACTCAAGGTGCTCCGGTGAGTTAAACCTGATTGTGCTCCATGCTATGACAGAAAACAGCCACACAGCACAGCACATGCCTGAGGTAGATGGACCAATGGTTCTCCTGGATGCAAAGCAAAGGGGCAACTCACAGAGGAAGCAGTTCACTGTGTGTCTTCATGCCCCTCTGTGCTGGTCTTGCCTTCTTCCAGTTACCCTCCTCTAGAGGTGAATAATTCTGGTCTGTGTCTGCCTGCATCTGGTGCAATTGGATCACCGAGGAGACTGGCCTATTGCATCTCTGCATGAATAATTATTCCTCCTTCATGGCAGGATGCATGCCCTGCTGTTGATACTTTGGACGCTCTGAATTAGGGCACAGCACCCTCTCATGGCCCTCACTAAGTAGTGCAAAAATAATCTTTACGAAATCAGAAATTTAATCATTTGCACGTGAAGTAGAAACCCTGGTTGGCTGTTGCTGTTCTGCAAGCGTGCAGATCCATTTGTCAGCCCAGCAGAGCTGAACTGCAGGTTCTGTGGACATCACCTCTCCAAGGAGATGCTATCAGACACACTGATATTTGCCCATTGAGATTCTGCACACAGAATCTCAGCAGTACCACAAGCAGAGAGTAGAACTGGAAAAGGCACCCTGGAACTGGGCATTGCTTGATAAAACAAAGAGGGGCGAGTAGACCTTCAAGGTTTAGTGGTTGGGGTGTCAGCATTCTGCATGGCTTTTTGTCCCCCACTCCCAATCCTTCATTGCAAGTAGATTTAGGTAGCAGGTCTGACAGCACACGAGTCAGATATTTTCCTCCATGTAGAGTCCTGGTTGTCATAACCAACAAATCACCTTGCAGGCCTGTAAGGTTTCTGGAGTCCAGCACTAACTATGATGGTAAGAAATTGGTGCAGGCTTCTACTGGGGTGGGTAGGTGGGTGGGATTGTTAGGCTATGGAATTCACAACCACAAGAGGAATGATGGCCACCAGCTTTAAAAGCGAATAGAACAAATGCATGAAGGACTAGGAGCCTTGTAGTTGGTGTTGCTCAGGAATTCTACAAAAAAAAACCAAATTGGTGCAGTTTCTACAAGTTCAGTCTACCATCTTGATTCATAATGGTGTCCAAATTTATGCAAACACAGACGAAAGCCTGCTCCTTGATCTTGGGAATCATCGTGCAAAATTTAGTTATGATATTTTAAGAGGTGTCAAATGCATAGCAAAGAGACAAACAACTTATCAAAATATATGGTAGACTAGAGGGTTCCACTCTGCTTGCTCTACTTTCCAACCATGTTAGTGCCTCCCATCCTTCTCTTCTTGGGATGACCCATTCTGAGGTGGATTCCTGGTAGGGCTTTTTCCAAGTCTTGGCTCAGTCTGTGTGCCTCTTGTACCCCCTAGTGACTCAGAGTGTTGTCATTGGTCATGATAGCTATGTATAATCTCTGGTATCAGAGCCTATGCCTTTGAATACTTGTTGCTGGGAAACAACAGCAGGAGAGGATTACTGTGCTCGTGTCCTGTTTATGGGTGCCTCATAGCTATCTGGTTAGCTGGTATGAGAACAGGATGCTGGCTTAGGTGGGCCTTTGATCTGATCCACCAGGGCTTTTCTTAGGTCTACTGTGATTGTAATTGCAGTGCATGACAAGATCCATCACCTCTCTTTCCACTTTCCAGGGCAGGGACGCAGGAGATCAGCACATTGTTGATGTGGTCTTAAAAATGTTACAAGGTGAGTACATAAAGAGCCTGCTGGATCTGAACAAGTTGGGTCTGCCTTGGCCAATGTCTAAATTACAACAATGTCCAGCCAGATGCGTCCTATGAACCCACAAATAGAGCATGAAAGAAACAGCCTCACCCTTCCATTGTTTGTCCCCAAGTAACTGGCATTCAGGGACGCAGGTGGCGCTGTGGGTTAAAACCACAGAGCCTAGGGCTTGCCGACCAGAAGGCCGGCGGTTCGAATCCCCGCGACAGGGTGAGCTTCTGTTGCTCAGTCCCTGCTCCTGCCAACCTAGCAGTTCGAAAGCACAAAGTGCAAGTAGATAAATAGGTACCGCTCCGGTGGGAAGGTAAACTGTGTTTCCGTGTGCTGCTCTGGTTCGCCAGAAGCGGCTTAGTCATGCTGACCACATGACTCGGAAGCTGTACGTGGTCTTTGGAAAACTCAGCTGTATAATGGAAAAAAATTCCTTAGGCTTTAAAGCTAAAGTGCTCAATATGTGCATTTTACCTGTGATGTGTTATGTTGTCGAGAAATGGACCATGACACACAGAAGCACAAACAATTTAAGAATAAAACTATATGGCATGGAATGCCCAATGTTAAGAATATTATTAACATATAGAAAAACTAATAATTGTATATGACAAAGATTGAAAGTTATGGATGGTAGTGGAAAAGGCCACAAAATTAAAATGGACATATACAGGACATGTGGTAAGAGGCTGTTCAGGCTGATGAAATTAGCAATGTTAGTATGCACTACAATTTCAAATGACCAAGGAAATGACCACCTATGTGATGGGTTGATGATCTAAAACTCACTGCATGGCTTATGTGGTTGCAAGAAACAAACAACAGAAGATACTGGTGAGAACTTGAAGAGGTGTATGTCCAAAAAAGGAAGGGAGCGAGGGATGGAGGAAAGATATACAGTGTAGTCCTTCTAGAATTTCAACAGCTGCACATTAGTAAACAATGTCCTCAAAATTCAGCCACTTTTGCAGTTTTATTGTGCAATAAAATCTACAGTATTGTTTTTTGCTGCTGGGGTGTTTTTTTTCTTTTTTGTCCCAAATAATGCTAATGTGAAAAGTGTCCCATTCATTTTTTTTCAAGGAAAAAACAACTCGGAGAAAGCAGGTAAATGTCTTTCTCCTGACACATTTAGCTTTGTTTTGGCACATATTATCACTCCAAGGCACACTGGAATTTGGCTTGGGTTAACAAAATGTCCATTTCTTAGTAGTGGAGGGGCAGGAATTTGGCCCAGCATTTAAATGCGAAGCTACCCAATTTGCACTTTCCAAACCAAAACATGAACTCGGCAATCCTTCGAAATGCCCACTTCTCTGTGCAATGCATTTACCTAGCCAAGGGATGTGTGTAAATATGCATATATTTGTGAAAATAATATACAAAATACATTCTATTAGGGGGAAATTGCATAAATTGTGTATATTAGGAGAGATTCACTTGAAAATGCTGATGAATTTTCATGAGGACTGATACGGAAAAGTGGAGAACTGAAATCATGATTGGAAAAATGAGAAACTGCGAGAAACTAAAATTGACCGATTGGCCCACCCCTATTTCTTAGTTTCTGTCTGTGGAGGTTAATAGCGATTCATATATCCATCCTCCTTGAATTGGTTTAATTTTGTTTAAAGCCATAGTGAATTCCACGTGTTAATTATGTATTGTATGAATACATACGAAAAGCACATTCTTTTTGTCTGCCCTGAATCTGCCGAATCCAATAAGGATGGAGGAGCCCCAGGTACATGCAATGGCTCTCACTGCCTCTTCTCTCTCACTCACTCTGCATTACAGAACAACTGGCTGAGTTAGCTGTGAGTGCTAAAAGAGATGCCATAGGCGGGGCAGGTGTGATGGGACCACCTGGACCCCCAGGACCACCTGGGTCACCTGGTCAGCAAGGGCCACATGGACACCCTGGCCCTCGAGGCATCCCAGGAATCCTAGGAGCTGTAGGACAAATTGGCAACACTGGACCTAAAGGTAAGAGCCCATCTTTGCATGAAAAGCCTCTTTGAGCTTGGTGGCTCAATTCAAGTGACATGTGGCATGTTTCCTCCTCCCTGTGCTGCCTCCTCTTCAGTGCTTAGCAGTGGTTCATTCTGACATCCAAACCAGCAAAATATGGTTAGTGTTTGCCCTCCAAACCAGTATCAGAACCCCCTTAGTAAACTTCGCAAATATGACCATTTTCTCTGATTTGTGTTCTGCAATGTTCACTGTCTTGCATAGTTCCAAGTTTTGCTAGTCACGGGGAGGGGTGGCCAGGAGCTATGTGTGGGCACTGAAGCCCCATCAGATTCCAACCACCTGCTGATTTCAGCCATGAGAGCTAGAAACTTGCTCAAATTTTAAAGCTGAGATTTCTGAAGAAACTGACTTCTGCACAGGTTTGCACATTCTATGGGTTTTCTCTGTGGAATCGCAGCATAACTAAGCATAACTGGCGATGGGGGTGGGGAAGCTGAATCATGTCAGCTTCCTTTGTGATAGCTCATTGCTGATTTTAATTACCGTTGCGTGTCTTCAAAACACTTGTTTTGAACTGCCTTTTACTGGTAAGTTCAGTGTTTTAATTTTTGTAAACCACATTGAGGCTTCAACTGCAACCGGGTGGTATATAAATTTTGTCAAATAAGATTCAGCAAGAGCAATGCAGAATCAGCTGCTCTGCTGTCGGTCCTGGAGGGATGTGTGCATGAAGTGTTAACAGTCAAACTCTCTCGCTGTTTCACCCTTCCAATTCTACAGGAAAGAGGGGCGAGAAAGGGGAGCAGGGAGAGCCTGGCCGCGGACATCAAGGGATGCCAGGGCCACCAGGAATACCAGGTAAGGTGACTGCAGAGGCACCAAGGGCAAATCACAAACAGAAGGCTTCTCAGGGACTTCCCACATGACATCGATACAAGTTGCCTGGGGCAGCAGTGGTACATGTGGTGTGGCAGAGGTGCCTTTTGGTGCCCACTTTGCCCCTGGATAGGAATGAAGCAGTAGTGAGGTTGGGGCCAGGAAACCGGTACAACCACACTGCCTTGCCCCAGCTCCATTTAGGCTCCACAGATCTACCCCACCACATGCGCCATGGCCATGGGTCTTCTACTCAGCATGATCCCAGATCACTTATCACACCTACCTTTCAGTCCACTGTCTCTTTGAGTAGCATTGTCAAGGGTCTTGCCAACAGGCTGGCGTCCCACAACCCAGCCCCCTCCCCAAAATGCCCACCCAGAGAGCGTGAGAATAAAGAGGTAAAAGCAAACAGCCCAGCATCAGAATCTAGGCTGGCGTGGGTATGCCAGGGCTGACCCAGGTTGCTGTGACATCTTTTCGTTCTTATTTCTTTTCGAAACCTTTTATAGCCAGGGGGCAGCCAACTGGGCATGTCCATGGCTACAGATGATCTTTTCATTATTTTTATTTTGAAGTACATTGTCCATTTCCATGGTGCTTACAGTAAAGGTGTTTAGCACCAGACTAGCAAAAGCAAATACCATTTTATTCTTACAGTCATGATGGAACTATTTCGCCTCCTTTTTCTTTTACGATTGTGTTTTATCTGGTTTGGGTTTTTCCTGTTTGCTTTAACATACCAAGAATGTAGAATCAGCTGTGAAGCATGGAATGGCAGCAGAGGGGAGAGAAGAAATGTTAATTGTGTGCTTCACACCTGAAACAATGCACTTGGCTGCCTGAAGGGTTTGTGTGTGTGTAAGACTGTTACAGGTGTGGGAAAACTGTGTCCCATCAGACGTTGGACTTGAGCTCCCATCAGCCCCAGCCGGCATGGCCACATGGGAATCTCCTTTGCTTTTCTCCCAGAACCTTGAGGTCCACCAACTGGAGCCAAATGCAAAATAGTGTTGTAGAAAGGGGCAGTGGCAGTGGGTGAGGGTGAGGGCACTCCAGAAAATTGTTCTCAGTAGTAGAATTGAGATCACGGTTCTATCACACAAAAGTCTGTCTTTGTTTCAGAAAAAAAAGTTGTTGTGATCAATAAATGGTTGGGTGCCAGAAATGCTTGGTGCATAGCTGTCAAGTTCTCCCTTATTTTAAGGGAAATTCCATTATGCCTCAGCTATGGCTTGGTGATCTATTGCAAATCAGCCAGAGACCTACCAGTAGGTCCTGACCTACTTTTTGCCCACAAAAGATGCACACGCATGAACTACCCATGCCTCTTTTCATTCTTCTAGGTCTTCCAGGACACCCTGGCCAAGCCACGAATGGCAAAGAGGGAGAGCGAGGCACCCCAGGTGTTCCAGGAGAAGCCGGGCGGCCTGGTTTACCTGGCCCTCCTGGTTCTCCTGGGCTCTGTGAGGCAGCTGCCTGCCTAGGAGCCTCTGCCTATGCTTCAGCCCGCCTAACTGAACCAGGTGCTGTCAAAGGACCTTCGTACTAAATGTGGTCGGGGAAAAGTTCTGTTGCATCGAGCTGGCAAAAGCTCCACCACTGGCATTGAGGGACCAAACACACCAGGACTTTGAGAGCAAAGAGACGGGGGAACAGCCAATCAAAAGCTCTTACGGAGTGAGGAGGCTCTGTCTATTGCTTGGGCAACAGTCCATTGCTGTTGAGAAGACAAAACTTGGCCACTGTGAGTAGCCTGAACCGAGCTGAATTAAAAGGCGCCCATGGAGACTCGCAGAGAAGCAAAACTTGTCTTAATAGCTTGGATCGAAATTGCACATGAAACCTCACTAAATGACTGTTCCTCTTTTAAATACATAGAGGTAATTGCTGACCCCATCTCACTGCCATGCAAAATAAGTGTGTGTTTTGTCTAGATAGATGTTGTCAATGGTTCCAAAAGCAAGGGGGAGGGGATTTTATCCTTTATCTTGACCCCAAATCATATTATAATTTGTTGACTCTGTAGAGCAGTCTTCCCCAATCCGGTTTCCTCAGATGTTTTGGACAATTCCCATCAACCCTAGACATCATGGCTGTCCTGGCTGGGGTTGATGGGAGATGTAGTCCAAAAATTGAAGGCATCATTTTGGGAGAAAGCTTGTGTAGAGTACACACAGTGACTTCTCTCTGTTGGTGTTTGTGTGGAATAGCTCCACATGGGAAAATTTTTGGAATTACCGCATGAATGAAATTTCTTGAAAAGTAGCATTTGATTTTTCAAAATGTAGTCTTTGATCATTCCCTACCCACCTGAGTTTTTCTTCACCTCACTATGTGTAAATAGCACAGCAAAGCTTGCTGTCAGAAGAATTTACTTTAAGAACAAGCTTATCAATTGATCCCTTGATAATTCTTTAATTATTTCATTGATTCACTGGGCCCCCTTTACTCTTTCAGCCCCTTTCCTTCTAAATCTCTCACTTGTTAACTTTTTGTCTCATTATATTGCATTTGCATGGAAGGATTGATCTCTCCAAATTTGTCCTAATTTCTACTTGCATTATTATTGTACTTTTTATGAGATACAATTTTTGGTTGATTATTTATCGGAGTCATCCCAAATCATCTCCCCAAAGCTGTAAATCTTTGTAAAATAATGTTATTTTATAAGTACTAATTAAAAATCATTATTTTTTCCCCCTCCACAAAAAATAGATAGTCAAACAAGACAATAAAATGAAGAATGAATGCCAATTAACTTAATTGCTTCTCTGGGTTTAATAGACTTATAAAAATTTGCTTTTCATTAGTGTGTGTTTCAATAATTATCTTTTGTGGCTAATTAATCATCCTCGTGATTTATTTACTGGATCTTGCTCCTGTTCAGGGGATAAAATGGATTACTTTGGAGGACCAACCTGGCTCTGTGATCCTTTAGATACCGTATTGTCCACATTTTGTGGAAGGGCTTGAAATGTAGCTAGCTTTCCAAATTTGATTCAAATTCTAGTTCTGAAATGTGTTTGGTGTGTATGTGCAGGGTTGAATCTCAGGTTTTAATGCTAGGACTTTAGCTACATCATTTATTCTAGAGCAGGGACGTCCAACTCCCAAGAGACTGTGATCTACTTCCAGAAAAAAATATCTCACAATGATCTACCCATTTTTTTGGGAGGGGGGCAGAGCAGGTCAAAGTTGTTGAGCTTTTCTTAGGGTGGGAAATCAAAGTTGTTGAGGTTTTTTGAGGGGGGAATTCAAAAAGCTGATGAACTTTTTTTAACAATTGCAATAAATTGCTCACCAACAACACAGCCACTAACAGGTGAATGCAGCGCTGCAGCAGGCAACAAAGGAACGCCCATTAAACATGACGTGGGGAAGGACTTGGGGGGAGGGGGCGGAGACATGATTATAAACAATGTGAGCAATGAGGAGACTGCGATCAACCACGGTCATCCAGGGATCAACCTGTCAATCGCGGTCGACCAGTTGGACACCCCTGTTCTATGGGATAGCCATACTTGACAATGGAGAGTCATGTAATGCTTTGAAGACCAACCATTTTTTGGTGGCATAAGCCATGGGTTCCAATTCTAAATTTGATTCCTGCATCTTTTACTGTAATCTATCTATTGTATAATCATAGTGTCCTAAATTCATGTTACTTTACAAGTGTCGTTGTATTCCTGCCAGTGATTTCAACTGTTTACAGTGGTCTCTCAAATGTGTTAGAAAGTTATTCCAGTCTTTTAAGAATACTTGGCCAAGGGTAGTGTTCCATGCATCTGATGAAAGCTGGTTCACAAGAGCTTATGTCACAATAAATCTGTTACTTGGTAAGGTGACACAAGGCTGTTTTCTCCCTAGTTTGTCACTGAATTTTTAACCAAAACATGAAATTCCCCTACCCAAACTCTGAAGCCCTGTGTCATTCTCATTTGACAATTTATGAACTTTTAAAAAAACAATTAATTGAGGCTAACACTTCATATATCTGATAACTAATTTAGCTGTAAGATCTACGAATTTGAAATCTTACAATTCAACTTTCAAAGCAGGAGGATGTGGTTGTAGGGAACGGCAGTGTTCTTGAACTCTCCAAGGTCCTGAGCAGTACAACTGTCCAGGTTATTTAAAATAGGAATTCTAAGCACTTCTTGAACTTGAGGCTTTGTGTATAAGACCACCATAAATGTTCACAGCTGTCCTCTACAGGAGCATTTGTAGTGACATCACTTTTATTTGCGGGGAAGAAATTTATTCTTCCATTTCTTTGTTTATTTTAGAACAAAAACCAGAATAAGAAATTGTGCTGTGGCAACCATTTCCAGTTATGCCACACCCTGTGGTAGCCATTTTGTGGCTGGTGCCAATAGAACTTCATCAAAATTCCAAGTGTGCTCATTGGCTTCAAAGTTTTTGCTACTCCTGATGTACAGTTTTGAAGGACAGACTACAATAGGCAGTGCCCTTCTTTCAATAGGGAAGCAATATGCCAGCTTGCATGTCTCACCAATTCGTAGCAGAGTCTGAATGCATAATAAAACCATCATAGATTTCTCATAGCTATTGCATTGTGCCCTTTTACAGAATACAAGTCCAGGTATCATTAGCTCCTGTGGGGATTGGAGAGGGACTAATAAGGAAGAAGTTGTTGTGAGACCAGCCAGTATAGCGACATGGGCGTGTACCATCACTGAAGAGTCCTGTCATGTGACGCCCAAGGGACCGCTTCCTTGATTCTCTGCCACCCACCTCAAGTTGGGCAAAATAGGTGGAAGTTAATTTCCAATATTATATTTGTAAGATGAAATTTAATCAAGAAATTAAGCCTCTTGCATACTAACAAGGCTCCACGATGCATCTGACAAATGGAAAAAAATGAACAAGAACCCTCTTCCCCCTCCCTCCTCTCCCCCCTCGCTTGCTCCATCTTTTTCATTAAGGGCCTTCATAAATATTCATTGTATAAATAGAAGATTGGATGCCGTGAAAGCAGTGGGGGCTGGGGGGAGAGAGAGAGAGATTGAAATCAGAGTGTTTCTGCAGGAATAAAAGGCCAGGCGACTGGCCAAACTTCAGCCCAAATAACAATAAATCATTGGCACAAGGAGGATAAGAAACAGTCCTGTCATCTTTGTCATCTCAGTCTTCAGGGTAAATCAAAAGAGAGTTAGCCAATTTTTTTATTGAAAAAAAAATTAAACAAAGACCTGCTGGTGCTTTAATTGTATTGGACACTTAGAATGAAGTGCTATGAATATTAATTAATGTGGCCAGAGGCAGCTAAACAGAAGACGTGGGAATATCACCCAAGTCAGCCCCAACCACCTGCTTAACAAGTCTACTGATTCGGAAATAAAAACGAGTTCCCTAGTTAGCTTAATAAATTGCACATTATAATTTATATAGCAGCTCTGTGTAAGATAATGGTGTGCTGAAAGTTCTGAATTGATTTCTTTTCTTTTGGGCACATTCCCTGGGGTGAGGAACAATAAAAAAAAATTGTGGGGAGAGAAACCCACAATCTTTGGTGGGCTGGCCTTTTCAGAGGCGGGAGACTGAATTTTTTAATAGACATGCTCTCCACCCCCAATTTTGTTTGCTGCCAAGGGTTCCACTGAGGGAAGCCTGGGTCTGCCCTTACCCCTCCCCCCAGCTACAAAACCCCCCAAAATGTACCTGACTGGATGCTGCATTGTCACTGCTTTTCTGCAGAGACATTTTGGGGTGAAATAGCCCCAGGCAATGCTTGGAGCACCACTTTTTGTTTCCCACTGTGGCATAAACATTCATAGGATGCCTGCAGACTGTCAGTGTTTTGTGGGAGGGACTCGGCACAGACCATCAATTTAAGTTCATGCAATTCACTTTTTTTAAAAAGTGGGACTTTTTGGAGTTAGGGAAATGACAGGAAAATGCATGGATAAGTCTGGGGTAAATGGATGATTCACAAGAAGACCATTAACACCCCAGAGGCAAATCAGGATGAATGCTCATTGTCATATAACGGCCCAGCAATGAATAAGAAAGAATATTCAATAAATACCAGGCAGCATCTAACCTTAGAATGAACACTCACTATACAGGTCATCTGACAGAGCCCATAGAGAAGAAGGGGCAAAGGAGAGGCCTGTGCTGCTACATCTTGCCAACCTTTCCTCAGAAAGTGCCTCCCCACTTTTGCTGCTATAGAATGGTGATTTTAAATTGGCACTTTCAGCCTGTTGGGGCAATCAGTTCACATGTGCAGTCATCATCATTTGTTTGTTTCAAATATTAACCTACCACTTATTGTTCAGGACTTCTAAGTGGTGCAGGAGGCTCTCTGCTTCATGCTTGCCCTCGTTTGTGGAGGCTGGGGATGAAAAGCAGGAAGGGTACATGCCAGAGGGGCACTGTTCCTTCCTTCCCTCTCTTGCTTGCATGATGATTGCACTTACAACCTGAGTGTACGAATAAGTCTTTGGTGCGTGTGCACTTGGCAGAGTAACTGTAGGAGCATGAGATGAGCCTGGCTGTTGCATCAGGACAGAGACCCATCTAGCCCAATATTCTCTTCTCACAGTGGCTAATTTTGTGCCTATGAGAAACCCAAAAGCAAGACCTGAGCACAGCAGCAGGTATTCAAACTTAGGGACTCTGGCAGCCAGAGCTTTGTGCCTCAGCCTCTATGCTGCTGTGGAAGCTTGTTAGAAGAGAAAGTTGCTGATCTGCTCCTAGCCAGAACACATAAACCTGTCTTATACCAAATCAAATCATTTGCCCATCTAGCTCAATATTGTCTACACTGACAGGCAGCAATTTGCAGAGTTTCCAGCAAGATTCTTTCCCATATCTTCCTGAACAGAGGGGCAGGGTTTGAATATCAGACATATGCATGCAATGCATAGGTTCTGCTCCTGCACTACAGCCCAGCACGCAAAATACAAGTTTTATGTCTGCAGTCAGTTATTTCTTTCTTTCTTTCTTTCACCAGGGGGCACTGTTTGCTTTCCAAAGATGCACTGCAAAGAGTAAGAGTTTGTGTGGCATGAAGAATAAAAAGACCAAGACCAGAGTGGTTGAGTGAACAGAGCACTACTAAAATGGGGGAAGGGAGCAAGGTGTATGAGTGCCCCTGAAATTCTCCCCCTTTCATATTATATTGCTGCTCAAAGATTCTCAAATGTCGACACTGTGTGGGTTATGGACAGGTCTTTAAATCGGAGACCTGCTTTCAGTAGCACAGTACATCAAAATGGGAAAGACATACACAAACAGTCCGACCGATGAACATAAGAATGCCTTTGCTGTTTCAGGCTACAGATCCGTCTAGCCCAGCTTTCTGCCTCTAACAGTGGACAGCTATATGCTGTTGGGAGTTCATAAGCAGGGCCTAAGGAGGGTGGTGGCCACCCCCTAGGTGTTATGACAACCCCAAACATTTTTATGGATCTGAAGCTACTTAGCTTACTGAGATGTAACCCACAGGTATAACATGTTCTTTCAGTATAGAATGTCCTGGTTCAGTATTTATAATAATAATAATAATAATTTATTATTTGTACCCCGCCCATCTGGCTGGGTCTCCCCAGTCACTCTGGGCGGCTTCCACCAAACATTAAAATACATTTAAAATATCACAGTTTAAAAACTTCCCTAAACAGGGCTGCCTTCAGGAATTTTCTGAATGTCAGGTAGTTGTTTATTCCCTTGACTTCTGATGGGAGGGCGT
Organism: Lacerta agilis; assembly: GCF_009819535.1. Lineage (NCBI taxonomy): Eukaryota > Metazoa > Chordata > Lepidosauria > Squamata > Lacertidae > Lacerta > Lacerta agilis. The sequence continues at coordinate 56,476,265 of NC_046319.1, forward strand.
TCCACAGGGCGGGCGCCACTACCGAGAAGGCCCTCTGCCTGGTTCCCTGTAGTTTTGCTTCTCGCAGTGAGGGAACCGACAGAAGGCCCTCGGCGCTGGATCTCAGTGTCCGGGCTGAATGATGGGGCTGGAGACGCTCCTTCAGGTATACAGGACCGAGGCCGTTTAGGGCTTTAAAGGTCAGCACCAACACTTTGAATTGTGCTCGGAAACGTACTGGGAGCCAATGTAGATCTCTCAGGACCGGTGTTATGTGGTCCCGGCGGCCCCTCCCAGTCACCAGTCTAGCTGCCGCATTCTGGATTAATTGCAGTTTCCGGGTCACCTTCAAAGGTAGCCCCACATAGAGCGCATTGCAGTAGTCCAAGCGGGAGATAACTAGAGCATGTACCACTCTGGCGAGACAGTCTGCGGGCAGGTAGGGTCTCAGCCTGCGTACCAGATGGAGCTGGTAGACAGCTGCCCTGGACACAGAATGAACCTGTGCCTCCATGGACAGCTGTGAGTCCAAAATGACTCCCAGGCTGCGCACCTGGTCCTTCAGGGGCACAGTTACCCCATTCAGGACCAGGGAGTCCCCCACACCCACCCGCCCCCTATCCCCCAAAAACAGTACTTCTGTCTTGTCAGGATTCAACCTCAATCTGTTAGCCGCCATCCATCCTCCAACCGCCTCCAGGCACTCACACAGGACCTTCACCGCCTTCACTGGTTCTGATTTGAAAGAGAGGTAGAGCTGGGTATCATCCGCATACTGATGAACACCCAGCCCAAACCCCCTGATGATCTCTCCCAGCGGCTTCATATAGATATTAAAAAGCATGGGGGAGAGGACGGAACCCTGAGGCACCCCACAAGTGAGAGCCCAGGGGTCTGAACACTCATCCCCCATCACCACTTTCTGAATACGGCCCAGGAGGAAGGAGCGGAACCACTGTATAACAGTGCCCCCAGCTCCCAACCCCTCTAGCCGGTCCAGAAGGATGTTATGGTCGATGGTGTCAAAGGCCGCTGAGAGATCCAGCAGAACTAGGAAACAGCTCTCACCTTTGTCCCTAGCCCGCCGGAGATCATCAACCAGCGCGACCAAGGCAGTTTCAGTCCCATGATGAGGCCTGAATCCTGATTGGAAGGGATCCAAATGGTCCGCTTCTTCCAGGCGTGCCTGGAGTTGTTCCGCAACCACCCGCTCAATCACCTTGCCCAAGAATGGTAAATTTGAGACTGGGCGATAGTTGGCTATATTGGCCGGGTCTAAAGATGTTTTTTTAAGAAGCGGTTTAATGACCGCCTCCTTCAGCGGGTATGGGAAGACTCCCTCACAGAGGGAAGCGTTCACCACCCCGCGGAGCCCATCACCCAGTCCTTCCCGGCTTGCTTTTATAAGCCAGGATGGGCAAGGATCAAGGACACAGGTGGTTGGTTTCACTCGTCCAAGCAGCCTGTCCACATCCTCGGAGGTAACAGATTGAAATTGATCCCATGAAACGTGACTAGACAGAGCTCTAGCACTCTCCCACCCCAGCCCTGCTCCCACGGTGGAATCTACCTCCTTCCGAATCTGAGCGACTTTATCTGCAAAAAACTTTGCAAAAGCATTGCAGGAGATCTTGGGGTCCCTACCAGGCCCCGATGACGACGGTGGTTCTGCTAAACTGCGAACCACCTGGAAGAGTCTCCTGCTGCTGTTTTCTGCAGATGCAATAGAAACGGTGAAGAAGGCCCTCTTCGCCGTTGCCATTGCCACTTGGTAGGCTCGAAGTTGAGCTCTAGCCAGTGTCCGGTCAGATTCAGAATGAGTTTTCCGCCACCGGCGCTCTAGCCGTCTCAGCGACTGTTTCATCACCCTCAGCTCCGGGGAAAACCACGGGGCTGTCCGGGCTCCATGCAATCGGAGAGGGCGCTTCGGAGCCAGACAGTCAATAGCCCTGGTTAACTCCACGTTCCAGCGGGTCACCAGGGAATCAACTGAAAGGCCATCAACATGGGATAAAACATATTTGGCATTGCAAGCAAAATAAAGGATCAGGGGGCAGATGATGAGGCCTCGCAGAGACAGAGTAGGCAGTGAAGGCTATGTGCTTTGTAGGCAGATGATATCACCATCTTATTGAGGCTGAGCAGGTCTGGGTCTGGTTAGTGCTTGGATGAGAGGCTGTATGGGAGCCACATTTACACTGCCTTGGGTATTGGGGTGGAAGAAAGGTGGGATATACATATGCAACGGGATAAACAGATAAATAAACGACAAAAGGTGAAACTAAATAGTGTGTAGAATGAGATGGGGAAGTGAATTAGGCAGGGATCCAACAGAGCAATTTTGGAGGTAAGTGTGGAACCAGTTTGACAAGCTGTCGAATAGTGTAGCCATAAAAGAGGAACAATATAAATTGCTCTTCAGATGGTACCTAACACATAGCACCAGAAAGATTAAATAGACTCTACAGGGCTAATTATTTTAAACGCTGGAAGTGCCAAGCTGATTGTGCTCACTTTCGTCATATGTGGTGGGGCTGTCGGACAGCTACACGCTACTGGAGAACAATTTTTCGATGTATGCCAGACGTTGTGGACATTATAATAGGAGCTACTTTTTTCCTCTTTTTTTGCTGGTCCTGTTCAATGTCATTGGAAATGAGGTGGAGAAGACTGTAAGATTCTTAGTTTTATCTTATTAATGGCTGCAAAAATCATGCAGGCAAGGAAATGGAAGGACCGGAATTTACCACCCATTTGGGAATGGCTAATGAAACGTGTTGAACTGGCAATGATGGATAAACTAACAGATGCAATTCAGGAAAGAGAAGGCACGAAATGGATTTCAATAGCTGCAGCGAGATGGAACTGTTTGGTGGATTATTGGAATGAGCTATACAGAAACGAGTTAAGAAATATTTTTTGATTATTTAGCTTATGTATTTGACTGTTCCACCTTCTGTTCATCAGCGTATCATAAGCTACCATTTCTAAATGAATAAATCGTCCAATAGGTGGCTAACCTATAGCTCTTCAGGTGTTGTTGGACTCCAACTCCCATCAGCCACCATGGCAATGGTAAGGGATGATGTGAATTGCAGTCCAGCAGCATCAGGTCTCTTGGCAACCTCTGCTACAAGACATGACTCTTTCTCTCAAGTGTCCCCAGTAAAGCTGAAATAAAACAGATCAAAGCACTGGATCCTTATGAGGAAAGGCAAAATGCTTTGGAGCATTTTGCTTAAGAAGGCGGCAGGAAAAGGATTAAGGGGGAACCTGATTGAAATTGATAAAATTGCACATGGGGCAGAGGAATTGGAGAGATTTCTTGTCTCTCTCTCTCCCCCCCCCAACACACTTCATGTAAGAACATCTAGTCCAGCATCCTGTTCTACAGTGGCCAACCAGATGCCTGCAGAAAATTCGCGAGCACGAGAGCCCTCTCCCCTCTCGTGGCTTCCAGCAACTGGTATTCCTAAGCACAGCCATCGTGCCAAGCAGCTATTGATATTTTTATCCTCCATGAATTCATCCAGTTCTCTTTTAAGGCCATTCAAGTTGGTGGCCATCACTACATCCTGTGGCAGAGTATTCCATAGTTTAACCAAGGTGTTGCATGAAGAAGACCTTTTTTTATCTGTCATTGGATGTCCATGAGTTCTAGTGTTATATTGGGGGGGGGGAGCTTTAGCCTATATACTTCCTCCATGCCATTCATAATTCTATAAACTTACATTGTGTCACCTCTTACTTGCCTTTTCTCCGAAGTAAAAAGTGCCACATGCTGCAACCTTTCTTTGTGGGGGAGTCACCCCAGCCTGGTGATGATTTTGGTTTTCCTTTTTCTGGTATGGAGGATGGGGGAGATCACTTGATGAAACTGACTGCCTGTAGCTTCAAGAGAGACCAAAGCATGTCCTCCTTCATGCAATGCAGAATTAACTTAAGGAATCCACTTCAGATGCCTGGGATAATATTTGTGTTCAGAGACCCTCCCAGGCTTAAGAAAATGCATGGCAGAGGAAGAAGAAGGAGTAGGAGAAATCCCTTCCACAAGCTTATCAATTGTATGATTAATGAAAATGCAAAGCTTACCCTTTGGAGGCCTGGCCCATTCTTCAGAGGCCCCAGCTCATGGAAGGCTACCGAGCTGATATAATGAAAAAGCTTTCCCCAGAACTTTTACAAGGCAGTGATTTGGAAGGACAGTGCCTGAGCAGATTAAGAAAGATTATGTTTTAATTAAAGTAGCTGCCCAGGTCTCAATGTCTTTCTTCCTTTCCCTTTGCCAGTGCATGCCTTAGCTTGGCTTGAGTCACTTCACTGGTGCAGACCAAATGGGACTTGCCAAACCTTGATATTGCAGCGATATCCTAGGATGCAAAAGGACCCAGCTGATATCTGCAACTGCCCTCGTCTGTGAGGTTTCCCTTTTCATTCTTGGATTTGCAGCTGCTGACTGAACTCAGGCATCAGACTCATTCAGCACAGATCTGAAATGGGCCATGAGAAAGCCATGTTGTGGAGTGTTGAGAGCTTTCAAGCTCTGGAATGACATAGACCCTCTCACCCAGGCTCACGTTAGGAGGAACATTAACTACCTGAAGGTTGTACATGGTGTGTGGGACTTTCCTCTGAATAAACTTGCATATAAAAGCACTGGGAGTCTCTCATCTTCCAGAGTTCCACAATCTGTCTGGAAAAGATTCAGGTAGGTAGCCATGTTGCTCTGAAGCAGTCGAAATAAATAAAAAAATTGTCCAGTAGCACCTTAGAGACCAACTAAGTTTGTTCTGGGCTACTGGACAATTTTTTTATTTATTTTGTCTGGAAAAGATGGAGGAACATTTAACCAAAGAAAGGAGACAGGACCAGCCCACACATTAGCCATGGTGAGGCAGTTGCCTCAGGCAGCAGACTGGTGACAGCTGGAAGGCCTAGCAGATCTGGGCCCCCAAGGAACATGTGGCTCCATCACCTCCAGTACAGAACCCAATGGATTAACAGTCTGACTCTGTTGGGAGTGATCTTCCTGCACCGTATTACCGTTTTCTTCCAATTCCTTTCCCCCTTCTTTTTGTGTATGTGTGTGCTCATGATTATTAATTATTTCTGTACTCTCTCTTGAAAGCCATAGGCACTGGGGATGCTGAAGTGTTCTGTAATTAAAGGAACCCAGTTGTGAGCATTTACCAGCAGGGGGGTGTTCCAGGGCGGGTGGCAGGCTGCAGTTTGCATTGGCAGAAGCGCCACACTCCATCCACTTTCATGTTCAGACATGTTTTGACTGAAAGGGCTGTGGATGCAATGGTCTTCCTTCTGGGGCACCAGGCAAAATAATTGCTTCCTGCTTCCTACATATAAATACAAAAAGATCCCTGCTTCTTTTCTTGGAACAACCAGAAGGAAAAGAAGGGGAGGGGGGATGCCATTTTAATGCATACCAATGCTCAAAGACTTATCGGGACATCATTGTATCCATGTCTCAGGGCCTGAACTAGACTACTTTGTTGTTTGTTTTTGTTGTTTGTTGTTGTTGTTGTTGTTAATTTTTTTTGAAAATGTACAAAATTCTGCAAAACACAGTGTTATCAAACAGGATCTGATGACAGCATACACAGTCCATATACAATGATAAATCACTGTCGAACAAATACAGTGGTACTTCAGATTACAGGCGCTTCAGGTTAAGGCTCCGCTAACCCAGAAATAGTATCTCGGGTTAAGAACTTTGCTTCAGGATGAGAACAGAAATTGCATGGTGTTGGCGCGGCGGCGGCAGCGGGAGGCCTCATTAGCTAAAGTGGTACCTCAGGTTAAGAACAGTTTCGGGTTAAGAACAGACTCCGGAACGAATTAAGTTCTTAACCCGAGGTACCACTGTACAGGTATGAAAGTAAATAAGCTACAACTAAAACTGTATATACCACAGACATAATGGTTAGACAAAACAACGGCCCTATTACACCGAGGGAAAGTAATTGGAATATTCAAATGCCCAAAGTCACTCTATATCAACCATTTTCATCCGTAGACCGTAGGTGGGGGAGGGATGTGTGTCTATTTCTGGAATCTTATCTCACTGAAAAATTCCCTGCAGGATGAAAATCATCAATTGCGGGAGATAGGACCAGCCCACCTTTCCTCCTGACGTGCTAGTCCTTTAATTTAATTGTGGAGTTTTCAAATATGCACCCCATCTGCAGCCTGAAATATTATATCCCAAACCTGTGTATATCGGGGGGGGGGGAGTGGGGGTCGGGCTGTGCTCCCACCCTATACACATTCATTAGAAAATCTGAACACATTCCAATCAACACGCATGTAGTCGGGAGGAGAAACCTGTTGCTGGAAGGCTGCTGTTGTTTTCCACACTCTGGGGGATTGCAGGGAGCTTGGGAAAAGCTTTAGCATTTTCTTTCTGCTGTGAAGGGGTCCTGGGGGAGAGAAATGAAAGCAAACTGCAAAGAGGCCCACAAATAGCAATTGAATCCACTGACAGTTGTGCTGCTCTAACTGCTAGACAAGCCTACCCCAACCAGATTTTGGGAGCTACAATTCCCGGCTGGCCACCCATACTGACGGGCTGATGGGAACTGCTAGATGGCACCAGGTTAAGGAAGGCTGCACTTGCCAGGGCATCCAACAAAGGCTTTGTGTGGCCCATTAAGGGCTTGTGTAGAGCCATACAAAGTTGTTGCATTCAGTTATATAAAGATGGGGTGTTCAGCTCAACTTTTAAACACAGGGAAAGCTGCATCCACCTGCCTCAAACACAAAACAAAATAAAAACAATATTCCAGTCAATTCTCTCCATAACAGTATTTTACTGAGCTCGAACACACACACACACACACAATTTAAAATTTAAATGACTGTTAGCTGAATTTGTTGCTGACCGTGTGGACTGCCTTCACATATTCATATTGCCTGTTACATTCAATTTAGGAGTGGCTTGTCTTTTCTTCTTCTTCTTCTTCTTCTTCTTCTTCTTCTTCTTCTTCTTCTTCTTCTTCTTCTTCTTCTTCTTCTTCTCCATTTCTGTAATGAGAAGCTGGGAGAGAAATGAGACCGTCACGCCTCAGCTTCTTAAATTGGAAATGCATTTTTAAATGTTTTGCCTTCCTGGCTGGGCTGCATTTATTCTCATCAAATGCGCAGCAGAGCTACCTTTCAACCCAGGGTTTCCTAGAGTTCAGGAGTGGAATCTGGGACACTGCTAAACAGTGAGACTTTTGTGTTGGGACCCAGATCTGCCCCCCCCCTTTAACAAAAAGCAATTTAAAAAAAAAAATGTACATACTTGTTCGATTGACAACACTTATATACTGCTTCGTGTATGAAATTTTGCAAGCAGTGTGCAGAGATAATAAAGTTGTACAAAAAAAGACATTGGGGGGCCCATGTCTATATTTTATTTCTGTTATATTTGGTTCTTATTTGAGCCTCCACCAGAAGCCCAACTTGAATGACGAGGTAGCTGTCTCTCCCCGCACCCGCCATACACATCTGAGTGATGGTTAAACTACTGTATTTATTCAAATTGACAATACCAGCAGCAGCAGCAAAAAAAGAAAAAAAGTAGCATAGACAAGGATATCCCAAAGTTCTTTCCACCCAAGGTCTAGATGTGCCAACAAAAGTCTACATCCTGTCGCCTTACTCATTGTTAATGAAGGAGGTGTTTGGTGAGTTGGTGTCCCTCACTCGCTTTTCCACGATGAAAAAGAAGAAGAAGGGTTACGAATATAGTGGCCCAGATTGTGGCAGAAGTAGGCTCCAGCAATTCTTCTGCTCCAACTGAATAATAATAATAATAATAATAATAATAATAATAATAATAATAATAATTTTTTTTATTTATACCCTGCCCTTCCCAGTTCAGAAACCTGGGCTCAGGGCAGCTAACAACAAATTTAAAACACTTAATTGTAATACAATGTAAAAGCAGCATAAAATACAGTATAAAGGCATTAATAACAATAAAATTCAAAGTTCAAAAATCAATTTGGGGGAAATCCACCCAATAAACATTATATAGTCACCAGGACTAGCTGGCTAAATTAGTCCTGCTTGGGCCAGTGAGGAAGCCAGGGGAGAATTACTGGTAGATGTGGGGTCCCAGAGCAGGTAATCTTCATAAAAAGGGGAGAGTTGCAATAGCTGATCCAGCCAACAGGATTTGAAAAAAAAACATAATCCCAGCTAGCTGGAAGTATCCCTCCCTGATTGAAAAATTGTCTCAGAACATGTGGTTCCCCATAGAGGACCAAGCACACATTTATGGGAATTTGAAGCCAATGAAAGTTGGTCTCCCACCTCAGATGGAAAGGGGCTGGACCAATGCCAAACCAAGTTCCATGTAAGTGGAATCACTTACAGTAACCAATCAGACATTTACTTAGAGGACCGTTCCACCTTCTTAATAGTTTTGAACTTCCTTTACAAAAAAGATAGCTGGGCTACTGCAAAGTGGAGAGAAAAAGAGGGACTAAACTGGGAAAGTGGATTGGAGATAAAACCAAGGATATTTGTTCCCAGCAGAGGTCCAGAGTCCCAAACACTCTAGATGGTGCTAGTGGTCTATATCAATATAGAGGACTTGTTTAAAGTTCTACCTTTTAATCCCTTTGTGGATCAGAAGAATATAGAATTTTCCATAAAGGATTCTGGGAATAGGGTCAGTTTTCCAGAACAGAGTGGCAAACCTACTTCAGATACATTGATTACTAAGAAGTTGTAGTTTGAACTCATCTTAGAAAACAGTCAGGTACCTACACCCTTGAGCAAATTAATTGAAACAAAGCATGTTTTCTAGCTTACTCGTAATCCTGTACTCAAAGCAAACACAAAAAGTCAGTTTGATCATTTTTTATGTTTTAATGATGCAATCATTATGTCAGCAGCTACTGTATTGCATCAGATTGTAGAATCCTGTCCAACCGCCGTAGTGTATGATGCAATCATTACATCAGCAGCTACAGTATTTCATCAGCTTTTTATTCGACCGCTGTTCGAGATGGATGTGACACCTAGGAAATGTACGAAGATCGTAACTCTGCACAAACACACAGCTAAGACGTATCGAGAGATTGCTTCAGTGGTTGGTGTGAGTTTAGCAACTGTCTACCGTGTCATCAAGCTGAAGCAGGAAACCGGATCGGTTTCTCCTAAACGTAAAGGAAAGTGTGGTTGTCAGAAGAAAACAACTCCAAGAGATGATGCTTTCTTGCTTCAACAAAGCAAAAAGGATCTCCACAAGATGAGTGATGCACTGAATACGGATTTGAAGGAGAAAGGAATCCAAATCAGTTTGCAGGCGCCTTATTGCGGTCGGACGAAAAGCCAGATGACCTGTCAATAAACAGCTTTTAACCAAAAAATAATAATGAACGAAAAGTGGTATAAATGGGCAAACAACTACCAGTAGATGGAATGGACGAAAGACCAGTGGAGAAAAGAATTTGTGGGCTATATGCAAAAGTCGCCTCTGTGCTGTAGACTGTACAACTGTGGGGAAGCTCATTCAGGGGCTGATTCAAGTGTGGTACAGGGATCCGAAAATCAACAGTGAATGTCTGAAACTAGTAGACGCCATGCCAAACCGTGTTCAAATGCTGCTTAAAAATAGCGGTGGTCATATCCATTACTAATGTATGTATATGTGAGTTTTGTACATGTACATGTGAATTTTGTACAATACACTACTAAATTCATTGTTTGTTTCAATTAATTTGCACAAGGCTCTACATGGAAAAGAAACAAAAAACCTTCTAACAACTTAGTTTGATTTCCTTCCTTCCTTCCTTCCTTCCTTCCTTCCTTCCTTCCTTCCTTCCTTCCTTCCTTCTCTCCCAGGGAAGTTTAAATAAAATAAAACATCTGGAGAGCCACAGGTTCCACACTCCTGGTGTAGCAATTAGAGTCATTTTCTCAGTCAAACTAACCTCACAGGCTGTTGTGGGGATGAAATGGAATGACTCCCCATATATGCCAGCTTGCTCTCCTTGGATATCCTTGGAAGAGGATATAAATGGGAAGAGAGGAACTAAGTCGCCCGGTATCCTTGCGGCCATTCACTGTCTCCAGCTGTTTGCCCTTGTCCTCCGCCGACGTGACTTGGGTAGTGGCTGTTGATACTTGATATCACTGACTTGTATCTTTCTTGACTTTATAGGCTTAATGATGCAGGGCCCCATGTCTTTCTTAACTGGACCTTAACTGTTCACCTTTTTGCCCTTGAGTTTGTGATTGTTTGAATTAATTCATGTTCTCCAAGAGACAGATTGAATATCGGTTCATAGCCAAGGATGTAATCAGATTTGATCCATGCACCTGGAAAGTGATACGCTCAGCATCCCTGGAGGGCATTAGAACATCCTGATGTGAAGCAGCGATGGTCTGATTTGAGCCTCAGTCTATCAGCTGAACATTAGAGCAGTGTTTTTCAACCTTTTTTGGGCAAAGGCACACTTGTTTCATGAAAAAAATCACGAGGCACACCACCATTAGAAAATGTTAAAAAAATTAACTCTGTGCCTATATTGACTATATATAAAGTAATTCTCTTGAATAGGAATCAAATAAACACAAAGAAAGTATTTTATAATTACTCTATTATGAAATAGTAAGTAAACAGAAATTCTTCTCTCCGCTGCTGCGCACACTGTGCTTTGGCGGGAAGGAAGTCGGAAGATGATGTCAAAAAACCCACATACCCCCCATACCCAGGACACAGTCCGGTGCCCGCAAAAGAAAAAAGATTTTTTAATGGAAAATTCCAAGAAAATACACGTCCTTAATAGTCTTAAGCCAATTTCAGGCTATGTTCACTTCACTTGCCAAACTGCACTCCCACTGAACCGCAAAAGGAGGGCTGCAACCATCATAAACGCAAGTTTCCAGCATCCATGCTGGCAGCTTATGGAGGGGGCGGGGAAGGGCCCACGTCAAAGCGACGGCAAGGAGGAAAATAATACTATTATACCGACACCCTGTATCAACGCAAAAGATTTTGCCTAGTTTTTCTGTCAATCTAATTGGATGTTATAGCCGAGATACTCAAAGCAATTAATTAAAAAAAACCCGCATAGGAAGCGCACTTCACATACTTCGGGGCACAAAAGTTTAAGCAGGCGCGTGTAGAAGGAGAAAGGGGGAGGCCGCCGCTCCCTTTATTAGAGGCTCCTGGAAAGCGCGCCAACGAGCAGGCAGCCGGCAGAGGAAGAGCAAGCAGTGGTAACTGCCCTTCACGCCCTCCGGCGCCGCTTCTCCACCCTCGCACCGCCCTCCCTCCGCCGACGGCTCCGCCAAACGCACCACCGCGGTGCCGCCCTCGCGGCTTCTTCCCTCGACCAGCCCGCCCATCTCATCGCTGCCTCCATTTTGCCCGCGCAGCGTCAGTAGCGCCGAAGGGCGGGAAAACAAACCCCGCCAGGTCCGGCCACAAGCCCCGTCTGCCGTTACCCCGAGGGGAGTCCCCTCCTAGGCGCCGCGAATTTAGCTAAGCGGGGCCTCGAAAAGAGCCAAAGAGAGGCGTCGCTGCGGTCTCTTCTCCACCCGCGCCACTCACCTCCACCGTAATGGCCATACCGCGACATCTTCACCCGAGTAGGGGGGGAAATCCCAACCATCTCCACGGCACACTAGGCAACATCTCGCGGCACACTAGTGTGCCGCGGAACAGTGGTTGAAAAACACTGCATTAGAGGGTCTTGCTTTGTATGAAGCCTCCCTGCAGTTTAGCTTTAGCCACTCAGGGTTATCTATTCCATTTCACACAAGCCAAGAAAGGCATTGAAATGGTCTTGAACGTGTCCTTCCCCAGGTTTTTCCTTTTCATTTTTGGCAAAACCCCTTAGAAAGTTATTATGGTACCTCAAGTGCTCTGAGAGTGCCAGTTCCCACCCAGTCAGCATTTCACAGAAAACAATGGTGTCATCCAATGACTGGAGAGCTTCAGGCACACACCTGTGACCAAGAGAAGCACCACTGCCTGAATTTAGTATCCTCTGACCACTTGATCACAGAAAGGCAGGTCAAGGGGGCATCACTTGCCCTGTAGTAGCAGAGATTTCTGCAAAGTCCATGTCTCAGTAATCCCTTACCATACTCATCCTTTCACCATATGTCAAATTATTTTGTAAGTAACCTGCAGTTTTTGGACTTCCATGCCCCTTTTCTGGGACCTCTTCCCTCCAAGCTGAAGCCCCCACCCAGCCTCACCCTCCATCACTGGCCTTCCCACTTACCTGTCCTAGTGGTGGGTGCAGCAGGAGGCTGGGAGGTTTCATTCCCCTCCCTTGGTACCTGAAACATGTACCAGGGACCATGGCGGCGGTGGGAGGGGGAAAAAATCTGCCAGTTTTGGTTTCTCTCCATTTCTCATTTTTCCAATCATAAATTCAGTTCTCTACATTTCCACATCAGTTTGTCATTTTTATATTTATTTTTGAAGAGCGCTCATAAAAAAATTACTAGCATTTTACTATGAATCTCTCCTATTATTCAAATGTTTGTATGCAATTTCCCCTAATATAATGCATTTCTGCATGTTATTTTCACTAAAATATGCTTTTTCCTGCATATAATCTGGTTGGAGAACTGCACTGCAAAATTGTGAGAAGTGTGAATCTCAGCTGCATTTTGATTGTCATATTGTTTCTGGAAGCGAAAGTTCCAGATACAGTCTCATTAAAATATGACCTGATCCAATTTCTCTCCCCAGCTCTCCATCCCTACAGGGCAGGTGTAATTACAACCCCCAGTGCTGATGAACTTGTTAGGGGTCAGAAGACAGGGCAAGGCTGGGCAGGGTCAGTATTTGAGGGTTTACTGGGGACTTGAAACCCATTTTTAAAATTCAGTTTCAGAAAATAGAAATTGATTTTTAAAAGGGTTATAGAAAAGCAGCTATTTTTCTGAGCTTTCAATAAAACCGTTCAGTTAACGGAGCATATTCCAAGATCCAGCCCAGGGGAAAGATTTGTTCATCTCTACTTTATCCTCCCTGGAGTGTGTAGGTAATCCACACAAGGGTGGCATGTTCCGCTTTGCCAGTTGTGGTGAAATTGGAAGTGCTGCCTTTCCTTGCCCTGATGTTCCTAACACCGTACCTGTGGCTGCTGGCGCCATTTCTTCACCTGCCCTACCACCTCCACCACTGGCGAAGAAGTGGCAGTGCCTTGGCACAGATTTCAGGTGAGATCTTGCCCGTTTGCAAGATCTTGTGAGATTTTGGATGTGATTTCAGCTGATACCAGCGTCACTTCTGTGCCAGTTGTGGAAGGGAAGGTGGGGCACTTGCTCGGCTGCTGCCTTGGGGGTTATGCCACCTGAGGCAGCCACCTCAGCTTGCCTAAGGACAAAGCTGGCCCTGATTCCACACATAGGATCCTAAGAACACAGGAGACTGTCAGATGGTTAGGGAAATATTGGGATTCAATGGTCGATACCCTGTGGGTCCAGACTGGATGACCAATAAGACCCAGACTCCAACAGTCAGTCAAACAGCAAGGCCAGTGTGACACAACCTCAACCAACAAGTAGTTGAGGGTTGGCACCAGAATGTGTTTCCTCGCCTGCAGTTTTGTGGACCTGTCCAACCCCAATATTTCTCCAACAAGACCAATGGTCCATCTAGCTCTGTACTGCCTACACTGACTGGCCCAGTGGCTCTCCGGGTTTCAGGCAGGAGAGATCCTGAGCCCTACCTAGAGATGCCAGAGGTTAAAAATGGTACAAAGCAAATGCTCTGCCACTGAGCTATGGCCTTTCATCAACAGCCCCAGTCTTTGCAGGCAAAAGCTGAAATCCTTTTCACTCACGGGGCCCCCCAGCAACCTCCGGCACATCTTCCAAGTGTCACCTTCATCGTGCTTTAATTAGCCACGTCAACCACAGGGAAGTGACCCCCTGTCCTAGTGGAGGGAGCTTTTAAGAGCTTGCTTGTTCCCTCTTTGAAGAGGGCCCTCTGATGCTTGCTGCCATCAATGTGATAAAAGTGGGGCGGGGAGGGAGGGAGTCTGATACAGAATGCACTGCGAAAAGGCTGTCTTAATTATGGAAATCATTCTGATTACAGCCTGCAAACACTGTTATCTTGTAATTATTGCCAAGAAACCACCATTAGTACATGATTAAACACAATGACTTGTGGGCCGCCAGCTGATCGTCTGATGCCTTAGGAACTTAATTGGTTTGTGCAGATAGAGAGCGATTGGGGAGAGGGCAACTGGGGTTGTGGGGCTGGGGGGGGGGCTTTAGATTTAAGAGGGTGGTACTTGAAGGGGAAAACAGGCTGGCAACTCCTGATCATTTCCAACAGGGATGCCTTAGTGCTAATAAATCCAGACCTCCTTTTTATCTGAGGATTAAAGACTTCTTTTATATGCAAAGGTTATCTTCATTTATGCACATTCCCTGTGCTTGCTCTGTGAAATGCCGTTCAAACTAAGATGGTTCCTACTGGCACAGACCATCTAGTTTAGCATTCTCTTTCCAGCAAGTGGCCAACTAGAAACCCCGAGAGGCTAACAGTTTGGCTACGATGGTGATGCAATTCCCTGTTGTTTGCTCCCAACACCTGGTATTCAGTGGTACACTGCCTCTGGAAAGGGATGCTCCATTCACCTAATAAAGGTTGAACCCAGAATCTGCAATAAATTAAAGCAAATTAAAACACTTATCAAATAACATTCTCCATATCTAGGTAAACAAACAAACACACAAACAAACAAACAAATGGTAAAGTACCCCTGGAGGGTTAAGTCCAGTCAAAGGCGACTATGGGGTTGCGGCGCTCATCTCGCTTTCAGGCCAAGGGAGCTGGCGCTTGTCCACAGACAGCTTTCTGGGTCATATGGCCGGCATGACTAAACCTTCCCGCCACAGCGGTGCCTATTTATCTACTTGCAGTGGCGTGCTTTCAAACTGCTAGGCTAGCAGGAGCTGGGACAGAGCAATGGGAGCTCACTCCATTGTGGAGCTTTGAACCACCAACCTTTTGATTGGCAAGCCCAATGGGGCTCAGATGTTTAGACCACAGTGCTACCTGTGTCCCATTCACCTAATACCCATGGATCGGCCTGTCTTTTCCCCATGGATCTGTCTAATGCTCTTTTGAAGCCATCTAAGCTAGAGGCTCCCAGTACAACTTGTGACTCTTGCCATGTATTGTCTCCATAGGCCCTGTTAAGAACGTAATAGCCTTGTTGCTAGATCAGGCCAAACATGCAAAGATAGTCATGTGGGTCAGAAGCCTACCTGGAGATGCCGGGGATTGAACCTGGGGTCTTCTGCATACAAGCAGATTCTTTGCCACTGAGCTATGTTCCTTCCCCAATCCATGGATGTTAAAGTGGTAAAAAAAAGTGTTTTAAATGTATAGTGTGGCTGTGACCTGAGAGAAACTGAAATTGACAGATTCGTCCATCCCTAGATCTGAAAAGTCTGGGCACAAGAGGTTGCAAGGCAGGATATCCTATAAATCACCTCTCCTTTCCTCTTCCTCCTCCAGTTTTATAATTCAGCAAGATTCTGCATAGAGGGACTGATCAGCCTCTCTCAAGCACCGCCAACCCTGACCCCTTTGTGAAACAAGGGCTCACAAACTCATCCTGACATTTCATTAGCAGAGCTAATTTGCAGCCCGAGTCCCCAGCCCATTGCAAAAGCCACCCGCGTCTAAAGCTCCAGTGTAGCTCACAGCTGTCAGGCAAAATGTTGCAATGATGAAGACTGCCCAGGTCACCAAAATGTTACAGTTAGGTGGTGGAGATGCAAAAAAAGAAGAAGGAAGGAAGGAAGGAAGGAAGGAAGGAAGGAAGGAAGGAAGGAGAAGAAAACAGAGGAAACTATTCTAGTAAAGATTGCTTTGGTCTTCAGCTTAAACTCTGTGGTGCAGGAAAAAAGCAGCAGTTCTTTTCTTGGCCAGTTATTGTTCCTGCAGGGTGGCGTCAAGTTATGGAATTCACTGTCAGAAGATGGAGCCCTGGTCATGACCTTGGAGGGCTTGAAAGGCGAAAGCAAGCTGACCTGTGGCCATTGTGGGAAGCAGGAGGCTGACCTGGACAGACTCACCTTGATCGGATTTATTTATGACAGTCTTTCATCACCCTGAGCTTCAGTCAAAAAAGGCTCCTAACGAAGCTCACCATGGACAATAGCAAAACAGTCCCTGTCCTAAACGACCCAATTCAGAAGGAAAGAAGAACATAAAAGCAGAAGAAAGGCCTGCTGGATCAAGACATTTGCTCATCTAGTCCAGCATCTTGTTTCTCACATTGACCAATGAGATGCCCCAAGCACAAGAGCCCTCTCCCCTCCTGTGGTTTCCAGCAACTGGTATTCAGAAGCATTTCTGCCTCTGACTGTTGAGGCAGAGTATAGCCATTATGGCTAGTAGCCACTGATAGTCTTATCCCCCATGAATTTGTCAAATCATATTTTAAAGCCATCCCAGTTGGTGGCTCTGGCTACCTCCTGTGGGAGTGAGTTCCATAGACTAACTATCCACTGCGAAAACAAAATCGAAAATTCTTTCTAGTAGCACCTTAGAGACCAACTGAGTTTGTTCCTGGTATGAGCTTTCGTGTGCATGCACACTTCTTCAGATACCTCTAAGGTGCTACTAGAAAGAATTTTCGATTTTGTTTTGACTATGGCAGACCAACACGGCTACCCACATGTAACTATCCACTGCGAGAAGAAGTACTGTACTTGCTTTGCTCTGTCCTGACTCTTCCAACATCCAGCTTCCTTGGTTGTCCATGAGTTCCAGTGTTCTGAAAGAGGGAGAAAATCTTTCTCTATGCTATGCATAATTTTATACACATAAAACCATAGAATCACAGAGTCGGAAGGGACCCCCAAGGATAATCTAGATAGTTTTAATCTCAATTCCTTTCCTAACAATCTCTATCGTGGATTTTGCCTTTTTCACAGCTGTCCCAAGCTGGGGCAACATCTTCATTGAGCTACCCAGTAAAACTACAAGGTCTTGTTCTTGGTTAGTCACTACCAGTTCAAACCTCATGAGTGAAATTAATGATGTGAAATTAAGATATCTCCCCAACATTCATGACTCTACGCTTGTTTACGTTGAATTGCATTTGCCATGTCACTGCCCATTCACTCAGTTTGGAGAGGTCCTTTTGGAATTCTTCGCATTCTGTTTTTTGTTTTAATGACCCTGGATAATTTAGTTTCATCAGCAAAATTGGTCACTCCTAACTCTAGATCCCTTAAAGAATTAAAGAGCATGTTTCTTGGCGACTATGCATACTGACGAGAGAATGTGCATATTACACAGAGAATGTACAAAAATGGAGATGAGAGATGTGCACCACCCAAAGCCTGTTGGAGATTATACATAGAGGCCATAATGTACAAAATTAATGCAGTCACTTTATGCACATTCCCCAAGACCTGTTGGGGAGTATATTGACTAGGAAATGTTAACAGTTCCCACTTCATGTGTTCATTCTCCACAAGGCTTGGTGATTGTGCACAATAGCCAGTTATTACGCACATTAATCATTCAACTTGCATTTCCCTTAACATACCTGTATATATCCCACATTCCACCAATTTCTTCTACAAAAAGGATTGCCTCTCTGTCTTCAGAACTGGATTACCCCATGAGGCTAATTTAACATGAGCATATGTGTCTAGTTGTATCTGACATGTCAAGCTGCTCTGTCTCTCTCGTTGCTAAAATTGAAGGTAGTCTAGGTCCTTCTTTTTTTTATTATTGTTAGACCCCATCACTAGCCATCCAAAGAGAGGTGTTAAATAAACCACCTCTAAAATTAACCAAGCTGGGATATTGAAGGAAGAATAAACTTGGCAGACATTTTTATGTGCTAACAAATCCGACTTACGATATAGGCTAATATCTGGAAAATTAAAAGCACCTTTCAGATACTGGCATTCTCTTAAGTGTGTGTGTGTGTGTGTGTGTGTGTGTGTGTGTGTGTGTGTGTATACACAGACACACACTTGGAGAATATATAATGAAACACCATGAAGTACATATATTACCTGCTGAAATTGAAATCTTCAGCGTATTAACTTTACGCCCAGACACTATATATAAGTAATGCCTGTTGTTCCAAACCACTACAAACCTCCATTATCAACTTATTCAGAGGCAATTTAATCATCTCAGAAATATCTCTTGCATCAGGACACTAGAAGATGTTAAGATCTTCTAGTACATTCTGTCATCCTCCAGCTGCGAAAGGCTTTACTCAACCTACCTGATCTTTGAGATTATTTCTCACTGCAGTGCTCCTCCCCCCTTTTAAAGCTTACACACCCCCAAACCCTCAAACAAACCTAAGGTCAATTCTTAATAATGTGTGGGTAATGAAGTCCCTGCGAAGAAGGGCTGTTGATGGACGCCTGTCTTGATGGGAATTGACAACAAAAGCTAGCAGAGCTCAAGGAGGACATGACAGCCAGTCAATTGTCCTCTGGTGCATATATGATGCCCTTGCCTCGGAGCAGCAGCCAGTAATTTGTCCTTTAAGAGGCAATGTCACTTTTGTGGAACTGGCTGCAATTTGGAAGACAAAGGATTCCTCTTTGGCTTGAGGTGAGACACCATTGGAGGTCGGGGCAACAGTGTTCTCATAATTAACTTTCCCACTTCAGGCTTCTCTTCCACTCATGAAAACCTCTCAGCACTAAAAGGTTTCAGGGATTATGCCCGAGGAAAGAGGCACTTGATTGATTTTTATTCCTTATACCCACCTGGAACAAATCATATTCTATACTTGCATGACCCAGACTCCTGCCATTTGCATTCAAGCTTCCTCTGGTGTCTCCAGGCCTCCATTTCTAGCCCTTCCAGACCCCCAGCACCTCTCTTCAGTAATATTTACTGCTGTGCCAAATCTACAAGTAATAAGGATGACGGCGGCGGCGACAACAATGACTGAGAATTGTTGGGGAAAAGAGCTGCATTCAAAAATCATCAGAGGAGAGAGAAAATGTTGGTGAAATTACAAACAACTCTTTTTATTCGGATAAAGTTTCAGATATGAGAGACTCCAAACTTCGTCTTCTCAGGGGGCTGTGGCACAAGGCCCTGGTCTCCTTGCCCCATCATTTCTCTCAGCCAGGCTGACTCAGGCCTTATCCACACTTTTGCTTGTTCCATGCCCAGAAAGCACTGGTCTAAGTGGTTTCCCTGCCACTGAATCATGGCAGACACCCATCTGTAGAACTGGCGTTTGCTCTAATTCAACAGTAAAGAGTAGGCTTTCCTGGATTTCACTGTGACAATTCTCCCCTGCAAGTGTGGGGGACCACTTAGGATGGTCCTCCACACTGGATGGTCCACCCCTGGAGACTGATGGATTCTGATAAATTCCTTGACTACTCTGAGGGGTTTTCCGGTGGCTAGAGCAGGTGATCCTGCTGAGGCCCTAGTTTCATAAGAAGACCCTGCTGGATCAGGCCAGTGGCACATGTAGTCCATTCGTCCTGTTCTCACAGCAGCCAGCTAGATGCCTATGGGAACCCAACAAATCCCCCCATGATATAGTGCATTTTTGAAGGTTATTTTCACAAATTTATGCATTCAAACACTCAATTTATCCTGGTGTACATGTTTTGGTGCACATTACTTGATTTCCTTTTCTGCGAAATTTTGAGAAGTTCGGGTTTCAGTGTGTAGCTGTGTTCACATATTGTTTTAGAACGTGTGAATTATGTAAGTGTGAACTGAAATGAATCCCCCCCCATCCCTACAGATGCATGTGCCTTGCCTTCCTTCCACTGGACTGCTGTTTTCTACTCATCTCTGTCTGGTCCTTCTGACTGACTGCTTACAGGCCTATCCTGACCTTGGAAGGTCCCAACACTCTCCAAAATATGCCTGTTCCTTGACAACCTCTCTCAACATCCCACCCCACCCCCACCCGCCACTTAAAAACAACAAGTGTTGTAGAAGAAAAGGAAGTGGGGGAGGCCCAGAAGATTTGTTGCTTTGCAGAGTCATGTTTGACATGAGCAAATCAATATCAAAAAACTGTACAATGAGATTCCTGGGTCTGAATAAACAGCAGCCTGGGCAATCTCAGCCAATTGTCTGCCATGTTAAGATTCTCAGGAGAGACAGATTTGAAATGGTACCAACATTTCTTTTTTTGCATGAGTTAATTACATCTCTAAATTTTCCATTTCTTTCCCCTACCAGTTCCATTCTGCAGATGGCTTCCAGTCAAATGGAACTTTGACTACACTTATGTGGGAGGAGATCCCAAGATATTTTACCATTCCTCTCTGCCTGTTTAGCCAAGGATGCTTGGGAGTGGGCTGTGTTATCATTTTAATCCATTTTTGCACATTCTGTGTGTGCGGCACTTCAAACAGTAGGAACAAGAAGATAGGTCCCTGCCCTGAGTGGCGTGCAATCTAAACTTAAACCAAAGGGAAGCAATGAAAAAAGATGGAGGTAAAGGTAAAGCAGGGAAGAATGTGTCCAGTTCATAGCTGTCAAGTTTCGGATTTGAAAATAAGGGATCAGCACCCTCACCTGTCCTGGGGACAGTCTACAGTTCTCAGGGACAGTCCACGCCGCGGTAATCCCCTCAGGCTACAAATTAATTTACACCAGGAAAGAGCTCCCAGGAAATCAGGGCAGAGAAATCAGGGCAGAGAAAAGAAAGCACTTATTCATGCAACACACGGTTAACCTCTGCAACTCCCTGCCACAGGGAGCAGCGATGGCCACCAACTTGGATGGCTTTAGAAAAGGATTAGGCAAATTCATGCAGGAGGAGAGGACCACTGTTGGCTTCTGGCCAGGTTGGCTCTGCTCTGCCTCCAGTTAGGGGCAGCAATGCTTAATCTGAGCACCTGTTGCCGAGAAACATTCGTCTATTTTATCATCTTCTTTATATATCTGTCTGTCTGTCTGTTTGTTATTAGGTATTTATATTCCACCTTTTTCTCCAAGGAGCTCCCTGGTCCTAGTCCTCATTTAACCCCCACAACAGTCCTGTGAGGTAGGCAGGCAGGCAATCAGGGCTGAGAAAAGCAGGGACCCAAGGAATCCCCGGACTCCAACTCTCCTTCCCGGAAATAAGGGAAATTTAAGGGATATCAACAATAAGGGATAGCTGCGGAAAATGGCTTGGAATAAGGGAGTTTCCCGCAAAAAAGGGAGACTTGACAGCTATGGTCCAGTTCAGCTGCACCTATTCTCACTCTATCTGAAAGATACTCGGAGTCCAGTGTGACTTTCATGCTCTTTATTCAGCTCATAGTAGTGAGGAATGCAGTTCCCCCAAAACGTTTGCTTTATATACACTATTTACACAATGGGCCCCACGTGATTGGCTAATTCCGGGATACTCCTGTATGCCAATCAGAGTGCAGATTCAGTTCCACCTGGAGCTGGATTGGGTGGCTCCTGCAGACCAATCAGACTGCTGCAATCTCAATCCTATTGTTCTGGGACCAATCAGACTGCTGCAATCTCAATCCTATTGTTCTGGGACCAGTCAGACTGCTGCAATCTCAATCCTATTGTTCTAGGACCAATCAGACTGCTGCAGTTTGGATCCTATTCAGCTCAGTACATAACACTATCATATATCTGTCTGTCTGTCTGTCTGTCTATCATCTATCTATCATCTAATTTCAAAGATCTCTTAACCAGCAAACAGTAAGCAGCAATCAAATTGCTGATGGTACCAAATTGTTCAGACTGGTTAAAACAAAAAGGGATTGTGAAGACCCCCAAAGGCTTTCTTCGCTGTGAATGGGAAGTTTAATGGCAAAGTGATTCAATGTAAACAAGTGTAAAGTGATGCATGTTGGGGCAAATAATCTTCATTTCACATAGTTATCCACAGGGTCTGAACTGATGGTGAGTGACTGACCAAGAATGAGACTCTGGGGTCATAGTGGATAACTGAATGAAGATGTTGACCTGTTGTGTGGCAGCTGTGAAAAAGGAAATTCCATGTTAGTGATCATGAGGAAAGGAATTGAAAATAAAACTGCCAGAATCCTAACACAAATACTGTGTACAGTTGTTGTTGTTGTTGTTGTTGTTGTTGTTGTTGTTGTTGTTGTTGTTGTTACATTTGTACTCTGCCTTTTCCCCTGACTGGACTCAAGGCGGCTTACAGATAAAAATAGGAACCACTAAAAACATAGAAAAAGCCATCACTGAAAAACAATTAAATGTTGATAAACCCACCCACACCCCATACAAATAATTGCAGTTTTGGCTGCCTCACCTCACGAAAAGGTATTGTAGAGCTGGGGACATTTCAGAAAAGGAAATGATCGAGGAAATGGAGCAACTCCCCTTTGAGGAAAGTTACAAGAAAAGGCAAATCTAAGAAGCCATGATAGAAGAGTGTAAAATTATGCATGAAGTAGAAACAGTAAATAGACGAAGGTTATTTCTCCCTGTCCCGTAACACCAGAATTCATGGGCAGCCAATGAAGCTTAACGTTGGAAGATTCAGGACAGAAAAAAGCAAGTACTGATTCACACAACACATAGTTAAACTATGGAATTTGCTCCATAGTTTAATCCACCATGTTGGATGGCTTTAAAAGATGATAAGACAAATTTTCGGAGGATTCTACTGTTGCTACTGCTCACCATGCCTATGTTCTACCTCCATTGGTGGAGGCAGTATGCTTCTGAACATCAGTGGCTGGGAGTCACAAGGAGAAAGAGTGCTACTGTGCTCAGGTCCTTCCTATGGGAGCATTCGGCCGGCCACTGTGAGAACAGGATGCTGAACTAAACAGGGCATGGTCTGATCCAGCAGGCTCTCCTTATGTTCTGAAACATAAATGATAAAATCAGTGTAAACCAAACCAAAACCAAACCAAAGCTATAGTTTTGGACAGGGGTCACCAACCTGGCACCTATAGGTCCCATGGTGCCAGTAGAGGCCTTCATGGGCAACCCAGACTTTGGTTTGTTGTTGGCGTTGGATAAAAGTTGGTGCGTTTAACAGCATGGCAGGCAGGATAAACCTTTTCTAGTATGGACATAAGATTATGGTAAAAGCTTCACAAACTACAGGAAAAGTTCCCCTCTTTCTAATGTTGTGTTATGCCATGTCCTTCATTGCAACCATTTTGTGCTATGTAACCCCACACAGCAGCCATTTTGTGACAGGTAGTCCCAGCACTCTCAAAATTCAAAATGTACCCTGTTATGTACTGAGTTGAATAGGATCCAAAATGCAGCAGTCTGATTGGTCCTAGAACAATAGCATCCAGAATGCAGCAGTCTGATTGGTCCGCAGGAGCCACCCAATCCAGCTCCAGGTGGAAGTGAATCCACAACCCGATTGGCATACAGGAGTATCCCAGAATTAGCCAATCACGTGGGGCCCGTTGTGTAAATAGTGTATATAAAGCAGACGTTTGGGGGAAACTGCATTCCTCGCTACAATGAGCTGAATAAAGAGCATGAAATCCACACTTGACTCCAAGTATATTTTATACCCGCAGGTCCAATATGGTTGGTGACCCATGGTTTATGAACCTGTGAGCCATTGTGGTGTAGCGGATAGAATTGATGGCTTCATGTTTAGTACTGACAGAAGATGGTTATTCAGGGTTGTAGACTGGAGACATTCCCAGACATAACTGGAGATGCTGAACATTGAACCTCCGAGTTTTTGCATGCATATCAGTTGCTTTACCACTGAGCTACAGCCCTTTCCATGGTCAAAATATATCCACCATTGCAGATTAGTTGCCCCAAGGCCCCTGTGATGGAATTTCACCTACAGATGGTAGCTTGAACCACCGGTTTTGTTTTGTTTTGGTTTTAGGCCCTCTGGGAAATCAATGCAAGCACACAAAAATGAACAGCTGTTGGTTATTGTTTGACATGCTTGGGAAGCAGCTATAATGCTATTTTCTCTATTTGTCCTCCTCAATGTGTCTGCAGGCTATTTTCTCTATTTGTCCTCCTCAATGTGTCTGCAGGCAAGGAAAGAGAGATCTAGAAACCAAATATCTGATGAAGTAGCCCCATGCATATCTGCTGCTATATCTATTTTGCTATTTCCCTAAGTGATTTGTGATATTAAAGTCAAATTCCTCTCAGCACCAAACCTTTTTGACAGAGGTTGCCAACCTTTTTGGACTAGTGGGCACATTTTTAATTTTGAGAGTCATATTACATTAAGCACCAATGCATATAAAGTAGCATGTGCACATTTTATGCTCATTTGTACCATGGGCCTGTTTTTTTAAATATCCAGCAATGCTCCTGTTGGCAGCTACCTTTCTGTATGGGCCAGACTGGACGATCGCAAGGGAATTCCTCTCAACTGTAAGCAGCAACCTACACAATGAATAATAAGGAGATGTTACTTACTCAGCAGCAATCCCATAAATTTACAAATTCAATTGTTTTGTGAAAATTGGTAGAAATCCAATGACAACTTTCTTTTTCTAAGTGGTGACCAGCATGAAGGTTAGAATGACTTCTCCAACCTGACATCTAATTAAGGGCCATTTTAGCTCTCCTCAAGCCAAGAAGTACCTAAATATAAAAACAAGAGGCTGAAGTACCCACAAATAACATTGGTGTCATTAAAAAACAACAACACATTGCTGAATCCATGGCAACTGAAGAATTATTTGGGGCATGTAAAAAACCTGACATGTTGTGGGGCTGCCAAGTCACAGAACACAAGGGAACTAATTCGGATGATGCACCGCCTTCCCCTTGCTTTGGCAGACATATAAGATTGGTTGCAGCTGGTGACTTTGTCAGGAGGGGAATTCTGGACTCCTCTTGCAGATATATATATATATATATATATATATATATATATATAGAGAGAGAGAGAGAGAGAGAGAGAGAGAGAGAGAGAGAGAGAAATGAAAAATACAGAACTATCTCATGTATATAATTTATTTATTTAAACGAGATTTATATACTGCTGCTTGATTGTAATATAACCTCAATGTGGTTTACAAGAAATATTCAAATTATTAGTTAAAAAAACCTAGCAATTTAAAACAAGCAATTAAAAATATTTAAAAGATAATTAAAATTAACTGTGAAAGCTTAAAATGCCCCAACGTGCAGAGACAAGCTTACCTAAACAAAGATTGATTTCTTACTAGTGCAGAATGAGCATTACGTGGCACTTGCAAAGAGTGCCGTGTGTGCAGATTAGAGTAAGGCGATCCTAGATGAAACTGGTCCCAATCTGTTAAGGGCTTGATATATACCAATAGCAACACCTTTGGTCTTTCTGGAGACCCAGTGTGGTGTAGTGGTTAAGAACAGTAGACTCGTAATCTGGTGAACCAGGTTCACATCTCCGCTCCTCCACATGCAGCTGCTGGGTGACCTTGGGCTAGTCACACTTCTTTGAAGTCTCTCAGCCCCACTCACCTCACAGAGTGTTTGTTGTGGGGGAGGAAGGGAAAGGAGAAAGTTAGCTGCTTTGAGACTCCTTCGGGTAGTGATAAAGCGGGATATCAAATCCAAACTCTTCTTCTTCTTCTGAAATGACCAGTACAGGATACAACTCAAGTTGTGAAATGAGCCAGGCCAAGGAAACAGTTCTCCTTTCTGTAGATAAAAACGTTCCAGCTAGTGTCTTCCAGAGGTGCCTTGTTAAGGATGCAATCTGACCTCCCAAATACGAAAACCTTCCCTGAATCACCCAGAGTCTCCTCATAATCCAGCATACACACAGGGTATCCTCTTTTGCATTTAAAAGAAAGTGGTCAAAGCAGCTGACAATCTCTAAGACACATGACAAAATGAAACATTGCTAATAATAAAAAGGGCAAAGATCAAAACCAACAGAAAACAAAAAGGTTTTAGCCTGGTGGCATGATCAGCAATATTTATTTAATATTTATTAAATATTGTGGAGGTCATTCCATAGTTGGGGATCTTCCTACTTCCGAAATATTGTATTCTCTCTGCAATTGGTGTAAAATCTCACCTATGACAGAGGAGGGCTAGAGACGACAGCCCTGGAAAATGGCCTTCCAAACTGTTTTCACTCTCCCTTGTAAGAGTAACTGAATGCTTGTCATTACCTTCCCCAATAGATACTGCATTCAGAAATTTAGCTCCCACTGATGAAATATCAGCCAATTATTCTGGACTATTAGCAAGCCATCAGCCTAACCGCAAATGCTACATTTTTGTACTATGTCCCTGCACTCACTGGGGCTGGCTCTCGTCCAGCAACACCTCATATAAGACCGGTTTACACGTACCTGTATATTATTTGCTTTCTCTGACTTATACTTGAATGGAAACTGAATTTGTGTACCAAGTTGGCTTGAGAGCTGGTGTTTGCAGCCACACAAGTGTCCTCTCTGGGGTTTTGATCTGGCACCTGGCACTAATGTTCCATTCGACCCACCTATTGGTTGGTGAGTGCTACCTTTCGATTGAGAAAGAAACACCACCAATTTGGAGCCTCCTTCCCATGCCCTTCTAGATGTCCTTAAACTCTCTCTCGAAAAACATTTCCGGGGGAGGGTGTGTTGGGGGAAAAAAATGGCAACTAGAATGAGTCTGCTTACATAATCACAACAGGCAGGACTGGTGCATTACTGGTTCTATTTCTCCTGACCATTAACCTGCCCATTTGTCTAAAAAGATCATTCCGGCAACGTATAATTTGGTGGTTGGAGAAATGATGCAAAAAGGGGGTGTTTACTGGCCACCGAGTTTTCTTGCACACATTCGCCCAGCAAATTACATACCCCCAGCTCTACACAGGGTGCTATTAGGGTGTTATTTCCATTTCATTAGATAGGAAAGCATAGCTGCTGTTTGTTACCTAAGCTACCATATCCTTTCCCTCCTTCCTCTTTTAGTATTGTGGGTCTAGCAAATGGAAAGACAGCTGCCTGTGCTAGACTGATAGGCGCTTCTTCTTCTTTTTGCACAGCCCCAAAATAAATACGGTAGCAGAGAAATGGCACCATGCAGATCCCAAGAAATGTGTGCGCCTTTATATTTAAATGAATCCCTTCTATTTCCCCCCACAATGCACACATGGCATCAGTTTTAAAAAAAGTTTTCCGTTTTAAAAGATGTGTTTCTAGCCTTCGTTATCTCCCTGGTCATTTGATTTGCAAAGGCACGACGATAGGACTGAAAATGGGGGAAATGTAAAACGTAAAATGAAAAATGAAAACTATACTTCTTCTGACTACTTTTGTTGTTGTTGTTTAGTCGTTCAGTCGTGTCCGACTCTTCGTGACCCCATGGACCAGAGCACGCCAGGCACTCCTGTCTTCCACTGCCTCCCGCAGTTTGGTCAGACTCATGTTGATAGCTTCATGAACACTGTCCAACCATCTCATCCTCTGTCGTCCCCTTCTCCTTGTGCCCTCCATTTTCCCCAACATTAGGGTCTTTTCCAGGGAGTCTTCTCTTCTCATGAGGTGGCCAAAGTATTGGAGCCTCAGCTTCAGGATCTGTCCTTCCAGTGAGCACTCAGGGCTGATTTCCTTAAGAATGGACAGGTTTGATCTTTTTGCAGTCCATGGGACTCTCAAGAGTCTCCTCCAGCACCATAATTCAAAAGCATCAATTCTTTGGCGATCAGCCTTCTTTATGGTCCAGCTCTCACTTCCATACATTACTACTGGGAAAACCTTAGCTTTAACTATACGGACCTTTGTTGGCAAGGTGATATCTTTGCTTTTTAAGATGCTGTCTAGGTTTGTCATTGCTTTTCTCCCAAGAAGCAGGCGTCTTTTCATTTTGTGACAGCTCTCACCATCTGCAGTGATCATGGAACCCAAGAAAGTAAAATCTCTCACTGCCTCCATTTCTTCCGCTTCTATTTGCCAGGAGGTGATAGGACCAGTGGCCATGATCTTAGTTTTTTTGATGTTGAGCTTCAGACCATAAGTTGCACTCTCCTCTTTCACCCTCATTAAGAGGATCTTTAATGCCTCCTCACTTTCTGCCATCAAGGTTGTGCCATCTGCATATCTGAGGTTGTTGGTATTTCTTCCAGCAATTTTAATTATGGCTTGGGAATCATCCAGTCTATTCTTTCGCATGATGAATTCTGCATATAAGTTAAATAAGCAGGGAGACAATATACCGCCTTGTTGTACTCCTTTCCCAATTTTGAACCAATCAATTGTTCCATATCCAGTTCTTGTCCCACATAGAGATTTCTCAGGAGACAAATGAGGTGATCAGGCATTCCCATTTCTTTAAGAACTTGCCATCGTTTGCTGCAGTTGACACAGTCAAAGGCTTTTGCATAGTCAATGAAGCAGAAGTAGATGTTTTTCTGGAACTCTCTAGCTTTCTCCATGATCCAGCGCATGTTCGCAATTTGGTCTCTGGTTCCTCTGCCCCTTCGAAATCCAGCTTGCACTTCTGGGAGTTCTCGGTCCACATACTGCTTATGCCTGCCTTGTAGAATTTTAAGCACAACCTTGCTAGCGTGTGAAATGAATGCAATTGTGTGGTAGTTGGAGCATTCTTTGGCACTGCCTTTTTGGGATTGGGATGTAGCCTGATCTTCTGCAATCCTCTGGGCACTGCTGAGTTTTCCAAACTTGCTGGCATATTGAATGTAGCACCTTAACAGCATCATCTTTTAAAATTTTAAATAGTTCAGCTGGAATATCATCACTTCCACTGGCCTTGTTGTTAGCGAGGCTTTCTAAGGCCCATTTGACTTCACGCTCCAGGATGTCTGGCTCAAGGTCAGCACCCACACTACCTGGGATGTACGAGACATCCATATCTTTCTGGTATAATTCCTCTGTGTATTCTTGCCACCTCTTCTTGATGTCTTCTGCTTCTGTTAAGTCCTTACCACTTTTGTCCTTTATTATGGTAATCTTTGCACGAAATATTCCTTTCATATCTCCAATTTTATTGAACAGATCTCTGGTTTTTCCCATTGTTTCCCTCTATTTCTTTGCATTGCTCGTTTAAGAAGGCCCTCTTGTCTCTCCTTGCTATTCATTAGAAATCTGCATCTTTCACTATCTCCCTCGCATTTTGCTTGCCTTCTCTCCCCCACTATTTGTAAGGCCTCATTGGACAGCCACTTTGCTTTCTTGCATTTCCTTTTCATTGGGATGGTTACTGCCTCCTGTATAATGTTATGAGCCTCCATCCATAGTTCTTCAGGCACTCTGTCCACCAAATCTAAATCCTTAAAACTATTCATAAGGGATTTGATTTAGATTGTATCTTAATGGCCCAGTGGTTTCCCCTACTTTCTTCAGTTTAAGCTTGAATTTTGCTATAAGAAGCTGATGATCTGAGCCACAGTCAGTTCCACGTCTTGTTTTTGCTGACTATATAGTGCTTCTCCATCTTTGGCTGCAGAGAATATAATCAATCTGATTTCATGCTGCCCATCTGGTGATGTCCATGTGTAGAGTCGTCTCTTGTGTTGTTGGAAAAGAGTGTTTGTGATGACCAGCTTGTTCTCTTGAAAGAACTCTATTAGCCTCTGCCCTGCTTCATTTTGAACTCCAAGGCCAAACTTGCCAGTTGTCCCTTTTATCTCTTGACTCCCTACTTTAGCATTCCAATCCCCTATAATGAGAAGAACATCCTTCTTTGGTGTCATTTCTAGAAGGTGTTGTAAGTCTTCATAGAATTGGTCAATTTCAGTTTCTTCAGCACTGGTAGTTGGTGCATAAACTTGGATTACTGTGATATTAAGAGGTCTGCCTTGGATTCGTATCGAGATCATTCTATCATTTTTGAGACTGCATCCCAGAACAGCTTTTGCCACTCTCTTGTTGACTATGAGGGCCACTTCAGTTTTTCTATGGGAGTCTTGCCCACTGTAGTAGATATGATGTCAATATTTATTCTTGCCATCTCATTTTTGACCACACCCACCATACCATGGTTCATGGATCTTACTTTCCAGGTTCCTATGCAATATTTTTCTTTACAGTATTGGACTTTCCTTTCACTTCCAGGCACATCCGCAACTGAGCAACCTTTCGGCTTTGGCCCAGCCGCTTCATCAGCTCTGAATCTACTTGTACTTGTCCTCCGCACTTCCTCAGTAGCATGTTGGATGCCTTCTGACCTGAGGGGCTCATCTTCCAGCGTCATAACTTTTATATGCCTGTTGTTTTTGTCCATGGAGTTTTCTTGGTAGGGATACTGGAGTGGCTTACCAGTTCCTACTCCAGGTTGATCATGTTTAGTCAAAACTCTCCACTATGACCTGTTCATCTTGGGTGGCCCTGCTAGTCATAGCTTCTCTGAGTTATTCAAGCCCCTTTACCACTTCAAGGCAGTGATCCATGAAGGTGCCTCTGACTACTACAGACAGGCAAATAGGGAGCTGGAAAACCCAGATTCAAAGTCCCATCCCTGTCATAGACTAACTTCATAGCTTTAAGTAAGTTTCTTGCTCTAGGGGGTCTCTGCTCTCTCAATGCACCAAACTGACTCTATTGTATTATGCTGTTAAATTTTATTTGGCACAATTACTCAGCTAATAACAAAGCCGCTGATCAGTCAAGTGAAAAATCTAATCAGTTCACAATTCAAGGAGAGAAAGGGGGGGAGGGAGTGTATTACCTGGGCAGAAAAACATCTGGAAAACATACTGGAAAGGACTAAGGAATGCTTTGCTGAGGGAAGAGGGATGGCTGAGAAGGGAAAACAGCAACGCCACCATGGAGGCTGTGTCCAAACCCCTCCACCCACCCAACCTGCCCCAGAGGGCTTGTCCGCCCATAATTAAGGGCCTATTTGTAAGCAAGGAAGCAAGACAGGAAGGAAGGAGGGTGCAAAAGGCACTGCAAAAAAAGAAAGAAAGGAAATGTATCACCGTAAGACGAGAACAAATTTGCATGTGTTAATTTATCTGCATATTATTCTGTGTTATTATTTGTGACATTTCTACCTCACCCTTCCCCACAAAGAAGCTCAGGGCAGCAAAACAACAACAACAACAACAACAACAACATTCAAAAACAATGAAAAGTGCTAAGAACATCTAAAGACAATCACATACCCTGATATCCGCAAGCTCACCAGGAACAGCCGCTTTCAGCCATTAGATGCCCAGGTGAATGGGAATGTGTTTACATTCCTCCTGAACACTAATCGTGAGGGAGACAGACACATGTCACCAGGGAGCAAATTGCACAAATGAGGAATGACCACCAAGAACGCCCTGTTGCAGGTCAATGCCAACTGGGCAGCACCCAACAGAGTAACCCACAACAGGACCTCCCCTCTCAGTCATGACTGATACTGGGTGTGGGGGTGCTCTTTTAGGTATAGTCACATATTTGGAAAGTTTCTGTAATGTAAACAGGAGTGTGTCTTGCTATACAGCAGAGAAAACTGCATACGCTCCAAAATTCTGCTGATTAAAATTGGGACACATTTACTTTGGTGGTGCTGTCACTTGTGAGTCAGCTGGTCTCTCTCCCTGAGAAGGTGGTGGACTCTCCTTCCATGGAGGTTTTTGAGCAGAGGTTGGATGGCCATCTTCAGGGATGCTTTAGTGGGGGTCATCTAGCCCAGCCCCTAGCAATGCAGGATCCACAATGCAGGAAGGGTTGTAGCTGAATGGTAGAGCATCGGCTTTGCATACAGAAGGTCCCAAATCCAATCCAGGTAGGATCGGGAAAGTTCCCTGTCTGAAATCCTGGAAATCTGCTGCCAGTCTCTGTAGCCAATACTGAACTAGACAGAGCAACAGTCTGTCTCGGTATAAAACAGCTTCCTACTTGGACACCTCAGCAGCCAGCATTCTCAGGAATCAGGGCCGACAGAGCTTTGCGCAAGAGATCCAATAGGAGACTTTCAAGCTAGCAGGTTAAACTAAACACTACACTTTCCCTTGGAGAAAGTCAATAGCAGAATTTTTGTTTTGTATGTAGAAGGCCCCAAGTTCCATGTCTGACATCTCCAGATGGGCGAAACACTTGTCTGAGACCCTACTGAGATGCTGCTGTTTCTCAAAGGCAATGATGGGCTGCAATGGTCTTAACTCCCTCTTAGCATATATTTCCAGTGGGGTCTAATTTGAAGAGGGACATATCAACCCATTCTTTTGTGAGAGACATTTCTCCTGCTGTGCTTATTCTACAACTAGCTCTCTTGGCATCTATTTCAAAGGCTTCTTAAAATCAATATCTGATTTATGTTAGTTCTGTATGGAAAGAACTGAAAGCAGGTCATCCTAGTGCTAATGCATTCCATGTACAAGAATCTACAGGGAGGCGATTGTTTCCCAGTTGGCATGCCAGAGGTGGGGGAAGCTGTTTAACCACCACACACAAATGCTTCCAACAAGATGACAAAATTGATGTCACTTTCTTGTCTGTATATACAAAATAATGCTGTGGTTGTCGTGGCAAGAGGATGCTTTCATGTCAGAGATGAGGGCTGGCCAAAAGGGGAAAATGTAAGGTGGAAAATACCAGTAAGGAATATTTTCCTAGCCTGGTAATCAGCTCCCATCATCCCTTACCATTGGCAAGGCTGGCTAAGGTTGATGGGAGTCCACCAATATTTGGATGCACATAGGTGAAGCACCTTTCGATTAACAGCTGGAGCTGCATGGCAAATGTGGAAATGGTGCGCTATGTATTACACTATACTCTAGACAACCAAATATTTTGATAACCCTCTAAAAGGGGATTCCGGATATGGAACATTCAGCCGCAGCTTTCAGTTTGTTAGCACTTCATTGACATTGACATTGACAT
The DNA here is from genome assembly GCF_009819535.1 of Lacerta agilis. Classification (NCBI taxonomy): domain Eukaryota; kingdom Metazoa; phylum Chordata; class Lepidosauria; order Squamata; family Lacertidae; genus Lacerta; species Lacerta agilis. The sequence continues at coordinate 56,508,962 of NC_046319.1, forward strand.
TGACATCTCTCTCTGGGTTACCAAGGTGCATGGTTAAAACACTTCAAAAAATATTTTTCAAAATGTGACCATGTATATGATTGCACCAAGTTCCAGTGGTTCCTTGTTACTCAAATGTGCTTTGGTACATTTGGTAAAACAACTGCAGTGAAGTCACTTTGATACAACTAAATCTGCAGTCAGGTTAAGCTTCCTCCTCTTCTTTGCATAGCGTTGTCAGTCAGCAGAAGTGAAGATGTACACTGGGAAACTGCGAAACCAAATGAACCTTTGTGTAACAATGTATTATTTATTTATTCATTTATTTTATTTATTAAATGTATATCCCGCCCCTTCCTCCAAAAGGAGCCCAGGGCAGCAATCATGTGCAGAAGCCATCAGGATTGCTTGTGCGTGTATGTATTTTATTATGCTATACAGTACAGTATACACAGATATATATATAGAGAGAGGGGGGGGAGCAACATGAAGAAATTGAAAGTGGTGGTGTTCATTCAGAGTCCTTTGCAAAAACAACTGAATTTATTTGTTTGCTTGTTTTAGAATGAAGTAGAATTCCTAATGCATCTGCTCTGTTTTTGGAAACATGCCTAAGTAATTCGGGACTCCAAAATCCAGAGAGAAATTTGGATGAGAAGACTTACAAAAATACCATTGGTTACAGTTCCCCAAACGCTTTCCAAAGGTTGCACCATTAACAGCTTCTTTATTATTTAATGATTAAGTAGGTTTGTGTCCCACTTTTTTTTTTTTACAGGAATCCCCTGCATGGCTGACAACATTGACAAAAAGTAACAGTTCCACTAAAAACCTTAGGTAAAGGGTAAAGGGACCCCTGACCATCAGGTCCAGTCGTGTCCGACTCTGGGGTTGCGGTGCTCATCTCGCTCTATAGGCCGAGGGAGCCGGCGTTTGTCTGCAGACAGCTTCCAGGTCATGTGGCCAGCATGACAAAGCCGCTTCTGGTGAACCAGGGCAGCGCACGGAAACGCCGTTTACCTTCCCGCTGGAGCGGTCCCTATTTATCTACTTGCACTTTGACGTGCTTTCGAACTGCTAGGTGGGCAGGAGCTGGGACCGAGCAACGGGAGCTCACCCCGTGGCAGGGATTCGAACCGCCGACCTTCTGATCAGCAAGCCCTAGCCTCTGTGGTTTAACCCACAGCGCCACCTGGGTCCCTACTAAAAACCTTACGGAAGTTTAAATAAACAGATCCACAAGCAACATTATTAGAGATGACTCCTCTGCCTCTTAGGACCCTCATGCAACCCCCCCCCCCCAAGGGTCGTCAACAGGCCACTCCCCCCCATCCTGATCTGACCAGGCCCTCCACAACGTCTCTTCAGGACTCGTGTCATAGTGTAATCACTACATCTCAATCAACATCAGTGTAGTGCATATTATAACTGAGCCTATTTTTTATTATCAGAAGATCATTCTTCTGAGAACTGTTCTTCAAATGTTCTTCTGTGTCCTCCACAAACCCTTGGAGAACAAGGCCCCAAGGAGACTTTTTGGAGAAATGCTTCCTACCTGATTTTTCCACCTGCAGGAGGATGTAGAATTTGGGAGGTCACTCTCACTCAGGCTTAGCTTAAGGGATTGGGGAAGACTCAGAAGTTGTTTACATCCCAGCGGGGCAGTTGAAAGTCTCGCATTCCCCAAACACTTTCAGCAGATTTAGTTTTGTGAGCCACCATGCTCCCTCCTGGTACATTCTCATCTCCAGAACCCATCGACCATGAAAATATAATAAATAACCAAGGATTCATTTATCACACACCTGTTCAGTTATAATTTTGCCAGTGCAAAAAAAGAGGAAGCAGTAACACCACCTGCCTTAACGGCCCTGCAACTTTTAAAAACATCTCTTGGGAAAAGGCTCTGAAGAGCGAGTTCTTTTTCCAACATTTTATTATGATTATTTTTAAACACACCCACACCCACACCCCTCATTGTGTGTGTGTGTGTGTGTGTGTGTGTGTGTGTGTAGGGAACAGAGTTTGGGGGAAATGCAGGAGTGGGGATCGACACAACATTACAAGCACAAGCCCAGTAAAGTGAAGTTCTGGTAAATATCATGGTGTAAATATCTGTAAATATCATGGTGGTGATTAGCATACAAACCCCTTGTTCACCCCCAGCACCTGGTTCAAAAGCATATTCTGTTTCTGAACATGGAGACTCCATTCCATTATCTTGCATTTTAGGTAAAACATATAAGAACATAAGATCATCAGACGAATGCACACGAAAGCTCATACCAATAACAAACTTAGTTGGTCTCTAAGGTGTTACTGGAAGGAATTTTTTTTATTTATTTTCTTCCAACCATGGAGGCAGAGCATAGCCATTGTCACTACACCTCTTTTGAAGTCATCCATTGCTGCCTCCTGTGGGAGCAAGTTCCATTCATGCACTTTATGAAGAAGGGCTTGCTTTTATCTGTCCTGAACATTCAGCTTCATTGGATGTTCATGAGTTCTAGTATTATGAGAGATGGAGAAAAATGACCTTTCTTTTCCATTCCTCCATATTTCATTTCCCCCCCCCCCTCTCTCCCTTCTCCTAGTGGTGCAGCAATAAAACTGTGAATACATTTGGATGGGAGACTGCGTGTTGAGGTTCCTGCATTGCAGAGGGTTGGACTGCATGACCCTCTGAGTCCCTTCTAACTCTCCAATTCTCTAAATCCAGAGCTCATTACAGGATCTTCTATCAGCCCATGCTCTTGCCAACTCCCCGCACTCCCAGTAGTTCAGAGGACATCCTTTTGTTGCCCTCCAACCACGACCTCCTCCTTGTCCTCCCTTGCACCCAGCTGCACCCAACAGAATGAATTCTTTTCCTCACCCCAGAAGTAATTTCAGTGCACGATGGAACCATGGTCTACAAGGTCATGAAACCTCAACCCATATTCCATCCTTTTCCTCCTCCCCACATTACTGCTCTGGGAAACCAGTTTTAGAAAGAAGGCTATTTTAAACATCAAATTAACATACAAATGTAAAAAGGGAAGGAGGTGGCCTGTGCCTCTGCTAGAGTGACATAAATATAGAGGGCGGGGAAAAATATAATGGTGCATTAATGCTAATTGAAACAGCGAGCGCTCCACTTATGAAATCTGAATATGCATCAATTGAAGAAAGAATTAATAGCATTTCCCTTTCACACAAACGCTGCATTCTGTCCCCCCTCCACTCCAACCATACAGCCCTTTCCCTACCATGGGTAAAATGTGTTAATTTTTGGACTAAGTGCCTGGATTTGCAAATGGAGATTAACCTCTGAGTCGCCAGATTGCTCTATAATTAATGGCTTTACATGTTCATACCGAAGAATGCCTGCAGATGGACTCAAAATGAGCTGCGATTCCTTTTCCATCCTCTGCAACTGCCTATCCAGAGAGTAAATCTGTCTGAATGCATTTGAGCTGCATCTGTTCTGTAATAAGTGCAGTCAGATCATTGTTAAATCGAATATTTAGGGCTTCATTCTTTCAGAGGAAACTGTTGTGGGCATTTCCACCCGCCTGCACATCAGAAGCCAGATCTGGCCAGGCTATGTCAGAATATATGGAGAAGGGATGGAGAGGAATCTTCACTAGCGATGGGGTGGAAAAGCTCAGGCAATTATGCCATTAAGTATCCCGAAACTGCACGGGATGTGTAAATGTGTTCAATGAAGCCCTTTTTGTTTCAAAACAAGCCACTTTGGAAAAGAGCAAATCTTGGGTGGGTGGGGAAGAAATGCTTAACCCTTCCACAACTCACTGGTTTTTTTTTTTTTTTAATTGCACACTCCTAAGCTGTTTCCTCTCAAGAGTCTCCTCCTGAGAGGAAACAGCTTAGGAGTGTGCAATTAAAAAAAAAAAAAAAAAAGGAGGAGACTCTTGAGAGTCCCGTGGACTGCAAGAAGATCAAACCTATCCATTCTCAAAGAAATCAGCCCTGAGTACTCACTAGAAGGACAGATCCTGAAGTTGAGGCTCCAGTACTTTGGCCACCTCATGAGAAGAGAAGAATCCCTAGAAAAGACCCTGATGTTGGCAAAGATGGAGGGCACAAGGAGAAGGGGACGACAGAGGTTGAGATGGTTGGACAGTGTTCTTGAAGCTACTAACATGAGTTTGGCCAAACTGCGAGAGACAGTGCAGGATAGGCGTGCCTGGCGTACTCTGGTCCATGGGGTCACGAAGAGTCGGACACGACTGAACGACTGAACAACAACAACAACAACAAGCTGTTTCCTATATAAGTACTTATTAGTTAATTAACTTATTGTGCATTGTGAGGAGGAGGCAGCAATGCTTCTGTGTCCGTGTGATTCTTTGCAGGAAGCCCCCAACAGCAACCCATCAGGTCAGGCTAGAGATCATGCTTCTCCTCTCAGCATGCAGAGATAATGCAGACTCACTTGGGGGGGCTGCGGTGGCGTGGTATTAGAAAATTGAGAGAAGGAGGGCAGTGGAAAGAAGGAAAGGACTTGGCAGGGTGCATTTCATGTCACTTGCAGAGTGAGTAGTTTGGGGGAACAGAGATAAGAGGGTGGAGACAGCGCAGTCTTTAGCATATGCACCGCCAGGATGCAAAGATCCGCCAAGCGCCGTCAAATTTAGTTTAGCTCCCAAATTAACTTTTATTATGCTTATGTCAGACACCATGCTTACGCCTTATGTCTTGTTTACGAAAGAAGGGAGGAAAAAGAAACAAACTTTTTTTATTTGCCATTTATTAACAATACACTTATACTTAAGTATGTAACGCCACCGCACTTAAACTTATAAGTATTGTTTAGGCACCTACTTAGGAGAAACATCAGGCGTGTCAAAGGTGCCGCTGACCCTGCTGCCACATAGCAGCTCAACACAATACCTAACATAATATTTTGATGTAAGAGTTAATTCCGCGTGCATGGTGCCATTGTCAATGACAAGTGCCGTCGTTGAGTCTGACAAGCGCCACCATTGTGAATGACAAGCGTCTTTGGTAAATGAGCGCACAAAGTCGAAAGTCCTTTAGTGAAACAGTAGGTATGCATTTCGGTAACACCTAGGTATATGCGTATTTTGTTTTTCTAACTTGATCAAAATTATTTATTATTTCATAACAGGTAGATAGTTAAGAGATTAGGCGGCTTCAGCGGTGGGCGCCTGGCGCCCCCCAGAATTTGGCACCCTGGTGCCCCGCACCCCTGGGTAAAAATGGCCCTGGGTGGAACCCTCTAAAGCAACATCGAAAGAAAGAGCAGAAGAGAAAAATGACTTTGAACAAATAAGAACGCAACAAGAAGCAGAGTCAGGATTTTTTTTTGGGGGGGGGGGAGTCCTAGTGGTGAACTTATAACAGGAGATGGGTGGAAAATAAGAAAGTAGAGGTAGGAATCAGGATAAAGCGCATACTGTTGGGAGGAGTCCAGTGATGAAAAGGAAACTTGTAGCATTTGAGCTTCTGTAGCAATGGTCTCAACCCAGCACACTGTGAAGTAAAAGTATCCTGGTGTTCTGACGATCCTCTGGGGAAGGCGGAAGATGATGGGCGAACACAGAATATGACAGATATGCTTTGCGTTAATGAACTGAAAGATTTATTGACTGACTTTCAGGCATAACAAAGTGGTGCAGGAAAGCAAGAGTGACAATGTTCAGAATAAAACAGCCACTGCCAGAACAAACACAGGTAGCTAAAAGAACCCAATGGGTATTGGTGGCAGATCCCGGGGTCTCAAATTTCAGTGATGTCCCATGTGGTGCCAAAATTCAGCATCTCCCCATCTCTCATGCACCATTCAAAACCATAGTTGTGTTGCCCCTGAGTCTCTGTGCCCAGTGCAACTGAATCAGTCAAACTCCCCCAAATCCACGTCTGTTGATATTAATGGACAATAAAGTCTATGTAAAAAAATGTGTTTTCAGCATGCACTGAAATTGTATTAATGAATGAATGAATGAATGAATGAATGAATTCCTATGATGGGTGAGTCGGGCAAGTATGGTCCATTGCTCTTATGAAGAAACTGACAAACCTTTATGGAGGAAGAACAACCAGGAAGACAGAATCCCTTTAGCACGGTTTTACTTTATTATAATTTGCAGCCATCAAAGTACACCATGGCCATCTTCTGATCACTCGGGGTGATTTGTGGAAGAATATTTTGGGATAAACCTTTGCACTTACTGGAACGTGGTAATTAGGCTCTGCAGGTTGTTGTTGAATGGACTGGTGTTACATTCCTGTTTTATTGGATTCCCGTGCATTGTCTCCATTTTCTTTTTTCTATATGGGTGACTCTGCTAAAAATAAATAAATCAGTAAATATCATTTGCTTTTAAAAGGACATAAGAGTTGACAGAGGAAGTGGGAAGAGCATCACTCAGCCAACCTTCTCTGCTATGTTATTTTGCAAGGATGAGAAAGGTAAGTACTCTCACTACCTCATGCTCAAGAGAGAAAGGAGGGCGGAGGCTCAGAGGCTTCATGGGTGCCAGGGGAAGACCTCGAGGGCACCAGTGAGCCCAAGAGCACCACGTTGGCAACTCCAGGTAGGAGCTTGCCTTAGCAACAAGAGCGAACACACACCTGGTGCTCTGCAGATATAAGAGCAGCTGTGGAGGGAAGAAGCAGTTGAGTACCCCCTGCACAAACTCCTCAGCTTTAGTCAGGGTTTTGTGCAATATAACCTCTCTATATGGCCCCCATGGCTCTCTCTCTGCAGGCCACACCCCTAAATGAACCTGCTCCACCCCACCCCAGTGCTTTTGCCTGGGTGGCAGGTTTCGTTGGAATTTGATGATGCCTCCTATCTCTCTGGATGGAAGAGATCTGTGCACAGAAACCTCTGGGTTCTGCATGGGTGGAGTGTAGCCTGTTGTACAAAGGCAAAAGCCACATCTCTTGCCCCACCCACGCCCATTCATTTATTTATTTCTTATACCACTTCGTTATTTCAGCGTAAATCTCTGCGGAAAGAAAAGATTACCACGAACATATCAAACATAAGGCAACCACAACTAAACTACATAAGACCTATTCTGCATTTGTCAGAAATTGGCCATTTAGTATGGCAGCACCTGCCCTTTGGAACTCCCTGCCTATTGACATTAGGCAAGTGCCTTCACTGTAATCTTTTTTGTGCCTGCTAAAGACAAGCCTACCCAGATATGTAGAATGTCAATGCACATTTGAATCTGGTTTTAGGTGCGTGTTGATTCTAATTATTTTTGTAGGTATTCAATAGCTGTTTTTAATCATTTCTACCGATAATTTCATTTCTTTTTGTAAACTGGTTTACATGTTCTTACAGTCAAGTGGTATCTATCTTTTATGAAACAAGTAAGTAAGAAAGAAAGCAAATATAACCCTACAGTGCACGTATGAGAGATTTACCATTTCCCCCTCTCCTTTTAAACAATTCTCAAATGCAATTTCTTTTCTCTTCAATTGACGGAGAAGGGTTGCAAAACCCACCCACCCCAACATGTTGCTAATGAACATAAGAGAATGCCAAAACATTGCTCAATGCATTCTGCTCAACCAGTAGAATATTTTGGGCAACGTCCTCTTTAAAAACCACAAAGCCTGCAAGGGTCTTGTGTGAGTGTTTAAGCAGCTGCTGTTGCTCTTGGCGGTGTCAGGATGCCTTACGTGACCCTGCAGTTTGAGCATTCAATTAAAAGATTGCTGAAGATTGCCTCTGCTAACGTAGTCTTGAGCATCATCTATGGCAGGGTTCAAATGGCCCTCTTAGAGGTATCGTAGTCAGGATCTGGAACAGAGGTCATAATTAAGATTTAAGCACCTTTGCAGGAAGGGACAGGGAGCTGATTCTTTGAACTAACAAGCACGGCATGGATGAGCAAAGACTGAAAACTCTAATTAAATTAAGGGGTCAAATAGAACATATTTAATCTTGATGTGTTTTAATGCCCAAAGGACCGATAGAATTCTCTTGGAGGGGTATACAATTTGCACTCACATCCTTTTGACTTAGAATGACCTTCCTGCTAACCAGCTATGGGATGAAGTTCAGATTGTCTTGTTAAACTGTTATTTGAGTCACAAGAAACCGTAGATTTGGGGCCGGGTTGGTGTGTGGGTGGTTAAGAGAAGTAATGCGTGAAGCTGAAATCAACAATTCTCTCCCAGATGTGCATTTTGATGTGACATATTCCCTGAATATTTGAGCCAGTGTGGTTTGGAGGAACCACGGAGACCTGGGTTCAAATCCCTGCTTAGTCATGGCCGTTGGACCATGGGATGTTGAGCCTGGGCATTGGGCCATCTAGCTCATGACAGGCTGCTCTCAGTTCTCCAGAGTTTTAGACAGATTGGCAAATATTGCCTTGTTAACATTCACCCTCCTGCATTCAAAAACGAAGACACAACAGTTAATAACACAGGCATTCTGCCATTGGTAAGCCAATTAACACATGTAGTGTGATTAAAACCCAGTGTGCTGATTCAGTGCCTCTGGATGCATTGCAATTCAACATATTATTGGTTCCGGCTTCCCTTTGAGTTTTCTTTGTTCAAGGATGGGAAGCTTAAAGTCAGCTGAGGAGTATCCTGGGAGGCTAAAATGTTCCTCCACTGGCTTTTCTCTATATTTCCATTTCTGATCTCAGATTTGTGCCCATGTATTCTTTTGCATAGAGACTGTCCTGTTTGTCTTGTGGAGAATGCAGAAAGGCCACTCACTGTTGGTTGATGTATTATATTGGAAAGACAAGCAGGGGAATGATGTTGTGAATGGCATTATTAGTTCCTGTAATGGTGCCCTGCAGTCCCATATCTCTCCCTCGCCTGTAACCTGATGGAACAGAACATAAAAGAGCTAATTACTAGAAACAACAGGCCATCCGACAGTAGACCCAGATGCCAACTCTAGACCCATCTCTACCCTGGCAGCACTATTACAGGAATTAATAATGTTATCCGCAACATCAGAGCTTCATTCACCTGGTTGTCTTACAATGCATCAGTGCAGTGGCAAAACCAGAAAAATAATAATTCAGGAGGGGGTACAGAAGGGGGTAAGTATTTTTCTAGGTGGGTAACTTTTGTCCCACATGTTAAGATCTCCACTGACCTTCATTGCAAGGAAAATGAAGGCACTCCTCGAAAGTGGGATGTGTGCATCAATATCACCATTCCTTGCCATTTCTGTTTTTGAGTGGCCATGTTGCCAGTGTCTCTGGCTTCCTAGTGCCCATCTAGTTCCCTGTTCTTAGTTCCCTGTTCTAAGCTCCCTCCAGCTTGCTAGCGCCATGTGTCCGGAGACAGATGCCAAACTGCCCTTCTCCTCCGCTCCCCCAACCCCTTGATACAAGTCTCATTTCATAGAGTTGCCACGGCAGATGATTGGAACGGGCTGTGAGCAGTTGGTACGCTTTCAAAGTGTCAGAAGCGATGGAGGAGAATGAAGCTTAACTCAGACCAGCAGAGCATAATGTTCACATTGTGTTAATATTAACACTTCCAGAGGAGAATGGAAAAAGGCAGTGGGTGGCCTGTGCTTTTTTTGCTCATCTCATTAGTCTCCACTGGCAGCCTTTGTCTTCTATAGGGAAAGGAACTCAGTTCCAAGGGGCGGGGCGGGGGTGGCGGTGGTCAGCTTCCAAACCAATGTCCCTGCAACCCCAACGAGATGTTGCATTCTGTGAGGGTTTCAAAATGGGGTGTGTTTGAGAGCAGGGGAAAGAAGAAGTAGGGAGCCAGAAAAAGACCATTTGGAATCTGCTCAGCAACGCAGATGGTGTTTATCCATTAGGAGTTAACCTGAGTCCACTTTGTGCTGCAGTACTTTAATAGCATGGTAAGAATCTGATCCATATTTTTTTTTTCAAGGAGAGCAACCCACCCCACAAACAAAAATGTCAGGAAATGGGAAAATGGAGGATCGGTAATTTTGCATTGGCATGAGAGGATTAGCTCAAACCCTGAGAAATCCACCAGAGCTTGAAAGAGCACAGTTGTCCTTCACATCGTTCAGAAATAGCTTGAAGGAAATGATTGCCCCAATCTCGAATCGGATCATCAGCCCAGTGAGAACTGGAGGTTCCACCCTTTCCTAGTTCTCAGCCATGGCCTATTCTGGGCAGCTGGTTACATCAGCTGCCCCTCCTCCCAGGTAGACTCACATGCACCTAGTCAGATGCTTGGTTGTCTGCCCTGAAGTTCCTCCATGATGTGTCGTTGCCTGTGCTCCACTGGTGCTGGGGATGATGGGGAGGGGGGTCTGAAAACTGGCTAGGAACCCAGGGTGGAGGGCCTGTGCCTCAAATGCCTGGATCCAAAGTCTCTTCAGAGAAGCTGGTGGTATGGGAGATCGCTGGAGGGTCGTGCTCCCCCAAGAAGACACCCGGGACTCAGCTATACAGCTGCAAATAAAATGTTTTAAATGTGTTGCACAGTGCAATATACAAATGCGACACTAGATGGCAACAGCGAGCTATGCAAAATTCAATGTATTTTTCAAACCTTTTTTTAAAAGCATTTTCACAGGGGTTATTTTTTAATGTGTGTAGATTCCACCCCAGTCTGTGCAGAGCTGAAGTCTAAAATGGGGTGGTACGTGCAGAGCGACCTCTGGGTGTGTAAGAACTCCAGCCAGCTGCAGTAGCCAGTTCCCTAGGAAACTGATCTGTGCTGTTTGCTAGGGGGACAACTGGGCAGAAGCAAATGTTAAGAGACACATGGAACTGTTGCCCAGCAGCTTTTGACCTCCATGTGAGACACCATTACCACACTGCACATTTCCTTGTCCTCTACCTCCTAGGAATAGCTGGTGCCATGAGGCAGACAGTACAATGGCATCATGCCACCCTTTGCAGTTAGTGACAGAGCATATGGTTTGCATGCAGAAGCTCCCAGCTATGGGAAAGTGCGCCTTGGTTTTGGAATGCTTTTGTTTTGGAACGGACTTCTGGAATGGATTAAGTTTGAGAACCAAGGCACCACTGTATGATGTATCTCCAGGTAGAACCAGAAATGCACCCTGTAGTGAAATCCTAGACAGTCACTGCCAATATTTATAGTACCGAGCTAGGTACTCATTAAGGCAGATTCACATGTTCCCAGCAACCGTGATACAAGACCATCCCTTGCTTGGAATGCAGAAGGGCTGTGGCTCAGCAGCAGAGCATCTGAATCATAGAATCATAGAGTTGGAAGAGACCACAAGGGCCATCCAGTCCAACCCCCTGCCAAGCAGGAAACACTATCAAAGCATTCCTGACAGATGGCTGTCAAGCCTCCGCTTAAAGACCTCCAAAGAAGGAGACTCCACCACACTCCTTGGCAGCAAATTCCACTGTAGAACAGTTCTTACTGTCAGGAAGTTCTTCCTAATGTTTAGGTGGAATCTTCTTTCTTATAGTTTGAATCCATTGCCCCGTGTCTGCTTCTCTGGAGCAGCAGAAAACAACCTTTCTCCCTCCTCTAGATGAGATCCTTTTATATATTTGAACATGGCTATCATATCACCCCTTAACCTTCTCTTCACCAGATCCCTGGTTAAATCTCTGGCCTCTCCAGGTAGGACTTGAAAAGCCCACTGTCTGAAAGCACAGAGATCCTACCGCCAGTAAGTTTTGCTTTAAGATGTGGATGGAACAGAAATTCACCACCACCCCTGCCTGCGGCACAGTGATATGACAAGGCTGCGCTCGTCAATATTCCCTCACTGACACTACTCTGAAAGGGGTAGCAGGAGTGACGGTGCTATTCATTTTGCCCGTCCCTGGTGTAAGAATACTTCTAATCATGGTGGCTTAAGGCAGCTCAAATATACAGCCATTTAGGTTCTTTTTTTTTTTAAAGGAACACAACCCTGCATGATTCAGATTGTCCTTTCTGCGAGGGGAGGGAGGGGAAAATCACCTGCTCTTTTGATCAATTGGCAGCTTTTCACTTTATTCTTGATTGAAGGCAGAACAAGGAAGAAGAAAAGAGAAAAGCGCCAGTGGAACCACATCCTGAGGATTTCTTTTTATATATAAAAATAAAAAATCCTAGCCCTGCTTGCTTCTTCCAAGTGTATTTAAAGTGGGCCTCCGGGGGACGGAGGATAGAAACACACAGCACGTGACATGGAGGCCAATTTCTTCTGATGGCATGCGATATATACCCAGAGCACAAAGACAAGGAGCGCATAACCAGGGCAGGCTGACACATCGCTGAGCTGCATTGTGATGACTTCTAATTCCACTTGTGTTTAGGAGGCGCCAATCCATCTATCCTTCCCTGTCGCATAGTAATGTGGTGAACTCTGACATGCCTTGCTGAACTTCTTTGAGGAATAATTATAAAGATTTGAAGGAGAGGGAACTGATTACTCACTTCCTTTTTTTGCAGCAAGGGTGACAATAGCTAAACATTAGAGGGCGGGGGGAAATGTTAAGGTCATGAATCTAGAATATCATTACAGGAAAGTTTGGGCAAATAGCTGTACTGGAAAGATTGTCTCGCAAACTTCAAGTAAGGCAGAGGTCAAAGAAACACAGACAAGTTTTTGGAAGGTAGGCATTTGACTGCTAATATTCTAAGTAGCCCGGAATCTGGGAGATCAGTTCCAACTGTATATAAAATGGTTTGTTCTTTTTAAGGGGAAATAACATCAGTTGAAGAAGGGTGAGATGAATTAAGGACAACAAAATGCGAATCTGTTTAATGGAGTTAAGGTTATAGAAAACCATCAACGCTGTAAAGGGGGAAAATAGTATTATCTATTATAGTACAGTGGTACCTCGGGTTAAGAACTTAATTCGTTCTGGAGGTCCGTTCTTAACCTGAAACTGTTCTTAACCTGAAGCACCACTTTAGCTAATGGGGCCTCCTGCTGCCGCTGCGCCGTCAGAGCACGATTTTAATGTATTTTAATATCTGTTGGAGGCCACCCAGAGTGGCTGGGGAGACCCAGCCAGATGGGTGGGGTACAAATAATAAATTATTATTATTATTATTATTATTATTATTATTATTATTATTATTTCTGTTCTTATCCTGAAGCAAAGTTCTTAACCTGAAGTGTTATTTCTGGGTTAGCGGAGTCTGTAACCTGAAGCGTCTGTAACCTGAAGCGTATGTAGTTCAATCATTAAATTAAATAAAAGATTCTTAATTCTACTTGTAGAGTATATTGTGCTTTAAATGTAACTTGAAATTTGAAATACTGTTGGTGGAGGAAGGGGGTAATTTATATCGGTATTTCTACTTCAATCAACATTACTGTTGTAAAACAGTTTGGTATGGAAAATAAATATAATGAAAAGGAAAATAAAAACCTCTGATGTGGAGGGCTGGGACACTGGATTTTAAGCATTTGCCACCCCAAATACATTCGTTTTGCATCAGGCGCCAGACCAGCCTTTCCCAGTGCTTTGGACTCCAACTCCCATCAACCTCAGCCAGCATGCTCAGTGGTCAGGGCTGACTAGATTTGAAGTCCAAAGCATCCAGATGTCTCCCATGAGCCGAGTTGGTGGTGCCTTCTGAAATCTGATGAGTCTTCCCATGTTGTGCATTTGTATGAAGAGGAGTTCCAGTGCAGCTATGTCTGTGCAGCTAAGCCATCCAGAATTCACCATGGCACTAGGGTGTTGCAGTTGCTTGCATATTCCTAATTTGCTGAGAAGTTTGAAACAATAAAAAGAGGAAGTTTATGTGTCCACAAACTCAAAAGTTTATATGTCCCCGGACACCAAGATAAACATTGGGATACTCCATATCATACACCTGCACAATCATAACAATAATGGTTGTAAAAAGTTATCATGCTTCCAGAATACTAATAAATGCATGATGACATTGCATTGTCTACACCAGGCATAGGCAAACTCCGGCTCTCCAGATGTTTGGGACTACAATTCCCATCATCCCTAGCTAACAGGACCAGTGGTCAGGGATGATGGGAATTGTAGTCCCAAACATCTGGTGGGCTGGAGTTTGCTTATGCCTGGTCTACACACACACAGAGAGAGTTGTATTTATTCATTTGGGGTTTTCTTTTCCCCTCAGGCTTCTCTAAATGCAATACTGTACATAAATTCAAACATTTCTGTGCTTAAAATACTTCAGTTTTGTGTGTTTCATCTAATAACTTTTGAATTTGACCAGGAGGAACTGTTCAAGCAGTGATACTGATGTAGAATAAGGTAAAGGTAAAGGGACCATAGCTGTCAACTTTTCCCTTTTCTTGCGAGGAATCCTATTCGGAATAAGGGAATTTCCCTTTTTAAAAAAGGGAAAAGTTGACAGCTATGAAAGGGACCCCTGACCAACTCTGGGGTTGTGGCACTCATCTTGCTTTACTGGCTGAGGGAGCCAGTGTATAGCTTCCAGGTCATGTGTCCAGCATGACTAAGCCACTTCTGGCGAAACCAGAACAGTGCACGGAAACGCCATTTACCTTCCCGCCGGAGCGGTACCTATTTATCTACTTGCACTTTGACGTGCTTTTGAACTCCTAGGTGGGCAGGAGCTGGGACTGAGCAACGGGAGCTCACCCCATCGCAGGGATTCGAACTGCCGACCTTCCGATCAGCAAGCCCTAGGCTCTGTGGTTTAGACCACAGCGCCCCCCGCGTCTCTTACTGATGTAGAATAGAATGTCCCCATTTTCATCTGATGAATGTTGGATGGTATGAAGTGTCTGCATACAACAGTCATACTGGGAGTGGGCCCACTGAAAACAATGCACATGACTAGTATAGGTTCGTTCATCTAAGTGGGTTTACTCTGAGGAGAACTTTGTTGAATGCAACTCTATAACTCCAAAACTAACCCCACATACATGAACTAGCCCCATTGAATTCCACGGGACTTCCTCCCGAGTAGACGTGAGTTAGGCTTGTGCTATAAACTAACTTATCCAGTGTCACATGTGCTGCTGACATTGCAAAATTATAGCAACGTCAACAGTAGAGAGCCAGGATGCTTTAAATGGGCACTTACAAAAAACAACAACAACAACTCAAAGTCAAATTTTATTAAGAGTCTATTAACAACTTGCCATCACCCGCTCATTAGCAGAGACGTGAGACAACAAAGCTATTAAAAATGTATAAAACCAGCAATATGCCTCTCTTCACAGTTTTACAGGCTACTAGTAAGGCCAATAAAACAGAGCGCCAAATTTATTATTTTTATTTTTTATTTTTTAAAAACTAACAACAATCACACAGCAGTTTAAAGACCTGGAGCACCCTTCCCATATTAACCCCTGGCAAATGTTTGGAGTGGGAGAGAAGATATGCACTTATACACATTACAAGTGCTTTCAAGCCAAGAATATCAAAACATTCTGCACTATGAATTAATAAATTACCAAATCAAATTTTTTTTTATTTAATGTACTAATGCAGCCCCTGCTCTCAGGTTTATAATCTAAGAGACACAACAGGAAATGGAAAGAGATTGGGGTGAAGGGGGGGGGAAAGGAAATTTAGGCATCAATGCTATGCCAACTGGTCTTTAATTCAAAAATTGACAGCACAAGGGAGTTGAATTGTTGGGGAAGGGGGTAAAACACTTTTTTTAAAAAAAATTGGTATCTGAAGAAGTGTGCATGCACACGAAAGCTCATACCAAGAACAAACTCAGTTGGTCTCTAAGGTGCTACTGGAAAGAATTTCCTATTTTGTTTAAAAAAAAATTGTGAGAGATGAGGTTAGGAGGGCCATAGGAATCAAATACAGTAAGGTGGCAGTACCTCTGGTTGGGGTGGGGGGAAATATAATGCCCCTTCCGGGGTAATTTGTCCACCTTTGGTTCCCAACTGGCAATCGACTCTCACTTGTGGCTCCTAGAAGCTGTTGGTGTGCGACAGCAGCCACACTCTGGGAAACCTCTTTGACTGGCCAACTAAACCTGATGAGGGTAGCTGATAGGTCTCAAACCCTCAGTAAGTTAGGGACTTCCTCTGCATGTGAAGACACGTTTGGGTGGATTGAGCAGATGAGACCAATAGTGGGTCCAAAGGCCAATAAGCTGATCAACCTTGGAAGGTAGTCCATCTAGGAGAAGGAAAACTCTCACCCTAAACCTCCGCTCCTTGCATGATACCTTCGGGAGAAGGAAAGGCTAAGGAGTACACCCTGCACAAATCCGGAGTGGTGCCTTGTACGCCTCCTTCAGGCAACTCCTGAAGCCAAACTGGTGCAAATGTATTGCTGTGCTTTCCTTTGGACCATATCAGTGAGGCCAAGAGAGGGTCTTGTTGTCTGGGAGCCCAGGACCTCCATACACTGCCCGGGCTTGTGTCCCATGGAGTTCACTTTAGTGCTCCTAACACAGTGGTTTGACTTCATCCGCGGAGGTGCACTCCATGGTTTCTCAAGACAGACAGTCAGATGCCAACAACAACAATACAAGACGCAGATCGCAACTGTTCCTAAAACTATATTGCAATACAAATATTCGCTTGCCAACTTAAAAAGCCAGGCTTGCAAGCAATTCTCATTCTGGTCTGTTCCAGAAGCTCACTGCTGAATTCTCCTTACTTTCAACACCCTTATGTGGCCACACTGCCAATATTCATCTTAAACTGATGGTTCAGGTTATCATGACAGATTATACCACCAGGCTTTCCCTAACCTCAGTAGTTTCTTGTCTGTCTTGCTTCTGCGCCAGACTTCTCTCTCATCTCCTTCTCAGCCAGTGTTTCTCTGTCATCTTCATTCTTGATTTCCTCTTCTCTTCCAAAGTCTCTCAACAGAATAGGCCTACTAGCAAGCCTATCCTTCAACCAATCAGATTTGAATTGGCACAGAATTCTCCCCCTCCACTTCTCCCATCCAGTGAGTGACCATGAATTGCTACCCAGCAAGCCAATCAGATGTGATTTTAGACTCCTCTCAGTATTTTAAAGAATCCAGTTTTCCTCAGACCAGTCTTACGTTAGTAAATAACAGCTATCTGTCAGCCACCAACTGATACTTAATATTTCAAATTTACATGACCCCATATATACACATACATTATATCTAAACCAAACCCTGTTCTAGTAAACACGTTTTAAAAAGTGATTTCTCCACACTGATTATTAACATTATTAAAGAGCGAGGGGAGACCCCAGTGTCTCCAAGCCGAGATATGAGAGCCCCATCTGTATTGGCATTCTGCTGGCTTTTGAAGACGCACCTGTTCACACAGGTATTCCCTTGATCTCTCCTGTTTGCATTACTGTGTTTTAATGCAGTTGTCTTTTTGTGTATGTTAACTATGGATCTTTATATTTTAAGTACTTTTATGAGATTGTTTTACTGTGTATTTTAATTATGGGTGCTTATGCTCTGCACAATAGGATTTTTTTACTTTAAAACCACTGAGAAGCCTACTTTGGTATTGAGCATTATACTGATAAACAATTAGCACAGGCCTCAGGGTGCTGGCAAAGACCCACATAGTTAAGTCCCAGTTTAACCCAGTGGGTTAACCTATTGGGTTTTCTGAAGTAGGATGACAATCTCTTATTTCTTGTGGATCAGGGCAACATGTGACACTGAAGGAGCGTGTGGCCTTTTGCCTCAGCACTGAGGCAAGCCTCTCCTACCAGAGGAGAGAAAAAAACAGGCAAATGCTGGTATAGGAACTGAACTCAGCTATACATCACTGTCGGCAGCAATTTGCACCAGGGCATGGAGCTCTCATAGGCGTGTTATTGGCTGGATGGTGCAGTGCTCCTCGCCATATATTACTAGTGCCTGCTTGGGGGGGGGGGATTGTTCAGACATAAGTGGGCCAGCAGCAAGTAATTGATGCCCAAGGTGGAGTTCATCTCATTTTTCTTTCTCTGGTGCACACATTCACTTGCAAATCTCTCTTCTGTTTTAGAGTAAATACCACGATGAGTGCAATGTATCTGAAGGGGTGACATCATGGAGGAACAATGCTGCAGTCACATCATTGATGAACAGAGAAGAAGGTGAGGATGCATACTGAAAGCAGCCTTCCCCAAACTGGTGCCCTCCAGATGTTTTGGACTACAGCTCCCACCAGCCCCAGCCAGCAGTGGACCCGAAGAGAGCAAATATTGGGGGAGGGTGCTCTTTTAGGCCAGTACCCAAGTACCAAATGGATCCCAAGCCATTTAGGGCTTATTACACCAGTGTCAACACTTTGACTTAGGCCTGCTAGGTCACTGGAAGCCTGTGCAGTTCTTTCATGACTGGCAACTCGTGGTCCAGTCGGGTTGCCCACATTCCTACCTAATACAGTGGTACCTCTGGTTACATACTTAATTCGTTCCGGAGGTCCTTTCTTAACCTGAAACGGTGATAGCAGCAACCACTTCTGAACCAAAATAGATTGGTTAGGTGCTGTTTGTGAAACTGCAATGCTTAAGTGTCCAAAGTGTGTTTGAAAGGGATGAAAATGGTGAAAAAAAACTAGACGTGGCCACATCCCTGCAACCTTGTTGGTCAGGCACTCAATAACTCCTTGCAGCTCCATCCAGTCTATTGAGTACCAGTCACCACTGGCAAACCTAACCCCCCCCCCCAATAATGAGGGTCAGGAGTGCAGCTCTCTCTCTCTTTCATACATACCAAGTGTGTACATTGTTATAGATTTTGCAATTCACAAAGCAGTAGGCACTAATCAATGGGTCGAAATCTACAAGCCTTTCTTTAACTGCACCCGTGAACTCAGTTTTATAGAAGCTGCTGTATGGATTTCCCCCTATCTCAGCCAATAGACTGGCTCTGTCTGTCCGCTCTTCTTATATCATCATAAGTGTGTGTGTGTGTGTGTGTGTGTGTGTGTGAAAACAGCTAAGCATTTTAATCCAGTGCGGGTGCCCAGCTGGAGTGCATTGATCCAAACTGTTGGCCAGTCGCTAGCAGGCAGAAAGCCATCCTGGCCTGACAGTGAACTATTAAGGGAGATGCCTTTGAGGCTTCTGGCTCCGAGTGGCACATCAGTAAATCCCAGCTCATTGGATCAGTTCTGCAGCAGAGTAACCGATCATGCAACAACAACTTCCCATCACTGGGAACACTATTGCCAAGCAACTGGTGGGGTGGAGGAGTTTGACTATTGGCAAGGCAGAGGCTGCCAGTGCATTGGAAATTCATTTAGGGAAGGGCCGTAGCTCACTGACAGAGCATTTGCCCTGCGTGCAGAAGGTCCCAGGTTCAATTTCTGGTATCTCCAGGTAAGGCTGGGAGATACCTCTGAAATGCTGGAGAGCCACTGCCAGTCAGTGTAAACAATATGAGCTAAAAGGACAATTGTTCTGAATTGGTGTGGCCCTGATCCAACCTGGATCTGGGCTTCAAATTGAATTGGTGGCCTTGCACAGTGTTTAATTAGAATTGGGAGTAGGGGAGAAGAAGATGCAGATTGGCCAAGGAAGACTCTCAATGCTGATTGGTTTGTACAGGTCAGGTGATTCCTCCCCAACTTCCACAGCAGATCTGCCCCATCTTCTCAGCAACTCAGAAGTTTGCTCTTGCAGCTTGAAGGATTTCTTTGCTCCCCACTCCCTTGCATGGCAATCAGGTCTGGCACTGAGTCTCCACCACTTGAGAAATAGCTGAGTGAATCGTCCCTTAAGTACAGGAGGTGACTTGATGCCACCACTAAAGTTTTATGGAGCATCAAAGTCCGGGGGGGAGTTAGGATTTTTCTTGCAGGCACACAGTTAGTCACCGGTTCGCTTTAGGGCCGAGCTCAAAGAGAGTTATTCTCCTTGCAGGCTGGGTTTCAGGCTGCTCAATCATTCCTTGCCAGCAAGATGCAGACATAGAGCCACGATCCTCAGAGAAGGATCATCAATACTGCAGTAGTAATATAACCTTCAGCTTTCTCTAAGCCTCTAGTCAATCACCTGTCAGTGGAACCCATTTATCCAGGGATGCAAGGGAGGGGTGCTGGGTGGGGGATGCGATACTTTTCCAGAACACCTCTTGCCTCCACTTACATGATGTTCGCTGCTGCTTTTTGCTGCCTGTCTCCCTCTCCTGAGTCCTCCTCCTGCCTGGTGGTACGGAGGTTGGAGAATTGCAACGGAAATGGAAGCCGGAGAAGAAATTGCTGGTTCTCACCCTATTCATCCTATGAATACGATTGGCTGTTCTTCTTTTCAGTCCACACACACACACACACACACACTTGATTACCTCCCCCACCCCCAATTGCATTGCGTTTTGTTTGCATTGAAATGTAATGTAGTAACAATATAATTAACACAATTTTGCCATAGTGGACAGCGTGACAAACAATGTAGTTTTGTGCGGAAGACGAACCGTAGCAGAAAGGAACCAGCGTCGCATGTGATGACTACAGTGAGAAATGGAAATCAATACCTTCTGACATCCTTGTGTGGTGGAGAATACTTCATTGTTGGAGTAAGATTCATTGCCAGTCCAGTTGGCTTCTGTAGGTGGAAGAGGAGAGTAGCATCATGCACTTTGCTTCAGGGAGTCAAATGTCTTGGGCTTGCCACATGTCTGCTTGTTGTCCTAAGGCACAGCTGCTCCTCTTGAGATAGAAAAAAATCTGGCTCAGTCCAGAGCCCTTTAGAAGAAATAGAATAAACATACAGATTCACTTCCTCACCTCTTGACCTTGCAACACTCAATGATAATGAAGGGGGGGGGTAGGACAGTGGGGAAGGAGGCCAACAGTAGGTGGTGCTAGAGCCTATGATAGGTGGAGCCCACTGTTTCTAGTTTTGCTCCCCATCCTCTTCCTGCCTGCTGAATTCTGAAAGGGCAGCACAGAGATGACAGGGGAGGAGGAAGGCAACCAGTAGCCCCCTCCAGACTGGTTGTAAGTAAGAAGGCATGCAACTGGTAGCTGACTGAGGGCAGGCTGAGTTGGGTGGGACATTGCCCCCCCTTGCCCTAACAGAGGAGCTTCCCATGGCTTGCAAAGCTTTGCACACATTAAGTCCTGCTCAGCACCTGCTGAGTGGATAGGGAAATCCTTCACTTCTTCTCTTCTCCTGAGCCTCCTGCCAAGTTAACTCCACATCCAGAACCATCAGCTTTGGGCCTGTCTACTCAGCCCCTACTGCTTAGTAATTTTCCTTTGGCAGCTAGAAAATTATGAAGAATTACCATGGCCTGCTCATGAGAGAGAGAGAGAGAGAGAGAGAGAGAGAGAGAGAGAGAGAGAGAGAGAGAATCACTAGGTCAGACCTGCTCATATTTCAGAGATAGGAAGACGAACACACAGGCACACATACCTTGGGCACATCACTACAGCTGAAAATATACATTTTGTTTTCTGCAGCATTCAGAGGTTCCAGACCTATCCAGTTTGCTCACTGCTCCTACATATCATTGTACCAAACACTCTGGCTATTTGTATTATGGATCTAGCGCTGAGGTTGGCAAGGTTTACCTTGCCTGGGCTGGTTCACTGCAGCGGAGATCCCTCTGTGGGCCAGATCATGTGTGTGCCCACAATTTCCGGCATCTGTGCAGACACGATTTCTGTCACTGTGGTTTAGTGCAGCACACAGGGACTCGCCAATCGGGCGGCTCAGTTCGGTGGGCGGCTCGTGGGCCTGTTAAACGACCCCCGTGGGCCGCTTGTGGCCCATGGGCCTTAGGTTGCCGACCCCTGATCTAGCGCCATGGAATAGTAGAACTGTAGGGTTGGAAGGAACCCCAAGGGTCATCTAGTCCACCCCCACAATGCAGGATTTTTTTTTGCTCAACATGGGGCTCGAACCCACGATCCTGAGGTTAAGAGTCTCATGTTCTACTGACTGAGCTATCCTGTTGCAAAAAAACTCTGCATATGGGCAGCCCTTCAGACCCACTGCCTTCTATCACTGTTTCCAGTGGCAATAATGAAAATGCATGTGTTCTGCTTGCTCCTCCCTCCCACCCCCTCCATGTATTTTGGGGACATTTTTAGATTGCAAAGATGCTCCGACTAAACGTTTTCACATCCAGCTAATGATGTGTTTCACTAAAAAGCGTCACAAGAAAGAAAACACTAAACTTTGTGTCCTCAGTACTACCGGTGACCTTACAAATGAATTGAGGGCAACCCAGCCTGTGTTCCTTAGCCTCAGGCGCTCCTACTCAGAAGTATGTCCTGCATTGCAAAGGGCTGGACTAGATGACATTTTGGATCCCTTCCAACTCTACAGTTTTTTGATTTTATGATTAAATGTAAAGGGACTTCCTCCCAGGTAAACCCACCCAGGAAAGAGAGAATATTGTACCAGGGAATGAACAGCAGCAATGACAAAGAGACAGGCTGAGACTGGCTGCAGCGGGTGCTGCCAGCAGCAGCTCTAGGGAGGATTGTAGAGAAAGGGGGGGGAAATAGGATAGCCCCAAAACTGTGATATGGCAAATGCACGCTGCCAGGCAAATCACCACGTAATCTGTTCTGAAACCTTACCATTTTACTGCCAGTTAGAAGAAAGCTGGATGTTAGCCATGCAAAAATCATCTGATCAGTATAAATTTCACATGGTTCATCCAAAAGAAAATATAAGAGAGCAAGTGAAAAGCAAGGTGCTTTTTCATACGGTGCCAGGCTGATATCCTACAGGAGCGGTGTTTTTTTAAAAAAACAGTTCCTTGTTGCAACTGGAGTCCCAGCGGGCACAGGCAACAACCAGCAGGGGGCAGCAGAGGCCAATGATAAGGTTTGTGCACAGCCCTCCAAATAAATGCTCAGTGCCTCATCTCTCCCCCCCCCCAACCCTGTGCCATTAGCTGACAAATGCCATTCCTGCAGAAAAACAGCAGCTTCAATCCTTCACCTATTTTAACTTGGGTTTATAATAAATGTCCCAACTGGATTTTAAAAGGGGCTGCTGCTGCATAAACTGTGCTATGCCTCTGCAGGAGTCGTAGCTGGCAGAGGCGGAATGGATAATCTTGCCAGCTGCAGAGTAGGAGGATCAACAGGAATCACTTTTTTCCCCCCTTGGGGTCAAAGTAAAGACAAACAGGGCACTTACAAGAGGCAGATGGACTAACCATGAGCTGGATGATCTCCAAACCAACGTTTTGTTGGTTGGGAGCGTAAACAAAGTAAATAAATAAATAAATAAATAATAAAGCAAATAAAAAGAAAATTCCCTGTATGATTAAAATCCAGGTTTAGGGCAAGCATTCTTTGGTGAGAGAACCCCAGCAGAGATTTTAGATCACAAAACATGCAGCAAAGTAAAATGTCCACCCCTGCCTTAACAGGTGTGTGTATTGCCTTGTTGAGATGTGACTGAAGAATACCTAGAAGTTGCAGCCTTCAGCAGCCCAGGTGACAGCCATTTCTAGCCATTGCCAGAAGTCCCAGAGCTTGCACGTCACTCCAGTCTTGACGATCATCTTTAAGTCTGGATGTCGTTACCAAAAATGGAGGTTTTTCCCATTCATTGCCAGAAGTTCAAGGGTTGTATTTATTTATTCTCACTTCATTTATGGATCGCTTCCTCTGAAACATCCTGAGGTGATTGACAATGAAAATATATCTCCGCACATGAAAATATACCACACACACACAAAATTTTAAATCCAATACAGATGTAGTCTGGGATATGAATCTTCAAAGACTGGTGAGAAGGCACCAAAAAGGCAACAGAGATGGCACATGTCTGATATGTAATGAGAGTTCACTAAATGCTTGGTAGCTACATCATGTGGAATGGACCTCCTGGTGGGATGATATCTGCAGGGTGCCCTCTCCTGCAAAACACAATGCTGGATTTGGTATATAAGATGCAAGGTCATCTTTCAGGTGTGCCACTTTAGTCTTTTAACTGTGAAGAAGAAGAAGAAGAAGAAGAAGAAGAAGAAGAGTTTGGATTTGATATCCCGCTTTTCACTACCCAAAGGAGTCTCAAAGCGGCTAACATTCTCCTTTCCCTTCCTCCCCCACAACAAACACTCTGTGAGGTGAGTGGGGCTGAGAGACTTCAAAGAAGTGTGACTAGCCCAAGGTCACCCAGCAGCTGCATGTGGAGGAGCGGAGACACGAACCCGGTTCCCCAGATAACGAGTCTACCGCTCTTAACCACTACACCACACTGGCTGTGACCTATGGTAGCTTCGTCAGACAAACCACATAGAATTGGCTCCAGGCAGTCCACATCCCTTGCTCCTAAGCTGTTTATTCTCAACATTGCAAGGTATAAATCCTTTTCTTTTCTCCACCTCTGGATATCCCACTCCCTTCATTCTTTTTGCCCCCAGGATTCCCCCTAACCCATTGAGCTTGTCAAGGAGTTACAGCCATGGATAATAATCTGCATGATTTTTTTTTTTTAAATATGGGCACTTGGGCAGGAGTCAGCCATCATGATTTGAATTGCACTTAGGCTGATAAGAAGATAGGAATGCTGGGAGAAATTTGATTCAGTTCACATTGAAACTGTTATGGTTTGCTAGCTGAACAGCAGCCTGGAGAAGGTGGAGTGACTCCACCTGTGGCTGATCAACCTTTAAGGACACAGAGGAGAAGGCACTGATGAGAACCAGCTGGCTCCAGCCTGCTTAAGTAGAGCTCTCAGCAGCACTGAGTGTTTGTACTACTACAATGTTTGTAGTTCCTGGTCCTACCTTGATGCTTCCTGCTTGTTTTGACTCTTGACCCCTATGATCATTGGATTCCCTGGCCCCTGGGCTGCCTGACCAAGTGGACTGCTGTTCGTCTGAGCCTGGGACTGGACCTGACTTGGGACGCTGACTCTGCCTCCAGGCAAGTACATCTCTGAGACTCTTTTGGTTAGCTGGCCACTGAGCTCTGTGTGTTGTAGCTCAGCAATGAGATTACAGCAACCTACCTCTTCCACAACTTTCTGAAACAATACCCAAACTGATAAGTGGCCATCCTTCTTTGAATTTTGCAGTGCCGCCCAAGTGAAAATAACACACCAATTGCATTATATTGGGGGAGGGAGCTGCTTTGCAAACAGGTGCAACTTAGGAGAAATCCAAAGTAAAACACTGATGAATTTTCTTGAAATTTAAAAACAAACAAAGCAATAGCCACAAACTGATGTGGAGAACTGAACTTAAGGTTGGAAAAATGAGAAACCGAGATACTGTAACTGATATGTTTGGCCATTTGTAAACTGTAGGAAGCCAGGCTTCTCCAGCACCTGGCCTTGCATAGCCTTCTTTTGGTGACAGGACAGTTGCAGGAGCTCTCTCTGTATCAGGCATGGCCAAACTTGGCCCTCCAGCTGTTTTGGGACTACAACTCCCATCATCCCTAGCTAACAGGACCAGTGGTCAGGGATGATGGGAATTTTAGTCCCAAAACAACTGGAGAGCTAAGATTGGCCATGCCTGCTCTATATCCTCCTCAGAGGTGGTGCTTTGTGTTCGTCCTCCAGCATGAGGGTCAGCTGGCATCCATGACTTGTGTCAATGGTTATCTCCAGAAGTCAAAGACTGGGCTGTCATATGCACTTTAAAATTGGTCTCTAGTTTTTGTGGCTGTGGACGTAATGAACTGTTAAAGTATGAAAATGTCTCATTAAAAAGTAAAACTAAACCCAACTACTACTGTAGAGGTTTTTGATAGGCAGACTCTGAACTGAGAGCAGTTAAATATGCAAAGTTGCCCAGAGACCTTTTGATTCTTTGCCTACCAAACAGCTCTGGTTCGAAGTTACTTTTCCAGCTTCTGTTCCCCTTACCCCACCCCACCCTCAGTTCCCTTGTCAGAGAGAAAGCGAGATGATCCAATCGTTCTTTGGCTTCCCATCCTCCCAGATCACTGTCAGCCACAATGCCAATGCTAACTCAATGGATATGTATACTTTCTTTTATATTAAAAATATTTTTTTCCATATTTAGCTCTGGTGCTGTCTTCACACTGAGAGCTGAGATGGTAGAATCATAATAATTTAAAAACCACCTTCATTCCGTGGACCTCCCCCCCACCTTCTAGTCCAGGGTGTGTCCAAACTGCCACTCTTTTGGGGTGGCATTCAATAACATACAGGCAAATTCATGTTACGCGATTATGGTTGATTGAGAGGCCCTTTGCAACAAACCTGCTTCCCTGAAAGATCAGCTGTTTTTGTGATAAGGAAAATGATGGGTGAAGTGCAGAATAACATTTGTCTAAAGCAATGGCACCTCACCTCCTTGCAAACAAGTCCAGATGGAAGGCCCCTAAATTGGTTCTCTGGAAAAGCCCCAGTTCTTCAAGCTTTGCACTGAGGAAAATGGTTATGGATTTTTCTTGATAAGCTCGCGGAACAACATCAGGTTTGCAGGGTTTGACCTGAGGTTTCTTCATCTCAGTCTCTTTCTTCTCAGAGCTCTGATTCCTATGGATGGTGGTTTATTATTATTATTATTATTATTATTATTATTATTATTATTATTATTATTTTATTATTTATGCATTCATGGTTATTTGCACTCATGATGGCATCAGGGTCTTTATGTGCAATTCCGCGTTCAATACTTTCAAAAGGTCCCTCCTGAACCATACATTCAAAGCACTCTTGCGCCACATTTAACAGTCGTGGCTTCCTCGAAAACATCCTGGAAACTGTAGTTTAAGGGCAGGGAGTTGTCAGGAGACCACCTACTGTACT
The DNA here is from genome assembly GCF_009819535.1 of Lacerta agilis. Taxonomy (NCBI): domain Eukaryota; kingdom Metazoa; phylum Chordata; class Lepidosauria; order Squamata; family Lacertidae; genus Lacerta; species Lacerta agilis. The sequence continues at coordinate 56,535,492 of NC_046319.1, forward strand.
GTATTCCACTCACAGAGCTACAGTTCCCATAGTTCCCTAGGAAGAGAGATAGATTGTTAAACTACTCTGTAAATTGTAGCTCTGTGAGAGGAGTGGGGTCTCCTAATAACTCGCATAATCCTTAACAAACTACAGTTCCCAGGATTTTTTCCGGGGAAGCCATGGCTGTTAAAGTGGTATAGCCGTAATTTAAATGTAACAAAAAGTTACATTTGTGGGCTCGAAGAGTTAACAGTGTCCTGGAAAAAAACACCTCAAATACGGATCCAGAATTGCCCTTCACAGTCACTTATGGACTTAGACTCATTGTTAAAACCGTGTTTATGGAAGACAATCTTACTCGGCTACGAGTGATCAGCAAAGAAGAAGACATTAGGCACATTTTCCTTTTGGCTGCCACATTCCCCCCACCCCACCCCCCCATCCCTGAACTTTAATATATGTTGTGCACAAATCGATCCTTAAAATCTCTAATACAAAACAGATCTTATTCTATCTACTGGCTTTTAAAAAGTGTGTCTGTTTTCCGATGGAGGGATATCATATTGGATACATGTGCACAATAATATGCACTTTGGAATATTTCCCTGAAAATATAAATAGAATAAAATAAATATTGGATACAACTGAACAGCAACACAGGTTCAACAAGTTGTTCTGTGTGTCTCTCTGTGTGTACACATGCACATCCTATCTGATAACAAGAGAACAAGATGGTTTAGTGATTGGCCTAATAGTTGCTCTGCAGTACACAGGCAATGACAGGCAGTTCCCCCAATCACCCTTCCTTCTGAGTTTTACAAGGGACAACACTGAGACTAAGGGGGAGGAGGAAGACAGGCAGTGCCACCCCAAGGACCGGTTGGGAGTAATAAGGCAGGCAGGATGGGGCTGGCTGGTGGCAGACTGAAGTTGGTGGGGCAGTGCCCCATTTGCCCCAAAGGACCAGGCACAACTGCTATGCAGAGAATGCTGCTTGCTGCATCCTTCAGAGATTTGGGCTTCTGGGTGACCACTTCTTGGCCCTCCAGGATCAAACAAAATATCCTTCCTGTTCTGTCTCTTTTTCACATACCAAAGGCATTACTTACAAGGCAAAAATAAAAGTTACACAAGTCCCACTGGAAAAAAGAGAAAAAGCTATTGGCTTACAGTTACTCCAGTTACTTAAGGATGAGCTAAGATGCTAAACAACATGACTGAACTGGTTTCCTGGCATCCTAAAGCAAGAGAGAAGGGGAAGAGAAAGGGAGAGGGGCAAAGCTTTCTAAACTGTGTGCCGCGACACGTTAGTGTGTTGGCTGCAGTGTGCAGGTGTGTCGTGCAAACGCTCTCCATGCTCCTCCCGGGGCTGGAAAGGGATTGGTAGTTTAACCTCCGGTTTGCGAGTAAAACTGAATTAAAGGTAAAGGGACCCCTGACCGTTAGGTCCAGTCACGGATGACTCTGGGGTTGTGGCGCTCATCTCGCTTTACTGGCCGAGGGAGCTGGCGTTTGTCCACAGACAGCTTCTGGGTCATGCGGCCATCATGACTAAGCCGCTTCTGGAGAACCAGAGCAGTGCACAGAAACGCCGTGAATTACTGAATTACTGTGTCGCAATACGATGCATGTCTAAAAAGTGTGTCCCCAGCATGAAAAAGTCTGGAAAGCTCTGACTGGGGGGTTTACTGTGAAACCCAAAGTGTATTTCCCCTTGCTATCTGTTGTCTCAACCCAGCCCTCTAGTGACTGGAGGCAAGGAAGGTTGCTTATACCCAGCAAAATGTCCCCCATCCTGGCAAAGTCTAGACAAGAAAGTGCCTTCTGCAGATAACTGTGTTTAAATTGTCCCCAGAACAAGGAGGGGACTTTTAGAAACTAGGTGTTACATCTCTCGCTGCCATGAACATGTGGAATCCTCCCCCCCTCCCTTAATCACAGCAAAGGGCTCATTCAAAAGCAGGCAGCAAAGCGAAAGCTGCAGGGATGAAGGGCTGTGACGTCTCATCAAGCAGCTGCCCCTTGGTGACATGCTAGACAGGGCTCTGCAGCTTGTCTGTCAGCAATCATAATTCACCAGGATTCTGCAGTAGCTTTTAAAAAAGTGTGTCAAATGGGAACGTTATTGATCAGCTGCACCGGCAAATGAAGATAGCATCTTGGAGAGAGTGGTGCCCGAGGGAAGTGCCCTGTCCAATTGTTCTTATTCTTAAATAACAGAGTTGGTGGAGGGGGGGATTAAGTTAAGCATCACAACGGGCTACCTCATCTTGCTTCCTCAGCTTTCTTCCGCTGCTGCTTCTTGGTAGGGATGGGCAAATTTGTCAGTTTCAGTTTCTCTGCCTTTCTCATTGTTCCAACCTTAAATTCAGTTCTCCACATTTCCACATCATTTTGCAGTGCTTTTGTTTTTTCAAAAAGTTGTCATGAAAATTCATAGTGTGAATTTCTCCTAATATACACATTTTTGCAAAGCAAATATCCCTAATCTGATGCATTTGCATGTTACTTACACACACACACACACACACACACACACACACACTTACTTTACCACCGTGTATGCATATTTGTACACCCTACTTGCCTGGCAAACTGCATTGCAATATTCTGAGTATTTCAAATTTTGGAAGTTTGCTGTGTTTCAGTTTGACTGTTGTTTCAGAAATGTCGAATTAGGGTGGACTTCAGCTCTTTGTGAACAAACATAGAATTAAACATTTTTTGTTTTGTTTTTTTCCTCCATGCTTATTTCCATGCTTATTACATACAAGAAAAACAATACCGAAATGGGGTACAACTTAAGAGGGGAGGGAAAAGGAAAGAAAATAAAATTTACACAATCTGTTAATAAGATAAAAATTATGACAAAAAAATTGTGATTGCAATTTCATGTTACAAAAATAAAAATAAAAATCTCTATCTTTTATACCCGACCTCCCATTTATTCCTTAATTCTTTTTCATAGATTTACTGCCATATCAAAATACTATTTTTTATATTAACATTTTCACACTTTATAATAATAATAATAATAATTTATTATTTATACCCCGCCCATCTGGCCGGGTCTCCCCAGCCACTCTGGGCGGCCTCCAACAAATATCAAAATACAATACAGAGTCACAAATTAAAAACTTCCCTAAACAGGGCTGCCTTTAGGTGTTTTCTGAATGTCAGGTAGTTGTTTATTCCCTTGACTTCTGACGGGAGGGCGTTCCACAGGGCGGGCGCCACTACCGAGAAGGCCCTCTGCCTGGTTCCCTGTAGTTTTGCATCTCGCAGTGAGGGAACCGCCAGAAGGCCCTCGGCGCTGGATCTCAGTGTCCGGGCTGAATGATGGGGGTGGAGACGCTCCTTCAGGTATACAGGACCGAGGCCGTTTAGGGCTTTAAAGGTCAACACCAACACTTTGAATTGTGTTCGGAAACGTACTGGGAGCCAATGCAGATCTCTCAGGACCGGTGTTATGTGGTCCCGGCGGCCACTCCCAGTCACCAGTCTAGCTGCCGCATTCTGGATTAATTGCAGTTTCCGGGTCACCTTCAAAGGTAGCCCCATGTAGAGCGCATTGCAGTAGTCCAAGCGGGAGATAACCAGAGCATGCACCACTCTGACAAGACAGTCTGCGGGCAGGTAGGGTCTCAGCCTGCGTACCAGATGGAGCTGGTAGACAGCCGCCCTGGACACAGAATTAACCTGCGCTTCCATGGACAGCTGTGAGTCCAAAATGACTCCCAGGCTGCGCACCTGGTCCTTCAGGGGCACAGTTACCCCATTCAGGACCAGGGAGTCCCCCACACCCGCCCGCCTCCTGTCCCCCAAAAACAGTACTTCTGTCTTGTCAGGATTCAACCTCAATCTGTTAGCCGCCATCCATCCTCCAACAGCCTCCAGGCACTCACACAGGACCTTCACCGCCTTCACTGGTTCTGATTTAAAAGAGAGGTAGAGCTGGGTGTCATCTGCATATTGATGAACACCCAACCCAAACCCCCTGATGATCTCTCCCAGCGGCTTCATATAGATATTAAAAAGCATGGGGGAGAGGACAGAACCCTGAGGCACCCCACAAGTGAGAGCCCAGGGGTCTGAACACTCATCCCCCACCACCACTTTCTGAACACGGCCCAGGAGGAAAGAGCGGAACCACTGTATAACAGTGCCCCCAGCTCCCAACCCCTCTAGCCGGTCCAGAAGGATGTTATGGTCGATGGTGTCAAAGGCTGCTGAGAGATCCAGCAGAACCAGGAAACAGCTCTCACCTTTGTCCCTAGCCCGCCGGAGATCATCAACCAGCGCGACCAAGGCAGTTTCAGTCCCATGATGAGGCCTGAATCCTGATTGGAAGGGATCCAAATGGTCCGCATCTTCCAGGCGTGCTTGGAGTTGTTCAGCAACCACCCGCTCAATCACCTTGCCCAAGAATGGTAAATTTGAGACTGGGCGATAGTTGGCCATATTGGCCGGGTCTAGAGATGTTTTTTTAAGAAGCGGTTTAATGACCGCCTCTTTCAGCGGGTCTGGAAAGATTCCCTCGCCGAGGGAAGCATTCACCACCGCGCAGAGCCCATCGCCCAGCCCTTCCCGGCTAGCTTTTATAAGCCAGGATGGGCAAGGATCTAGGAGACAGGTGGTCGGTTTCACTCGTCCAAGCAGCCTGTCCACATCCTCGGAGGTAACAGATTGGAATTGATCCCATGAAACATGACTAGACAGGGCTCTAGCACTCTCCCGCCCCGGCCCTGCTCCCACGGTGGAGTCTACCTCCTTCTGAATCTGAGCGACTTTATCTGCAAAAAACTTTGCAAAAGCATTGCAGGAGATCTTGGGGTCCCTACCAGACCCCGGTGACAAAGGTGGTTCTGCTAGGTTGCGAACCACCTGGAAGAGTCTCCTGCTGCTGTTTTCTGCAGATGCAATAGAAACAGCGAAGAAGGTCCTCTTCGCTGTCGCCATTGCCACTTGGTAGGCTCGAAGTTGAGCTCTAGCCCGTGTCCGGTCTGATTCAGAATGAGTTTTCCGCCACCGGCGCTCTAGCCGTCTCAGCGACTGTTTCATCGCCCTCAGCTCCGGGGAAAACCACGGAGCTGTCCGGGCTCCATGCAATCGGAGAGGACGCTTCGGAGCCAGACAGTCAATAGCCCTGGTTAACTCCGCATTCCAGCGGGCCACCAGGGAATCAACTGAAAGGCCATCAGCATGGGATAATGCATCCCCTACCACTCTCTGGAAGCCAATTGGATCCATTAAGTAGCGGGGGCGGACCATCTGAATCGGTCCCACCTCCCTGCAGAGGGGAAGGGTCGCAGAGAAGTCCAGTTGCACCAGGAAGTGATCTGACCATGGCACTTCTTTTGTTTCACTTTTACTTAGTGTCAGATCACCAACATCCATAGAGGTAAACACCAGGTCTAAGGCATGTCCGCGGCTATGAGTTGGACCAGACTTATTCAGGGACAGCCCCATGGAGGCCATGCTTTCCACGAAGTCCCGAGCGGCCCCTTGTAAGGTCGTGTCGGCATGGATGTTAAAATCCCCTAAGACAACCAAACTAGGTGTCTCCAGGAGCATATCCGCCACGACCTGAAGCAGCTCGGGCAGGGAATCCTTGGTGCAGCGGGGAGGTCGGTACACCAAAAGGAATCCTGTACTGCCCCTATTGCCCAACTTCCAGAACATGCACTCAGAAAACTGGGTCTTCCCAATAGGACGCCTGGTGCAAACTAATGACTTCCTAAAAATCACTGCAACCCCCCCTCCCCGCCCAGATGGCCTGGGTTGCTGTGCGTAAGAGAAACCTGGTGGACAAGCAGCGGCAAGGACAGGCCCATCTGCTTCATCCAACCAAGTCTCTGTTACACATGCCAGGTCAAATCCTCCATCCACAATCAAGTCGTGGATGGCAGTGGTTTTGTTAATCATTGACCTGGCATTACACAGCAACACTTTCAGGTCATGTGGGTATCCCCTGCTGATTCCAGTATCCATCCGGTCAGGACCAGACCTGGAGGCAGGGATAGTCTTCAGACAACGACTAAACCTGCCTCCTCGGTAATGACATGGTCTGGTCTTAGCGTGACTCCTCCTCCTGCCCATGATCACTGAGATCGGGTGTCTTTCCAAGACTACCCCCCCTGTGGAACATTTATAAATGTTAATATTATATAAGCAGTTAATAAAAACTGCTGGGATCACTCAAAAGCTGCTACAGATTTTAACATGGTATATTTTTGTTCAAGATATGTTCTGAAGGCCTCCCATTCTGATACAAATTCAAGAATTAAACATTTTGGCAGAGTAGGCGTGTCAGGCCTATGGGAGGATTAGGAAGTAAAGCACTTGTTCCTTGCAAAAACATGAGATGAACCACGCCTGCATATTTTGCCTTATATCTCAGTTTCTATAAATGCTACAGACTTCCCCCCTTTCTTAAAAAAAATAATAATATATGAAAGTTGGGAGCAGCAGCCCATGTAGAGGTCTCCTTTCAGTGGAAAAACTGTAGGAGATTTATTGATTAAGAGATGGCTTAGATAGTGTGTGGGAAATAGCCCTGTCAGAAGAAGAAGAAAAAACCTTATGCAACTTAGTAGGGTGATACAGGGGCAGTCTAGGAAAGGTAAATTTGATAATCTTTGGTTCCCCCTGATACATTAATACAGCTTTACCTTGATTTCCCTCTACAGTCATGCAAGTTTCACTGTATGTACAGCAAAGCGTATCTATGACATTGGTCCCCCTCATTGTTTCTCTGTCTGTAGGTAGGGCATAATCTGATAATTGTTATTGTGTAGCATGTTTCCCCGTCCTTATTTCATATTGTGGTGTCCACCTCTGGTTCTTCACTACTTGTTACACGTTTCTTCAATTATGAAAGCATAAAGAAATACTTTATTTTTTAAAAAAAATGAAAGCAGGGAATCCAGAGATTATGGTTTATCTGGGTGAGATGGGTGCTGCCCCCCCCCATTGCCCTTTGGGTGCCTATGGTCAGGCCCTCTTTAAAAAGATTTGTCTTAAAGATATGTACATACTAACACATAACCATGTAAAGAGTAACAGAACCATGCACACATGGCATATTCTGTATAAAAGGTAAATTGCAGAAATGGAGTTACATATATAAATCCTTCTAAGACGAGTCTATGAGATGGAGTGCTTATGTGAATCGATCTGTTTTTTGCCATCTTGTCTAGAAATAAGTGCAAACAAACCCATAAGGCAGAGATGAAGATAGGACCAAAGGACCACATTCTGGATTCTTCATCCCCAGCTCTGGATAATTCTGCCCCACATTTTCCGTGAGAGCACATAAGTGCTGACCCAGCCACTTCCCTCTTTCCTTTTGAAGAGAGGGGGTGGGGAGAGTGAAAATGAACAAACCTCACTTTTAAAAAAATCTTGCCACTCTAAATAATGATTATGGATCCTTCTGCATGTAACAGCAAATTAAGAAGTATTATTATCACAGGCCAGTGACTTATTTAGAGTCTAGATTCAATTAACTTATACCTCGTTTACCATTTGGAAGGTGTAAAAATACCTTTTGTTGACGTTAACAAGACACTCCATTATGGAACTTGACAGTACAATGGAAAGGAAAGAGAATATAGTTTTTAAAAAGGCTTCAGAAATGCAAATACAAAAATTACAGTAGCTAGAATATGTGGTAGCTATCAGAACTGAGCCCTTGGTGGGCCTGGCACTAGGGGTTGACATCACTGGACATCTGTCACTGGACTTATTGGGCCTACCTTTAAACTCTCTTTCCAACTCCTGGTCTTAATTAACGGACTTAATGCCAGGATGGAGAAAATCAGGATGGGGAACTAGTTTTTATGCAAACCAGTTTATTCACCCAGAATTATACAAAAAAACATGGTAGCTTTCAAGAAGGGCCACTTTTGGCTTTTCTACACATGTTCTCTTTGTTGTATCTTCCTAAGTCTACATTAGTGGTGCATAAGTGCCAGAGCCTCAACCCCCCGCCCCCGCTTTTCTTGACACACAAGACAGAAGAAAAAGTGGCCCAGGTCCCACTCCCCGTCACCAATCATGTGTATGCCTATCTGTCAGTAGCTAGCCCATTTAGCATAATGTGTATTTTGTAGCAATTGTTTCCTTTTGGATGGGAATATGTCAAATGTTTGTTTGCATGTCATCTGACAGGGTCTTGCCAGTGGAACAAGATGTGCCGCCAAGAAAAATTCAGAGAAAGCAACAATGTAAGTACATCTAATCTCATCTACTGTGCTCCTCATTAACCACAAGGGGAAAATTTCATTCCTAGGGAGCTATTTGTCTCCTGCTGCATCCAGATCTATTCTCTCTCTCTCCCCCCCATCTTTTAGTAAATGTTTGGGGACAATGAATTATCTGCATGGGGGAGGGTTAAAAAGAAGAAGAAAAGGCTTACATTTTATCTACATAAGATGTTATGAGGCAAATGTTTTGCACAGCTGAACATACACTTTTGCCTGTGAATTTGCTGCCTCCACCCCCCCAAATTTATTTTTAAAAAGAAATATCTAGACCATCTTTCCACAGCCTGATGCCCTTCAGATGTTTCAGATCAAAACCAGGACCATTAGCCCCAGCCAACTGATCCCATGTCTTGTAGGGGTGGACACATGAGTTTTCATTTTTCCAGTCTTAAGTTTCAATTGCTGCATTGTGCATCCGTTTGTAAGCTTTATTATTTAAAAATGTGTGTGTATCACCCCGAGACTCCCTGCACCAGGTGAATTCAATTGAAATGCTCCTGCTGCTGATAGCAGTAATAATACAGTGGTACCTCAGGTTACATACGCTTCAGGTTACATACTCTGCTAACCCAGAAATAACACTTCCGGTTAAGAACTTTGCTTCAGGATAAGAACAGAAATCGTGCTCTGGCAGCACAGCGGCAGCGGGAGGCCCCATTAGCTAAAGTGGTGCTTCAGGTTTCAGGTTAAGAACAGACCTCCAGAATGAATTAAGTTCTTAACCTGAGGTACCACTGTAGTAATAATCTTTTCTCATGAAAAGATTGTCAGCGTTTTAAGAACATAAGAGAAGCTTGCTGGATTGGGTCAATGGCCCATCTAGTCCAACATCCTGTTCTCACAGCAGCCAACCAGATGCCTGGGGGAAACCAGTGATCAAAATATGAGCACAAGAACCCTCTCCCCCTCCTGTAGTTTCCAGCAGCTGGTATCCAGAAGCATTACAGCATCCAGCTGTGGAGGCAGAGCATAGCCGTCATGGCTAGTAGCACTTTCCTCATTGAATCTGTCTAATCCTTTTAAAAGCCATCCAGGTTGGTGGCTTCCACTGCCTCCTGGGGGAGCGAGCACCATAGTTTGTGCACTGCATGAAGAAAGACTTTCCTTTATCTGCCCTGAATCTTCCAACATTCATTTTCAATGGATGAACATGAGTTCTAGAGAGAGGAGGGAAAAAAAATAACATTTCTTTTTACCCATTTCTATCATATGTAGCACACATTTCTCCTAATGTGCACATTTCTGCAAGCAATCCCCCCCGCTTGCATAATGCCTTTTTGTCCCTCATTTCTTGGCTGGAGAACTGTGTCACAACATTTGGAGTTGTGTACACTCTGAAAAGATATGTGCATATTGATCAGAAGGTCAGTGGTTTGAATCCCCGTGATGGGGTGAGCTCCCGTTGCTCTGTCCCAACTCCTGCCAACCCAGCAGTTCGAAAGCACAGAAGTGCAAGTAGATAAATAGGTACCGCTGTGGCAGGAAGGTAAACAGCATTTCTGTGTGCTCTGGTTTCCATCAGTGTTCCGTTGTGCCAGAAGCGTTTGTCATGCTGGCCACTTGACCCAGAAAGCTCTCTGTGGGCAAACGCCAGCTCCCTCAGCCTGAAAGCAAGATGAGAGCTGCACTCCCATAGTCGCCTTTGATTGGACTTAACCGTCTAGGGGTCCTTTACCTTTTACCTTATTGTTCCGGGAAGTGTGAACCAGACAGGTTTGGGAAGCAAATTTCGCTCCCCATCCTTGGGTTTCTTGTCAGATACTTTTGTGGAGGGAGATTCTTAATGGTGGGTGTGGGACTGGTGTTCACAACAGACTCGGGAGCACCTGGGCTGCCTGCATTGAAAATGACCAACCCCCCCCCCAAAAAAAACCCCAGCCTCGTACTTGTCTTTAAACAGAGGAGAAGCCTACCCAGCCACCCCCGAAAGCCTCATTACTGTTTGTGTTGTTACCTGCATCTGCTGGAGTGGAGTGGCCTGTCAGCAGAACACAAAAGGACCACTGAGTCCCAGCTTTCCCTAATGGAAAGCGGCCACTCATCATTAAAATGGGATTGTGAGGGGTTTGGTGATTTCTTTTCTTCTTGCCAGTTAGGACTATGAGGAAGATGATGGGGGGTAAGCTTTGCTTTGAATCCACTGACTGAGAAAGGAACTGGGTCTGCTTTGTGACCAGGTTGCCAGTTATGTTAATGGACTTTGTAATTTTATAAGCTGTGTGACTCAGTTCAATCTTTTTTAGATGGCCTTCTATGTATTGTGGTGTTTGATGCATTGTGACTTAGCTGTTATTTTCATTGATTATAGCCTGGTGATGATATATTGTAATTGTTGTCCGTTATTTGTTGATAATTTGTCAGTTAATTTTACTGTGCAATGTTATAATCTAAACGGATTATTGAATATTGCTTTATTTGATATAAATTGCTTATTTTAAAGTCAGTTTTTAAATTATTTGCATTGGATCTGACTGCTGTAGGATGTGTGGACTTTGTTGTACATTCTGTTGGTTTCTATGGCTTGTAAGCTGCCGTGTGTGTAGCAATACAGAAAGGCGGCATACTAATTAAAAGTGAGATGGAAATGAAAAGAAACAAGAAGGTCCCAGGTTCAAACCCAGTGGGATGTCCCTTGACCTAGATGCAGGGCCGTCTCATCCATAGGGGCTGGTGGCGCGGCGCACCAGGGCGCCGGGCCCCCCAGGGGTGCCCCCCCAAGCCCACCGGCATACCGGGCTCCCCCTCCCCAACCCGCTCCCGCCCCCACAGGCGGGCAGGCGAGCGGGCTGCAAGCCGGCCGCCCTCGCCTCCCGGAGCCCCAGCTGGAGCGCTGGAGCGGCATGGGGCTTTGCGCGCCCTTCCAGCACTCCAGCTGGGGCTCTGGGAGGCGAGGGCGGCCGGCTTGCAGTACATTGTGTCTTGTATGCAAAGAAACACTAAGTTAGCATCCTGTCAATGCAAAGATTTCCACTTCTCCTCCCTCTATACCCTCACCAAATCTGCTCCAGAGGGTTTTGGGGAAACCCAGAACAGATTTAGGGTGTGGGTGGGTGGGGAAGAGGGAGGAAAGCTCCATCGTATGAGTGGGAACCCTAATGGGACACATACTTAGCACTGCAGTGGATAAAACACCTATATGTGGATTGGCTCCTCCACCCCACCAATAATCTATTGTCAATAACTGCTGCTTGTGTACATGTTAAAATGAAAACCAGTCTTGTTCAAGATCTAACATGGCTTTTCTCCTCTGGCAAAATAAAGATGGACAGTGGCTCAGGTCTCACACACATGGGCCCGGGGTGATGGACATTGTAGTCTAGCAACATCTTGAAGGTCACAGGTTCTCCATCCCGGACACAGAATGCATGGCTATTGAAATTTTCAAAAAGTGTGTGGGTATATTTCTCCACTTGCTTCTGCTCCTTCCTCTTCCTAGAATTAGTCCCATACAATCTGGGATCACATAGTGAGTAGAATGAGGTCACAGCAAGTTGCCTGCCATTGAGAGGTCACCTGAATGCCAGTAAACAGAATTACATGGATCGAAACAACCAATTAAATCTGGTAAAGTGATGACATCATTGAGAGGAAATGAGGGGAATGAGGCGTAAGGGCAACTTAAACAGGTAAGTGAGTGTTTTCAGAAGGAATGCTGAACAAAATCACATGAAAGGGGAAACCGTTTTACATGGAGGATGTTTTCTTTACAACCGCAAAGGAGTGAACAGTTAAAAAAAATGCAAGCGAGCTTTGTTTCCAATGAGCTGATATATGGTTATGCCTTTTGTACAATTGCAATCAATAAGGTGGGGAATGCGGTGGGATGAAAAGCTCATACCACAAGGGATCTCATTAGTTTTAATGGCAGTAATAACTCACTGTGCAGACCTGGCTCTATGTTAGAAAGGGGGGTGGGGGGGAGAAAGCTTTGTATTGGAGACAATTATTTCTCTCTTAAATATCTGCAGCCTCCCACCTATGAGCAGAAGATAAGAGGTGGAGTTTTTAGATTATTTTCTGAGGCGGGGTTTTTTGGGGGGGTGGGGTGAGATTGTCAAAAGGGGGAAAGGCTCTTCCATGAGGGAAAGGAATTGAATATTGTCTACATGCTAAGGTTCACACAAGGAACTGTAATATGTTTGGGATGTTCTGTCTCCATTATTCTGTCACCTTCAGCCTGCCCAATACGACAGCTAAAAGTAGCTGATTCCTGTGAGCCAGTTCAATGCACCCCCAAGTTAGTTGAAGATTCACTTCCCTTCAAATTTGAGGGAAAGCATCCGAATGGCTGCTGCTGCTTCTGTCCAGAATTAGTTCCGTTCGTTCTCTCACCCAGTCAGGAATCACTTTGTGATCTTGTTGTTATTTCATTCAATTCACATCTTGGCCTTGCTCTGAGATAGACTGCAGCTGTGGTCCAGTTTGGGTGCAGGGAGAGGAAGATCAGGATCCCTGCCATATTGGAAGAGATCCTGGCAAGGTTTCCTTTGGAGCCCCCGCATCGTCCTGCCCTCTCCTTTCCACACACCTCACTTTCTATGCCCTGTGCCGCCACTTTGTCTCCACCCTGTGGTCCAAAGCAAAGCAGACCTATACATTTAGCACCAGATTGGTTGCAGGAGTTGCTGGAAGGAGGTGTACAAGGCACCATCCTACCGTCTTAGGGACTCCACTATGGATTTATGCAGAGTTTACTCCTTAGCCTTTTCTTCTCCTGAAGATATCCTGCAAGGCAGTGGAGGTTTAGGATGAGAGTTTTCCTTCTCCTAAATGGAATACTTTCCAAGGTTGATGATCCCCTCACTTCCCTCCGCAGTATGTGCAGAAAGCACCTTCTTGACCACTGGACCCATTATGGCCTATTACAACCCCTAAATAGATCCCTACTAAGACACTTGGTCAACCAGCTACAAATCCACCCAACAGTTATCTCATCCAGCACACGTTTTGCCAGCTTCTCAAGAACATCATGGGGGACTTTGTCTAAAGCTTTACTGAAATCAAGATACAGTACATCCACAGCATTCCCCTCATCCATGAAGCTGGTAATTGTTTTTTTTTAAAAAGAAATGATATTTATCTTGCATGACTTCTTTGAGGAATCTATGCTGGGTCTTGGTAATTACAGCATCCTTTTCTATGTGCTCACAGAAGGACTGTTTATCTATTCAAGGACCTTTCCTGGTATCAACGTCAAGCTCACCTGTCACTAGTTACTTGGGTCTTCTTTCCTCCCTTTTTGAAGATTGGCACAACATTTGCCTGCCTCCAATCTGCAGGAACCTCATTTGTTCTCCAATAATTTTAAAGACTGTAGACAGTGGCTCTGAGATTACATCCGTAAGCTCTTTTAGTACCCTTGAGTGCAGCTCATCATTGATGTGTTAAGCTGAAATGTTACCATAGCAATGATTGAAACTCTGCTTTGGGTGCCAGTTTGTATCATGCGAGCTCATCCAAGCCCCACCACTAACATGGTAAACCACCTTTCACCAAATGTCAAAGGGCCTTTTCACACACTATACAGAAGTGTACCGATGGGCATTTTCATTCAAAACATCTGGAGGGCACCAGGTTGGCTCATGTATTTTTAGGTTCACACTAAAAATCTAGGATGTGAAGAGGTCAAGAGAGCCAATCCTCTCTGTAATTATATATATTTTGCATTCAATATGGTCTTTGATTTAGCTCCCCAAACCTTTTCCCGTGCTAATTAGGTTGTGCTTTCACTTTTAAATTCAACACCAGTGTTACCTCTTTGCTGTGGGACCTGGAAGTCTTGTTGCATTTTACTGGAATTGAAATGGCACATGATAATATCTGGCGAGTTCTCCTGCTGATGGGAAGAGAAATTGTGTCTCTGTGCTCTAATGGCCTTGCTCTGAAAGGAGAGTGAGGCAGGAGGAAGGGATTGTGTTTGAGGTGTTTCTGGGAAGCTGTTTGTGGGGAGACAGGCTGACAGCATGCAGAGCAAGCAATAATTTAAAGCATTAAGGGTTTGGCAGACACATTAGAGAAAGCCAAGAGGCAGGTAAAGAAGCACTAAAGTGCATTGCTACGGTTTTCAGCTGAACCACTGTTAAGAACTAGAGGATGGGCAAGCAATGTGGTGCCCTTTATATATCATTGGACTTCAACTAGCACCAGTCCCAGCTGGACTGGACTGCCAATGGTTAGGCTGGATTGGTATTGTAATGTCAACAAAATGTGGAGGAAAACATGTTGGTTGGCTTTAGCTAGAGAAATCCATGAGCATCCTACACCTTGATGTATTCCAGGAGGTGTCGTTTGTTAAGGGTGCTGAGAGTTGTTGTTCTTCTCCCAGAACTACAGTTCCTAGTGTGTTTTAACAGTCAACCTGCCTTCTCAGGAAACTCTGGGAATTGTAGCTCTGTGAGGGCAATAGCAGTCTCCTAATAACTCTCAGCACCTTTAACAAACTACAGCTTTCAGAATTCTTTGGGGGAAGCTGTGATTTTGCAGTGGTCTCATGTTACTTTAAAAGTGTGGTGCGAATGTGGCAATAGGCAGGTCATTGGTCTACAGTGCCTGATAGTGGCTCTCCAGGGTCTCAGACAGGGGTCCCCCTCCCACCCACACCAGTCCTATCAGGAGATGTTGGGGATTGAATCTGTTACTTTCCAAATGTAGGGCAGATGTTCTGCCACCAATCTACGGTTCTTCCACACTTCCCTACAGGATTAGCAGGTGCTAAATCAGGCATCCCCAAATTTGGCCCTCCAGATGTTTTGGGACTACAACTCCCATCATCCCTAGCTAACAGGACCAGTGGTCAGGGATGATGGGAATTGTAGTCTCAAAACATCTGGATGGCTGAGTTTGCCTATGCCTATGCTAAATGTTGGGCATTGAAGTAGGAGAGCAGAGCTGGACAAGTGGCCCTGGCTTCAGCAGTCACCAGCTGTTTGAAGTCAAACTAGACGTGTCACTCGGAGATCTATGAAAGGATGGGCCTCTGTATTTTTAAATGACTAAATTGGGGTGGTTAACCTGTGGTCCTCCAAAAGTTGTTAGACTACAGCTCCCATCACTCTGGCTGTTGGCTATAGTGACTGGGGATGATGAGAATCATGGTCCAGCAACATCTGGAGGGTCACAGCAAGCCCCTCCTGGACTAAATGCAGCTGCTTGGGGGGGTCTTGATTTGGTTTGAGGTACTAAGGGGTGGCAGTTGCTTTTTCCTCCTGCTCCATCTTCCTAATCTGAATCACTGTCACATATGCTGCTAATATTTAATTAGATTTGGAGGGGGGCAATTGAGACTGGAGACATGGTATGTGTGGAAAGCATTCAGCTCCTGTTCCCCAATGCCATGGTCCAAAAGTACATTTACACTTTTGAATACTGTGTGAGATATGATACCTGGTATATCTTGCTGTTTTACTCATCCAGTTGCATGCTTAGATTAACATCTGTTTTCCCCTCAACTTGTCTTAACTACTGTCAGTTTCCAGCTCTATTTTGAAAAACTAAGGTTTTGACTGTTGCTGTCCATGGTGCTAGTTCTTCCTACCTTGCTGTAAGATGTAATCCTGGAAGCAGAAAGGAATAATGTGAAAAGAAAACAGCCACTCTGGGGCTTGTATTTATAAAGCTTTTGTAAATCCAGCCTCTCTAAAGTGGAGCCCAGGTAGCCCCAAAGGGTTGCTGTGTCAATATGCCATCACCCCTCTGAGAAGTCCAGTCAGCATCTTTTAATTAACGAACCATCTGGACCAAACAACAGCCTATTCTAAGGGCAGATGCATTGTTTTATAGCAGAAAGTCTGCAAAAGAAGAAAGACTAATGAAAAAGATAGTTAATCAGTGCAGCAATTAATCCCAGCATACTACACTCACAATTGCATCTCCATTTCCAAATAAGAGCAAGATAAGGAGAAAAGGAGAAAAAATGTCCAGAGTGACTTGACTTCCCTCCCGTGAGCTTGAAGCAGCCAGATAATGGTAGCTAGTGCTGGAATACTGCACAGTTGTTCTATACAAATTATTTCCAGAAAGAAGGGCAGTGGTGTGCAGTTGCTGGACCTCGAGTCCAGGAGAGGGTCTGGTTTGAAATCTCCGTAGAGAATAGTTTGAAGATGATCTGGCAGTGAATGCTTCAGATATGTTGCTATCCATACTGGAAGGTCTCCTTTCTTCCCAGTCCTCTGATCTTGATGTTCCAGGTTAGTTGACTTGTGCTGAGATTAAAACTAGTAAAACCATTCCAACAACAACAATGTGTGTTCAAATATCCTTTGCTACACTTCAATTCACTACATTTATTATTTAGCTAGTTAGTTACTTATGCAAAGCATTTTTGTGCTGTCTGGCATTCATCATGGTGTCTTTTTGCACCAGAGGTGGTTTTGTCATGCTGGCCACATGACCCAGAAACCTGTGTGTGGACAAATGCTGGCAAACTTGGCCTGAAAGCAAGATGAGCACCACACCCCATAGTCGCCTTTGACTGGACTTTAACCATTCAGGGGTCCTTTACCATTTGTTTGTTTGTTTGTTTACATATGTAGAATGTTGATAAGTGTTTTAATTTGCTTTAATTTATTGCAGATTCTGGGTTTTAAAAAATGTCTTAAATATCTGTTTTTACCAATAATTTTCTTGTTTTGTTCTTTTTGCAAACTACTTACAGTTTGTTTTTCTTTATAACCAAGGAATGTGAAAATTTATTAAAAAGCATGCTTATTAATTTTAGTAGATGCACTCTAATTAGGACTAGCATTGCATTTTAGGTGTGATTTTTTAAGTGTGTGTGTGTGTGTGTGTGTGTGTATCTATCTATCTGCCAGATATTTTACTTTTGTTTGTACATTGTATCTTCTGAATAGATGGATGAATAGAGAAGCAATACATTTCCAAACAAGTGAAAGAGTATTTGCATCTCTTTATTGTTCCATTTTCTTTTATGATTGTATAATACCATATGCAGACTAAAAAACGGGCATATATATTCTTTTCTACACTAGCACATAGCACCATCATGACCACAATTATATTACTATTTGCTATAATAATAGCAAACTCATTTGCCAAGTGTGGGTGCTTATATAGGGATAATCTACAAACAAGAAAGGCGCACAAAATATTTAGGTAATAAATTGCAGAATTTACAGCAAATACCGTATATTCTGGCGTATAAGATGACTGGGCGTATAAGACGACCCCCAACCTTTCCAGTTAAAATATAGAGTTTGAGGTATACTCGACTGCAGATTCTCCACCCGGCATATAAGACGACCCCCGACTTTTGAGAAGATTTTCCTGGATTAAAAAGTAGTCTTATACGCCAGAATATACGGTACTTAGGAATTGACAGTTAAGGGGGGGGAGGGGAGCACATCCCAAGGAATACTAAACTTGCTCAGTAGCCAAAGAATGCTGACTGAGATGCTGAGGGGGAAACATCTAGGTAATTGGGAGGGGGTGGGCATGGAATGGAATATCTGCAGAGGGATATGGCTCACTGGACCCTCAACTAGAGAACTCTATGCTGCAACATTTTTTTTGCAGGTCTCACTTATTTTTATTTTTATAACATCATCCATGTGCATGGTGCCTTTCTCTAAATTGGCTAGGGAGAGTGCAAGTTGTACTCCACCAGGTAGGGATCCCAGGTTGAAGAACACTGTGTTAACAGAGTGGTGGTGGTGGGGAGATAGGTCCTAGCTAGAAACAACATTTGGAGGGTCACAGGTTCCCCACCCCTGTGCATTGGTCCATCTTTCCAAGCATGCATTTGACCACTGAGTCATTGACCCCCCCTCCTATTAAAGTAGTGTAGCAAGAGAGCTTTGCAACTGCCTCTACTTGCCAATATACTTTTGCACAGACTGAGCCTGTGGTATATCACAGCAAAATTGATTTTCATTGGAACAAAGGGACTTTTCTGAAGCGCAGGCTGTGTTATGACAAGCTCGTATATATCCACCAGCCAGCAAAAATGAGAAGCAATTAAGGCAGCAGCTAGAGGTCACTTTGCATTTCCTTAACCTGACACCAATTTGTTTCCATTACCCCAACTACATGGCAATTCATTAGAGGCCATTAAAGCCCATGCCTGTGCAACCCTTATCTCCATGAGGCTGAAGGCTCTGCCAGCCTTTGTTCCCTTGCACTTAATTATTGGCATCGGTCAACAAGGGAACCAAGCTCTGGGTAACTAGGTAAGTTGCTTGAATGGCATTTAGGCAATGGTGGCAGAGGCTGACTCATATGTGTCAGACTAATTCAGGAAACAGACAGAGCCACACCATGAAAACACCACAAAATCCCATGAGATAGGGCAGGGATGTGACCGTCCACGACAGTAAGGAAAGGGAGTTCTATAGTTGGGGCCCACTCAGTAGTGGTATCCCATCTCACATTCACAACAACCTAGCAACGTTTGCTGGTGGGACAAGGAGGGCACCCTCTGCTGATCTCAAAGACTGGTGCCAGCAGAGGCTCTCCCTTGGATGCCTGGGTCCCCAGCTATTACATGTCAACATCAGCATTGATGTTGAAATGTTTTTAGAATTCTGGCAGAAATTGCCAATGTTCGCTTGTTCATCTGGTGCCCAGAATGGAAATTGATCCGGCGAATATGATAGGTATTCACCATTGCTGTTTTTAAAATTGGCACTGCATTTAATTTCCTTTGCCTTGGAATGAATTGTGTGGAATAGCATGATGACAGCATGGCTGTTTAATTAACTATGTAGAAGTACACTACAGTGGACAGCAAGATGAACAATTTAGTTTCTGCTGGAAGCTGAACCGCAACTGCATGGAAACGATGTTGCATGCAACAAGCAAGGGTCAGAATGAAAACTGATGCCTTCTTATATCTCTAAAGACAATGTATATACAGCCATTGAAAATCCTGTAAAGCAAAATATTAGTTTTCAGAGATTGGAAGCAAAAGTTGTTGTATGCCTCTCCCAGTTCCTCAAACCACTAGGCAAACTTTCTTAGCCTGATATGTACTTTAATATTTAAATAGTCTGCTAAGTTCAAGGAATGTAGATAAGCAAAAAGGACACCTTGGTCCAAAGGTTGGAGCCTGCCTGTCTCCTAGTTCTGTGTGGCATCTCTCCCCCCCCCCAATCTTCCCAGTCTTGTTAAAGCACAGAGCACCTGCAACTTTTATGTTATCTCTCAGTGAGACAGCAGGGGATAACAGAATCCCAGTGGAGATTTTGGGGAATAAAAAGCAGGGCAGCTGATGGATGTCTGCACTGTAGCATGGAGATGTTCTCTCTGCTCCCCTCCCCTGCCGCTCCCAAAGGACTCTAACAATACCTCCCAAGAGGAACTAGTGACTTGCTGAAAAGTTGCAAAGCAGAAAAAAGTAGCAGTTAACCATTCTATGTGGAGCAACTTGACAGAAAATGGAAGAGTGTCTTGAAAAAGACATTTGGCCTGGTAAATAGAATTTGAATTATCTTCTTGCCCTAGTCCCTGGGTTTCTATTAGTAGTTTTGCTCTTGATTTACCTTTTCACATCTGCCACTACTGGATCTGCAATTCAGGGGCCCTCGCTTGTTCAGATATTGCTGGGATATCCCATACGAGGCAGTCAGGCGTAGAGAATGATTTCAGCCTCTTACTGAATCCCCCTTCAAAGGAGAGGAGAGCTTGACAAGCCCTGGAATTCCTCTCTCACCTCTCTGATTTTGCTCCAACAGCCTCTTTCAGTCGCTTGAGTACAGGGTAATGCAACTGCTCCCACCCTTTATTTCACAATATTCCACAACCTGATGCCATTCAAAGTGTTTTGAGCTGCAACTCCCAGCAGTTTTAGCCAGGATAGTTGGCAACTGGAAGCCATAGTCCAAAGGCATGCTCTGGTTGGGGCTGATAGGAGTTGTAGTCCAAAAACATCTGTAGGTCAGCAACTTTGGGAAGAAAGAGTCTCTCTCACTTTGCTTGAGAGAGGGGGTGGTGGTGCTGTGAGGTTTTCCAAAATCTTGGTTTCATGTGGAGATATTGCTCATCCCACCCCAATCTATTTCTCTGCCATCAAGCACTCAAGATTATTTTCAAATTAATCTGAGAGGATCTTTTGAAAGCTCACCCATTTCTAGCTCCAAAGAAAGAACAGCAAAGTGCAGGGTGAATAAATCCAGAGGCCAGAGTAGCTATTTAAATCTGCCTGGATAAAAATGCTTCAGAATTGCCAGACAAATTTGTCCAGCTCAGCATTCTGTGGCCAACCAGATGCTGCAGGGATGTACAAAAATAGAGCTTGAAGTAGGGCGCCTGTTGGTTGGCTGCTCTTTGGCCCCCAGCATCTGATAGAGGTGAGGGGATGCATCTTGGGGCATAATGATAGTCTTTGCAACTTTAATTCTGGGCTGCTGCAGACCAGCGCAAAATGCTCTTGCCTGGCAGCAATTGGCTGGATGCTATGATGTCACAGAGCAGCTATTGAGGCAGATGGATCTGGAAAGGGTTAGGGAGAAGAGAAGCAGATGGTTGGGGGGGGGAGTACAAAGCTTGGATGGAAAGGTGAAGAGAGTCGAATTTCACACATTGAGTCAAAATAACTTTAGCAGTAGGCTTCTGGGGTGATCAAACACCACTGGCTGTAATCTTTCTTTGCTCATAAATAACAGGGGTTTGCACCAAACACATCTGATGATTTGATAATTTTAATGTGTCTTAATGATTTCATTAGACACTGGGTTAAAAAAAAATTGGCACTTTATACTCCTAAAAATCAAAATGATTTAGGTTTGGATTGCAATTCAGAACTTCTAGCACCTCCTGCCCATTCCCTCGCTATCCTCAAACCAACTATTTGGATTGAAGAATTGTGGGGATGCTCATCAAATTTGAGGATGACACCAAACTGGAAGGGCTGGCTAATGTTGCAGAAGACAGAATCAGGATTCTAGATGACCTTAAAAGATTGGAGAACTGGGCCAAAACTAAGAAAATGAAATTCAATAGGGACAAATGTCATGTTCTGCACTTAGGCAGGAAGAACCAGCTGCACAAATAAGACTAAGGACATAGCTTGCTACTAATACACGTGAATAGGATCTGGGGGGTCTTAGCAAAACACAAGCTTAACCTGAGTTGACAGCAATTATCACAACTTTGGCGCTATGCCACTGGTGTGGTCCTTTGTCATTGTCAGAGGGGGAGATGCAAAGAGATGTCCTTCCCCTCCAAGGCTGCCGGGTATCCCATTAAAGGGATCCCGGAAGAGGTGCTTCTGTCCATATGCCCATGCAAGGGCAGAGGGCCATAGCACTCCTCTACACAGTGATCCTGTCAGGATTACACCTGATTGATGTGCGTTAAAAGTCAGCCCTGTATTAGCTCTGACTGCTGGTAATTGTCCAGGTGAGCCAGGTGATATCCAGTGCCAAGACAAATCTCACCTATATCTGTAATCAACCAAGTTGCTGCCTCATTTGAACCCAAGAATGTTGTCTTTGGTCCTTTCTACATTTGCATGCATGGCACCATCAGGGGAGTGGGCAGACAGTGTCTGGGCATGCAACTGTTTGCCAGTTGAGCAGACTCCCTCAGAATGTGGTCTGGACTCTTGTTTCCTTGGACGTTTTTAAGCAGAGCTTGGATGACCATATGTGGTGTATGATCTAGTTGAGATTCCTGCATTGCAGGGGGTGGGACGAGATGACACTCAGAGTCCCTTCCAACTATAAGATTCTATGATTAATGCAAATCAGATGCCAGCATGTTGATATATTGGGTTCATTATGAGAATGACTAATGAAGGTTGAAATGATGGGTTTAAGTCTTGTAATACATGAAGACATCAAGAAGATTAAATATCCCTTTGTTTGATATGACTACACACACGGCAAATAGTTATGGGTTTGTTGTGTGTTTTATTAACATTAGTTCTAAGTGTTGATGTCTGCATGCGCCAAAAAGGATGTAACGATAACTGCCTCTTTAACATTTTAGAATGTGCTTTCGTTAATATGGGTGCTTAACAACAACAGTAATATCCCTCCCTCCCTCTCTCTCTCTCTCTCTCTCTCAAATTTATTTATTTGGTTTTCAGATTAAAGTTTTTCAATCACATATCCAACACACAACATAAAGATTAAACTCCTGGACTTCCCTCCTCCCCTTTGTGGGTCCTATTGTTAATCATTTCCTCCTGCATCTTTTATGATAATCCAAATCTTTTACAACTCCATTATGTCCAACATTCACCATTAAACTACAAGTAATCGTTAACTATAAAGTAAAATTCAAAAAAGCAAATCAAACCCCTGATTTATTTCAACATGGTAGCAAACCCATTTTTAAGTGCAAGGGAGAAATTCCAGGAAGCCAAAGTTATTGCTCCCTTTCCCCTCAAGTCTTCACCTCATTCCAGCTTGATGGTATTTTACCTGAGGCAGAGCATAATGGCTCTTATTAAGTAATTGGCGCTCAGTCGCTCCAGCACTAAATGTATGTTTTGTTACGTTGTTTCAAAAAACATCAGATGCACAAAGAGGAGCTACGCTCTGCGCACTGCTAGCTCCCATGGAGTGCCACTTAGATAAACCCATTAAGGAAACGAATCAATTCCCAAGACTCCTGGGAAGTGAAAAGACAACCAAGGAGGACACACCTAATGAAAGCTATAGGCAAGAGGAAGAGCAATGGGTGCATTCTGCACACTGTGCTGAAGAAAAGTTAATTTGTCAGATTTGGGCACATCTTGATGCCTAAAGAGCCCCTAGCATAATTTGCTTTCAAAAAGGATTTAATAATAATTTAAAAAAACCTTTGTCCATTGCACATTCAGAGATATCTTAATAAATCACATGACTTTGACTCAATTAATTACTGCTAAATCTAAGTGTGAAATGCATTTTCCTTTCCTTCCTTTGCTTTTAAGATGTCTTTTAAATGCAAGAAGATGATGATTATTATTATTAACCTGCCTGGGGACTCAAGGCGGCTTTTTGAAATGAAAGGAGTCATACTTTGGAAATGGTGAATTGTCACAGGCCTGTTCTCATTCGTTCCCTTTAGGCTGGTTTGCTTGGCTATAAAACATACACTTGTCATGAATGTCCTGCTATGTGACTTCAGATGGTCTCTGAGGTCAACTAGGGGAAAATAAGGACTAGGCACAAGGAGAAGGGGACAACAGAGGATGAGATGGTTGGACGGTGTTCTTGAAGCATGAGTTTGGCCAAACTGCGGGAGGCAGTGAAAGATAGGCGTGCCTGGCGTGCTCTGGTCCATGGAGTCACGAAGAGTCGGACACGACTGAACGACTGAACAACAACAACAACAACAACATTGCTCTGTGTACTATTTTGGTCTGAATTCATGGGTGTGGCCAGGATTTTTTTTTGGGGGGCAGGGCTTTTGTTAGGTGGGGCAGAACTGATGTTATTGGTCATTTAAATATTTTTGTTTTACTTGATCTGGGGGCCAGCTGTCCCTTCCTGCCCCCCTTGGCTACGCCCATGCCTAAGTTTAATTGAATAAAGTGATATTTCATTGCAAAGTAGGTATTTTTGATTCATAAAAAGAGGCTGATAGAAAGTATCCATAAGTAATAGACTCTCAGCAGATATCAGCAACAGCAAAAACTTGCCTCTGTTTTATTTCCCAAGCAAAGAGACCAGCTTGGCTAAGATGGAAAAATCCCTAATTTTTTTCAAACCATGCTCTGAGTCTTTTGGATGTCATTTGTGATCTCTAGCGTTTTGCATAGAGAATTTTAGCTGTTGTTACCATGTCTTCCAACCTCTCTAATTGTTTAATATAATATAATAATAATAAGGTACATGGTAAAGGGCTTTCCTTGCCTAAAACCTTTATAACTTGATATCCAGTATTTATTGAAAATAGATATATATATTTAAAAATCTCCCAACTCATCTTGACATTTCTAGCAGAAGGGTGAGTAGTTCTTGCTAATTTTATTTATCTTGGAGTAATATGCCATCTGCTCATACTCTAAACCAGTTTCCCCTTATGCTCATGTTCAAAGAAAATTTGTGTGCTGGTGATAAAGGTAATTGAGTACTTACAAGATCTGTATGAAAATTATGGTGTGTTAGTTAAGGATTGCCAGTTACTTAGGGCAGAGTGGCAGAAATTATCATCATTCTCAGGCAGAATAGCGGAAATTAAAATGATAATACAAAAAACTTTTTTTTATTCCAACCTCTACTACTTAAACTACCAACAAACTAGTTGAAGATGTGTCAACAAAGCATAAGAAAACTTATATGTAATAAAAGATCAAGGTTGAAAACAAAAAGGACTTCATAATTTAAAATTATATGTTACAAATGGTATAACATGGTTTATGAACCGAATAGATTTGGGTATCAGTATTCAAATATAATATCATAGCATTTTCACTGCAGAAATTACTTTGAGGTAATAAAAAGATTAAACTTAATAAGAATATTTTCAATACAATATCTTCTAAAGATTTGGATTTATGATAAAGGTTATTGAGTCCAGGTCCATCCCCAATTAATTCTGTATTGAATAAATTTAAGCATCTCAGCAGAAATTCAAAAATTGTCTTTGGACCGTAACAAAGAACATGTGAATAAAGAAAGATGTAAGAAAGGGTGTATAATGTGGAAAAATAACAATTTACTTAGGCATAATAATCTTAACAAATGATAACCAACAGATTCCCTTGTTTCATTTTATCTGTTGCTACAGTTATGCAAACAATTTCTGTGTCTGCATTATTTAGCTTAAAATCTGCTTCTGTATTCTTCAGTTTACCCTGATACATGCTGGTGAGACTATGCAGATGAAGGAGCGTGGCTTTGCGGACCTGATTCTCAAAGGCTGCAACCACTGTGGACAAGTTTAGCTCCCATCTGTTTCCAAGCACATCCTTTCCTTCTTACCTTTAAATGATGGCCATTCACCCTTGATGCCAGGGTGAAAGGGAAATGCACACCTCTGCAGTTGGGGAAACGCCTGTGTCCATCCAGCCAAGATGCTGGGTAGCTCACAGATTGAGTGATCTGCTGTGACTGTAACACCCTTCCCAACACACATGTGCCATCAGGTGTACACATGTGCAGAACGCTGAGTGTTTTGAGTGATCTGCTGTGACTGTACACCCTTCCCAACACACATGTGCCATCAGGTGTACACATGTGCAGAACGCTGAGTGTTTTGAGTGATCTGCTGTGACTGTACACCCTTCCCAACACACATGTGCCATCAGGCGTACACATGTGCAGAACGCTGAGTGTTTTGATAGATGAATAAAGTACTGACATTTGCTTCCCCCCCTCACTATACATGTATTGCTTCACAATGCAACTTTAATTGCTGTGTTTCTTGGTAACAAAAATGTCTGGCTAGAAATGCTTCTTTTCTTTGTCTTTACTACCTGAGATTTTGATTTAGGCTCAAGGGTCCCCATGAACTGAATGGCAATTGATGGGCGGCAATTCTGTTGACTGCATGAGATGCTTCTGGCACTGAGCGTGTCCTCTAAGCCAAGGTGGTTGGGATTCCAGGGTAAATAACAGATGTTGATGCAGCCCTGTATCTACTGGTGGCTGGACACAGGGTGGGGACTTCAGGTCTGGAGCTGAATGCAGCCCTCTCTGTGCCCCTCATCTGCCCCACACCATGCCCTGCGACTCCTGTCACAGGAAAGATGGGGTGCAAATGTAAGAATAATAAACAAGAAAATAAGAGAATAAAATAAGAGAATAATTTCTCTTGCTTGTCTGGGTGGAGAATCGTGAGATGTGTGCGCAGAAACCTCTGAATCTTTGTGCATCTGGTAATAAGCCCAGGGGACTAGGGTCAAGAGGTACTTTGATCACTTTTGCCTCTGCACATGCCCACTACTGGCATGCAGCCCCCAGGTTTCCTCCAAGGGAGTGTGACCTTTGGGCTGAACAAAAGTTCCCTGTCCCTGGATCATAAGGGAGAAAGTGTAAATGCTCAGCCATTGACTTCAATGCTGCTTTTGGCGGGGGGACAGCACACTTTATATTGACTTGATGGCTCCCATTGTAAGCATGTAGCACGTCTCAGACATAAGCCAAATTGCACAAGCTTTGCCTCTGTTGAAAACTGCGTCAACAGCATCTGTGTCCCCCTGACACCCCTTCTCTGGGCTTGCTTCTGCCTCATTAAATTCTGCAGACTCCCCTTTGCCCCCCCTCTCACTTTTGTCTGTTTTTTTATTTTTAGGAGGTTGTGTGGTTTTGGGGTTTGTTTTTGTTTTTTTTGCTCCCTTTCCTCACTCACCTCCCCCCACAGCTGCTGAAGCTTATCAGGAGATGAAAGATTTGAAGGACATGCATAATTAATAGCCTGGCATTATTTGAATAATTTAATTTTGCCATCACAGCGCCATTCTCCAAGTTCAGCCTTAATTTTGCAATTAGGAGATACAAGCAGAAGCTGCAACTCACATGATTAAGGCGCATGGAGGAGAAAAGGGACACCGTGGCAGGGAGGAGGGAAACAGACCAGAACGGAAAGCCAGGAAAGGCCTCTCAGGAAGGGCAACAAATTTACGAAGCATTTTCTAGAGCAGCGCTATTGACCTAGACGCATGGGCCCAGAGTCTGTTCATCCAGCACTTGTGGAAATGTGTCATGATGACGGAGCCACAGGGAGTGCTGCTTGTGCCAACTCAGGTTCAGGGACCAAATGTGGCCCTCTAAACCTCTCACACTGGCCCTCCGAGTTCCCTCCCAGTCATGCCCTTCTTCTGCGTCATGCCTTCCTTGAGTGTTTTTGCCTGCCTAGGATGTGTGTTTGAATCATGTCTCATGCTTGCCTGGAGGGGTGTGAGAATGTGGGTAGAAATGAGCCCAGTGCACAAAGGCAAGATTTATATTTGCTGTCCTGCTCACCCACCTCATGAGAAGAGACGACTCCCTGGAAAAGACCCTGATGTTGGGAAAGATGGAGGGCACAAGAAGGGGACGACAGAGGATGAGATGGTTGGACAGTGTTCTCGAAGCGACTAGCATGAGTTTGGCCAAACTACGGGAGGCAGTGAAAGATAGGCGTGCCTGGCGTGCTCTGGTCCATGGGGTCACGAAGAGTCGGAAATGACTGAATGACTGAACAACAACAACAACAACAGCAACAACAGTCCTGCTCACTTTTGCTGCTGCCCCTACCCCAGATGGACTGAAAATGGTTCCATACCCCTGCAGTAACCTTTTTGACTCTTTCTGACTTTCCCAGCTATTCTCCATGTGCTGCATCAGTTACTGGCCAGAGAAAAGCTTTACTTCCTCTTTCATAACACTAGAACTCACAGACAACCGCACAAATTCAGGACAGATAAAAGAAAGTGCTCCTTCACACAATGCACAGTTAAACTATGGAACTTGCTCCCACAGGAGGCGGTGATGGCTCCTACCTAGAAAAGTTTTAAAAGAGGATTGGACAATATAATGGAGGAGAGGACCATCGAAGGTTATTAGCCATGATGTTTATGCTCTGTCTCCACAACCAGAGGCAGTAATACACCTGAATAACCATTACTGGAACCCTTGGAGAGTGGAGAGTCCTCTTTTGGTCAGGTCCTGCTTGCAGTCTTCCCATAGGCATGTGGTTGGCCACTGTGAGAGCGATGAGCCTTTGGGCTAATCCTGCAGCCTCTTCTTATGGTCTGATGTAGGAGGAGATACAGCTCTTTGGACATTTGGCTCAGGATTCTGCACAGTGTTTATCAGGCTCCTGTTCTTCCTGGTATATCCCAGGCTCACTCTGCTACTACATCAGTAGTAGGCATCTGAACATCCTTTCCCAGAGGCTTTCTTCACCCCACTCTGTTTCCTCAGGTGTCCACCTAAGTTAGCTCCCCCAATTGCAAGGAACAGTGAGGAAACTGCAGCTGACTTACCTTTCCCTGACCACCATTTCTTTCTTCTGAGCAGGTACACTGAACAGGCACCACTCAAGCTGGCAGCTGCAATTTTGTTCCTGGAGCATCACGGTCACCTTGAACAAGCTTCTCAGAGGGCACCTTATGCATGCTACCATCTGACAGCTACTCCCACCTTGGCAAGCAGACTTGTTGATGAGATGGAAGTTGTGGGGAGAAAAATAGGGTAAGTAACACACACCACTCAGCTTTAATTTATAAAACTCTTCATAATTTTTCTGCTTAGTGGCTGGAGCTTTGGGAGAAGTTCCCTTGCACCCAAGAGCTGGTGAGGCATGATGGAAACATTGCTTGTGACGTGAGGTGCACTCTCAATGGACTCGCTAGCATGTCTTCCAAGCAGGTTTCTGCAATGTAATGTTATTGGCAAACTTGTAAAAGCTGTTTGGGCAGAGGCACAAAGAATATGAGTGTGTCCAGCACTACAGCAGCCTCCCCCAGTCTGGTGCTGGGAATTGCAACTTCCATCATTGCCAACCAGCATGGCTCTGTTCAGGAAAATCCAGGTCAAACATGACTTGTTTAAGCCTCTGATTGAGACCACAAGATCTGATATCTTCTCATGCCTACACAGTGACCACCATCCCCTTTCCCTCTCCCTCTTTGGACCTCTTTGTCCCCTCCCCCATGTAACTGAAAGCTTCCAACCCCTCTCACCTCCTTCTAAGTTGCCCACTTACCTTGAGATATAACTCCCATCAGAAGCAATAGTGGTGGGGCAAAGGAATGAAATCATGTTTCTCTTCCTCCAAATAGAACTTGGCCAGGGCTACTGAAGGTAACGGGGCCCTTTATCTGTCCAGCTACCCTTTGTCAACAACAAATTGTCACAGTTTTTGTGTGTTGAATATATGGTATATGGTAATTTATGGACCTAATAGGTATCTAAGGCCATTTGCACATAACAAAATATGTATTTTATCAAAGTGATTGTTGAACTGAAATACAATTAAGAAGTATATTAATAGTGAATTTTTGGGGGGTGGGGGGCCAGGATAGTGGGGCCCTAAGCTATAGCTTGTTTAGTTTATATGTAAATCCGGCACTGGACTTGGCTCTGGGCTTGATACTGTAGCAGCATCAGGTGCCCTTGGAGGGAGGAGAGAGTTGAATAATGTAAAGAAACTGAGCTTCCCATTGCTTTGTGATGGAAACTTCGTTGTTGAAAGGTTGCATTTTGCCTTAAAGGTTCTCCCGCACAGGAGGGCCAAAGGTTTAAAAGGAGCTGTTTTGCTCAGGATGTTTTGAACAGGAGAACCATAGTCGAAACAAAATAGAAAATTCTTTCCAGTAGCACCTTAGAGACCAACTGAGTTTGTTCTTGGTATGAGCTTTCGTGTGCATGCACACTTCTTCAGATACACTGAAACAGAAGTCACCAGATCCTTAAATATAGTGAGGGAGTGGGGAGGGGTATTACTCAGAAGGGTGGTGGGAATGGGTGATCAGCTGATAGGTGTGGAAAACCTGTTGACGACTCTTAACGGCTGCAATTAGTCTTGCAGGGAAAGGCAAGGGGTGAGATGGCTAAAGATAGCTTTGTTATGTATAATGAGATAATAATCCAGTGTCTTTGTTCAGACCAGGTTTCTCCATGGTTTTAAGTTTGGTGATTAGTTGCAATTCAGCCACTTCTCTTTCCAGTCTATTTCTGAAATTTCTTTGTATTAAGACAGCTACTTTGAGATCTTTTATAGAATGTCCTGGGAGATTGAAGTGTTCTCCTACTGGTTTCTCTGTCTTGTGATTCCTGATATCAGATTTATGTCCATTTATCCTTTGGCGTAGGGTTTGGCCTGTTTGTCCAATATGTGGGAATGTTGAGGGATGTGGGAGAGGATATATTGTTTTAGATATCCTATCCCAACTTGCGTTTACAAGCTCGATAATATCAGCAGAGCTAACATTCCCTTTTTACTTCATATGCGCAGCAGATAGTTTGCATAGACTCGCTAGAGTCATTAAAAATATTGTCCTGGTGTCTTCCCCTTTTTATCCCTCTTTCAATAAGACACTTCATAGTGTTTGGTAAAGTGTATAACGTTTACTTACAAGTAATCATCTAGTCACACAAGGATCCTAGAGGCAGGCTTAAAAGTTACTAAATAATATACATATGGTGACTTTCTCCTTTTGAGAGAAAGTCCCTCTTTTTACTTTTGGCCTAGTGCCAACGGTGCATTTTAATAATGCTGCTTTTAAACTGTCTTAGAGATCAACACGACAACTGACCAGCGACATGGAGACTCGGCATATACTACAGTTGGCAGCTCCCAACTGTAGAGTTCACTCCCAACTGTAGAGTTCCATATAAGGAAGTTGGGTTTGACTGCCCCTGTCCTTTTACATCCCACACAATATAGAGAGCTGAAGGGCACTGTTGGCATTTGATTGCATACACAATGATGGAAGATAAGCAATTAAATAGTCCTGAGATGGTATGTTTGATGTTGTTGGGACCAGTAATGGTGTTGTCCGGGTTTATGTGGCAGCAAAGCTGGCATCTGGGTTTATTGCAGGCTCTGGTACCAGTGTCCATGTTGAGTCCTGTTGTTGTATTATTGTGGGTGAGGAGCTGTTTGAGATTGGGTGGCTGTCTGTAGGCGATGAAGGGTCTTCCTCCCAGAGCTTGAGAAAGAGAACTGTCATTGTCTAGGAGAGGTTGTAGATCTCTGATGATGCGTTGTACTGTTTTAATTTCAGCCGTGGGCCGGTCCACCGTCCCTCAGACCATGTGGTGGGCTGGACTATATTTTTTGGGGGGGGAAATGAACGAATTCCTATGCCCCACAAATAACCCATCCTAGAAACCTTGCAGTTAGGGGGAAACAGAAATGTAGTCAAAACTCTACTCACTTCCTGATTGGCCAGAATGTTAGAAGGGAGAGTGAAACTATTGTATACGAGTCAAGCTAGAAAATAAGTAAGTCTGGAAGTTCAGAAACCAGTAACTTGAAGAGGTGAAGAGCTGTAAGAGAGGGAAAGTTTAAACCAGGGGTCAGCAACCTTTTTCAGTCGTGGGCCGGTCCACTGTCCCTCAGACCATGTGGTGGGCCGGACTATATTTTTTTGGGGGGAAATGAACGAATTCCTATGCCCCACAAATAACCCAGAGATGCATTTCAAATAAAAGGACACATTCTACTAATGTAAAAACACGCTGATTCCCAGACCGTCTGCGGGCCGGATTTAGAAGGCGATTGGGCCACATCCAGCCCATGGGCCTTAGGTTGCCTACTCCTGGTTTAAACGCTGTACAAGGTAAATGCATCCGTTTATTCCTGTCTTAGACTGTTTTCCTAATAAAGGCAATACTTCTCATTAATATCCACCCTTCAGCTCTTGGGTCCTTTTTGGTATTTCTTGGCTTCTGCAGCATCTAGTTTTACAATCAGAAAACTTAAAACGTGAAAGCAAATACAAGATATATGCATCCAGCATAATTTGTTTTTGGGGAGAAATGGTCTGATGCCTTGTTATTCAACACATGCCCGGATGACACTCTGCTCTAACCTTGTAATGAGAATAGGTCAGTCCAGTCCAGAAAGCTAAAGGTCTGATTACTGCAAGCAGCCAGAGAAGGCAGGCAGGGTTGGTTTGGCTAGTTAGCTTGCTTCCCTTCCCTATCACGGTGCAGACTGCAGCCCATGCTGTTGTATTTGTATGCAAACCTTGAAGTTTCACGCCGCTAACTTCAAATACAAGGTGAGCATTGTAAGAAAGAATATTGTAGTGCTGGAAAGACTACAACCCTTCTCATCAGGTGCATGAAGTGCTATCTTTGAGCTGCAGGTACAAACGTGGATTGGAAGTGAGGGTTGTAAACATTTTCAAAGGGATATGAAATGCAGAAAAGCACAGTGATAATTACTTAATTAACCATAGCAATTAAGAAAATAGTTGTTGAAAACACAGACATCTTGCATTGGAAAGCCAATTAACACACACAATGCGATTAGGGCGGAAATCTTTTGTATCCGTTCAGTTAACAAGTGAGAGCACTGAACCTCCCGATGTATTGAAATGCACCAGTTTCACATTGCAGACTCCTAATGAAATTGCTTTGCTCCCGGTCACATTCAGAATCTCCTACTAGGTTGAAATAGTTTCCCCAAACATCCCAGTGATGTTTGTATATTAGGAGAAATGCATCCTAAAATGCTGGCGAATTTTTGTGAGCATGTGTGTATATATATATATTTATAACATATGCAAACTGCTGCAGAAATGTAGTAAACAGAATTTAAGATTGAAAAGCAGAAAAGAAAGAGAAACTGTAATGGATAAATTTGGCCTTATTTACTTTCTGGATTTAAAGGGGACAAAAATAAATTTCTCTATTAAATATTATTAAATAAAGGGGGGTTGGATAGTTTCAATTGAGTTGATGTAATGTCTAACAAAAGGGATGCGGGTGGTGCTGTGGGTTAAACCACAGAGCCTAGGGCTTGCTGATCAGAAGGTCGGCGGTTCAAACCCTGACGACGGGGTGAGCTCCCGTTGCTCAGTTCCTGCTCCTGCCCACCTAGCAGTTTGAAAGCACATCAAAGTGCAAATAGATAAATAGGTACCGCTCCGGCGAGAAGGCAAACGGCATTTCCGTGCGCTGCTCTGGTTCGCCAGAAGCGGCTTAGTTATGTTGGCCACATGACCCGGAAGCTGTAGCCGGCTCCCTCGGCCAGTAACGCGAGATGAGCACCGCAACCCCAGAGTCGGACATGACTTGACCTAATGGCCAGGGGTCCCTTTACCTTTACCGAATGTCTAATAAACATTAGGTAATCATTTAAAAAAGGCAGAAGATTAGGCCCATGTTACTTCAGCAGTAAAGCATCTCACTTCTGTGTAGATCACATTTTTAATTCAGAACAGCCATAGGCCATGTTGAGCAGGGCTGATTATCAACAGCATCTTGAGGGCACAAGGTTTGGATTTTTTCTACCAGGGGATAGAATTGCTATGTCCAGAAAATGCCTGGCACCAGCTGGAGTGTAGTAGATTTATTCCAAGGTCCCTTCTAGGAAAATATTGCACTCTAATTGAAGTCTGTGTGAAAGGGCTTGAGGTTCATTTAAAAAAAGACTCCGCCATCCATGGAAGTATAGAACAGCTTGAGAGTTATTTTCAGCCATGTCTGTGGGTGACCCATTTGTTTCTAGTAACCAGTGGACATGGTTTAAAAAAGCTGGTGGGGAATCTCTGGCCTGTGGACCTTAATTAGGCTTTGAGAGTTAGCCTACGAGGACATTTTGTGAGACTTACAGCCTATTTTCCTCGGTCTGATCGTATATGAAGTCAGGTTGAAGCCACAGCTGCAAAAGCAGAAAGAAGAAGGCATTCTAAGTGTGCTCCTGAACCACCCCCGCCCCCTTTGCAGGGAAAAAAATTGGCAGATTTTGAATTTGGTAGGGTGCCAAAAGCACAACAAAGACATCAAATTCAAAAAGTGTCAAATTTTGGCTGTAAAAGATAGCTCATGAGTACACCTGGAGACCATTCTTAATTCTCCCTCTGCATTTGACATCAGGTGACTGAGTCTGACCCACCTTTCAAACTAGCCTGTGGAGTGTTGGCATCTACTTGTGGTTTAAAGCATGGGAAATGGGCACAACCTGCGGCCCGTGACTTCATTTTATGTGGCCCTCCAATGCATCCAGAAGTGACTCCAATCTTCCACAATGATTATTTCTTTCTTGTCTCCTATCTCCTTATTTTTCCTGGCGTTTAAAAGTAGTTTTTTCCCCTTTTCTATAGACTTTCTTAACAATTGGGACAATACTGTATTGGCTAGATACGTTTCTAACCTTTTTATTCCTGGTTACATGACCGGGAAAGACATCCTCCCTGCATTTTCAGAGAATAAATTGGTAGGATTCAGATATGTAGGAAACTACAGTTAGAAAAGAATTACTGAATAGACCAGCACAGGACTGGGAATTCTAATCTAAGATACCAGTGATGAAAATTGTAAGAAGGCCGACTTTATTCTGAATTAGTTAATCCAGTGCACTCTTGATTCAGGCTACACCATCATCAGCCCTGGCTCTGCCCAATGATGACATGTGGTTCTGAAAAGATTACCCTCAAGAGAATGCATTCCACAATAGGGGGCCAGGGAGCCACTGACCATCCATAGTCTAAAGGCTAAATCCCTGTAGTGTAAGATCAGTAAATATAAAGCTATGAGATCCAGCTCTTGACCGTTTGTGGCTTCTACCACTCCTTGCCATAGAAATTTGGATTGGCAAGGTGGTTAACCCACCACAATGGGAAATGTATTTTGGTCAGGGGAAACGGGCAAGAAGATTGGGATAGTCCAGCCATTTGAGGATAAAGGCAGAAACAATGAATAGACCTGAGTTTTGTTTGCTCTTGATGAATTCAGGAAGCAAAATTAGATCACGGAAGGAAGCTATGAAGCATTTTTAAAATAAAAAATAATAATTGGAACAAAGAACAACAAATGCTTCCCTTGCATAAATGCTAAATCCCTTTAAAAGCGGCAGAGAATGAAGGAGTGGGAGGGCTGGATGTGTAGGATACCCCAGGAGTTAATCGCTCATTTGCAAAGAACTAGTATATAAATTGCTGTTAATTAGCTTGGTAAATGCTTACTGTGGGCTGCTGAATTAGAACCTGCAAAAGGGCAAGATCGGCAAACTGGAAGGGATCAGCTCCCTTCTTAACTTCCCACCTTGTGTGAATTTTAATGGGATGAGTGCCATAATATAATATAATATAATATAATATAATATAATATAATATAATATAATATAATATAATATAAAACAAATCTCCAATTTATAAAGGAAGTGGACCCATAATGTGCTCAACTTGTGTACATGTCAAGCACCCTCTTTGATGCTTGATAGACCCAGTGCTATTTTTCTAGGGGGGGGGAATGGTGCTGGAAATCACCATGAACACTACCCTTGTTCTCTTAGAATGGTGCCCATCTGAGAGGTGCTGGAACTGAGTCCCAGCAAGTTCAGGCTGAAAAAAGAGTCATTTGTGTTCATCAAGCCAAAAGCAGCCCACCACCAAGTACATCTGTGTGACTGTGTCTTGGTGTCTCTAAACTAGCCTGTTGCTGCAAGTGCGGTGGAGGTTGCTATCTAATAGGCTTCCATGGAAGGAGTCCATCAAAAAGGCCTTTATCGAGAGCATGAGATGTGTTTGCTGGATTAGGCCATGGTTTAGCTAATTCAGCAATCTTAGGAAGAATTCATACAGCCCACAAGCATCAGTTGGTCAACCTGCAGACTGCGGCTAGGTCTAAATATTTGCCACATTACCCTGCAAAAGGATCAAAGAATGAAGGGGAAAAAAACACCATGTAAGAAAAGCAATGCAAAAATTTATATTTTATTTTAATTCAAAAATTTAAAATAGCTCTCAAATTCAGTAAAGTACGCTGAGACACAAAGGATAAGCCTCATATACAGAGACGGGATAACTTAAAATGTTATATACTGCAGACAAGCCAGCTTTATGTAGAATACATATTTACAGTTGGTTTTCTTTTTTTCCTTCTTTTCTTTTTTTAAATGGAAACCATATTTATACATTTTATTACATTTACAAAAAAGCTGAATCTTCCACTACTTTTTACTACAATAATGAAAAAAGAAAATTTACATTGTGTCTTTTTCTCCACTGTACAAACCTTTATTTCATAAAAATATATCTCTGTACAAAAAAGTTTTTTTCTTTTTTTCTTCATTTTTTTCTGTTAAACTGTGTGATGCAAGTCCAATGGGCACTGAAAATGAAAAGATCTCTTGTCCAGCTTTCAAAAAAGCAACAGGGACATAAAAGTGTCTCTCTCTGCCCCCCCCACCCCCGTTGATAAGAGAAAAGGAATTCATAAAAAAAGAATCAAGCATTCAGTGGGAGAATACTCAGCAGCAGGGGCCCCCTTGCTCTGGGTCATTCTTCACCAACGTGGTGCCCGCAATATGTTTTTGGCTGCAACTCCCATCACTTGGGAGTTTTAGTCCATAACACCCATAGGGCACCAGGCTAGTGAAGGCTGCCCTGGGGTTTGAAGAAGTAGCATTGACACTGCAACTTTATACTAGCCAGCCTCCCAGGGCAGTGGTTTTCATAGTTTTCTACCTTAAGGAAACTTTTCACAGTGGCTGCTCTGTTAAGTTCCCCTCAACTGCATGTGGCAATGGGTTCTGGGGCCTAAGCTCAGTCCACAAGGGCCTGTTGACCACTTAAACTGAGACTATGCCTTAGTACACACCAGAGATCAGTAATTGCAGGCAAGCTGCTCGCCATTGCTGATCTTCCTGAGGAACTTTGGAGAGGTCCTGAAGAACGGTTTGGAAACCATGTTCTATTGCATTATCTCAGCAAGTTTCGGAATGAAATACTCTAGAAATGTAGTGCAGGCTAGGCTGAGAAGGTCCCCTGGTTTTAATCCCTATAAGAATGCAAGATGCTGTTCGC
Source organism: Lacerta agilis (assembly GCF_009819535.1). Taxonomy (NCBI): domain Eukaryota; kingdom Metazoa; phylum Chordata; class Lepidosauria; order Squamata; family Lacertidae; genus Lacerta; species Lacerta agilis. Next base: position 56,572,098 of record NC_046319.1, read on the forward strand.
AGGGGAAGCTGGTGCTCTCCAGATGTTGTTGGACAACAGCTTCCATCCTCCCTGATCCCGGGCCATGCTGGCTGGGGCAGCCAACCATTCAGCGAGCAGGTGATTTTGTAAAAGAGAACACAGCTTTTGGCCAAGTAGATCCCAAGTGACCCAAAAGCCGGGTGGTGGGCAAGTTCTGAAGCAAACCCATGATGGCAACAGTGGCGAGTGGAACAAAGTTCCTTCAAGACACTAATTTAACATGCTACTTCTGGGGTATTGCTGCATGGTGCTGGATGGGTTTGGAAGCATTCGCACTGCCACATGCAATTATTAGCCCTCTGTTACCCATGTCAAAAGTTTAGCTAGAATCCCTGAAGTTTTAACTCATTGTCCTCTGGAGAAAAATGGTAACAAGCCAGAGTGGAACAGACTGCTTCAGGTGGTGGTGGGATCTCCTTTCAGTGGAGGAATTTAAGGAGAATGGACAGCCATCTGTCAATGATGCTGTATCTATAGCCTGCCTTGCAGATCAGGAGATTTGGACTAGGTGATCTACAAGGCCCCTTCCAACCCTATGATTCTGTTCTACGAATCACCATTAGTTTAGGGCTTCAGTTGGGGAAGCAGGGGACTTTGGGTTCTAGCATGAAAAGTTAGGGAAAGTTGAAGGTTTGTTGTAGCTCAATATGGCAGAATGAGTGTCCAAACTTGCCCTTTTAAACAAGCTGTATTGTGTTACCTCCCATGGTTATGAAAATATTTCACTACTGCTGCAGTTTAAAACCAAGCAAACTGCCCTGCATGTAGAAACCTGTGCGTTAGGGGAAAGATCCCTAGCCTGGCTATCTCTCTTGACACTCACTACTTTTCTATGTGCAAATTGTTTATTTCTTATGGTGAAAGCTGCTCCTTTCTGCTCTGTCCCCAGCTGATGGGAGCTTCCACACAGAATGCCCAAAGTAGTTACACTGACTCTACTCCTCCTAAACTGCCCACAATCTCTGTTCCAAACAGCTCAGAGAAATCAGCACCACTACAAAAATACATCACCCAATCAGTATTTGGAGAATGCTAGACTGCTAAGAAGTACACAAGGGTCGAAGGTGCACATTCACCCTGATTAGGTTACATTCCTGCTCAAAGCATATATTTTCTGTTGACATAAAAAGGGTGAAAAGTAATTTGGAGTCCTCAACACTAGCTGTCTGAAAATTTACTCAAAATCTACTTGTTCCCTGCAAAAATAAAAAGGGGGTAAGGCATGATTGTGATTTTTACTGTCCCTGGTTCTGCCCTAACCTGGTTGTGTGTGTTAAGGCACCAGGTTGTCTTCTCCCTTGCTGTAAGTCTCAGCTAAAAAAACCTCAACTATCACCAAATGGCATCTTCCGACGAAAGCATGCTTTCTAGGTTGAAAGCATGAATCAAACCCAACAATACTGGTGGTGAAAGTCAACACTGCTGGGTTTCTCTCTTTTATTGGGGTAGATGGCAAAGAATGCAAACACCTGTGCTCCTTTATAGGGATAAAAAAAATGTAATTGTATTTGCACACAGTAAAAGAATCCCGCACCTTGAATTTTCTCTGGGATTCTAAAGCCGTTTGGCATGGAAATTACACAAGACGTTATTTGGGGGGGGGGAGGTCAAAGAATTCTTATCATGGGGTTGTTGTTCAAAAGTTCTTACTGCAAAATCTCCTGGAAGGCTGGTAAGAAAGGCGATTCCCACTAAACATCAGGAAGAATTTCCTGATGGTGAGTTCTGTTTGACAGTGGAATGGACTCCCTTGGAAGGTGGTGGAGTCTCCTTCCTTGGAGGTTTTTAGCAGAGGTTGAATGGCCACCTGTCATAGATGCTTAGTGGAGCTTTGCTTAGCTGATATTCCTGCATTGCAGGGGGTTGGAGTGCTACAATTTTATGGTTCTATGCTCTCAGGTGGATCCAGGATTACATCCAGAATCTTCTGGACATGACTTAAGCATGTTCCACTTTAATCAGATTTTGCCTCAAGTTTGTTAAGCAGCCAGAGTAAATTCCAGCTTTAAACTATTCCCCAAATGCCTACACAAATCCCAATTTTGTTTTGTCTGGGAAAAATATGGGGCCCATCTACCCTAGTTTACACAAATGGTAGATGAGGCTTTCATGTTCAGTCAACTGTAATATACCTTTGATTGCTTGACGATGGATGCTCAGTAGATGAGGCACATCAAACATGTGTTCTCAATTGTATCATTTCAGACTGCAGGTGGGGCATTGCAGGGCTGTATTTGTACTTATCCACCTACTCTCTAAAATTTCCTGCATATGTGTGTGGGGTGAGGTGAATAGATGTCAAAGAGAATATTTTCAACCAACTCTCTCCCTGGCAGACTACTACTGTAACCAGCACTGAGCTAGATGGATCTGACTGCATGTGAGATATGGGCTGCTCTAGACAATGCAAAGTCTCTGGATTTTTACTCTTGGCAATAGACTAATCTAGACTAGTAGTGCAAGATTCTCTCCTTGTAGCAAGAGAAGAGGGCTGAGTGGGTTCATTCAGTTTCTCACTTCAGTAGAGCAGTTGTGCAGTCCAGCAGGAAGCACAGAATGTAATAAAATAGAGAAGAGAGCAGTTTCACAATGCTACAGGCAAATTTGCCATATTTTTTGAAATAAATGTAAAAGAAATGCGAGCAATCCTACTATGGTGGTACAGATTTTTTTTGGGGGGGGCTCAGCCTATTTTTCCCTAAAAGGAATCTAAATGAGGAGGGAGGGGGTCAGAACAAAATGAATTAGTCTCGTTGGACACTGGTGGTGCCACATACAGTAACCAAAAGGACTTCAGGACTCTCATGCTGCCATATTCCACAGGGCATTATTTGAAAAAGCAAGGGAAGTGCATTTGTGAGAAATTGTTCCCCAGTGACAAAATATTGTAGTTCAAAGGCTGGCAAAATGCGACCGACCTGCAATGAATGTGCTAGCTAGGGAAAGATGCTTCGATTTCAACTTCGACAACTGTGCAAATAAGGCTGCCCACCCCCTATGCCAAGAATGGTCCTTGGCATGGTCCTTACTCTCTAACAATCCTGTCAATGCTAGCAAGGACAAAGCAACAATGGCAGCTGTGGTTTAAAAGGCAGGGTTCGAATTGGCCTTATACCCGGAACAAAGACAAGCAGCTGACCTTGACAGAATAAAGCAGAGGTTATTTTAAAGTACAGAATGAGGTGGGTTGGGTCGGGGGGGTGGAGTGTCAGGTTTTGCAGAAACCTCCAATCCTTGAAGTAGGCTATTAGCATGAAGTACCTACATGAGATGGGGGAGGAATAAGAGAATGAACACATATGAAGCAACCATTTCTCCATTTGCTAAACCTGCTGCTTTAGTTCAATGTGATGGGTGCTTTTGTGCCCCATACTCTCTGCATCCAGGAAGTCTCATCAGCCCCAATGCAGCCACTTCATCTTGCATGTCTTTCACTTCCTCTGGCAATTTAACGCTGTTTGATTTCCCTCCCAGGTCACAATGTACTCCCCAGAAGGCGATAATCAACCAAAAACAAGCAGCTGGACAACCTCTGGGTTCTAAAATTGGCCAGAACCAGCTAGAAAAAGGCCCAGAGGTGGGGGGCGTTTTGGTGGATCCACTCCCATGTGGTCGTAACACAAGGGCTGGAGTGGGTGCTTTGGTTGATTTGACTATCGGCTGCAGGGCGGAACGGAAGGGCAATGAGGATGTGGAGCGGTGATGAACAGCAAGGCAGTCACTCTCTTCCTCTCTCTGGATCAACTCAAAGGCACCATATCAACTCCACAGCCCCAACTTTTCTGGGAGGGATGATCATGGGCAAAGATGAACCAGGAGGAACATCGGGCACTGGCGAGACTCCCGTCCCTGGAGAATGCTGCAGAGGAAGAGAAAACGAGAAGCAAGGCTAGATCCACAGCACAAAAGAGTTAACCTGCTGCCAATGGGCTGGCTGTTAATTCCCACTACGTTTCTAAAACTGAGAAAGGGTTGTAACTAATCCTTGCCTGCTTATTATTCCAAAGTGGTGTGAATTACGTCCAGTCATGTTCAAATCTGATTACCATTTTTTCCTTGTGGAACCTAAATAAACCAAGTAATTTTACCCAAAACAGCCATTTATTTATGAAAATATTTACATTGCATCTATATTACCATAGAAAGGAGACCTCGAGGTGTCTACAAACTATCATAAAAGTAACAACAAACATGGACTCCATCAAGCACCGAGCATAGTCACATGGAGACAAAAAAAAAAACCTAAATGGGGATTGTGAGGAAGCTTAAGAAGTAGAGTGATTTATGGCATGGCCAGTAGTAATTGGTGGGATTTGTGTGTGGCCACATTGCTGCTCTGCTTTCCCAACACCCTGCATCATTCCCTCTTGGCACAGTGTGGGCTGGAGCATTGTATTGGCTTTGCTGCTGCATGCAAACCACGACGAGCTCCTGCTGCCTTGCCCCAATCCTTCTCCCTCTGAATAAGCAGCAACAATGCGCGATGTTAGGAAAGCAGGTTGGCAATGCAGCAATCCACCTGCACCGCCCTGCCAGTCACTACTGGGCATCCCTTCCCTATTTATTTGAAATTTATGTCCTTTTTTTTTTTTTATTTTTTTTTATAAGATTTTATTATTTTCTATTAAAACAAAGGGAAAACATAACATAAACAACAACATTCACAATATAAAAATACAAAATACAATACATAAACACAATACAAAAACATAATCAAACAATCACAATAAAAAGAAACATATACAAACCTTTAAACTAACATTACTCCTCTTACTTTTCTTGTTACTATCTTCTCTATTTTGAGGGACTTCCCCCACTCCCTCCACTGTCTTCAAAATCATATATATCTTCAAGGTAGCTTTGTATCTTCTTCTATTCACATTAACTCAATTTTTAATACACTTTACTTTGCTTAATCATATCTTAACTTTAACACCAAATCTTAACACAATTCCTAACAATTAAATTTTTCACACAAAAAATATCTTACCAACAATTTTATCTAACATATATCTACTAAAGCCGCTATTCTATTTAATTCTGCTCAGATATTCAATTTTACTGTTTTGACTAAATAATCCTTAAATTTCTTCCAATCCCTTGACACCTTCTCCTCCCTCTGGTCCCGGATTCTGGCGGTCAGCTCTGCGAGTTCCATATATTCCATCATCTTCATCTGCCATTCTTCCACCGTTGGTATCTCTTCGCCTTTCCATGTTCTTGCCAATAAGATTCTAGCTGCTGTTGTGGCATACATAAAAAACACTCTATCCTGACTGGGTATCTCTTCATTGGTTATGCTCAGGAGAAATGCCTCTGGTTTCTTACAAAAGGTAACCTTCATTACCTTCTTGAGTTCATTATAAATCTTATCCCAGAAAGCATTTACCGCTGGGCACAACCACCACATATGAAAAAAGGTACCTTTCGCATGTTTACATTTCCAACATACATCTGACATTTTGGTATTCATCCTGGCTATCTTAACTGGTGTCAAATACCATCTGTATACCATTTTCATTATGTTTTCTCTTAAACTATGACAAGCAGTAAATTTAATACCTTTTTGCCACAATCCCTCCCAGTCATCCATCATAATATTGTGTCCTATATCTTTCGCCCAATTTATCATTGACGATTTAACCAATTCATCTTTCGTATGCCACTCTAGCAAAAGATTATACATTTTGGAAAGGTTTTTAAAGTTCGATTCTATCAGTTCTGTTTCCAGTTTTGATTTTTCTACTTGAAAACCAACTTTTTTGTCCATTTTGAATGTTTCATATACCTGATGATAATGCAGCCAGTCGGGGACCTGACTTTTCACTTGATCGTAGCTTTTTAGCTTAAAAGAGTCCCCTTCCTGCTGCAATATGTCCATATATCTTAACCAATTTGCAGACATGTTCGGTCTCTTGTAGGCCTTGGCCTCCACTGGAGAGATCCATCTAGGGGTCTTTCTCTCTAACAAATCTTTATATCTAGACCAAACCTGGTATAAGGATTTTCTAACTATATGAGACTTAAAAGTTCTGTGGATCTTAGCCTTGTCGTACCAAAGGTATGCATGCCAACCGAACATATTATCATACCCTTCCAAGTCCAATACATCAACATTCTCTAGTTTAAACCAGTCCTTTAACCAGCAAAAGGCCGCTGCTTCGAAGTAAAGTCTTAAGTCCGGCAGGGCAAAGCCTCCTCTCTCTTTAGAGTCTGTTAGGATCTTAAACTTAATTCTTGGCTTTTTGCCCTGCCATATGAACTTTGATAAGTCCTTTTGCCATTTCTTAAAGCAATCCAGTTTGTCCAAAATTGGTATGGCTTGGAATAAAAACAGCATCCTTGGTAGGACATTCATTTTTATCACGGCAATTCTTCCCATTAACGACAGTTTCAATCTTGTCCATATTTCCATGTCTTTCTTTATTTCCATCCACAATTTTTCGTAATTGTCCTTATACAGGTTCAAATTCTTGGTTGTGAGGTTGATACCTAGATATTTTACTGTTTTGACAAAATTGAGGCCAGTGCCTTCCTGTATTCTTTGAATTTGTTCTGCACTCATATTTTTTCCTAAAACTTTGGTTTTCTGCTTGTTTAACTTGAAACCAGCAACAAGTCCAAATTGTTCGATTATTCCCAAAGCTCTGGGGACACTGCTTTCCGGTTCTTGCAGGGATAACATCAAATCGTCTGCGAAGGCGCGTAGTTTGTATTCCTTCTCTCCCACACGAATTCCTTTTATCTGTTTGTCCTTTCGTATCATATTTAGGAGGACTTCCAGGACCGTAATGAAAAGTAAAGGGGAGATAGGGCACCCTTGTCTTGTTCCCTTTTCAACTTCAAACTCCTCCGATATCACACTGTTTACTATTACTTTAGCTCTTTGCTCTGTATAGATGGCATTAATGCCATTCAAAAATTTTTGACCAACTCCCATCCTTTCCAAATTCTTTTTCATAAATGTCCAGGAGACTTTATCAAATGCTTTCTCTGCATCAACAAACAATAGTGCCGCATCTGTATTTATGTTTCTCTCCAGTTTTTCTAAAATGTCCACAATAATTCTCGTGTTATTACTAATTTGTCTTCCTGGCAAGAAACCTGCTTGGTCTCTATGTATATAGTCTTTCAACACTCTTTTCAGCCTTGTAGCCAATATATTTGCAAAAATTTTATAATCCACATTCAAAAGGGATATTGGGCGATAGTTTTTCATTTGAGTCTTATCAGTATCTGGTTTTGGAATCAGTGTGATAAAGGCTTCCTTCCACGTCTCTGGTGCCCTATCTCCTTCTAGTATCTTGTTGCATACTTCTCTTAGTGGCTGCGATAGCCAGTCTTTCAATGTCTTATAATATTTTGCTGTTAAACCATCCGGTCCTGGAGCCTTCCCCAATTGCATGTTATTTATTGCATCTTCTATCTCCTGTGTCGTTATTGGGTGGTTGAGAGTAACTAGTTTTTCCTCTGGGACCTTTTGCAATCCATTCTTATCCAGAAATCGGTCAATTTCTGCTTCATCTATCTTCTCCTCCTTGTACAGTTGCTTGTAAAATCTTTGAAAACACCATCTGATTTCCTCAGGTTTCTCCACGTTTTTTCCGTTTACTACCAAGGTATTGATGACATTTGCCTTTTGTCTTTTCTTCAATTGCCAAGCTAGTAATTTTCCACATTTATTAGCCGATTCAAATGTTCTTTGCTTCATCATTTTCACTTTCCATTCGATGTCCTGATTCATTATATTAGCATATTGGGATTGCAAGTATTTAATTTCTTTTTGGATTTTGACACATCTGGGATGTCCTCTTAATTCTTTTTCCTTTTCTTTGATTGATTTCAACAATCTCTCCATCTCTGCATTTTGTTGTCTCTTCTTTTTTGCTTTTTCACTAATGAGAAATCCTCTCATTACAGCTTTACTTGCATCCCAAGCAACTCTTTTCTCCACTTCGGAGCTCCAATTTATCTGAAAATATTCTTTCATCTTTTTCGCCGCTCTTTCCACTAGCTTGGTGTCTCTCATCAAAGCGTCATCCATTCTCCATCTAAAAGAGTCCTTGGAAATCATTTTTAAATTTAACTGTACAGGGTTATGGTCTGAAAGAGTTTTAGGGCCAATTTCTGCCTTTTGTATTTTTGGAGCCAATTCATTCGAAATCCAAATATAATCTATCCTCGACCATGACTGCTGAGGTTCGCTGAAGTATGTTGCCTCTGTATCTGTGGGATTTTTTAATCTCCAAGAGTCCACCAAATTCAGATTATCCACCATTTCAAAAAAAGTCTTTGGGAGTTTCCCATCGTTCGTTAATTTAGTTCTTTGAGATCTGTCCATTAATGTGGAAACTGCACCATTAAAATCTCCAAGGCAAACTAATTTATAGTCCAAATAATCCAACAGCAAATCATGTATTTTCTTATAAAAAATTGACTTTCCATCATTTGGTGCATAAAGTCCCAGAATCAAGAATTTTTCGCCTTGTATGTTAATTTCAATTGCGATGTATCTCCCTTCTTCATCTTTAAAAAGCTGTCTTGGGCTATATTTCTCCTTTGCGTATATCACTACTCCTCTCTTCTTGGCCTTATCCGATGATATAAACTCTTGGCCTAATTTTTTGTTCTGTAATAATCTTCTGTGACGTCGGGCTATGTGGGTTTCCTGTAAGCATATTATATCCAAATTCTTCTTTTCTATGCTGTAAAACACTCTGCGTCTCTTTGGTCTCTGATTCAATCCCCGGACATTCCATGTCATTAACTTGAGCGCCATTTTCCTTTCTCTAGTCTACTCCTCCAGTTGCTTCTCCTTTCTTGTCTTCCTCTGGATCCTTGCCTGGGCTGGGTAAGCTTGGTGGTGGTCCCGGCGGTGGTGGAAATACCTCTGGAAACCTGTAGAATTGTGCTGGGTCGAGTGGTGTGCCTTTAAATTGTTCCAGGTGCTTGTCCAAAAACTTCTGCTTCTCCGCCAGGGACCTTATTCTTATCTTTTTTCCTTCAAACGTAAATGCCAGGCCTTCTGGAAATTCCCAACTGAAGGGGATTTTCCTTTTTCTAAGCTCAGTTGCCAAATCGTTGTAGGGAACTCTTTTGTCAAGGAAAAATCTGGGGATATCCTTATAAAAAATTACTTTATTCTGCTCAACCACCAGGTTGTTTCTATAATGCAAGTCCAGAAAGTAGTCTCTGTCGTGTCGATCGTGTAGCACAATCAAACAGTCACTGACTGTTTTGCTGCTTTTCTTTCCTCTGGAGCCTCTTGGACCAAATCTGAAGGCCTTCACTATGCGTGCTGAGACGTTGATTTCTTCTATCTCCCAAAATCCTGAGAATAACTTCACTATGTAGTCTTTTAGGTCTTCCCCTTCCAGTTCTGGAAGATTTCTTAGGCGGATGTTGCCCTCTCTTTGATGTAGTTGCAGAAACGCGAGGGACTCTTCAACAGACCTCTGTCGTGATCCAATACTCTCTATCTGTTCCAAATCTAGATTATCCAATTTTTCCTCCACCTTTTTTATTTTTTCCTTGACCACTTTAATTTCCTCTGAGTCCTTTTTCAAGGTGGTCACCTCTTGCCCAATCCTATTAATCTCTTCTCTGTTCTTCCTTACGTTCTCCTCAATTTGTCCAATGGATTTCTCTAGGGTCTGCGTAGAATTTTTAATATCAGCTTTTATATCAGCTTGTAATTTTTCTATTGCTGAATTCACTGCTGTATTTCCTGATGAAACTTGATCTTGTGTTTGCTTCAACCCGTCAGTCACGCTTTTCAATCCTGCTGCAATTTCTGCAACACTAACAACTAATTTCTCCATTTGTTCCTGTAGAGTTAGGGAAACAGAGCCTTTTCTTTTTTCAGAGCCAGTTCCTTTTGATCTAAGTTCCATTCCTTGTGGGCTCTGTAACTGTAATCTCAAGGTCACTCCAGTTTCTGTAGTAACAATCTCAGACATTCACAGCAGAAGGCCAACAGTCCCAAAAGTAAACACCAGGTGGCCAGCAGCTCAGTCCTGAGAACAAAGAGGCTGCTGAGCCAGGAGCCCACACCAGTCCCGAAAATCCAACTTTTAGGCAAAGAGTTTTAATTTTCCAAAATATAAGTTCCTTAAAGCCAAGAAGGGCCCATTTTCGTGTAGCCCAAGTCAGTCACAGTTCCTAACTTGCAGTGTTACCACCAAAGTCCACAAAATAACTTGTATCTGGTTACAAAAAAGTCAAAATGTCTCCACTGGTAAACAGTCACTGAAACACCAACAAAGGAAAAAAAAATGGCAACAATGTATCACAGCCCGCTACTGACCCGGAATCCTAATCCAGAGGGTGAGGGGCATCTTCTTTTGCCATATCAACTGTTTTTAAGTCTTAAAACATCCTTTAAACAACTTTTAATCAACTTTTAAAAAGTTCGCAAAACTTTTCCGTTAGTCGCGGCTTTGATCTTTTAGCGCTACCAAGCTCGCGCAAACAGTTTAAAGGGAACAGGCTTCCTTTTGCAGTTCCTCTGCAAGCAGTGCTCTTAAAACTTGTAAAAATAATCCAATTCTTTAACTTACAGAGTTTCTTTGGAAATTTCTATGCAGGAAGTGCCGGGTGCTCGAGTCTGGCGGGATCGCTGCTTTGATCCTCCGCAGGCAGACGCTTCTTCAGTCCCGTGCCGGCGCTCCGCTCGCCCGATTTTCCCCCTTACGAGGGTCAATCGGGAACGGAGACGGCACGTCTGGGACCCACGAAGCTCAGGTCCACGGGACGCTCTTCCCGTGGCTTTAAGGGACCCGTGGCGCAGGCACAGAAGTCCCTAAAGCCTGGCGGAGGACGGAGCCGTCGGACTCCCGTCCGCCATTGACCGGCACCTAACCGGAAGTCTGCTTTGAAATTTATGTCCTAATGAACAGGCCCAGATCTGGGAAGCCTTTGGTCTGTTTTTGAGTCACCAATAACAAGGTTGGGAAACTCCAGCAAATACTTTGCAAATTAAAAACGCTAGATCACTTGTGAACTGGGAACAGCTGAACAACACGGCACTTACTGCGCAGGTTTGTTAAGTGCTATACTGCAGTGCAGACGGTGCTGACTGTAAACTCTGCCTCATTGGCCATGATATCCGTCGGCTGCAAGTTGCGGTCATACATGGGGTTTTCAAACGTTCCACGGACATTGGTGTTTTCATGCCCAGCGTAACCATTGAATGGCACCTTCGGTCTCCTTCTGTACCAGACAAGACCAAAAAGAGGAGTCAGAGATGGCCCTGCAGGGCATGCCAGCAGAGAGGCATCTTTGATTGAGCATGGTTGATCAGATATTGGTTGTTCTTTGTGGGGGGTTCCTCTAGGCAAGCAGAGCCACTCTCCCCCTTACAAGGTTAAGCATGTTATTTTGCTTGGCGTCCCTCCCGCCCCTCATCAGAATAATAATAATAATAATAATAATAATAATAATAATAATAATAATAATAAATGGTGCCCATATCTTTTCCCCAGCAGGAAGGGACAGAGTTTGGCGGGAAGTGATTTCGAAACCCATTTAAGCAATGAATGAATAACAATAAACAGGGAAGTTTACGCAGTCTCTCTCTGCTTTTCTCCCCTCCACACGAAAGAAATACAAGATTTGTATTTTGCTTTCATGCCTCCCTCCATTTGCTCCTGGGTTTGCTCACCTGTGTTTGTAGAGATAGAGCACAAACCCTGCAATAATCAGGGCAATGAAAGGCACAAGGATAGCAGCTGCCACTGAACTGCTGTTGGATGCAAATGGATGTCCTATAGACTCGGCATCTCGTTCAATTATGTCTGAAAAGGAAGATGTGCCATTAAATCGCATGCCATGCTTTGCTGGGAGACAGAGGCTGGGGATTGTGAGTCTGGGTGGCCCATCCCTCGCCATGTGCCCACTACTGCATAGATATTTGCTCAATTCACATAACTTATGCAGAAAATATTGGCAGATAACTGGAAACTCTTATATATAAGAGAAAGGGGAATAAATGCCAAAACTAACCAATTAGGTAAAGACTATGGCAAGCAGAAACCACCCAGGTTTGTCTCAGCCTAGACTCCCTCTATTAGCCAATCAGAATCAAACCTTTTATACATTACAGCTTGAATTGAAAATTTCCCCATTGCATTGCTGCATAAAAATTACAGAAATAATAGTTATACTGGTACAGTATTAAAATAGTGTACAAGTAAAAAAAAAAAATTAAAGAATAGGATTTTTGCACAAAGGCAGGATAACTTACCAAGCCTCTGCAGGCCAAACTGCCCAAAACCTTTGCCATGCACAAACCCCTGGTAGACAAATGTCCCACTTGATGATTCTGGAGTGACCTGTGTATGGGAAGGAGAAACAAACGGCAGAATCCCATGTTTCTGATTACATAAAGATTTTGGACTTTGGCGGCAGGGTGGTTTAACAAAGATTGCTAGACTTTTTTCTCCAAAAGCCCCCAAATAATAATTCAACGAAACAACGTAACAGTACAAAAATGATGAAAGTACACATTTTGACAGCAAAGGTATGGAGCCCGCAGCAAAGAGAACTGATGACACACAGCAGATGGCTCATCCCGAAAGCAAATCCAGCCCTCCTGAGCAGTCTCTTCAAATGTTGAAACTGCTCAAGTGTAGTGTTGGGTCTGGGTGCTCAATCAGCCACCCGAAGGGCACTGATTCAGCTCATGCTGGTTGGATAGGTGGGTACTTCTCCTACTGTGTGACCAGCACAGAAACTGAGTATGCATGATTCTCCTCTGTCAATGTGCTTCATGTTTATGCTGGTCAGAGAGACAAATGTAGGAACCAGAGCTAAAGAGTCCCTGCAGATCGCCACTGTTGAACAGCTCTAACCGTCAGACTATTTTCCTAATGTTTTGTTGAAATCTCCTTTCTTGTAATTTGAATTCATTGGTTTGGGTCCTGCCCTCTGGGACAGCAGAAAACAAGCTTGCTCCATCTTCCATGTGACAGCCCTTTAGATATTTGAAGACTGCTATCATATCACCACTCAGTCTCCTCTTCTCCAGGTTAAACACATCCAGCTCCCTCCACCGTTCCTCATAAGGCCTGACTTCCACTGTGGTGCCCAGAACTAGGCATAGTATTCTAGGTGTGGTCTGACTGAGGCAGAATAGAACAGAGCTATTACTTGCCTTGATCTGGGCACTTCTGGTGATGCAGCCTAGAACTGCATTCATTGTTTTTTTGCTGCTGCATCACACTGTTGACTCATCTGAGGCTTGTAGTCTACTAAGATCCCTAGATCTAGATCTTTTACTGGTGTCAACCCCCATCCTATATTTGTGCATCTGATTATTCCTGCCTGAGTGTATATCCTTATCTTTGTACCTACTGAAATTCATATTTTTTTTTTAGTTTTGGTCCCATTCTCCAATCTGCTAAGGTCATATTGAGTCCTGATTCTATCTTTTGAGGTATTAGCTGACCCTTCCAGTCTGGTGTCATCTGAAAATTTGATGAGTGCCTCCTCTATTCCTTCATCCAAGTCATTTATAAAGATGCTGAACAACACCAGGCCCAGGACAGAACCAGTGCAGCATCCCACTTGTCACTTTTTTTCAAGATGACAGGAAACCATTGGTGATCATACTAGATTAGGAACTAAAGATCTGGTAAGTGGAATAGAATCCAGCGAGTCATGTTGGAGAATATAATATATATTAGCAATCTTATGTTGATTTTTGCTTCTTCAGACTCCCAGTGCAATGGCTCCTGCTGTTTCTTGTTCCCATCCCTATTCCCCCCCCCCCCCCCCACGACTCTATACATCTACCATTGGAACATGTCAGATAAATTCTGAAAGTGCAATGTGTGGATGGGCCAATTGAACAATACAATACTGGGCTTTGCTAATACTTACATGACCATCTAAAGCCCACTTTTCATTCTTGAATTTGTTCATGAAGATCTCCACCGGCCCTGTAATCTGGTACACCTGGAGGAGCAGGTGGACATCTTCTCTTTTGTAAATACCTGTAAAGAGAATACAATGAGAAGGTTGGTCCTTCAAGAGCTTGTGGCTTCTCTTAGCAAAAAGAAAAGTTTGTGTAAGAGGGGGAGACGTATTCACACTTCCTCTTATCTCACTGTTTTTCCCTGGGGAAAATCACTCTTTAGTGCTCATTTGGAACAAACAACAATTTGGGTTCCTCCAGATTGCCGTTTCCTTTGATTTAACACTAAGGAGTGGGCTTTCCCTGGAAAAGGAGTGGGGCAAGGGGAAAACTGTTTGGACCCATGCTTTCTGGACAGAAGATGAGCCAAAGTGTGGACAAGCCCTGAGAGAGAGAGAATGAGAGTGACAGTGGTGGGTAATATCCCAGTGATGTTGGAGAAGAATACTTGCAAGCTCTTTCACACACTGGACTTGCACTCTTCAGTTGCACCATGCTAGAGTTAAGATGCATTTTTTTTTTCAGATGCTCCTGTCTTCAGGCAGCACTGAATTATTCAGGATGGTGAAATTCCTAAGAGCTCCAAAAAGCTCACTCCATACAAGGTGGATGGGTGATGAAACATCAGACAAAGATAAGTGCGAGTAAGTGTGCAGCGATGCATCTTGGGAGGCAAAAAAAAAGAAAAATCCTAATCATGAATAGAGTTTCAGTTGAAGCTGACCTCAGCTTGCCTCTTTGAACACTTGTTTTGCCTTGACTTTTGGTTAGATGCCTAGGCAGGGAGGACTAAGGATCACTGCAGTTCATGACCCTACACACCTTATTGCAAGGGTCCCAAGGAAACAGCAGTTTCTGGGTCCTCATTGGTCTGATGCAGGAATGAGAAACCTGTGGGCCCTCCAACTGGACTGCAGCTCCCATCAGCCACAGCCAGCATGGCCAATAGATAATGGGAGTTGAGTCCAGCAACATCTGGAAGACTGCAGGTTCCCTAGCCTTGGCCAAATGCTGCCCCTACCTACGCTTTTAGCCATAACCTGGCACCATTAATACACTATTAATTCGCTGCACTGTATACTGCAGGGTAGCCAATGTGGTGCTCTCCATGTTTTATTATACTGCAGCTCCCATCATCCACAGCCAGATGGCCAATGGTCAGGGATGATGTGAGTTGAACTACAACCAAATCTGCAGAGCACTGCATATTGTGCTACTTAAGTGAAGTATGGAATTTCTCCACTTCTTTATTACCCAACACGGATGGGCAACTGACTGCATCATCTGTGGCAAATGAGGATATACAGAAGCTGACTTACCAGACAGTTGCAGCTCCACACCACTGTGGTCTTTCAGGGTGGCATTGACTTTACTGGTGACTGGGTCAAAACTAGTGACAGAGAGCATAGTCAGCTGCTTCTTGCCCATGTACTCGTAAGAGCCTTTCCAAAAGGAGTTCTTTGCAAAGACGTCAGCGGGAACTAGGAACAATGCAAGGCAGAACATTTGCAACAAGATGGCAACAGTTAGCTAAAATTGCCTGACATTCAGTTTCATACTCATTGAAGCTGTCTTGGTGGCCTTTGAAGTTTCCATGGAACTGTGGTTTGGTGTGTGAATGCAGAGCACATTGCAACTAGGACAAGAGGAACCACTTAGTGGTACAGCACCTGCTTTGCATGCAGAAGGTTCCAAGGTCAATCTTTGACATCTCCAGGTAAGGCTAGGACATACCCCTGTATGAAATCCTCAAGTGTCTCTGCTGCTCAGTTTGGAAAATATTGAGTTAGGTGGACCAATGATCTGACAAATGCAGCTTCCTATGTTCTTAAGGATAATTTGAATAGCACCCCTAGGCCAGCCCTTCCCAGTGAAGTGAACTAAGTGAAGTGGGACCACAAGGATAGGCAAGCAGGACTTTCTAAAATGTTGGCAGCCTAGCAAAGGGTGGAGATGACACATCCATTCAGAGCTATATCTATGAGCACAAAGAAAGGGTTTTGTTCACCACTTGGGTTCAAGGTTGCTAGGAAATCTGCAGAGACATACCTTAGAGGAATTATTATAAGGCATATTGATATGGGGCAAATAGGACTCAAGCCTTAGGATACGGTTCAGGATAGCAGAAGGGATGGCTTACCCTTTAATTCTGCATTGCTCACTAAAGCTACCTGGTCCTCTTACATTGAGATCATTCAGTACACCGAGCACACAGACTTTATACTGGTGCTTACCACTTTTATGCACATATGGGGCAAAAAAAGCTTCATTTATATGTGAATTTATCTTCCTTTACTTTCAATTAAGAGCACTCATTCAAAGTATTTTAGTTGATTAATGGAATGAGTTTTGATCTATTAATCAGTTAATTATTTGATTCCACTTGCATAAATTTGCAAGCACTGATTCTGTTGGGGGGTGTGGGTGAGTGGAATGGTTTCTGTGCAGTTTGTTGTTTGAGATTATTTTCTAAATTTGGTACTAAGGTTTTAATAAAGGAAAGCAGTACCTGACACCTTGGGAAGAGGCAGGTCCCTTGCAGTGCCCACTGGTCTCCCACTGGGACGGATGTCCGCTATAAAGAAAGACAAACAAAGGTCAGTTCTCTAAGCAGTGCAACACACAGGTCTGCCATAACATGCGAGGATACAAGAGGACCTTTCTGAATAAAGGGGAACATTGTTGGGGTGGGAAGGAAACATCCCAGTGGTTTAGGGTTAGGTGAAAGACTACAGGGGCTTTCTTGGTAGAGGTCTATAAAATTGTTGTTGTAGGTTTTGGGGTCACAGTCTGGATGATACCTCTGGGTCCCTTACAGGCCTGTGATTCTGTAATCCAGTGAGGTCTAGAATCTATAAGAGGGAGCTTGCGGATTCCATCAAAGTAGTTCCTTTTTCAAGGTGGTCTTGACCAGTCTCATCAGCTAAGTTAGCTAAGAAGAGATGTTGCCATAGTGACAACTGAATATGCTTCCAGGATGGGATAGGCATGACCTCTGCACAGACCTTGTTGGGCATCAAGTCATCCTAGGAGTTAGTTTTTTGTTTGTGAGTTTTGGCTGGTGCTGGAAGCTGGAGACACAGAGGCCTATCTACTCTGTGCTGGACCCAAAGCTGTGACATGGGGCTTCCCTGGAAATCTAATGGGGAAGCAAGATCTGTTGAGGTATTAATGTTGTGAGCCCTTCTATCTTATGCTCAAGTTATATTTACGTGTATATGAAAGCATATATCCTACAGACACCACAGTCTTCACTGACCATCATTCCAAGAAAACTGAACCCTGGGAAAGCGGTGGAGCACCTAGAGTCTCTCACCTCTTGGCGACTGGGATGCAAACAACACTGAATGGGGAGAGACAAGATGGAGGATTTTCTTCCCCTGTGTATGACAGGCAATAGGAAGTTACTCTTTCTGCAGTGCATAATTCAATTATATCAGAAGACGTGGCCTTTCTTAAATGGCTTTTTTTTTTTAAAGGACTAGCCAAATCGACAGAGGAGAGATCAATTTATAGGAGGAGTAAGGAAGCTTTTTTGGACCATGGATGTCCATATCTTTTGAGGAACCTGCAGGTCAGGGGATGCATGGCCCAGCATTGGGTGGAGCCAGAGACAAGAATGGGTGGTGTAATGGGTCTGTGGGGGGGGGGGATAGAGTGAATGAATGAATGAATGGCCAGGATAGTGCAGGATGTAGATGCGATCTTGCAATCTCTCTCTCTCTCTCTCTCTCTCTCTCTCTCTCTCTCTCTCTCTCTCTCTCTGCCTGCAGGCAAAGGATAAATTTCAGCCTCATCACAGAATGCTTACCAAGGCAGATAGGGGGCTTCCCTGTCCAACTGCCATCCGCTTTACAGGTCCTGTGTTCCGATCCTCCGGTGAGGTAAAAGCCACTCTGGCAAGAGTAGATCAGGGTGTATCCGAGGGAGGGCAGGTCCAGAGCACCCACGTTGGCATGGGATGGGGTTTCTGGCTCCTTGCAAGTGTGAGCTAGAATTATACAAAAAGACTACCCTGAAAACTCAACACAATTTACACCTACATAAACTCTACACAGTTATGGAGATGGGCATTATTTCTAAGGAGCAGGAGTGCCCAGTAGGAGAGGCTGCAGGGCTGGATGGGGAGGTCCTGTGAGCTGCAAATGACCAACTGCTTAGAGCTCCCCCCTTGCAAAAAAATGATTTAGCTGCTCAAGCCAATCCTATTGAGATTAGTCGGGAAGAGGTGCTCATTGTAAGATGCCAGAGGTCTCTGGTAGTGGGATTCAGAAACTTATTTGTTTATTTTAATTATTTATATAACACTTAATGATGTCATTTCCGAGCAGGGTACAATAGCTTTACTCTTTGAACCACCATGGCAGCTTAGCAGGTGAGGGGGCAGCTGCACTTCAGCACCCCCAGTGTACATGGCCAGAGAGTGGTATTGCACCAAAAATCTTTGTGAGCTCTGGGGTTAAAGCTGCTGACTCTGGCCTACCGCCTCAGCCAGAGCAACATGTTGCTCAACCACAAAGTAAATAACACAGGGAAAAAACTTTGGCTTAAAACACACCCTCTGATTAATGCAACCTCTTAGAACTCACCCCTACTTCCTTTTGTGCCATGTTTCTAGACCAGATTTGTGCTTCAAAGCTCTGTGTTTGAGCACTGGTTTTTTTTTTTTGGCCCTAGTGCTTTCCACATAAAAACCCACACTTTATCTCTGAAAACAATTCCACGGAAAGCCCAAATTGCTGCTTGTTCTGATTCAGCATTAAAGAGCAGGTTTTCGCAGGGATAGCACCAGGAAGGAAGGAAGGAAGGAAGGAAGGAAGGAAGGAAGGAAGGAAGGAAGGAAGGTGCTTGGACATGGGACACATGGACATGTCCCTAGAAAGTGTGGGGCAAAAGGTAAGTGTGGATGAGCACTTAAACTAAGAATGGCCAGAGGGAAGTTTGTCTATCCCCCAGACTTTATTGCTTTATCAAAGCTTATCTGTTTGCCAGAGTGGAAGTGGAAGATGTCACAAGGGCAACAGTGTCTTAAGTTCCCCTTGCTATTGTGCTGCTTCTCTGAGCACTAGGCTCACTAACCATGAGAGGAAGATAAGGAGAAGGGCTGCAGAACTCAGTGGCAGAGCACATACATGCTTTGCATACTGTATAAAGGCTCCAAAGTTTGACCCCCAGCTTCTCCAGAAGTAGGGCTGTGAAAGACATCTGCCTGGGTTTACGGAGAGCAGTTGCCAGCCAGTGTAGACAGTTTACACTTGAATCTAAGCAAGGCAGTTTCCCATGAACGGCTTTCAGAATGCCAATCCCTGCTTAACCATTTTCTGGCCCATCTGCTTCCCAGCTGGACTCCCTACCTGGATGGAAGCCACTGGCTTCCAGACCACCAACCTGTACACTTTCCATGGGGCCATTATAAAATCTGAAGGCAGTCTAGGAGACTTGCCTCACCGCACACCCCAAACCCCAGGATTTTAGTGCAGGCTGCACCCCAAAAGCTGGCCAAGACATTTTGCTTCACATCAGGCTGCAAAACTCACGGATGCAATCAGGCTGCATTCCACTCCATGTCAGGTTTGGGAGACAAGCCCGTGTGGTGGAGCCCTGCAACAGGTATCCTTTGTGGCACTTGAAATAGACGATGCTCCCGATCTGTTGGGATGGAGAAACAGAGAAATGAGCGGTGGAAAGAAAAGGGGTTCACAGCCTGCCTGCTATTCCAAGCTGTGAGATGTGGCCCAGTAAACTTCAGGCGGCATCTTTAGGCAGCCCAGGCACTCTCACAGCCACCCTTCCCAGAATGATGCTTTGAGAGCCTCTCTGGGCTATTGAGGAGGTATATGTATTCCAAATAAATAATAATAATAATAATAATAATAATAATAATAATAATAATTGGTGCTTTTTAGAGTGCAGCAGGGACTCTACTGTTAAAGCTGGGGTGAAAGAAATAACCTAAGCAGGGGGAAAGTGGGCTAAAATGAAGAGGAGGTGTAGGGTGGGGGCGGTGGCAGCAGCACAATATCTTGTGCCAGCTCAGTTTATGAAAGGCCATGCATAACAGTAGCCAGAATGTTGGACTGCAGAGATGTGGATTCAAACCCCCAGTCAGCCGGGAAGTTCACTGGGTGACCTTGAGCCAGTCATTCTATCTCAGCCTTGGATTATGTGTCTAATGCATGCTGCTCTAAGTTCCTCTTGGATAAAGAGGTAATAATCAATAAACAGGTATATACACCAGGATGGTGCTCAGCACATGAAGGGAAAGGCAACAGAAATAGGAAGTTTCCCCCCCCTTTATTTATTTATTTTTTATTAAAGATTTTTAAAGGTAGTACAATGTCTCTCTCGAATTTTTCCATATAACATTTTTATAAGTCTGTGTTGGTGAGACATTAGAAAAGAAAGGGGGGAGGGGGGAAGAAGTGGGAGGTAGGTGGGGTGGGGTGACTATGTTTCTTTTTTACTTGATATGAGTGGGGTTTGGTGTCAGCATTGTTTATGTAGGTTCTCTGTTGTTTGCTTGTGCTCGTTTGGCGGTGAGAGAGGTCGGAGTTGGCTTGGGGTATGGTTGTTCGTTTGTGGTTGGCTGTGGTAATCTTTGGTTTCTTGTGTGAGTGGGGTTGGTGGGTATTTTGGGTCAGGTTAACCATATTGATTTGTATGCTGTCGGTAGATTTTTGTCATTGTCTTGTTGGGCTGTGTATGTTTTGAGAACCAGCGCCTGCATCCCACTGTCAAGGGAGGGGATTTCATTCTGAGCGACTAGGAGTCATTAGATGCAGGGGTTGGTTTAGCCCCTACCTCAGTTCAGGTGACCCGAGGAGCCCCACAGCATCAGATTAAAGGCCTATCTAGTACACAGCATCCCGTTCCCCCACAATGGACAACCAGCTGCCTCTGGAAAATCCACAAAGCAGAACGGGACCACAATTGCCCCGCCTCCCACTGTTGTTGACCACTGTGGGAAGCAGGATGCTTCATGAGGAAGGCCTTTCATTTGGATTCAGTAGGGTCTTCTTATGCAACACATTTGCACTTCAGTTCAATCAAAAGAATCATTCTGTGTCTGGGAAACGTTATGTGGAAGGGGGGAAGGGAGGAAGGAAGGGAGACTAGATTAGATGGATGGAAGGATCGAGAGATACTATGCATCAGGCAGATAAAGGAGTTCATTTAGAGAGAGGAGAGAATAAAATTAGATCAATAAAGAGGCAATAATAATTACCTGATAACCTTGGGAGTTGTTTTGCGTTCCATAAAGGGGCACACCAGGATCTATACATGTTGTGTGTGTTGAGTCTGATTAGAAGCAGACAGAAATGTGGTAAAAGATTGAAGAGCAAGGAAGAGTTAATGGCACTATTAATCTAGCATTATTTATCTCCATTTATCTTGCTTAATTCCAACAAGTGAGCTGTGGCAAAGGGATGGGTGAATCTGTCAATTTCAGTTTCTTTCAGCTTCTCATCCTTCTAGTTGTAAGTTCAGCTCTCCACATCAGTTTGCGATTTATTTAAAGAAGCCCTCATGAAAACCCACCAGCATTTTGGTGTGACTTTCTCCTACTATACACAATGTTGCCTAATGTATTGCATTTTTGCAAGCCATTTCCCCTAACAGAGTGCAATTTTATGCTATTTTCACTAATAATAAAATGCACATTAAATTCAGAGAAGCATGAGTCACGAAGGATAGTTATAATTTTGTTCAATGATGGTTATGGGAAGTGCAAAATAGGTAGATTCCCATTAAATCCAAACCAAACTGAATTTGGTTTGCCATCCCTCCCTATGGTTCTGATGAATGTTGCACTGGGAACGTCTGGGCTGACAGTTTTGCACTACAAGGCTCCATGAGCCCTCTCCCAATCTTGTGTGTCTGGATATTTAAAGTAGTAGCCTGAGACAGAGATCTTATCTCAGGTGTTGGCTGGGAAAGGGAGAGGACTGAAGATCCCATCAACTGCAGTTGGGGAAGCACACAAGGAGTCAAGTGTCTCATACCCTGGTCTAGCAACCATACCAATCAATCTCCCTCCCCTTCACTCTCTCTATATATACACACACCCATCCATCTGTATCTATATCTATATCTACACACACACACACACACACACACACACACACACACACACCTTCTAGACATTTTGTTGTCTATAATACTTTCAGCACTGACTGGCTCATAGCTTTCATTGATGAAATGCCCCACCAAAATGCCCTCTTACCTATGCAGCTTGGCTGTGTTCCGCTCCACGATCCATCAGATTGACAGAACCTCCTTGCTGATCCCACCAGCACCAGTGGTGGCAAACAAGAATACGAGACAGAGGAGCGATACGTGAAGCCCCGGTCTTCACGCCTCCCTTCAGCTGGGATTCCCGGGTCACCACAGAAAACCGCTGTAAAAGAGCAGTCAGGCTACCTTAACAAAGGCCACCAGTTCAGTAAGGTAAATGCTTCCCAACTCAAATGAATCCTCCGATTATAGGCACATCCCACGTAGAGCAGCAATTTTAAAGAAAAATCAGCCACCGGCATGAGGGGTAGGTGAGCATCATTCAGCACACTTCTGCCTTGTCACCAATTACAGTTTAATTAATTTTCTTCTACCCACCAGCTCCAAGCAGAAGGGTTGAGGGAAAGTGAAAGGTAAGCTTCCATTTTTCACCCCTGCTTTGGTTTACATTTACAATGTATCTTCAATTGTACAGTGGAAAGTCACCACGTGGCACCGCATTAAACAAGAAATCTTGTTTTGTTCTACAACAGGTGAGGGGAGGTGTGCAGAAGATGAGCTCCCCCCACCCTCAATCTTTTGATGGCCATTGTCCAGGGAGGGCAGGGGGAAGAAGGCACATTAATGCCAAGCTTTACCGTGGCAAGTTATTTTAAGAGAACCAAATGCAGCGGTGGTGTCGGCCGATGAAACTCTCTTTGCACAGAAACAATCAAAGCTTGTTCAATCACACACAGTTTGCGCTTGGAGAAGGATTTAGCATCTAGCAAGCCTTCAAACACTTCCTCAACATCAAGGGCCAAGTCTGCAAACAAAGCTTAGCTTCTCATTTTCTGTTTAAATGAAAGGCAGGTTTGAAAAGGGGTCAGCAAATGCCACCCAGCATTTCTCTCTGGTGCAAGAACGAAGAGGACGGGTTGTAAATTGTGGATTTGTTGACACCTTTGGATCGGCAGTTTGTGTGTTAAGTAGGACTTCACAAGTAGAGTGGGATGGGCTGAGGCTGGGCAACTTTAACCAAGGGAGTGCTTACAGGTCCCCCTGCTGCGCTGCAAGTGCTTGCACCCTCCCATTTCTCTCCTGCCTTGATTCCCTTTTGGGAAAGCAAGTAATCTTACCCCTTTGCCTGTGATAGACAGAGATATTTGGGAAATGGCATGAAGTCTCATTTGGTGATGGGCTCAAGTTACTTCAGTGGTCCTTCAGAGGCCTCTGAGTCTTGGCCTTAGCCCAAAGCAGGTAACGTCTGGAGTGAAATATGTCCTGCCCATTCCACTTCCACTTCCCCCCTACAGCACAGTTGAGATTGCATGCTTACGAAAACACTGTGGGAGTTCTCCATTCCATGATCCATTCCCTTCGCAGGTCAGAATTGCAGGCAGGGATAGCTGATATCCTTCCAGGCAGCTGTAGCTCACGCTTGATCCCCAGCTGAAATCTGACCCCACAACTTTTCCATTGGGGACAACCTGAGGAGGTTTGCAGATGATAGCTGGGCAGAGAGAACAAAAGGGTACATTCAGGGATGAGCAGAATCCAGTGGTTCAACTCCCCAACGTTTTGGCAGACAATGGAATGGATCCAGATTATCTCAGCATCCAGAATGAACAATGCCAGAGGTGGGAAAGTACACTAGGGGTCACATCCAGACTTCTGTCAGGCCCTTGGGACTCTCTCCCCAAACCATGGCTCCCCCCTCCCCTAGGGAACTGTTCCTGCTCCATGCCTTCTCTAGATACTTTTGGTTGGCTGGAAGGGCTGCAGTAATGTTCCTTGCTTGCCTAAATAGAGAAAGGGGTTCCATGCATTGAAACCTCAGAGTTTTGCATACTGGGATGCAGTCTATTGTACAGCAATCACATTCACTGCTCAGTTTACTTTTACCTTTGGCCTCAGCCATCATTGGCACACAGTCCCCAGAAATTTGTCCATGAGGAAAAAAGTAAGGGAGGCAAGCAGGCCCAATGAGGTTGAACTTAGTGCCTGGGGCAGGATCGTACTAGTGGTGGTGATCTTTCAGATAACATGACCCCAAACTGTTTGGAGCTTTAACCATCAAAACCAGCACTGCTTCATTTGGCTGCCCTCGCAGATAGGCATTCATTGGTTTAAAAGACAAGAGCAAAAACCCACCAGGTCTCTCTCCTCCAAAGGAAATTGACTTCACAAATGCCAGCCTGCCCTTTCTACTTGGGAAAGGGGATAGCCAAACAGTGCATGGATGCAAATGGCCCCCATTAACAAGGGGACAAGATGTCCCAATTAACAAGGGAACAAGATGCAACCAGCCATACAGTAAACTGGCCATCTGGAACACCTGTTGCATGGTAAAGTGGACTTCAACACACATGCACACCCAGTCAGAAACCCATGGAAGGAATACTAATATTCTCCTTGTCCTATTTACTATGTGCACAACCATGATAATTGCAACCTTGGCAAATGGTTGTCTGTATCAAGCACTGCAATCCAAATTTCTTTGGAAAATCTCAGATTATATTCCTAGACATACAATGCATCTAGAAAAACTAATCCTGAAGATGCTGAGCAAATAGGCCTTGCCTTTGCAGACAGGTTTTGTTCCATTCCATGTCCGGTCCTTGGTGCAGGTCAAAACAGAGGCTCTGTCTGTCTCCATCATGTAGCCGGGCATGCACAGAAACGTGACAGTCTTATTGTAGGTGAAGTCATTGCCCAACCGAATGCCATTGGTTGGCACTCCAGGATCCCCACAGTTAATAACTGGGTGGGAAGAAAAGCACATAAAGTGGTTACATTCTCAGAATGTCTCCAAAGCAAAGTTGCAAAGCTGGCCTCTGAATAATGAGAGATAATGAGCAAATCTTCACTTCAGTTCTAAATATAAACCTGTATTTTCTCCAGATTGCAGATTTGGGTGGGTGAAAGCAGAGAATGGTCATTTGCCTAATTCCTAAATGATGTGCTGGGTAAGGCTAAGCTAAAACGCCACACACACCTAAATAATTTGTGGCCCTATTCACAGACTGCAAAAATGAGAGGAAGCATTTTGCTGATTTTTGAGAGTCTATGTGATTTTTAGCACATGAAAATCACTGAAGCTCTCTCATGGTTCTGATTAGCTTGTGTCTGCCACACACACCCCACCGCGAAAAAAGTCTAATTGCAGGCAGTATTCTAGGAGGAAATTGTGGTTGCCAGGGGGAAAAGTGGCCATATTTTAGTGGCAGCTACCCCAAAAGTCCTTTAAAACGGGGGCACTTTGTATCTCTGTATGTGTGAAGGTTGCAGCCACCAGCCAACTAGATCTTCAAAGGAGCTGCAGTGACCACCCCTCCCAAAAAACCAAGAGAGAGGTGAGAGAGTTTCACCCCCATCCCCCCCATTTGAGTACATGCCGCCTGGGGCTGGTGGCATTCCAAAACATCTGAAGGGCACTAGGTTGGAGAGGGCTGATATATAAAAAGAAGGGACCAAATGGGAGTGGTGGATGCAAATAGACTGCAGAGCGGCTGTTCAATTGTTCATCATTAAGATTAAGAGCCTGATCTGGACTCTTCCAATGGCATCTGGCTAACTGGTGTTGAAAAAGAGGGAGGACTAGACAAGGTGGATGAAATTTTGGTCAGTGTATATATAATGCCTTACTGGATTGCTCCCGGCTGCTCTTGAGGTACTCACCTGTACACTCTGGGGTACTTCCAGTCCAGGTCCCATTGACCGTACAATGCCTGCTGAGGACCCCCGTGGAGTAGTAGCCATCCCGACACTTGTAAATGATGGAGCTTGAAAACACCAGGCCATCATTAAATGTCACTATTGCATTGCTGGGAGTCCCAGGGTTTCCACAAGATATAACTGCAATGAGTAAATAAGGGTCAGACAAGAAGTGTCAAAGGTTACTTATGAAAGCTACATTCCAGATGCATTTGGGTTGGCATATGTTGTTGACTTAGGACAAGGTTCCCTAAACTTGGGTCTCCAGTTGTTTTTGCATTACAATTCCCATAATCCTTTCATCCCTGACCACTGGTCCTGCTAGCTATTGACGATGGGAGTTGCAGTCCAAAAACAGGAAAAGAAACCACTTGGACCTGTGCCTGGAAAGCATGGTGCAAAATGAAGTCTGGATGAGTCCTGCATCTGCTCACAAGATGTGTAGGACCGAACAACTGTAAAAATGTATAGGAAAACACAAATAAATGAACAGCTGTGTACATTAAGAGAGAGTCTCCTTTATTTCCCAAAGGAATCAGGTTTCCCCTCTCCTTTATATATAGTAACTGTCCAGTTAAGTTTCCTCAACATGCCAACACCCTTTTCAAAAGAGCAAGAAGGTGACATAGCCAGTCCAGCCACATTTTGGTACCGAGAAGTTTGGCTTTAGAACTCCTGTTGAAGGTTCCAAATGCTGCTTCCTCCAGATCAGGTGACTTTTAAAGAATATGAGCTTCTACACAGGTGTTGTGGAAAATCTGACCTTCACCTCCTCAATTAAACATATGTATTAAAGACTATCAATCTAGAAGGCTCAGGAACATGAGGTGTGGCCTTCTACCGGATCCTTAGTCAGGATTTCTGATCCCACACGCTCCCCTTTATGTTTTCCTTGCTGCTGAAACAGCAATTGCTCCCTAACAAGACACTACAATGCATTTGCTGAAAGCCTGCTTTGGAACAAAATGCTGTTGAAAGCCTCCAGCGTCCTTTAAAGTCCTTGCTTGGAGCTGGCTATTTCACACGCTTTTAAAATTAAACAGTAACTTACATTTTGCTTGAAATGCAAAGCAAGACGTGCCAGCATGGGGGAGAGGGATGGCGACGACAACAGCAACACACTCGGGCAATGGAAATGTACCTTTGACGGTCATATCAGAATATGGAGCAGGAGGACATTTGCCAATTGAAAGAGAACACAGCGGCATTGATTTCAAAATGTGTTCAGCCTTTTGTGGCATTCAAGGGGCTTGATTTTGAACAAAAGTCTGCTTTGGAAATCCAGCCGGGGGTATGAATGTGCAAATCAACAATGAAAACAGCAGCAGCATTGATTGAAAACTATTTTTGTGAGATCCCGTGATGTCCATTTGTCCCCGTACCACTGGCCCAGTTGGTCCCATGCTCAGATGAAAGAAACTGGGAGAAGGATGGGGGACAGCTTTGGATGGCTGACTAAAAAGAAAAATGTCTATTTCCATGTTTAAAAATTGCTGGAAATTAAAGTTAAATGAAGCCTGACACTTGCGTACGGAAAATGGGTCTGGGATACAAGGCAGCCTCTGTTGCATAAAGCAGAGAAGATAATGCAGCAGACTTCTAACGCAGAGCGATTAATTAACTCGCTTCATTTCAAACCATTTGTGGCCTTTGAAATACTGATTGGGATCCCCCCCCCCCTTAAAAAAAGAAATCCTTTTTTTCCCTGTGAATTTTTATAATTATAGGGAAAAAAAGACTTCAAATTAATAATCCCACAAGAGAGTAAGTGCTGTTCCTTTCACTGCAAATGAACTAGACCAGGAGAAAGCTTATTCCTACGAAGTAAGCTGCCTTATGTTGAGTCAGGCATCGGTGCATCTTGCTCAACGTGGTCTACCAAGTCTGGCAGTAGCTCTACACAGGGTTTCAGGGAGGAGTCTCTCCCAGCTCTACCTGGAGATGCCATTGGGGATTGAGCCTGGGACCTTCTGCCTCATACCACTGAGCTATGGCCCCTTCCCTGTCCCTGCCATTTCACCATGACTTGGAGACAGAAGGTGTGGGGCAGCAGCAGATGTTGGTCTTGGGGAAGCTGCATCTCCCCAACAACTGCCCAAGGCCCAGTGCTAGGGAGAGCAATCCGTGTAACACCCTGAATATTTATTCATTTATTCATACCCCACCCACTCTGGGTGGCTCCCCACAGAATATTAAAATACAACGATTCATCAAATACTTAAAAGCTTCCCTAAACAGGGATGCCTTCAGATGTCTTCTAAAAGTCCGATAGTTGTTTATTTCTTTGACATCTGATGGGAGGGCGTTCCATAGGGCGGGGGCCACTACCGAAAAGGCCCTCTGCCTGGCTCCCTGTAACCTCACTTCTCGCAGTGAGGGAACCACCAGAAGGCCCTTGGAGCTGGACCTCAGTGTCTGGGCAGAACGATGGGGGTGGAGATGCTCCTTCAGGTATACTGGGCCGAGGCCGTTTAGGGTTGATGCCAGACTGCCACAAGTCTGGGGGTTTACAATGGAATCCTAACCATGTCTATGCAGAAGCAGGGATGGACGAGAAACCCAGTTTGGTCTGCAGATGAAGGTGAAACTACCTAACCCGAGCTCTGTGAAGCACTACGCAAGCCAAAACACAACCACCCTTCAAAATTCACACTACTCTGAATTTTGCAGTGCTGTTCCCAAGCCAAGTAATATGTACACAACTGTTTATAAACAGGGTAAAATGTGCATTGAAATACACTGTGTTAATGAAAATAGCATGCACTAATGCATTTTGTTACACAAAATCGGTTTGCCAAAATGTGTATATTAGGCTGAATAGCAACGGGCAATTTAGGCGTTATCTGGATGATTTGTGATCGCGCGCACACACAGCATTGAACCCAGAAGTAGCCCCAAAATGTCATAAAGATGTCATGAAAAAGGGGTGGAATGGGGGGGGGGGGCGGAACGGGACAGAGCAGGCTTAGGTGTGCTCTGCCAATGTGCATGTGGCTCTCGAATGTAACTCTCACACAAAACGGGGATAGCATGTAAATCATGCTAAAATGCTGGGTCTCTTTTTTCTGATGTTGGATCTGACTTCGACACTGTGGACAGGGCTTGCCCTCCACTGGACCTGAGGGCAGCCGGTACTTGATGCAGAAACTAGCTTCTTGGCAGGTGAGCCACTGTGGATTACTGGGAGGAAGAGAGGGAAGAGTGAGACACTGGGGAGGCTGGCGTGAGGCGGAGGCACCAGGGGAAGCCCATCTGCCACTCCTGCCAGTGCATTTGTACCATGCCAACCTCCCTGCCTTCTCTCCCTTCCCCCCCAAACCCGTTTCCAGCCCATAAAGAAATAGGTGCTGAAGAGGGAGGTCACAGACATTGTGGAGCTCTGAGTTGCTTAAAGCACATCAATCCCAGGAAAGTAAAGGCTGGTCTAGGAGGTTTTCTTTGGGGTTCCCTGCTAAGAGCATCCTTCTGTGATTCATGTTTGAACGTCAGCCCTTCAGATACCTTCTCCTTCCGCTCTCTTTGTCCTGAATACAAATCAGAAGAGCCCGTGAACTACATATCACTATGAATTACTTTCTGTCCCCTGATCGGTAAGCGCCTAACATTAAAGGATCCGCATTAGGGGCATAATATTCCTATTATTCATAAAGCTGTGATTAAAAAGTCTTGCCTGGGATCTGTATTCCTGCTTGCTTTTGAACTTGACAAGTTATTTATCCTGGGATTAATGTACCTAACTCCTCCCTAGCTCAAGCAATTTTTTTTTTTAAAAAAAGGAACATTTTTGATAGCATGGGGAGGAATCAAACCCTTCAGACCCCAGTATATTAATAAATGGGATACAGCGTCATTGGCTACATCAATTCAGAATAAATTTCCAACTCATTTGCAAAGTGCTCGGCTTTCTGATCAGCCGGGGAGACGCATGAGCTCGCTTGGGTCTTCTTGCGTGCCGTTTCCCTGCCTCTCTCCGGCTTTTGTGGCTTCTGCTGATTGATTTTTAAGTATTTCTATAACAGCATCTGCCTGAAAAGGTTGCCTGAGGTTTATCACACCAGATTACCTGGTTTTACTTCTTCTTTTCTACATGTAACAACAGTCGACACAAAATGATTTTAAAATAAAATAAAATAAAATAAAATAAGAATCTGCATATAAATGTTTAGTCTGGTGTGAGATGGCAGTGGGGAAATGCAAAACCCTTCTTTTGACTGAATTTCCTCCTGCCTGCCCAAACCAAGGAAAGAATTCATAGATTTCTAGAAATGTTATAAATGAATCAATGCAGCATTTTAAGGATGTAGGAAGAGCTTGAGGAATCAGGCCAGTGGCCCATTTAGTCCAGTATCCTCTTCGGTGCGCTGTGGCTTTATGACCTTTTGTGACCTTTCTGGAGGCCACATGGGGGGGGGGTTGGAATTGGGGGAGGCGAGCTGTGCTGCCCCCAATCCTTTCCCCACTGCAGCAACTAGGCTTAAACAGGATAACTGCATTTGTGGGAACGGACTTATTTTTCTAGTTGACGCCACAACTGCCAAATTGCCCCACCCCACACAGCAATTAGGTTTCAGAGGAAAAGGTCCTATTTTCACCTAATCTAAACCTAACTGGCATTTGGGTGGTGGGCTGGGGTGGAGGGAAGGGTAAAGAGAAGGGGGCAAAAAGATAAGGGTGGGGAGAGAGAAGGCAGAAAAGAAAGGGAATGGAAAAAAACATTTACTGTTCTAGGCTGCTGCCATGCCCTTGGTGGGTTTGATGAGACACAGAAGCCTCTAATGGAGTTGCTTTCCTCAACATTTTTTTTTAAATAACAATAATACAAAAATGTCCTGGAGGTGAACAAGGGTATGTAGTCTGTCCAAATAATTTGCTCCACCTGCAGCTCGCCCCCACATCCTCTGTGCTTGCAGTGCTCCATGTGGCCCATTCGCTGCACTGACCTTCGCATTCTGGCTGAGTCCCACTCCAAGAACCGTTGGCTTGGCAGATTCTCTGCAGTGAACCCCGGAGGGTGTAGCCTGGCTCGCAGCTGAACCAGACGGTACTCTCCACACTTAACTCGTTACCGCCATGCCGTATGCCGTGAGAAGGTATTCCTGGGTCGCCACACAGTCCCTCGAGGCTTCCTGGCAAGAGGAAAGCAAAAGTACTGTCATTCATTTCATTTCTCTTTCCATGCCTAGCTGATGCTGGAAAGCAGAAAGTCCTAGTATAAAGCTATCAGAGACCTCTTGGACCAGGCCAAGGCTCATCCAATCCAGCATCTTGTTATTACAATTAACAACCAGATGCTCATGAGCGGTCTGAAAGCTGTAGCGGGATTTGTCCCACTTGTTATTCTCAGAAACTGGTATTCAGAGGTAGAACATAGTCTATCAATGGGTCACCCCTCTTAACTTCAGCAGGCATTGCCCACAAACATTCAAGCCCACTTTTGCAGCTGTGAGGGCTAGAAATCTGAACAGTAATAATATCAATAATAATATCGAACAAGTGTGGAAGCCGGTATTCTGAGAGAGCTGAATTCTGTGCCCAAAACTGCATTTTGCAAAGTTGCTTCTGAGTTTGTAGGGTTGTAAGAAGGTGATTTCCATTTCAGCCTGTCTTCATCCCCATTCCACATTGTTTCCATTCTGCCACAGTTTGGTTTCTTCAACATACTGTGTAATTCATACTGTTGCCTGCTATTTAATGTAATTTATGTTATGATTTATTGAAGCTATTAATTTATACGATTTTTTAACATCATTACATTAATTTCAATGTAAATTAAACATCAAAACAATGCAAAAAAGCCATTAATTACATATCAATTGTGGGCTTTTTTTAAAAAAGGGTTGTGAGTGAATACTGATTTCTGTTCCAGACCAGCAACAAAAACACAAATAGTGGAAAATTCCACTTCTGTTTCTGATAGAATTCTCTGATAGTCTTCTATGCTCACATGGTACATACACAAGTATGGAAATGACACACCAATGGTTGAATCATCGTGTAAGAACACCCTTGGGTAGCTCTGAGTACAATCCCAGCCAGATGTACACAGCAACAGCTGTTGCTGTTTGGGTATTTTTTCATTCGGTTTGCCAGCTCTGGTCTCCTCAAACTGAAAATGACAAGATGCTTCAAAGCTACCTGTTGTCCTCACTGACTCAGAGCTGCTGTCTTTTTTGGGAATCCAGTGAGGAAAAAAGACATACCACTGAGCCAGCGAGTCATTTGCTCGCAGAGTACAGAGGTATGCAAGGAGGCCAAGGAGGCCACCTTGCGGGAATGCCTTGAGAGATGGAGATGTGCCTGTTCAGTTTGTGCTATGGCAACCATCTGTTCTTGGCTCTTTCTACCAACTAGCTTTACAAACACAGAAGTCAGCAAACCAGGAACAGTGCGCTTCTCATGTGAAAGCCACCGTCCCTTTCAAGGCCTGAACAGGGATCTTCTGAAGGCACAGCTCTGTGACTGGGCTACAAGCCCCTCCTTAGCAGCTTAGCACAGTCCGTGTCTCATGTAAACACCTAATGGGAACTTTTAAAATCTTTTGTAAGATGACTTGTTTGCAAACAAGTAATAAAGGCATCCTCTGGTGTGGGAGCTCACAGAATCAGAAAGTGATCTGAAGGCCCACAACTCCCCAAGCTGTGCTGTGAGGCTAGGCCTTTCACTTGCCGTTGCCAGAATAAAGATCACAGTGAGCCACAAGCAGGAAGGTTTTTCATTTCCTTTTCTCTTTTTACACAAGCTGCATCTAAATCAGACTTGGCAAACCTGTGCATGTTGCTGCCTAAGGCTGGGGCTGACGGGAGTGCTACAAGCTCCCAACCCATGACCCATACAAGTCCCTCCTGGAAGCTCTCGTTTTCTGGGACGCATCTGAATAATCCTCCCTAGTCCCTGTTGTAACTAATCTGTATGTATGTGTAATTGCACTAACAATATATTCTACAACATGACTCCATTTACTCCCCCCCCCCATTTCTCTGGGCTGACTAGGGCTGACGCAAGTTGTGGTCCAAAACAACTGCAGGGCACTAGGTTGGGGAAAGATCTAATGGAATGAACATCTTCCCTTTCATCACAATCGTCTTCACTGCATGGACATCCTACAACATGTTTACCAGATGCTGGGGTGACAATGCCATGTTCTTTGTACACTGCTTACAAGCTCCCCAGAGGCACCGGAAACCAAGCCCCAGAAGGCCCATCTGAACTCATGGCTCCTGTAGGGTCCTCGGTTAGTTGCTCATGAGTAAGCAGTCAAAACTCTGAGTTTTCCTTTAGTAGTTTTATTGTGCAAACTATGTACAGTGCAGAGCTGATAAGTTCATGTCTGTATCAAGCTCCGGCAGAATCCGGGAATGGGCCCTTCCATTTCTGACCCCAACAAAAGAGTTTTCGTATACAAAAACCCCACCTTCCGTCCCACCCTTCGACGCTTTTGGGGCGACGGAAATTGCGTGCCTCCTTCATTGCCCCTTGGGCTAGGGGAGTGCAGGGTCTCTCTGGCATCCTCAGAGCCTCGACCCTCCATCCCCCGAGACCCATGCCCCTCCCCGCTGGAAGCCTCACTGCTCCCTCCGCTGCCAGAGGAGGTGCTGCTGGTCAGATGGGGCCGGGGCTCTCTTTAGCATCCCGAGAGCCCTTCCACCACCTTGCGCTGCGCCGGCGACAGTTCCCTGACATCTCCCCTCCTTGTTTAGATGGACCTCTGAGTACTAGATAGGCCAAGGGCAGCATGTTGCTTCTATGAGCTGGCAGGCCACTGTGGGAAATAGAACGCAGGGCTAGGTGAAGCACAGGTCTGAGCCAAAGAGTGATTATTTTGCTCTCACATTTGGCAAATAGCTCAGCCCACTTTCCAAAGGTCTACTGCTCCTTGGGATGACCCTGCCCATTTCCCCTTGCTGCTGTTTCCACTTTGAACTGCCTCCCACAACACCTCTGTGCAACAACCTCATTTTTTCCCCCAGATGGCAGATGGATCATTTTTTCTTCTGTCAACTTCCAATTTCAAAGCCATCCATCTATTTGTCTACAACCATCCCAATTATTATTTTCTAAAGGCCAACTTGGATAAAAAAGCAGGATGGAAATAAACAACTGCAGTTGGTGACCTTGCGATTTAAGGAGACAATAAATAAAACCATGATTAGCATCAACTGTGCCATGCAGCTAAGTCTTCCCACCTGAGCAGTGAGGGAGAGACCCACTCCAGCGCCCATCAAGCTGACACATACGGGTGGAATTGCCAATCAAGCTTCTCCTTTCTAGGCAACTGTAACGCACCACAGAGCCAACTGTGTAGACTTCACCCAAGATCTGGGCATGGGGCGGGGATCCAGGATGGCCACAGGAGACCACTGAAACAAGGCGGGAAGGGGACAAGAAGGTTTTGAGCAGACACAGCATTAGCCTTCCAGCACATTCAAAGGGCACAAACCAGAAAGCCACAGCATCAATAGTGTTGGCAGTTTTGGTCCTAACCCCAAAGTAGTCAATTGACAGAACCATTTCTCATAAGGTAAGCCCAACCTGGGCTGACATTTCCAGAGGATTTCAATTTGTGTTTCAATGGGAAATGCAGCTCATGCCTCCCTCAACATCACCCAACACATCTTCCTAAAATGGATTGAAAACATAGAAGCATAGAATTGTAGCGTTGGAAGGGACCCAATGGATCATCTAGTTCAACCCAGTGGAAACAGGTTAGGTTATTCAGAAGTCCATGCAGGCCACTTAAAAGGCCGTGCCAACACCCTAAAGTTCAGTGAATATGGGAATTAAAACTGATTTGACCATAGTTCAATATACAAAGTAAGAAAAAGACGTGATGGTGTTACTAGTCCTTAAAGCCATGAGCTCAAACTGAAGGTGATATATCTGCTGGTGGGCTGTGCCATTTTAGACTGCAGGTGTGTGTTTGTGTGTGTAATGTATGGATACATATTCCCTACATATGCAAAACTAGCACACCAAGAAGGCTAGCCTAGACCTTCCTCTTGATGAATTGTTTCCATATCTGAAGGGATGATTTTATGCATAGAAGTATTCAAACACCAACATAAAATGGCACAGTCCATCAAGAAATAATTCATACCCAGCTTTGGCTTGTATTTTCAGCTCTAGGGGTTGAATGACACTGCAATTATTTTATTTTTTTAAAAAATGTGGGGTATTCAGCTCAAATGGGCTGACACATAGAATATGCCTGGAAAGAATATGTCTTGGGGGGGGGGGTTCAGCTTGTCCTGTCTTAGCTCTCAGACACAGCTGGCTCCAAGTTTGAGGGGGAATTCCTCACCATGCTGGGAAATTAAAATGGTAGCTCACAGACCTAGCTGCACAGCATGGAGGGTCCACATCAGATGTGAACTCTGGTGGGTCCTGCTGGGGCAGTTGGTCCCTGGCAGCTGTTCCAGGTTGCCAGGTGTTAATGCCATGACTACCCTTCAGCCTAGTCTATGCCAGTGGCAACACCAGTACAAGCACCAGAAGCTATTGGGCAAAGGAAGGCAAAATGCACTGTGGGGGGAGGGGGAGGGAATAGATTTTTATTTCTAAAAGAGAAATAATGGTATATTTCACATTAGCACTCCCATCCTAAACATACTTTCTCTGAAGAAAATCCTATTGATTTTGACGGAGTTAAACTACAAGTAAGGGTGCTTAGGGTTGCAGCTTTATTTTAATCTCCAGTTTATGATTCCCTTAGAGTTCGTACATTGGATTTCTGTATGTATGAACAAAAGATTAGAATAACTCCTTTTAAAGAAATGTAACATTTTAATCCTAACAATTTAAAATTGTATTTTTTAAGTGTTAGATTACAACTACTTAGTTTATTGTTGAGATAATTATTAATTAAACTTTCTCTGTTAAGCAGATTCATGAACTTTTCTAATTAGAATTTCCTTCTATTGTCTGTCCCTTAGTCTCATGTATTATATGTTAGTGATAAAACAATTTAAAATAGTTTGAATATGAAAAGTAACCACAGGGATTCAGCAGCTGGTAAGCTACTTGTCCGGGATGGTATTTGGCACCCTCCCCTTGACCTATAATTTGAAATAGTGCAGTCAAAACTAACATCTCATTCTGGTTTAGGGAAAGCAATATGGAAATGGGGGCACCATCAGGCAGCTGAAGCCTAAGGCCTGCTTTAATGCCCCAACAAGGAAGAGATTTGGGTCTATCTCTCATCAGTCCTGGGCTAGGTGCAAGCCTGCTTCCTTTTGGTCTGGTCCCAAACCTTCCAATCACCAACACAACATGTCAACTTACGTGCCTTGCATGCAGAAGGTCTCAGGTTCAATCCCCAATATCTCTAGGTAAGGTTGAGAAAGCCTGAGTCCCTGGAGAGCTGCTGCCTTTCCGTGTTGACAATACTGAGCTAGATGAACCAATTCTGACTC
Source organism: Lacerta agilis (assembly GCF_009819535.1). Lineage (NCBI taxonomy): Eukaryota > Metazoa > Chordata > Lepidosauria > Squamata > Lacertidae > Lacerta > Lacerta agilis. The sequence continues at coordinate 56,608,374 of NC_046319.1, forward strand.
AGTATAAATCAGCTCCCTATGTTCGAACGTGATTGCTTATTCCGTTTGATTGTGCGAACTGATTTACGCTTGTCCAGTTAGGTTGCTGTTCTTGAAGAAATTAACATAGGCAGGTCCCAAGTGTTGCCTAGTCTAAAACTGCTTTTAAAAAGCCGTGCAGCATCACCATATTACACCAGCAATTAGTGGGTGGGAGGCTGGCTATTGATAAACACCCTAACTTCTACAAGAGCCATTAAATCTGTTCTCAAGTTGAAGGGTTCTTAACATGAAAGGAATGTTAGCCATGGAAGCCTCCCCCATCCCCTCTCCCATTTTCGATGGGTTCTAAAAATGCTATTGGCAACATCCAGATGGAATATGCAAAATGTACTTTTTAATAACAAATAAAAGACTGAACTAATGTGTTTGCCTACACGAGCATTTTTGGTTTTGTCTTTTAAGACCCTGGCACTGAGCTGTGAGTGAGACCGTGCCAAGATTTCCAGACCGATGCTCTGAGAGCCAACGCAAGAAATCATGCTGTAGCAAATAATTTAATAACTGATCCTCCAGGAATTACATCTAAGCTAAAAAACCTGCTTCAGCGACAGCACTTCTAAGGATTAGCAACTTACAATGTGCCAGATTTCACAAATGCATAATTCACCTTCCTGAGCAGGGTCTTTTAAAACTAGAAATTGCTGGAATGTAGCAATAATCTCTCCCTTCCCACAAAAATTAGATATATTAACTCTGTTTGAAATGCCTTATATAAACATGTGAATGCCAGCCATTAACTGATGCTGTTGGAACCAACTGGTTTTAAACAGGAATTTTGCCTTACTTGTACATTTTTTTTTTGCTCTTCCTAGTAGGTGTGAGGCCAGTCACTACAAATGCCTCTGCCCATGACCGTAGACAGGGTCTTCTTCCAAGTAAGCCTTAGTCTAAAGGCATGCTGAAACCATGCCTGAGCAATGGAAACCTGAAATATTCACCAGCCTAATAGATGAGTAGAGGAAGCCAAACCCCAGGGGTATGGATGGATGAGGTGGTGTTCCTCTGTTCAGATCTGTCTGGCTATGTGAATTTTCTGATAACCTGGTTGTTTTAGATGTTTTAATTTTGTATGGATAAATGTATTTTTTCTGACTGCCGGTCAAATAAAGAATGATGATGATGATGATAACCTGGTGGGCAAGAGATTTACCTGACGCTCCTGTCAATAACTCTGACATAGAGAAAGCACACTGAAGCCTAAACCCCACCCCCCCCCCAAAAAATGCAGCAATATCTAGGGCTATTATCGTTTGTTTGCTTTTTTGGGGAAATCTCTCTTACTAGAGATAAATTTGTACCCTGTACAAAAAAATGAATCTTAGCACTTCAGGATCTCATTGCCAAGATTGTGAGACAGAAGCATGACCTGCCACTGATAAGTTACAAGCAGATTAAAATACAATGTTGCCTCTTTATGTATGGAAATTGATGGTATCCTGCACTTGGCTACCACTAAAAAAAAGCAGCAAATCACATTATACAACTGCTTAAGGCGACTGGGACTGGCAATGGGTAGATTTGAAAATTAATTACCAATGCTTCATTTCAAGTGCTACCTTTTCAACTGATACACTCAAAAAGGCTAAATAATTTCATCAAGCCCATTTACAAAGAGCACAATACAAGTCTGGGGGGAAATGGCAGATTAAATTGGCATGGATTATTTCTCCGGTAATTCTGATAGCATACCACCTGCTCTTTTCTCCATCAAGTAGAGAAGCACAATTTAAGAACTGGAAAGTCTAAGGTCTCTACCCTTTACAGGGAACCAGGCAGAGGGCCTTCTCGGTAGTGGTGCCCGCCCTGTGGAACGCCCTCCCATCAGAGGTCAAGGGAACAAACAACTACCAGACATTCAGAAAATACCTGAAGGCAGCCCTGTTTAGGGAAGTTTTTAAACTGTGATATTTTAAATGTATTTTAATATTTGATGGAAGCCGCCCAGAGTGGCTGTGGAGACCCAGCCAGATGGGCGGGGTACAAATAATATTTATTTATTTATTTATTATTATTATTACAGGATTTCTACTCTGCTACTCAACCACTAACAATTAAAGCTACTCTTTAATAACAATTGGACAAATTGGTTGCTCCTTAATCCAATTTGTAGGGGTCATTGTTGGTTTGTTTGTTTTTTACATGTGATTATGTAAAAGTGCAAGCACTGAGACCATTAACACAGTTTGAGTGCTTAAAAACTGAAATGAGTGAATAAAGTTTAGTTACTGCAATTCTACTCTGTAGTATTAAAAGCAACATATGGTTCCATGGAATCATTACAGAAAGTATGGGTGTCAGATGTAGGTAAAACAATTCGGATTCAAGACTAGAATAAAATAGGGGAACCTCACCCATTAAAAATTGGATCCAGCTTTATTAGAGGACACATGCTGAAGTTACTCTGATGGTGGTCTTGCCCACCATTTTGCCCCTGTGGTGGGACTGTGATCTGGTAAAACAGTTTTGGGCTCGAGTTCACATTGAAATGTGTACAATTTCTGTGGAATGGATTATAGGTTGCTCTCAACTGATGGTATTAAATAGATTTGATGATGAAAATGCTAGCACATTATGAAATGAATTTATGACTTATATGATATTAGCAGCTCACCTTATTTTCACAACCCAGTGGAAAATGGCTTAGGGTCTCATATTGGACAGATGGGAGGAAAATCACTCATAATCTGAAATTTAGGCAGGGACCCGAATCTCTAAATTCTTTTGACATGACATTCTTTCAAATCCTACACAGCATGTGCCACCTTCTCTCAACAATAACCTCTACAAGTTTGGGATGTTTGATACCTATAGCTGACTGCCATATGCTGTCTCCGTACCTTTTCTTTCAGAAAACACCCAAGCTTGGAACAAGGCACAGGTTACTGTTTTCTCCTTCCCCCCTTTCCCTGTATGTTTTTCTTTTATTTACTGTTGCCTACTTGCTGCTATTTTCTGTTAAAAATAGAATAAAGGTTCCTTAAAAAACCAATGCTGTGACATTTTCTTATAGGTCCTACTAGAATTCCCAACAATTTCTTTGGAGGTGTAACCTCAGCAGCAGAAGGCTCCCCGCTTGAGAAATGGGGAGAATATCAGTATATTAAAAATGAGTCCCTTCCAAGTGATTATTTCTCTCTTCCACAACACCATCTTCTTCTGGGTTCTTCATTCGCTGTAATAGCAATGGAGCTATAACGATGGGAGTGGAATCTCCCTAGCAAGTCTCTGAAGGCCTAGTCTACACAGCCTTCCATCTCTCAGCTTTTCTAAGCCAGCAACCTTAAGCCTGAGGGCAGAGCCCCCCCCCTCTGTCTCTATCTATCAATCCCAATCTAATCTAATCTAATCTCTCGAATCTACCAACACACACACATATACACACAAGCCACTGAAAAGTGCTGGTATGAAAACATAAATACCTCCTGAATTTCCAGTTTTCTAATTTTTTTAGGGTGTTTGTTTTTGTTTGAGTTTACGGATTGTTTTTTAAAGTGATGTCCTGGGCTGTTAGGATAGGTGAGGCTGGTTCTTACGTTTGCTACAGTAGGGAAAGGACCTTTTTGCTTTGCAGGCTTCCTCAATCTGTTGTGAAACTCCCAGAGGCAACACTTTCAAAATATGCTCAATCTAGGGCTCTTGTCATGATGGTAGGTCAAGACCACTACAATCAAGAGAAGGCTCTGAGGACTCCATTTCCAAACCTACAGCAGAGCCAAAGAATCCCCAGCTTCACCTCAGTCAGTATCTGAAGAATCAAGTGCAGCCACTTTAAGTACTAATGGCTCTCCATTTGCAGGTGGCCTTAGAAGTCATGACATGCATGCAGTGTATTCCTTCCAGGTAGCTCTTGATCTCTGCTGGACTGACATCCTCATCTGTTGCCATTCAGTGCCTTTATCAACCCCGAAAAGTGCTTTGCTTTGTTCAAAGCTATCCATGGTTCTGTTTCTGTGCCTGAACTCTTGTTCTGCCCAGTGGTGTAGTGTGGGTTGCCAGTGCCCGAGGCTGCATGGAGGGGGAGGGTGGGAGGGAGGCACGGAATACACATGCACATTCAACTGCTTAACAGCATCTGCATCACCCAGCCACAGAGGTAAGAAGAGTCATTCTATTGTCCGGAGAGGTCACTTTCTGGTTTGCATGGAGAAGCCGTTTTCAATGGAACCCAGTGAGGGAAGCATGTAGCACTTAGTGTTAAAATTTTGCACCTGGGGCAACTGCCCCTGTGGCCCCCACTATGCTACACCACTGGTTCTGCCTTCCCAGTCCTCCCTGTATACTTCCTCAGAACAGGACAGGCTTGAACCTGAATTTCTCCCAGCTCCTCTGGAAGCTGTCTGTGGCTCCACTCCCCTGCCTCAAAGCCTCTTCCACTTTGCTTTCTCAATGGACTTCACCCGGAACAGGATATAGCCTCTGATGAACTTCCAAGGCAATACTCCCTTCCCCGGCAGTATCCCAGAACAGGATTGTGGAGCCCCTTCCCCCACCCATCAAGGCCCTGATAAATGTTGTTAGTCTTTCTTATTAATTGATTGTAATCTCATCGATCACTTTAACATCCTGCATATAAAACGCCAAGCATAAACCTACAGATTCACCTCGAAATTTTGCCTTAAGTAAAATTGCTGAGCGGTTCTACTTTCAGATCTTCTGAAATGTCCCCCACTGTGTCGAGATATTCTTCACTAATTCCAGGCTTCCCAAAAGGTCATATATGTTGCTGGTGAGAGGCAGGACATGTCTAATAACCTGCTTTAGTGTTTTCTGCAGGTCTCAAGTATACAGAAACCTCTGAGAGGTTGCTCCAGTTTAATCAAAACTCCTTTCACTTCATTTGAAATTTTTCAGATGTGTAGGAATCTTCACATTTCCCCAGAAATGTTGCTTGCTGGTTGCTTCAGTTTTACAAAGAGCAGTTGTTTAAAGCCATTTGTCCAATATTTACCCATCATCCTTAAGAATACCAATGTGGGATTCACTTATCAATTTCCCATGGTTTGCACATAGTGGCAAGGTAGCATGCTGGTAACATGGGGAAAACAAAAGGTGCAAAAATGTGTGTGTGTGTGTTTGAAAAAACTGCTAAACGTGAGGGGAAGAAGGGAGAGGAAAAAATAAAACTAAAAAAACCAAAACTTGTTCAAAAGGGGTGCGACTTTAGACCATCTCAGCTTTATGAAATGTAAAGCTGTTGGGCTCTCCTGGTTGGTAACTTTTCTCAGGCAGTAATGATTTTCTAATTTGTTGGTGCAACCAGTGTCTGTCCTAAGAAGAAAAATATTGTCTAAGCAGGGCTGCTCTTGTCTCCAATGCCCCCTAATTCTACTAAGGATGATGGTTGAGGACCTGGATTTTTGTGAATTAAATGACAAGATATGGACCTCTTAGACAAATGTACAAATAGGAACTATGCTATTTTGCAGTGCTTCACTCAAAAGTTTATCTGTACTGAAATACACATCTAAATCTGTATTTTTGGGAGACAGTACACATTTAAGAATACGTATGGATATACTTTTTTTTTTAAAAAAATGAGCAGAAATGGAATGGGACAGGATTACAGGGAAAACATGCGAACATGATACAGACTGAAAAAAGACAGATTTATCCATTCCTAAATCCTATCCACTGGTCCATTTTTTCAGGGGTTTATATGTATACGTGGGTTCCATACATTAACTTTTGGAGATACCTTCAGCTTTCACCTTCTACATACTTGCCATGATGGTGCAACTACAGCTGATTTCAGCTCTAGTAGGCAAAAGGAGGCGGCTGAGAAGTCTCAAAAGCCTGGGCATCAAAAGTAGCCCTCTGCCACCGGCCAGGCAAGCACAAAGAAACATAAGGTGCTAGTTGCCTTTCCCCCATCATCTGTTGTTGTTCCTATTAAGTTATCAAGCACACAAACTTCTCTAGTGCCATACATACATTAAAAAGACATTATCTGTCAGACAGGAATTCTTTAGCTGTGATTCCTGCATTGCAGGGAGTTGGACTATATGACTCTTTGGCTCCCTTCCAATGCTACAATTTTATGATTCTATCTCTGATCATCATCTTCAGTGGCTAATTATTCCTTGTCCTCGTAACTTACAGGAAATATTAGAGGAGATTGAAATTCTCCCTCCCTTCGGCCTGCAAAATGACTGACATGGGTGGAGGCCAAGTAACCCTCAGAAGTGAGGGATAAGTGAAGAGGATTCCCACCAAGAGAAGTTGCATACGCTGCCCAAAGCTGGGGCCAAACACAAACAAACAAAAGAAAGAAAGGGTGTCAGCTTCACTTTAAGAAAGATTCCACTACTTGAAATCAAACAGCCAAATATCCCTCCGCTCACCATTCTTATTATTCTTGAACCTTAATTGGATAAAATCTCAAACACTGTGTTCCATTAGAGAAAGTTTGGTCAAAACCTTCCAATGTGCATTGCAGGCTTTGACCCAACTAAGCAAATAGCTCCAGTTTCCTTAGCAAGATTTGGGTCGGTTGGTGTCATCTACTTTTCAATTGGTCAGCTGTAACATGATGTGTATGTGGCGGTGGGAGATCACCATCTCAGAAAGGGGGAGGGGAAACATTTTCAGAACATGTACCACCATAAGGGAACTCAGCCTCTAAAGGAAACTGAAGAACTTACAATGACACACTGGGAGGGGCCGATCCCAAGTGCCATCCCCCTGACAGGTAAGAACATGGGTGCCCAGCAAGTAATATCCATGGTTGCACTGATATGAGACAGTTGTTCCAAAGCTGTATCTGTGAGGCCCACTCGGTTGCACTTGTCGGACGCTGTTTTCCAGGTGCCCAGGGTCAGTACAGTTTACAACTGCAAGCAAATCACAGAAAAAATAAATAAAAAGAAAAACAGAGGGTGTAACAAAGGGGAAAATATTCTTTTAAAACTAAAAAAGGGTGTTAAATTCTTACATCATACTTTTCCAAAATTTGGTTTCTTTTCCACAGTGCATTGAAATTAATGTGGTGGTGGAGTTTTTTGTGTGAAAAACGTATAATTATAATGTGATTTTTTTTAATTAAGTAAATATGGTCATTCACAGGGGAGAGGGCTCCCAATCCTGAAAAGAAATGGAGAGTTATAATATACATTGCCAGTGGGATTGTTCCAGGATTGGGGTCCAACCTCAACCCCAACCAAGAGAAAGGACCTTGTCAAGATGTGTGTGGGGGGATATTTGGCAAGGATATGGAAGGAAGGAGACAAAAGAAGGAAAGGGATGTGTGTGCCCAAGATGGGGGAATAGCAAAAGGGTGGGAATTCGAGAAGTGAACTTTAATAAAATATATAATGCTACAAGCTGATAGAATAGCCCTGGAGGGCTGAATAACAGGAACAACATTGAGGGCCTTGAGGTAGGAAATATCTCCACTTATGCCTGGCTGACCTGACCTTTGAAAATGTGCACTCATTCCTCATGTAAGCATTTTATTTTACACATCCCTTTATCCAAAGATCCTCAAGGTGGCTTACAAATCAAGCTGCCAAAACAATTCAAATTTCAATTAAAAATGATATAATCAGTAGATTAAACACTGATCAGCAACATATTAAAATGTAAAAGCATCCCTCCTGATCTCTTAACCATCTGCAAAACTCACCCCCCCCCAAAAAAGAACAACTCTCAGCCCTTCCTGAAAATCACCAGGGTTGGGGGTTGGGGGCTGTGCACCTCTTCAAGGAGTTGGTCCAGAGGAGGGATGGAAGGAAGGAAGAGGTGGGCACATCATAAATATCAGATTTTTAAATAGAAAGTATAAATTATTTAAAATGTCACGAACAACTCAAGCTATATACTGATCAACATTCATGCAACATCATGTAAGTGATAATTTGTACATTTCACAACCTGGAAGGGTAAAGCAATTTTCACCACAGTTACATACTGCATCATTTATATATTCTGTCAAAAGTCAGCTATTCAGGATTTGCTTTGGCACTTTCAGTTTGTTTTAATATCCATTTTTAAATATGCTCCACTCATTTCTGTGCTCCTGAGGAAGAGGACCTGTGAGAAAAATGCACTGCACATTCTTTACAAAATACATAGCTTCAAACATGAGACCCGACTCTCTTCCTTTGCTCCTGCATTCTTTTTGCCTCCCTGTCCTGCTTCTCTTTTGTGCAGTCTGGGGGGACAAGACTCCAGGCCCCTGAGATACCAGGATGAAGTGTCCCCCACCACCACCCCGATCTGCTTTTTATTCCTCCTCATGAATTATATTGGTTGACCCTTTTCTGAATCTTTTCCAAATCTAGAATATCCTTCTGTAGGTGAGGTGAACAGCACTGTACGCAGTATTCCAAATGCAGTTGCACCATAGATCTGTAAAATGGCATTTTGATATACTGGCAGTTTTATTAATAAAGAGCCAGTGTGGTGTAGTGGTTAAGAGCGGTAGACTTGTAATCTGGGGAATCGGGTTCGCTTCCCCGCTCCTCCACATGCAGCTGCTGGGTGACCTTGGGCTAGTCACACTTCTTTGAAGTCTCTCAGCCCCACTCACCTCACAGAGTGTTTGTTGTGGGGGAGGAAGGGAAAGGAGAATGTTAGCCGCTTTGAGACTCCTTAGGGTAGTGATAAAGCGGGATATCAAATCCAAACTACCCCCCTCTTCTTCTTCTTCTTCTTCTTCTTCTTCTTCTTCTTCTTCTTCTTCTTCTTCTACTTTTCAGTTCCTTTCCTAATAATCCCTAGCATGGAATCTGCCTTTTTCACTACTGCCCTGGTCTGTCACCTGGTCTTGATCCTGGTCTGTCACCGCCAATCCAGACCTCATGACTGTATATGTGAAATTAAATATTTTCCCCCTGACATCCATTTACATGTGTTTAACAAATGCAGGCACAAAGACAGAATACGAAAAGAAGAAGAGAAGGTTGACTTACTGCGGCAGGTGGGAAGAGCGTTACTCCACTGGCCATTTGCCAGGCATTGGGACTTGGATGTCCCTTCCAGGCGGTACCCAATGTTGCAGACAAACTTGGCCACATCATTCAGGTTGAACTGGTTGCCTTGCGTCAGGCCATTTGTTGGATTTCCCGGGTGACCGCAGGTTATGGCTGCCGCGAGAAAGCGGAGATGTTAGCCAGTCTGCCCTTGCTGGGTGGCTGAAGTATAGGTGCTTTTGGACAGGGGACAGAACGTAACGAGGTGGTATGGGCAAACTTTTTCAAGCACAGAGGATTGCTGCAGAGGAGAGACTCCTGGAACCATCAAGGAGCAAGTTATTTCCACTTCTTTGCCCCACTGCTAATGCTTTAATAATAATAATAATAATAATAATTCATTATTTATATCCTGCCCATCTGGCTGGGTTTCATCAAATATTAAAAGCTTCCCTAAACAGGGCTGCCTTCAGATGTCTTCTAAAAGTCAGATAGTTGCTTATTTCCTTGACATCTGATGGAAGGGCGTTCCACAGGGTGGGTGCCGCTACCGAGAAGGCCCTCTGCCTGGTTCCCTGTAACCTCACTTCTCGCAGTGAGGGAACCACCAGAAGGCCCTCGGCGCTGGTCCTCAGTGTCCAGGCTGAACGATGGGGGTGGAGTATTTACTCTTGCTTAACATTTTTATAGGGAATGTTCTTTGCCCTTTTGGCAGGAATGGAATGTATTTGGTTTTCCAATACTTTTGAAATGTTAAGGTTTCGTTTTTTAATTTTTAATATTTGCATTGTTTGTTATTTGTGATTATTCTTTCTGAGCCGCCTCAGGGGGCTTTTTCGGCCAAAAAGCAGCATGTAAATAAACAGTAGCATAACATAACTTATCCAATGTCAGTCCTACTCAGAGTAGATTTGTTTAAATTAATGAACTTGGCTTAGTTAGGTCCATTATTTCTTATGGCTATACTCTGAACAGCACTTGAGCAGTGACAGAATTTAAACCAAAATTGATCTTTAAAAATATATAAACATAAAAAGGGAAATAAAATAATTCTGCTGCCAGTAGGGATACACAGATCTGCCAAGTGTGGTTTCTCTCCTGTTCTCATTTTTTCCAATCTTAAGCTCAGTTTTCAATGTTTCTGCTTCAGCAAGGTATTCTATTTTTTAAGTCCACCTGTCCAACACCTTGGTGTGCATTTTCCCTAACATATACATTTTGTTACACTTCTTTTGTATGCTACAAATTTTAGGCAGCAATTTATCTTAATATATTCTTATCCCCCCCCCCAATATTTCTACAAATGCATGCATCTTTATGCACTCTTTCCCCAAATACCTGCATTCTTGTTTAGTTGTTTGTTTGTTTTTTATAAGGTTTTATTATTTTCCAATAAAACACCAAAAAACAAAATTAAACAACAACACAAGGCATAAAAACAACAATAAAAACAATAACAATAACAATACCAATAAACATAAAAAGAAAAAAGAACATATACATACCTTAACCATTACCTATCTTTATACTTTCCTTGTTACTAACTTCTTAATTTGGGGACTTCCCCCATTCCCTCCACTGTCTTCAAAGTCAAAAACATCTTAAAGGTAGCTTTATATCTTGTTCATTTAACAATTGCTCGAATTTTTGATATGCTTAACTTTACACAATCATAATCTTAGTCAACTATAAATCTTATCTTAATGTCAAAACTTAACTCCTATTTAACAAATAAATCATTCATTCAAAAATTTTCTTTTGCCAGTTTTATCAAATATAACCCTACTAAAGCCTCTAATTTATCTCTGCTCAAATATTCAATTTTACTGATTTAACTAAATAGTCTTTAAATTTTTTCCACTCTCGTGACACCGTCTCCTCCCTCTGGTCTCGGATTCTGCCGGTCAGTTCTGCGAGTTCCATGTATTCCATCATCTTCATCTGCCATTCTTCCACCGTTGGTATCTCTTCCCCTTTCCATGTTCTTGCCAATAATATTCTAGCTGCTGTTGTGGCATACATAAAAAACACTCTGTCCTGACTGGGTATCTCTTCGTTGGTCATGCTCAGAAGAAATGCCTCTGGTTTCTTACAAAAGGTAACTTTCATTACCTTCTTCAACTCATTGTAAATCTTATCCCAGAAAGCATTTACCGCTGGGCACAGCCACCACATATGATAAAAGGTACCTTTCGCATGTTTACATTTCCAACATACATCTGACATTTTGGTATTCATCTTAGCTATCTTAACTGGTGTCAAATACCATCTATAAACCATTTTCATTATGTTTTCTCTTAAACTATGACAAGCAGTAAATTTGATACCTTTTTGCCACAATCTCTCCCAGTCATCCATCATGATATTATGTCCTATATCTTTCGCCCAATCTATCATTGATGATTTAACCAGTTCATCTTTCGTATGCCACTCTAGCAAAAGATTATACATTTTGGAAAGGTTCTTAAAGTTCGATTCTATCAGTTCTGTTTCCAGTTTTGATTTTTCTACTTGAAAACCAACTTTTTTGTCCATCTTAAATGTTTCAAATACCTGATGATAGTGCAGCCAGTCGGGGACCTGGCTTTTCACCTGATCATAGCTTTTTAGCTTAAAAGAGTCCCCTTCCTGCTGCAATATGTCCATATATCTTAACCAGTTTGCAGACATGTTCGGTCTCTTATAGGCCTTGGCCTCCACTGGAGAGATCCATCTAGGGGTCTTTCTCTCTAACAAGTCTTTATATCTAGTCCAAACCTGATACAAAGATTTTCTAACTATATGAGTCTTAAAAGTTCTGTGGATCTTAACCTTGTCGTACCAAAGGTATGCGTGCCACCCAAACATATTATCATGACCTTCCAAGTCCAACACATCGACGTTCTCTAACTTAAACCAATCTTTTAGCCAGCAAAAGGCCGCTGCTTCAAAGTAAAGTCTTAAGTCTGGCAGGGCAAAGCCTCCTCTGTCTTTAGAATCTGTTAAGATCTTAAATTTTATTCTTGGCTTTTTGCCCTGCCATATAAATTTCGATAGGTCCTTTTGCCATTTCTTAAAACAGTCTAGTTTATCCAAAATTGGTATGGCTTGGAATAAAAACAGCATCCTTGGTAGGACATTCATTTTAACCACTGCTATTCTTCCCATTAACGATAGTTTAAGTCTTGTCCAGATCTCCATGTCTTTTTTTATCTCCATCCACAGTTTTTCATAGTTATCCTTATACAGGTTCAAGTTCTTATTTGTGAGATTGATACCTAGATATTTTACAGATTTGACAAAATTGAGGCCTGTGGCTTCTTGGATTCTTTGAATCTGTTCTGCACTCATATTTTTACCTAAAACTTTGGTTTTCTGCTTATTTAATTTGAAGCCAGCTACAAGTCCAAATTGTTCAATTAATTCCAAAGCTCTGGGGACACTGCTTTCTGGTTCTTGCAGGGATAGCATCAAATCGTCCGCGAAGGCGCGTAATTTGTATTCCTTCTCTCCCACCTTAATTCCTTTTGTCTGTTTATCTTTCCGAATCATATTTAGAAGGACTTCCAGGACCGTAATGAAAAGTAAAGGGGAAATAGGGCACCCTTGTCTTGTTCCTTTCTCTACTTCAATCTCCTCCGATATCACACTGTTCACAATGACTTTTGCTCTTTGTTCTGTATAAATGGCCTTAATGCCATTTAAGAATTTTTCTCCAACTCCCATTTTTTCCAAATTCTTTTTCATAAATATCCAAGATACTTTATCAAAAGCTTTCTCTGCATCAACAAACAATAGTGCTGCATCTGTATTTATATCTCTCTCCAGTTTTTCTAAAATGTCCACAATAATTCTCGTATTATTACTTATTTGTCTTCCTGGTAAGAAACCTGCTTGGTCTCTATGAATATGATCTTTCAGCACTCTTTTCAACCTTGTAGCCAGAACATTTGCAAAAATTTTATAATCCACATTCAAAAGGGATATTGGACGGTAGTTTTTCATTAGAGTCTTATCAGTATCTGGTTTTAATATCAGTGTGATAAAGGCTTCTTTCCACGTTTCTGGTGCCCTATTTCCTTCTAGTATTCCATTGCAAATTTCTCTTAACGGCTGTGATAGCCAGTCTTTCAATGTCTTATAATATTTTGCTGTTAATCCATCCGGTCCTGGAGCCTTCCCCAATTGCATGTTGTTTATTGCATCTTCTATTTCTTGTGTCGTTATTGGGTGGTTGAGAGTTATTAATTTTTCCTCTGGGACCTTTTGCAATCCATTCTTTTCTAGAAATCGGTCTATCTCTGCTTCATCTATCTTCTCCTCCTTGTACAGTTGCTTATAGAATCTCTGAAAACACCATCTGATTTCCTCCGGTTTCTCTACATTTTTTCCATTTACTACCAATTTACTGATGACATTTGCCTTTTGTCTTTTCTTTAATTGCCAAGCTAGTAGTTTTCCACATTTATTTGCAGATTCAAATGTTCTTTGTTTCATCATTTTCACTTTCCATTCGATATCTTGATTCATAATATTCGCATATTGAGATTGCAAGTATTTAATTTCTTTTTGGATTTTGACGCATCTGGGATGTCCTCTTAATTCTTTTTCCTTTCCTTTGATTAATTTCAACAATCTCTCCATTTCTGCATTTTGTTGTTTCTTCTTTTTTGCCTTTTCACTAATGAGGAATCCTCTCATTACTGCTTTACTTGCATCCCAAGCAATCCTTTTCTCCACTTCTGAGTTCCAATTAATTTGAAAATATTCTTTCATCTTTTTCGCCGCTCTTTCTACTAGCTTGGTATCTCTCATCAATGCATCATCCATTCTCCACCTGAAAGAATCCTTGGAAATCATTTTTAGATTTACCTGCACCGGATTATGGTCTGAAAGCGTTTTGGGACCGATTTCTGCTTTTTGTAATTTTGGAGCCAATTCATTCGAGATCCAGATATAATCTATCCTCGACCATGACTGCTGCGATTCACTGAAGTACGTTGCCTCTGTTTCTGTGGGGTTTTTTAATCTCCAAGAGTCCACCAAATTCAGATTGTCCACCATTTCAAAAAAAGTCTTTGGGAGTTTCCCATCATTTGTTAGTTTTGTTCTTTGAGATCTATCCATTAATGTGGAAACTGCCCCATTAAAATCTCCGAGGCAAACTACCTTATAGTCCAAATAATCCAGCAGCAAATCATGTATTTTTTTGTAAAAAATCGACTTTCCATCATTTGGTGCATAAAGTCCCAGAATCAAAATTTTTTCGCCTTGTACGTTAATTTCAATTGCGATGTATCTCCCTTCTTCATCTTTAAATAGCTGTCTTGGGCTATATTTCTCCTTTGCATAAATCACTACTCCTCTCTTCTTGACCTTGTCCGATGATATGAACTCTTGGCCTAATTTTTTGTTCTGTAGTAGTCTTCTGTGACGCCGGACTATGTGGGTTTCCTGTAAACATATTATGTCCAAATTCTTCTTTTCTATGCTGTAAAATACTCTGCGTCTCTTTGGTCTCTGGTTCAATCCCCGAACATTCCAAGTCATTAACTTGAGCGCCATTTCTTTGTTTATTCCTCTCCTCCAGTTGCCTCTCCTTTCTTTTCTTGTTCTGGATCTTGGCTTGGTCCTGGTGATCCCGACGGTGGTGGGAATACCTCTGGAAACTTGTAGAGCTGTGCTGGATCTAATGGGGTTCCTTTAAAGAATTCCAGATGCTTGTCCAAGAACTTTTGCTTTTCCGCCAGGGACCTTATTTTTATCTTTTTCCCTTCAAACGTAAATGCCAGGCCTTCTGGAAATTCCCAACTGAAGGAGATTTTTCTTCTTCTTAGCTCCGTCACCAGGTCGTTATAAGGAGCTCTTTTTTCCAAAAAAAATCTGGGGATATCCTTATAAAAAATTACTTTGTTCTGCTGTACCACCAGGTTGTTTCTGTAGTGTAAATCCAGAAAATAATCTCTGTCGTATCTATCATGCAGCACAATCAAACAGTCACTGACTGTTTTAGTGCTTTTCTTTCCTCTGGAGCCTCTTGGTCCAAATCTGAAGGCCTTCACTATGCGTGCTGAGACATTCACCTCTTCTAACTCCCAAAAAGTTGAAAATAGTTCCACAATATAGGCTCTTAGGTCTTCCCCCTCCAATTCTGGAAGACCCCTTATTCTTATGTTTCCTTCCCTCTGATGTAGTTGCAGAAAAGCAAGAGACTCTTCCACAGTTCTCTGCCGTGTTCCAATATTTTCTAGCTGCTCCAAATCTAAATTGTCCAGTTTTTCCTCCACCTTTTTTATTTTTTCTCTGACCACTTTGATTTCCTCAGAGTCCTTTTTTAACGTAGTCACCTCCTGCCCAATTTTATTAATTTCTTCTCTGTTCTTTTTTACATTTTCCTCAATTTGACCAATTGATTTTTCTAAAATCTGGGTAGAGGTTTTAATATCAGCCTTAATATCCACTTGGAGTTTTTCAATTGCAGAGTTGACTGTGGTATTCACTGATGCACCAATAGTGTTCACCGATTCTTGTGTTTGCTTCAACCCATCGGTGACGCTTTTCAAACCTGCTGCAATTTCTGCAACACTTGCAACCAATTTCTCCATTTGTTCCTGCAGGGTTAAGGAAACAGAGCCTTTCCTTTTTTCAGAGCCAGTTCCTTTAGATCTAAGTTCCATTCCCTGTGGGCTCTGTAACTGTAATCTCAAGGTCACTCCAGTTGCTGTAGTGACAATCTCAGACATTCACAGCAGAAGACCAACAGTCCCAAAAGTAAACACCAGGTGGCCTGCAGCTAGCTTCTGAGAACAAAGAGGCTGCTGAGCCAGGAATCCACAACAGTCCAGCAATCCAACTTTTAGGCAAGAGTTCAGATTTTTCAAAAGTTATAAGTTCCTTAAAGCCAAGAAGAGTCTATTTTAAATAGCCCAAGTCAGTATCTGTTTCTCACTTGCAATGTAACCACCAAGTCTATAAAATAGCTTGTATCTGGCTGCAAAAGAGTCAAAGTATCTCCACTGGTAAACAGTCACTGTAACACTGGAACACCAACAAAGAAAAAATGGCAACAATATATCCCAGCCCGCTACTGACCCGGAATCCTAATCCAGAGGGTGAGGGGCTTCTTCTTTTGCCATATCAACTGTTTTTGGATCTTTAAACAAACTTTAAACAACTTTTAAATCACTTTTAAGAAGTTTGGCAGAGTTCGCAAAACTTTCCCGTTAGCCGCGGCTTTGATCTTTTAGCGCTACCAAGCTCGCGCAAACAGTTCAAAGGGAACAGGCTTCCTTTTAAAGTTTCCTCTGCAAGCAGTGCTCTTTAAACTTGTAGAATAATCCAATATTTTAACTTACAGAGTTTCTTTGGAAGTTTCTATGTAGGAAGTGCCGGGTGCTCAAGTCTGGCGGGATCGCTGCTTTGATCCTCCGCAGGCAGTCGCTTCTTCAGTCCCGTGCTGGGGCTCCGCTCACCCGATTCTCCCCCTTACGAGGGTAAATCAGGAGCGGAGACAGCACGTCTGGGACCCACGAAGCCGTCGGTCCACGGGACGCTCTTCCCGTGGCTTTAAGGGACCCGTGGCGCAGGCACGGAGATCCCTATCGCCTAACGGAGGACGGAGCCATCGGACTCCCGTCCGCCATTGACTCGGCACCTAACCGGAAGTCCGAATTACTCTCCATCTTTATGCACTCTTTCCCCAAATACCTGCATTCTTGTTTAGTTGTTTGGTTGGAAAAATGCATTTGCAAAATTTGGAGATGTGCACATTTCGAAAGAGTGCTGCATTTTGAAAAAAAACAAAACAAAATAAAAAATAAAAAAAATCCTTCCAGTGGTCTCTAAGGTGCTACTGGAAGGAATTTTTTATTTATTTATTATTTTGTTTTGACTATGGCAGACCAACACGGCTACCTACCTGTAACTGCTGCATGTTTGAAATGTGAATTAGGTAGGTTTACCCAATGATGGAAAGTAAACCCAAATTTCTTCCCCATCCCTACAATGGTAAACCTACCCCGCCTCACAAAATCCTGAACTGTTTTCTGCCCCTTCGAAATGCAGGTCCAGGAGGGCCCCTGCTAGTGGACCCACTTTTTTCCTTGACAGATACCCAACACTGCTGACCCTGCCTGTTTGCCCCTTTCTGATGGGACGTGACTGCACCACATACAACTCTATAGTAAAGATAGCAACATACTTACGCACACAGACAGGAGTCTTTCCAGACCAGCGGTGGTCTTGCTGGCAGATCCGGACAGACATCCCAATGAGTCGGAAGCCAGGGTTACACTGGTACACCACACTGCCCCGGTAGTTGTAGTTCTCACCATTTATTTGGCCATTGACGATGGGGCCAGGTTCGCCACAGTGACCCGCTAGGCAGAAACCAAACCGGGGGGGGGGGGATCAGACACAGCTATTGGTTTTCCCTAAAAACAGAATATGGTCCTCTGAACCTATACTTGATTTTTTATTAATGATTTTAATATCTCTTTGTAAACCACTTGCTTTTTTACTACTAGAGGTATAAATGTATAAATAATTGCAATTCTGGGGTACGTTTTGAAAAAAACTTGAGCTTATCTTGCAGAGGTAAGGTAGAAAATGTAGACCATAAAGTGCTAAACTAGTGTGGGTACCCAGTTGTGGTACCTTCCAGATGTTGCTTGACTCCTGACTCCCAACCAGTGCAGGCAGTGATCAGGGATGGTGGCAATGGGACTGCAAAATATCTAGGGGACACTACAATTTCCCTAAGAGAAAAAATACTAGAAGGATAGGCACCTGCAAATCAGACGCAAGGCTGGAAATAAATAAAATTAGAAGAATAGGGCATTTCTAATACATCTGCGGTAGATGTAGGGTAGTTTGTTACTTATAAGGTAATGCTAGCAGTAAGAAACATGAATCATACTTTTTCTTTTCCCCAAAATCAGTGTCAAATGGAATTTTTTAAAGTCTAAATGATTTGGGGAACTTTCTCAATTTAAATTTAGATTATTTGCAGTTCCAAAACTTGTTATGTTGAACTTACTCCAGGATTGTCCTGTTTTTTTTATTATTATATTGGCTATTGGCTAGAAACAATAAAAACATTATATCATTAGCTTATCATTAATAAATTGATGCCACTCCAAGGACAAACATCAGGTAACCCCAACATCTGGGGAGAAATTCTCAAAGCAACTGTTCTTTCACAAGAATGTTAGAAATATCCCAATCAGGTAGTCAGAAGGACTGATGGGATTCATTACAGTTCTCTTAGTTGCTTTATTAAGATCATTCATTGGCTTTTCCCAGCAGGGAGAGATAATAAAGGAAGTTCAAGGTAAGTTTCAATCTAAGAAACAAACTAAATAGTGTAATGCAAGTAAGAAAAACCACATATATTTTCTTTTACTGTGCATGCCAATGCAGCGTTTCAGATACCAGCTGGTTAGCAATGGCAACTAGAGATTAATCAACCAATGCTTGATTTAAGCTTGCAGCCTCCATTCCAAATCTACATGCCGCAGAAATACAGCTTTAATTGTGTTCATCAGGGCTACAAACAATGTGCAGTTTAGCATCTCAAAAGCAGCAAAACATTACTCAAGCACCTACCCAGGCATGTCACTTCCAATCCACTCCAGAGGCCGTTTGCCATGCACTCCCGCACACGTGAGCCCACCAAGGTGTAACCGGTATTGCAGGAGAAGATGGCAGTAGCACCATAAATGGTCAGGGTCCCAATCTTGTTCCCATTGGGTGGTACAGGCAGATCTCCACAGGAGATAACTGGAGGGGGAGGGAAAACATCCTAGTGAAGGACAAAGCAACTTGGGTAGAAGGAATAAGCAATAGTCTCCTGCTAGGAATACTCTGCTCACAAAGCTGGATTAATGATTGCTTACATAAAGAGCTCATTTTTGCAGGAAGTTTCTACCATACTGAACATCAGAGAATGCTTCACTCAAGGCATCCACAAGTTTTGTTTTGTAAAAATCTAATTAGCAAAATATTTATATACAGCTTCTTGCAGACCAAGTCAGGCACCACAAATGGGTTTTGTGTGTGTGCACAAATGTCCACGTGTCTGCATGTCTGTGGTGTGAAGCTCTTGACAGAATAGGTAAATTATCTGGTGCGGTGTGCTGTGGTCCACAATTTAAACTTAATGGATTCATCACCTATGATCTCCAAAGAAGCTCACATTGTTTTTTACATACACAGATGCAGGTAGGTAGAACAGGAAAACAAATAAAATGAGTTGCAGGTAGCTGTCAATTTGCAGCAGAAGTTTTAAAGAGCCAGAGCAACCTTGGGCTTGTATACCAAAACAGAAACTGCTAGTGATGCCACCAGAACTCTTAATTATAATCGTGTTCTGCCAGTCCCATAATACAGATCAAAGGTTATTTCCCTCCAAAGTTCTTCTACAGCTCAGATTACAAAATGAGACTCTGTACACGCAGCTATTTTTAGTCTGTATTTCGGAATCAATTAGTGCTCACACAGAGCTAATCAGACAATCCAAAGAGAGTCAGCCTCTCTCTCTCTCTCCCTCCCTCCCCCCCCCCCACCCCTTGAGGCTCCATACACTGGTAGT
The DNA here is from genome assembly GCF_009819535.1 of Lacerta agilis. Taxonomy (NCBI): domain Eukaryota; kingdom Metazoa; phylum Chordata; class Lepidosauria; order Squamata; family Lacertidae; genus Lacerta; species Lacerta agilis. The sequence continues at coordinate 56,627,895 of NC_046319.1, forward strand.
GATGCCCAGCAATGCTCATAATGTTTAGGATTAAGGAGCAGTGCAGCGTATAGCCAGGAATACAAAAAACAAACAAACCCAAATTAAAACTGAAGCCAATCTACTATAGCACAACCAATATTACATGCCATTTTATAACTTGTTACGTGAAAATAAATTTCCTTAGCCCTGTATTTTCCTCAAAAAATACTCCATTGCTATGAAAAGCTGGCAAAGAAGATATTTTAGTGTTACCATAGCACTGCCATCAACACTTTGTTGCCCTTTGGTTATTTGGACTACAACTCCTACAATCTCCAGCCAGTTGTGCTTTTTGGTGAGAGTTGTACTAGAAAACATCTAGAAGGCACCAAGTTAGTGAAGGCTGTCATAAGACAAATCCTGGCTTGCTGACCACATAATCCAGTGTTTTTCAACCTTTTTTGGGCAAAGGCACACTTGTTTCATGAAAAAAATCACGAGGCACACCACCATTAGAAAATGTTAAAAAATTTAACTCTGTGCCTATATTGACTATATATAAAGTAATTCTCTTGAATTTTTCAATTTTTCCCATGGCACACCAGGCAACATATCGCGGCACACTAGTGTGCCGCGGAACAGTGGTTGAAAAACACTGACATAATCCATAGTAGTGATGTGCACATTTCTGCCTAGTATGTACAGAGTTCAAAAGCAGCAAAAATTTGCTATTAGATGCACATTTACTAAACTACTGACTTCGTCCATGTGCCCATGAGATCAACAGATGACATTCTGGATGATCTAATGGTTGCAGATGCCCTGTGGACCAGAAATCAAATAAGCTTGTGGAATATTGTTGTTTCACAGCTGAGGATTGGGGAGACAAAGGGAAGGAGGAGAAAAATGTGCACACACCATCCAATTGCCACCCCCCCAAAAAATAAGGCCTGTGAATTGACACACAAAAGTGGGAGGGGGTGAGGGTTGTCTCAGCAGTAATTATGTGGAAAATATGTTATCTAGGGTGCAAAATACTTTTGTAAGACTTCCATTTCATCTTATGACATGAATTTCCTACAAATGAGAACATTTTCTTATCAAGAATTCTTGTATTTGCAGCTTGGTAATTCTTTGAAAGCAACTAACAGATCTGTTTGGCAAAAACTTACTGAACAGTTTTAATATGGCAGATTTGGGCACCTGAGTGAGTAGAGAGAAGACCTCAAAGAAAAAGAGGCATATTCTTCAAGATCTATGCCAAAGCAATTGGCAAAGCAGTGATGAACTCTGCTCATTATTAAGGATGGATGCACCTGCTAATTTTTGTTCCTTTCAGGTTCTCATTTTTCTAATCTTAAATTCAGTTCACTCACTAATCTGCCTTTTAAAAAAGTCCCCACAAAAAATTATCATGATTTTAGTATGCATTTTTCACAATATACAGACTTTTGCAAAGCAATAGAGCCCAGGGCTTGCCGATCAGAAGGTCAGCGGTTCGAATCCCTGCAACGGGGTGAGCTCCCATTGCTTGGTCCCAGCTCCTGCCAACCTAGCAGTTCGAAAGCATGTCAAAGTGCAAGTAGATAAATAGGTACTGCTCCGGTGGGAAGGTAAACGGCGTTCCTGTGCACTGCTCTGGTTCGCCAGAAGCAGCTTAGTCATGTTGTCCACATGACCCGGAAGCTGTACGCCAGCTCCCTCGGCCAATAAAGCGAGATGAGCGCTGCAACCCCAGAGTCGTCTGTGACTGGATCTAATGGTTGGGGTCCCTTTACCTTTATAATGCATTCTTTTCACTAATGTGTGCACTTTAATGCATACTTTCCCCTAAATATTAGAAGGCAATGTGAATTTCTGTGCACATTTTTTGGTTGGAGAACTGCACTGCAACATTTGGAGAAGTGAGAGTTTCAAAGACTAGCTGTCTTTCAGTTCACAGTTAAAATGCCGATTGAACCAAATCTTCTGCACCCCCAATTCCTACTCATTACACAAAAGCTCACCTGTCACTCAGCTATGCTCCTGTGCAGATTCTCATGGGGATTGGGATAGTAAACTGATTTTTTAATTTAAGTAGCAATTTCTACTTGACAGTTTGGTTTGGCTTCATTTATTCCACCACAAAATGGGGAAGCTAGAATAGCTATGCAGTACAGTATGTGTCCTTGCAAAAGTGAGAAAATGTTCTTTTTTTATATATGAAGCCTTTTTTATGGGAGGGCAATGGGGGGGGTGTAGGATGACAACACTTTTCATAAATGCTGAGCTTAAAACACAACACTTTTGTCAGGGCTTACAAGACAGCTGTCACAGCTTCTGCTCTTGTTAGCTTGGTGTGAGTGACAGACTAGACCCTCTGATTTGTTTTTAAAAGCAGTGCTTACAGAAGACTGAGCTGGGGTGCTTTTAGTGACCAATTCTGTCGGCAATGAAAGGCATCCCCTGCCCAAACATGGATCTCTGTGAAAGGCAGGTGTGCGTGTGTGTGTGTGGGGGGGTATCTGTCTATGGAATGAACATTGCTCTGAATGGTCAATGCTTGTTCTCGCTTATGCGATTGTTCAAGAACTCCAGCTTGACCGACCACTCCAAGAATTATTTCTTAGAACAGGAATGGGAACTGGATCTGCCCAGCAGGCTTAATCCAGACCTCTCCCAATTCCTCTGGGCCAGTTTGACAGGTGGGCAGAGCATCACAATGACATGAGGTGAAGGATTCTCCTTTGCTATTGTGGTTTGAAATCAAATTGTGCTGACAAATGAAAACAGGGAGGTTGCTTTCAAACTGCACAGGCAAAGGAAGTGTTTCTCTTATGCTTCTTTTGTCCGTGTGGTTTGAAATCAAACCGCAGGGGCAAATGAAGTGGGGTTTGCAGCGACTGCTGATCAGATGATCAATGGCTGCTGCTTTCTTTGCCTGTATGCAATTTAACCATGCAGGCAAAGGATTTGCTGTGTCAAGTACCGACAGCACATCTTGCTTGCCAAGGAATAACCAGGAGTGCACTTTGAGGGTCCCGATTATTCCTTTGCAGCCACCTCTTTTCCTTGCCCCACCCAGGATATATAATGGAGTAGCTGGGGGTGATTTGGGGGGAAATGACATTATGGGCTGTATTAGAAACCCCTGCTAGGCCTACAGGTAATTAGATATTTAAACTAATTTGCAATGCATTTTATTTACACTTTTCCAGTTTCTGAAGGTTGCTGCCAAAAAGCAGCTGATGTGCACTTGAGACTGCACTCCTAAGTATGTCTCCTCAGAAGTAAATTCTATTGAATTTAGTGAAGCTTACTCCCAGGTGAGTGGGGTTAGGATGACAGTCTTTTTTCTGCTTTTTATTGTGAATTTCAGAAACCAATAAAATTCATCACTCATTCTTGTTCTTTACATATGAAAATAAATTATCCCTTGTTACCTCTAGATTTTATCTGCTCCTCAAAGTCCTAGCATGTTTGTGAAAGTGGGGATAACCATCTGAATTTGACTGCTCATTCTAAAAACTCATTTTAAAATTAAACTTCTCCTTTTCTTCTGCCCCCCCTTCCCTGATGCCTTAGTGAGGGGAATGACATTGTGAAACTAAGGTAGTGAGAGTGGCTATAATATTAACCTCTTACCTGGGAGAAAGCATCACTGATTTATTTCTAGAGGTTTATTTCTGACTAGACATGGATAGGTTTCATGGTCATTAACTATGAAAAGGAACATGGAGGGAAGATAATTGATTTGCAAATATCTGTTGGTGGCTAAAAGGGAAATAATAGTTCCGCTCTATTCTGCCTTGGCCAGACCACACCTGAAATAATGTTTATGGTTCTGGGCTCTACAATTTAAGAATGATATTGATAAGCTGGAACATGTTCAGAGAAGGGCAGCCAATATGTTCAAGGGTCTGGAAAACGAGTCTTATGAGGAACAGTTGAGGGAGTTGGGTATTTAGCTTGGAAAAGAGAAGACTGAGAGTAGAAATGATAGCTGTCTTCAAACATCTTAAGGGCTGTTACATGGAAAATGGAACAAGCTCTGGAGGTAGGACGCAATCCAATGGATTCAAGTTACAAGAAAGGAGATCTAGAAGAACTTTCTGACAGTAAAAGCTGTTTGACAGTGGAACGGGTTCCCATGGGAGGTTGTGGACTCTCCTTCTTTGGAGGTTTTTAAGCAGAGGTTAGATGGCCATCTGTCATGGATGCTTTAGTTGAGATTCCTGCATTGCATCATGTTGAAATTGATGACCATTGGGGGTCCCTTCCAACTCTACAGTTCCATGATTTATGAAATATGAATATCTGATCCATGTTACATAACAAATATTTCTGCATTAGTGAATGAAATGGAGTGAGTGAGATCAACTATTTGCTGCAGAACAGAATATATCAGATGAAAGTGCAAATAGATATTGGAACGCATTGCAGCATGTTCGCCCATCCCTCGTCATCTTTATCTTCTCATTTCTGAGCAACTAAAATGCCAAGGTGGCAGCTAGCTTACTTCTGCAGGTTGGCTTGGGCTCTCTTATGCTCCAGGTCTCATTGGCTTGACAGTGGATGACACGGTACCCTGTGTAGTAGTACCCGGGGTCGCAGATCAACATTAGTTGTGCATTGTACTGGTACTGGGTCTCGTAGATCAGCCTCCATCTACCATGCTCCACAGCAATGCTGCCAGTATCAGGGCAGCTAACCGCTGAGCACCAGCCATGGAAAGAGAAGAAAACAAAATTAACAAAATTACCTGCAAGAAACCAGACCAAAGACCCACCACCACAGCTGAACATTGACCAGTTGTGTGACCTGATGAAGCTTACAAGTAAGGCAAAATGGCTGCTTCTGCCACCGTTACTGAGCTCAAATATTTGGCAATGCATGAAAGTGGTTGGGAGTTGGTCACAGGGAGGGATGCTTGGAGGGAGCAAAAAGCAACACATCACAATTAGGATATTGCACCCTCATTCCAACCGTATAATGCTACCCATGTGACACTAGATAGTTTGTCATTGTTTAATGGTTTGTAAGACACACTGGGAACTTTTTTCTGCCTGAAGTTTGGGTTTGTTTCTTCTTACATTCCAAATAAACAAACAAACAAACAAACATGGAAGATGAAATAGCTTAATGGATGAAAAGCTTATTGGAAACTCTGACTGGAGGAAATATATATCCAGACCAGATGCTGAGGAGGACAAATGGCAAGGAAGGGTAGGCCTATCAGAGGTAATTAGCCATGCAAACTGAAAAGGGAATCTCCTTATTCTTGAGCACCAGATGATGGGGACAGACTACAAAGGAAGGTTTATACTTTCATGCCCTGCTTCTAGTCTTCCCAGAGGAATGACTGGCCATTGATGGAAACAGAATGTTGAACTACACAGACCGTTAGTCTGATTCAACAGAGCTCTTGTATTCTTCTTAAATAATGCCAGATGTTTAGTTCAACAAACATATAACCCCCAAAAGGGAAACATTACATAAAAGGGGACTTACCCACGCATGGAAGAGGGTTATTGCCATTACTCCACTGCCCGTTTGTCAGGCACTCAATGCCGGATGCTTCCTGGGCTTGAAGGTGGAAACCCTGCTTGCACTGGAAGACTGCTTTGGTGCCCACTGTATACTCCTTGCCAAAAACGACCCCATTCTTTGGCGCTTTGGGAACTCCGCAGGAGAGGGCTGGGAAGGAAATGGTGAGGTGTGCCATCATTTGCACCTTACTTGAGTTCTTTGCTTCTCTAATTGGATTATTCCAAAAGTAGCCCTTCTTGCCTATCCGCAAACCTCCCACCCCAGAAGCACATGAGCATAAGTTCGGAGGTTTCTTCCCCACTAATTTTTCCTCTAACAATGCCTGCTTTGATGAAGCAGCAATGCTGTGATTGCAAAATTCGGAATTAAAATATAGATCAATGCAAGTGGTAGAGATAATCCACTCCTTCTCTTTGCCTTCCCAACAACTTTCTTTGACCAATGAGTAAGCAGTGGTTGCAAAGAAAGGGGTGGGGTCTGAAACAGCTGGCCCCACTTCAGCACCTTATTTGCAGGTGAATAAAAATTAGGGGGCAGCTGTGTTGGTCATGATTCAACCATGAAACAATGGGGGGGGGGTCGGGGGAAGAGGGAACTTTCAGCTGCAGTGCAGAAGGAGCTTCTTTAGTTTTTCTTTCTTCTTTTCTTTTTCAAAAGGAAAAAAGGAACTCTCCATAATCACAAGTCCCTCCCTTCAAACAAAGAAAGTACGAATTAAGTAGGTCTACCTTTAAAAGCAAGCTGAAATTAATTTCCACCCTAGTCCTATTGCTGCCCAAATAATTTTGCCCCATTCTTTAATTTTGCTTTGTGGGTTCCCCCTGCCCCCTCCAAACCCCACACATCCAAATGCCCAAAATGAAGTGAAAGGAGATCTATTTCAGATCTGGAGGTGGCGTTGGCAGAACTACACTTGGTTGTATGATGCTTAAGTATCTGGTCTGAAAGGCAAATGAAGGTAAAAAAGAGTTCAAGCTCATGATATAAAAATCCAGACCGAGTTCAAATGGACAACAGACAGTAGACAGGAACGGACATCTGGAGATGAATTCTCATAAGAGCCTCGGTGGGGAGTGTCATATAGGTAGCAAATGACACAAAGTACACTGTAAGGATATCACAGTGCCATATCTATGGGAGTGGGGGATGCTAGCTGGGTTTTTTTTTTGCCCTGGATAAAACCTCCAGGTGAGTGGCATTGAGGTTCCCAGACTGTGTACGTGTGTACACAAATGCATGCAGGTGTATGTGTGCCAAACTGGGTCTTTGACCAGGTTGATATAAAGCCCAGTTTCACCCCTGGGTGTCATTACCTACAGTGGGGCCCCTAGATCCACCCCATCCACTTGAAACAGTGCCAAATGCCCCACTCTTCAGTGGCATAAGGAGCATGAAAGCTGTTTAAACTTAGGATGAAATGAAGTGGCAGCTGGGATAAGGAGGGGGGGGGAAGAGCCCTGCACAAACGGATCTCACTGGCCAGCACAAGGGTCATCAGTCGCATTCTGGCTTTGCAATGATAATTGTGTGCATGTCATCTGAGCCACTAAGGAGCTCAGCAAATCCTTTGGCAAGGCCAGGCGTCTAGACGGCTGCTTGTGATGAATACCAATTTCACACAGCAGCAGCAGGAACAGCAGCAGGAACAGCAACAGGCGCCTGGGAATCCTTGCCCCTTCCAGCTCCAGTCCTGTAATCTCTTTAACCTTCAGGTGTTATCTGATCAAAACAATCAGGAGGGCCTGGTATGCAGCTCATCCCCACCTCCCCATACAGCCCATTTCTTTTCTTTTCTTTTTTTTCCCCCAAACCACTTTTCTGCCTGATTCTTCTGGACTTCTGCAAACAGGCTCTTTTCTCTCTCTTTTTTAGATGCTCATTTTGTGCATCCTGTCCATGTAAAACATGAGGGCCATTTTCCGACTGCAGTGCAGGACAACTGTGGAGCTGGCCCAGGCGAAGGGCTGTAGCTCAGTGGTATAGCATCTGTTTTGCATGCAGAAGGTCTTAGGTTCAATCCCCAAGGGCACCTCTTGCTTGAAACCATGGAGAGGTCAGTGTAGACAATTCTGAGCTAGATGGACCAGTGGTCAGACAGCATATGGCAGCTTTCTATGTTCTGAAATATCTGCTCAGAGCTCACACAGTAGACAGCTTACGCTGTCCCTCAGCCCTTCTGCTCAGCAGGTATTTTGCCCCATCCGTATATATAAATCAAGGAAACACTAGTGTCTGGGCCAAATGGTGGCGGTGGTGGCTGTACCTGAACCCAGACTTGGAACATATATTCTCCAGCTCAGCATCCCTCAGTCAGCTAGCACTCAAAGCTTGAAGCCCAAATTGTAGCAGATCACTTCGTTATTCATGCAAGGGCAGCCGACTGGCGTGAATTAGAGAATCTTTTAAATGCAAACTGTATCCATTTAAATCAGACAAGAAAATTGGTTTTCAAATGGAAAAATCAAAACTGGAAACAGAACTGATCGAATCGAACTCTAAAAACCTTTCCAAGATGTATAACTTGTTGCTAGAGTGGCATACGAAAGACGAATTGGTTAAATCGACAATGATAGATTGGGCGAAAGACGTGGGTCATAATATCATGATGGATGACTGGGAGAGATTGTGGCAGAAAGGTATCAAATTTACTGCTTGTAATAGTTTAAGAGAGAATATAATGAAAATGTTGTATAGATGGTATCTGACACCAGTTAAGATAGCTAAGATGAATTCGAAAATGTCTGATGTGTGTTGGAAATGTAAATCTACGAAAGGTACCTTTTTTCATATGTGGTGGTCATGTCCTGGGGTAAATGCTTTCTGGGATAAGATTTATAACGAGTTAAAGAAGGTAATGAAAATTACCTTTAGTAAGAAACCAGAGGCATTCCTTTTGAGCATGACCAATGAAGAGATTCCCAGTCAGGATAGAGGTTTTTTTTATGTATGCCACAACAGCTGCTAGAATTTTATTGGCAAGAACCTGGAAGGGTGAAGAGATCCCAACAGTGGAAGAATGGCAGATGAAGTTAATGGACTATATGGAACTCGCTGAACTGACCGCTAGAATCCGAGACCAGAGGGAGGAGAAGGTGTCGCAGGATTGGAAGAAATTTAAGGACTATTTACTTAAGTGTGTAAAACTGAACATTTGAATATTTGAGCAGAACTAATTAGAAGAATCGGCTTTAGCAGATTAATATTAGGAAAATTGTTCAGAAGAAATTTATGATGTGAATGATTTAATGGTGCAAGAACACTTTAAGATATTGACTATAAGTGATGATTTATACAAGATTAAATAATTTTAAAGAGTATTAAGAGATTTGGTAAAAGCTATTGGAAAAAGATATAAAGCTACCTAAAGAGTATATATGACTTTAAAGGCAGTGGAGGGAACAGGGGAAGTCCCCTAAAAGATAAGTTAGAAATAAGAAAAGTACAAAGATAGATGTTTGTTAAGGTTTGTATACGTTCTTTTTTGTTTGGTGTTATTGTGATTATTCCTATTTTGATTATTGTTTATTATGTATTGTGTTTTTATTGTGTTTATGTCTATGTAATGTTTTCTTTCTTTCTTTGTTTTATTGTAAAATAATAAAAAATCTTAAAAAAAAATTAAATGCAAACTGTATCAAATTTCTCCTCCATCCCTAACAGCACTGGCCAAAGTCAGGGGCCATCAACACACATCCTTATTCCTTTCTGTACACAAGCTATGCAGGTGTTGAACATTACATGCAAATATCTGTATAAGTGGACAGCCCAGATATTTGTGTATGCTGTTTAATATACATACATGAAACCACAGTGCAAAACTATCAGGATGATGATGCTCAGCTTGAACTTCATAACTAGGAACTAGTGCCTGAGCTTGCTTTTTCCTTCTCTCCCCCCTCCCCCCTATTCCCTCCTCCCTTCCAGTTCCTGAGGGCATGGGCTGTCTTATCACTGATATTTATAAGCGGCTTTGGAAAGCACATTTTCACCTTAAGAGCAAAGGTAAAATGCTTTAGATATATAAATGGTATAAATATTGTGGTCCATTATATATATATATATATGTATATGTATATATATATAGAGAGAGAGAGAATGAGAATACTACTTTTGTTATAATACTGTAAAGGCTTTCCTCAAGTTGTTACAGCAGCCCAAATGTTTTTTATCCTTTTTTTAAAAAACACACACACACACAGCAACAGTGTTCTGAAATCTGAATTCCAAACCATTCCCCGCTCCCCCACCCCGCCAAGAGTCAGAATGAATGATCACAATTTTACTCGACTGCAGACATTTTGGCCCCTCTTGAGTTATCTGCTCCATAACTCTGATATTCCACACTTTAATTAACCATCTTTTAACATCTGGCATGCTTGCTCCTATTGCCCTGCATAGCTTCCAGTTGGATGATCTCCACTAATCCTATGTCAATATACAACCTAGTTAGTCTGAGCGCAGGCCTGTCCAGACCAGCTGCAGCTCACCAAAAAGTTCATTAAGCCACTAAAGGCGGCCCTTGACTTCCATCCACTTCACTTCTACCACAGATGGTCAGGCAGAAATGGACTCTGCTACTGGTTCATCAGAGAAGGTGGAGGCACCCCTTTGGCATCAAAATGACACCCCAGCTTGACAAATTTGGCAGGATGTGGTATGATGAGTCTCTGTTTACATGCAGCAGAGAAACCTGGTTTTTCAGGATGGTAATAAATTTCCCATCTGCTCCTCCATGATACCCAGCAGAGAGCACTGCTCCCCAGGAGTAAGGTAAAAGTGGACAAAAATATATGGCTTTTTGAGGGGAGAAGCTAGAGTCGGTATTTTCCTCTGAAAGAGATCCTACAGTCTTCAACTGGAAGAAACCTGCTGGCATAGTGGTATTTGTAACTGTGATGTGCTAAGAAAATGAAGCAGGAATCAGGACAAAGATTTGAAGAGCCAATAAGCCATTAGCAAACTCCAAAAAACAAGAGAAGGTTGTTGAGCCAGGAGGCACCGGGGTTCTGATTTCCATGTTTCAACAGGAGGGATAGTAGTCCACCTGTGTTTTCAATACAAGTTGGCTGGTGACTGAACAATCTTCCTTCCTTCCTTCCTTCCTTCCTTCCTTCCTTCCTTCCTTCCAGACAGCACATTCACTCACATCAAATCCCAAGCACTTCCTTGCATGTAGATCATTTAGCCACAACCAAATGCAATGCCTTGTGCTGTGCTGTGACAGTGAAATACACACTTCACAGCAAAAGTACCAAGGTAAATCACAAGTCCAGAGAAACCTGGAAAGAGTTTTCAGTAAGCAGCAAAAGTGACCACTGGCAACAGCTTGACCTAGTCTGAGAATAATAATAATAATAATAATAATAATAATAATAATAATAATAATAATAATTTTCTCTCTGAGATTTCATGTGCTGCTGTATGCAATATAGCTGTAGGAAGCTCAGCTGGAACTTTCTTCATTCCCCAAAAGCGGCACACATTGCCACTTGATTTTTTTTAAATTCTTTTTATAACATCTCAGGAGCTGGCATTATTCAATGGAATATGCCCTTTCAGGGCAGTCAGCGCTTTGGGGATGGTGGGATGATAATTGCTGCACATTATCACTTGGCTGCCCTGGGTTCCAGCAGCTAAAAATCAGCTGGCTCTTCGTTTCAGAAGACACTGATAATTAATTCCTGCTTTCACAGGTGGAGATGTGCTCACACCGGTGGGTTTTTTAACATGTTGCTCCCAGTGGGATTTGAAAGAGTTGCAGTTACCATGGTTACCCCAGCTAGTGCTGAGTAGGCCACACCGCCCAATTCTGCTGCTCCACTCAAAACTAGCTGCTTTCATCCCACTTCTGTTAGACTGAGCTCTCTCCTTTTTCAATGAGAAGGAGGTACTGTAAGTAAGATTCTTGCAGCGATGCCCTACTTAGACTACTAGTGGATGTTTAGTCAGAAACACTTGATTAAAGATCTGATAATCCAGTAGTTCTTGTGTGACAATGGATTTTGCTGATCTAGCAGAAACTCTTTTTGAATTCCCTTCCCTCATTTCATGTGAGGAAAACAACCCAAGTTTGCTTTGGGATTGAAACTTGAGGGACTGGTAAGAACTTGGGGACAGCCTTGAAAAATATCACTCTCCTGTCTCCTGGTTGTTGTTGTTGTTGCTGCTGCTGCTGCTGCTGTTGTTATAGTTTTACTTCTGGCCTTACGTTTAGTCAGCCAAACCATGGTTTATTAAACCAAGGTTTGTTTGATCTTCTGGATCCTATCCAGTAGCTTAACTATGGTTTGTTTACTGTCAACAAACCACAGGCTGAAGCCATAGTTTTTTGGAGGCTTATGAACCGGGGTTTGTTTTAACTATAGCTTAGTTTTACACGTGAACCCTGGACATTTCCTTAAATTTGGCGACCCCACCCCAAATGGTCATTAAACTATAAAAGCATGGAGCAAGAACAAGCCAAGCTTTAGAGAAGAAACCATATTTTGTTTAGTCATCTTTAGGACAACTCATTATTAACCCATGACTAAACAAACCACATCTTAAACAAATCATGGTTTAGTGTTACACACAAACACAGCAATTGTGGCAGAGAAAATGGGAAGGCAGGCCAAAGTGAATGGTCTCATATCATCTGAGGCTGCATCAGTGGTGAAGCTAAGCAGCTGTGGATCTGAAGGATCCCCTGGGTAGGTGGCCACTTGGTGTGTAAGAGCAGAATATTAATAACAATATTGCAACAAGAAGAAAAAATGGGGAGGACGAAAAGTGAAAACCATCATTTTGGTTGAACTGCAATTCCAAGAAAAAGAGATGTGGTCATGAACCTTTGGACACCTTTGAAAAGATAATTTTCGTGCTTCAGACCTCTAATTTTTGCAATATAACAGCCCATTTCCCCCCACTCCAAAAATATATGTAGAGCAAGGTAAATCATAAGCCTAAATCAACAATAGAAATAATGTGTTTGTTTCACAGCTTCTCCCCTGCCTACCTTGGCACAGAGGAATGGCTTCATTCCAGTGGAAGTAACCCTGTGGGTGCCTTGAACACATCGCAAAGCTGTGACCAACAAGGCGGTAGCCGGCATCACAACCGAACTGGATGGTGCTTCCTGGCTGCAAACCAGTGTGGCTGAGGATGGAACCGTGGAGAGGAGGTGGAGGGAGGCTGCAATAAGGGGCTAGACAAGGGGGAAGGGAAGAAAACACACCCACAAGAGTGTGAGAAAAACATGAATTGCTCTTGCTCACATATATATATATCAATATTGCTACACAGAAGCTGGGTTCAGATGACCCCACCTGCAGGCACTGAAAAAAATACCACGGGCTGGCCCTGCCTCCTATGTATCCATGTGAAAGGTCTCTGTACATTGGTACACACATAGATCTCCTTTTGATGGTTGCCAAACATGCTGATGGCAGAGGGTGTGGTCACTGGATGCCTTGGGGGCAGGGAATGGCATAGCTCATGTGGTCACACAACCCCGAACCCTTGAAACACACATAACTGTGTTGTCCAAAACAATTTATTTAGTCTAGTTTTCAAAGCCCTTTAGTATTTTGATTGCTTGTCACTGTACTGTGCCCAACACATCCGGATGTGTATTTATTTCTGCCCCTCCCTCCAGTCCGAAAGGAACCCCCAGCTTGTTTACAAGAGGTAATAAAGTAAAATTAACAACTGCTCAGACCATTAAATTCAAGCAATTAAAGTCACTGTACCAACCATAAAACCAGTAAAAAATAATACTGCGGATATCTGGCATCTGTATCAACAATGATGTTAGGAAGTGTGGCGGCACAAATTACAACTGCGGCCGAACATTTATTATAAATGTTAGGAAATCTACCGGTAGAGAAGATCCTCAGGTCTGGGGGCTAAATGCAGCTCTCTAGATATCTCTAATTAGCCCTCAGTGAGTTCTTTTTCCTGGATGGAATGTGTCTTTGAACTCTGATCATGCCTCTTGCATCATGCCTTGATGGAGGATGGAAAGATTGGTGTGGGTCTGGAGAAACCTTTGATTTTTGCATGGCTGAAATGTAGCTCATTGCACAAAGGTATGTCAGATTCCTTGATCTGTTCATTATTATTATTTTTTTGCCCTGGCCCCACCTACCACTGGCATGTCCCGTCCCTCTGTCCCATGAAGAATGAGGGCTGAAAAAGATTCCCCACCCTTGAGCTGTATGCTGAACATTTTGGAGCAAGGAAGTCAAAAGTGTATGTTAAGACCACCAGATTAATCTGGACTGGTGCAATGTAAGGAAGGGAAAAGGTGTGGACTATGAAGAGAGGTGGAATATGGGATACATCTTTCCGCATTATAGTTAGTTGATTTCTGATTTTCACTTCTCCCAGCACATCTCCCTGTAACATGTAGCTTGGGCCTCATTGTTTGTTTCAACAAACACCACAATGAGAGGAAGAGATAGGAGAAGGAAATGAGAAATGCCAGGTGGCGCTGTGGGTTAAACCACAGAGCCTAGGGCTTGCTGATCAGAAGGTTGGCGGTTCGAATCCCTGCCATGGGGTGAGCTCCTGTTGCTTGGTCCCAGCTCCTGCCCACCTAGCAGTTCGAAAGCACGTCAAAGTGCAAGTAGATAAATAGGTACCGCTCCGGTGGGAAGGTAAATGGCGTTTCCGTGCGCTGCTCTGGTTCGCCAGAAGCGGCTTTGTCATGCTGGCCACATGACCCGGAAGCTGTCTGCGGACAAACGGCGGCTCCCTCGGCCTATAGAGTGAGATGAGCGCCGCAACCCCAGTGTCGGACACGACTGGACCTGATGGTCAGGGGTCCCTTTACCTTTACCTATTTAGTTATACTGGGGACGCGGGTGGCGCTGTGGTCTAAACTTGCCGATCAGAAGGTCGGCGGTTTGAATCCCCGCGACAGGGTGAGCTCCCATTGCTCAGTCCCAGCTCCTGCCAACCTAGCAGTTCGAAAGCACGTCAAAGTGCAAGTAGATAAATAGGTACCGCTGTGGCAGGAAGGTAAACGGCATTTCTGTGCGCTGCTCTGGTTTCGCCAGAAGCGGCTTAGTAATGCTGGCCACATGACTCGGAAGCTGTACGCCGGCTCCCTCGGCCAGTAAAGTGAGATGAGCGTCACAACCCCAGAGTTGTTCGCGACTGGACCTAACAGTCAGGGGTCCCTTTACCTATTTAGTTATTAGCTTCAACAACTAGTGTCTGGCAAAAGGTCTAGAACAGGGGTGGGAAACCTCAAGCCCAGGGGCCAAATGTGACCCTCCAGCCGCAGGCCCTTCCCCACCACACATTCTCTTCTCAGGCCAGACCCCTCACTGCCTCCACTCCCTTTCTTGAGTGCTTTTGCCTGGTAAGAATCTGCTATTGAATCCTGATAATGCCTCTTGCTTGCTTGGATGAGGGACAGAGTGGCACAATAGTGTTTGACAGGCAGAGCCACCTCCTGGCTGGTTGCAAGTGATATGGCAGGGAAGGGGTTCAGGCTAAGGGCACCCTGAGCTTGGTAGAGCACAGCCCCCTTTTCCTTCATGCACCAGCTTCTACTGGAGAGGGTGTATGTGCATGGAACCTAGCCTACTGTACAATGCGCATCTGTTGCTGTGCCCATTTTTAACTTTGACCTGGCCCACCAATGGTATGTGGCTCCCCAAAGGGAATGTGGCCAGCGGACAGAAATAAATATTCCCAGCCCCAGTCTAGAAAGACAATATTAGAACAGACACGGCTATATAACATAAACAGGCCTGAGATGGCATCCGATATATTTCTGCTTGAATTTGCTTTTGTGCCTCTGTGTTGTGTTGTGTTGTGTTGTGGGGGAGGGGTGAAATGCCACGATAAATTGCCAATTAAAAAGGAAAGGAAAGGAAAGGAATTGGATTGGATTTCCCAAAAGAGAAACAGCAGCTAGTTTCACCATTTACATTTTCAATGTGGGTGTTTTTTACACTGGTCTTGGTTTCATATGAAGTTTAATTACTCCGCCTGTATAAAAGCAATTACCGGGTGTTTTGGCAAAGAGTCCCTTTAAAATTAAACAACCCAGTCTTGGAATGAAGCGTATTTTAATTACTTAATGAAAAGCAATCAAACTCGGGACAGGGACACGTATAAATGTGTCATAAATAAGTTAATACTGTTATTCCATAAATGAATGAATTAATATTTAATTGGCAGAAATTATGTTTTGGTTGCGTTTGCTGAATGAACACAGAAGCTTTGTTCCTCCGAGATTGCTGGGTGTTACTTTTCATCTCCTGTCTGCCATTTAGAGTCCCAAACAGAGTATTTCTGTGCACCTCGAAGGCTCAAAGCAGAGGAAGGGGGGGGGGGGATAAGAGGCAGAAAGTGGCCCCAAGTTTGAGAACAAGAAAATGTAGGATCTTAAAATATACAACAGGCTTATAATAACCTGTAAACAATGAGAGTGGGAGCATACTCACACCACATATTTAAAGCACTATGTAGCCACTTTAAAAACCCATGACTTCCCCCCAAAACAATTTTGAGAGCTGTAGTTTGTTCAGGGTACTGGGAATGGTTGAGAAACCACCTATTCCCCTCAAAGAGCTATAATTCTCAGAGTTTTTTGTTTATATTAAATTTGTATGCTGACCTTCATCAGCATACAAATGGTATGCTGACCTTCAAGATCACAGAGTGTTTCATAACATAAAATTTCAAAATGAGAACACAAAATACCTAACTATAAAAACAAACTAACTAATAGCTCCCATCCCATAAACACATTACGTCAGGCTTGATCCAGGTAATTGAGCTGGGATATAAGGGTTCAGGTGGCCCCAAAGGTACCATGGACCTAAGTTGTTCAGGGATTTGTAAATTAATGCAAGGGATTTGAACAGGCATCCCCAAACTCGGCCCTCCAGATGTTTTGGGACTACAACTCCCATCATCCCTAGCTAAACAGGACCAGTGGTCAGGGATGATGGAAATTGTACTCCCAAAACATCTGGAGGGCCGAGTCTGGGGATGCCTGGCTTTGAAGATGGGCTTGGTGGTAGATGGTCAGTCAGTGCAGATGCTTTAACACAGGGGTCAGCAAACTTTTTCAGCAGGGGGCCAGTCCACCGTCCCTTAGACCTTGTGGGGGAGGCCTGGACTATATTTTGAAAAAATAAATAAATGAACGAATTCCTATGCCTCACAAATAACCCAGAGATGCATTTTAAATAAAAGAACACGTTCTACTTATGTAAAAACACCAGGCAGGCCCCACAAATAACCCAGAGATGCATTTTAAATGAAAGGACACATTCTACTCATGTAAAAACACGCTGATTCCTGGACCATCCGCGGGCCGGATTTAGAAGGCGATTGGACCGGATCTGCCCCCTGGGCCTTAGTTTGTCTACTCATACTTTAACATGTTATTGGCCAGGTGCTGCTCCCCCCCCAAAAAAAAAAAACCTGGCCACTGCATTTTGCACCAGCTGGAGCATCCAAACCAGGCCTGAGGGCAGCCCCGCACAGAACACATTGTAGTGATCCAGCCTCGAGGTTTATTCAAGACAGCACGTGTAGGATATGCAGTCTCAGTTACATGGGGAATCATTTAGCTAAAGAAAATGGGTTGAGCTATTTTTATGCACGAGAACAGGATACTGGAGTTCTATTAATAACTTCACACTGCAAAAAAACCCCAAACAAAACTGAGCATAAATTTCTCAGCTCATTATCACTACTTTATGCATCAATACACATGCCATTTCTATCCCTCCTATTTACTAACCTGAATAGCGGATTCTGAAGCCCTTTCTGCTATAGGCGTGGTCAGAGGACCAGTGGAGATAGACTCTGTTGCCAGAACTGGTTACTGTTAGAGGAGCAGAGTAATTCCCACTTAGGGACAGCAATAATGGACTGTGGCCTGAAGGACCTTGAAGAAAGATCAGACAAACAAAACATAGTAATATATAATAAGCCCTTCTGCATCAAGCCATGGGTGCATATAGTTTAGCTGCATTGTGCTTCAACCTTGGTCAGCCAGTGCCTCTTGAAGCTCAGAAACTGTACCTAATGAAACAGCTGTCTCCTCTTGTTTGTCTCTAGGACTTGGTATTCAGGAGCAGGAAGCCTCCAAAAGTGGGTGCTTCACTTAGCTACCGTAGCTAATACTGATTGATAGACCCATCTTCCTCCATGAATTAGTTTAATTTCTCCTTCTAATAGCAAACTCATTTGGTGAGGGCCAACAAATCTGAAGCCCAAACATGGCCAGCCACTGAAAAGCAAGGGGGAGGTATCAGCGTGCTTGAGAGGATCCTCAAGTTTTGCAGAACTACAAACATTCTTTAGGGAACCTAAAAATTGCTGGTAATTTAGATGACATTTGCAGAGTGGATTAAGCCCAGCAAATTGGTGGTGGTGGGGAGACTGGAATGTGACAAAATTGGAGATTATTATTATTTAAACAGCACACTTTCACAGATGTGTTTGTGTTGTGCATAGCATAAACTACAGTAGGCTCATAGGCACAGGAAAACATCATGTACCTTATGCCTGGGGAATATCACAGAGGGGAAATGTGACCAAGAGCACTATTGACTAAATGTTTCAGGAGGGCTGTCCAATGGTGATAAGCCTGCTTTATGTGCTTACTACTTTGAGTATTTGCAAATAAGAAGGCTGTATGGCAAAATGATCTTACTGAGGTAGAAGAGTAAGGAGGAGAAAAAAGGGAGACATGGCAGATGCTTCCTGAAAAGCCCTAGACCAGGACTAACTAAAGCTTGACACACACACACACACACACACACACACACACAGGTTGTCTCAACAGAGAATTATTAAGTTGATAGCAAACATTGGCACTGAGATTTAACAGTACGGAATTAGTCTTAACAAAATGAGGTAATCACAGATGCTCCTAAGAAAGGAAGGAAAGTTGGGTTGTGAATGTTGCTGAGGCCTGTTAGATCTTTGCTTATGTGTCACATTTGCTTAGACATGACTAAGACAATGGGTTTTGGTGTGAAGATCTTGGGTATTTTATTTTATTTTATTTTTATTTTTTTCAGTTTAAACAAATCTTTATTATGATTATTAAAATACAAATGTATACAAGTGTATAACAATAATGAAAAAACAATAGCAACATCAAATCCATGCAAAACAAACAAACAAACAAACAAACAAACATATTCTATGCATTATGTTGTTTATAAAAAATTATTAAAAGTTTTTCCAGCTAACAAAGCAAAAATGAAATAGCAAGACGTGATGGGTTTAAAGAGAGAAAAAAGAAAAGGAGAGAGAGGATAGAGGGAAGGAAAGGGAAAAAAAGAAAAGAAAAACATAAATAAAGAAAGAGAAGAAAAAGAAAAAAAGAAAAAGCAGAAAAAAGAAGAAAAAAGGAAAAAAGAATAAGAAAGAATAAAAACAAACTTATAAGATCTTGGGTATTTTAGATAGCAGTCTTATTCCCTCCCCCAGAACACTGTGATTGGAGTGCCTTGGGGAAATCATTCACTGAGATTAGACCTGTATGTCAAAATGAAAGACACACATAGGGGAGCCTGCCCATGAGGCAAGGTGAGGCAGTGGCCTCAGCATAGCAGGCTCTGGGCAGCTGAGAGAGGGCAGATCCAGCCTTTGAGAATGCCACTTATCATCTCCTGCGCTTGTCAGCAGCCACTGCCACCTCCTCCTCGTCTGCTGTGCACCTGCATGCCATGTGCATGCATGCAGAGGCTGCGGCATCAGCATGCATGTGTGCTGCAGGTGAATGCATGCAGCATTTTCTGTTTTGCATCTTGCAGCAAAACATCCTGGGTGGCCCTTCACTCACAAATTCTCTGCTCCCTCCCCACTCAATCATTTCCTTAGCTTGGTTTTGCTTTAAAACAAAACAAAAATTCAGCAGTCACTTTGAAAATGTAGGTTGGGGGGTCACCCAAGTCGACAGAGCAACATGGGACTTTAGGGAGTCACTGATCCAACTTGAAATGCCTTGTTAACAATGCAATCCAACTCAGGAATGTGAATGACTTACCCAAAGCACCCCTGCTTGCCTTGTAAATCAGAGAGTACACAGAGACAACACACACCTCTGCCAGCTATTCTCTCAGCACAATTCTTAGATTTTATAAGGCTATTTACCTTCTACTTTGTAAGTTATTTTTCTTTCAATGACCTGAACAGCTCAAAATCTCCCGATCATCCTGGTGACTCACCATCAAAGATGCCAAACTCATCATACTGCTTCTCACTCAAGAAGTACTCGACAGTGAAGGTGATGTTGTATTCTGGCTCCACCTTGACCACCCAAGAGCAAGTCTGAAAGTGAGGGTAGCTGCCTGTGAAGGTTGGACTCAGGATCACTCCCATGGAGTCTGTGCGGACCTCATTCATTGGGCAATGAACTGATTGGTGCAAAAGGAAGCAAACACAGAATGTCATTTTGTGCCAGTGCTAGAGAGAAACAGCAACAGGACAGTAAATATACTTGTAAGGGGCTTATAGGGACATAGGAAGTCAAATCCTTGGTCCACCTAGACTGGAACAAGGGAATTCTGTATGCAAAGCAAGTTGTGAAAACAATAAAATATTTGTGTGGGGGATTGCTCATGAAAATTCAACAAAACTTTAGTGTGGATTTCTCCTTTTGTATGCAATTTTGCCTAATATACATTTTGCAATGCAATTTCCCCAAGTATTTTTTTTTTTTGCATTTAGTTTTCACAAATGTATATAAAGCACATATTGAATTTTATGCACACTTTATCCAACTATATACAGCTTTGTACACATTACCATGCTAAATAACTGCACTGCAAAATTCAGAGAGCTTCTGTATAACTGCTGTATCTTTTGATATTTTTATGTGTTTGCTGTTGTTTGTTTAGCCTTTAGTACACTCAGAAAAGATTTTAAGACTAACAAAAAATATCCACCGAACCCCATTTGCTGCCTGGTAGTTCCTGTCTCCCCTAGGGGGCTTCCAAGAGCCACAGTAACCTCAAAGTGACTTACCTTCACAAGTTGGAGGAGGCCCTTCAAACTGGAGGTGAGTACCAAGCCTGCAAGTCAGGATCTCATTTCCAACCAAGGTGAAGCCAGGAAGACACCGATACCTAATGATATCACCTGGGGAAGGAGAGAAGGGAGTTCAAAATGCATTTCAACAGCAGAATGAAGAAAATCAGACAGTGGTCAAACTAGACAGAAAGACTTATTGAAGGACAAATCTGTAAACTCTGGTTTCATTTAGTTTTTACAGTGTTAAGATCAGTTCTCTACATTTCCACAACAGTCCTCATGAAAATTCACCAGCATTTTAGTGCAAATTTCTCCACATACTGGCATGCATTTTTGGCTAATATCGACACTTTTGCCAAGCAATGTTCCCTAACATAATGCATTTTGGCACATTATTTTCACCAATATATGCATTTTCATGTGTACTTTACCCTAGTGTATGCATTTTTGTGTATAATTGTCTGGAGAATTGCATTGCAAAATGCAGAGAAATGTGAATTTTAAAGGGAGATTGGGTTTTGAATAGCATCTTGTTTCAGAGAGTGAGAATTGGAAAGGTTTGCTAAACAGAGCTGAATTTCACCCCCCCCATCCCGCAATAATGACTGGAAAAGATGCACCATCAATACCTCCTACTGCTGTAATAAGGCAGATAGGGGCTTGCTAAGGACAGACTGAGGTTGGCAGGGCCATGCCCAAACTGCCCTAATGGACCAGCCTCCACTGCAGCCAACACTGTGCTATCCAGATGTTGTGGGGGGGGGAGCAGGAGATCTGGAGCTCAGGCTCCCCAAACCATCCCCTAAGAATGCACTTGGCCTTGTATCCCTTTCCATTTTTGCCGTTTCAGATGTTTTCACACATGGTCCAAACATCAGCTTTAAAGTGCAATGCTAAAAAAGAGTTCCATGTGAGCTACTCTCAGAGATATATTTGCAAGCCTTGAAAGGGTGTCTATTTAAATCCAGAAAATTGCATTGCCGGGGGTGTGGTGGGGAATATGCCTGCTTTGCCTTAGCACCATAGTCCTGGTCCATTTGGAAGTCCTCCTGCATTATGGCTTCCTCACCTTTTTCAATGCAGGAAATCCCCACCCAAGTTTTCCTTGTGCCACAGTTGTGCCTTTAGGAAGTACTGCCACAAAAGACAGCAACGTAACATTAATTGAGCTACTTTGCAATGGCTTCCCCAGCTCTCTGCGGCAACCAAACATTCACTAGCCAAGCCTCATTGCTCTCTGTGTCTCCATCTGGTGAGGTTTCCCCTCACCTTGCTTCGACCCCACCCCCATTTATCTTCCAAATCCCACCATCGCTGCAACGATGGAGATCCATCCCCCAAGCCTGGTTCTAAATCAACAGCTGAATGAGGTGGGTGAGTCCTGGCTTGCTACAATGATCCGAACGTGTAAAGCACTTTTACCTTGCATGCAAAACACTATTATGGGGTCGCCTAACAACTCTCAGCACAACCTGACATGCTGAAAACCCTGCCAACTTGGTCTTCAGGACCAAGGACAGCAACTAGGCAACTCAAATTCCACTCACCCTGTACACTCATATATATTAACAGCCATGTCTTCCCCCAGAGTATCCTGGGAACTGTATTCTGTTAAGGAGAATACAGAAAACACCACAGATCAAGTGCCAGGGATGCAAGTCATGCAGTCAATACCTATGTTGTAATCCTCATTCTCTGTGATGATCTCAGCATTGGGGACCATGGTTGGAGGTTGGCATCTAGAAAGCTGATAGGCTGAGAAGAGAGGGGAATGAACAACATATGTCACAATTCCAGATTGCTAACTATATGGATTTGCATGTGCCTTTTGTGTTTAAATGCAAGAAATGTAAGCATTTAAATGTATCCCAGGAAACCAGAAACCACAGGTCTGAAGACCTATCTCCATCTAACCTACTCATCCATCTAACCTACTCATCCCCACCTCCAAATGCAACCTGTTTCATCTTTTCTTTTCTTTTCTTTTTTGTTGCTGCTGCTGCTGTGTGCAAGGACAGAATAATTTTTAAAAGAAGTAAAGTGATCTGAGGGAGGCAGGGTTTCCTGTGCTTTTTCCCTCCCATTATCTTTAGTCAAGTAGGTTTGTAGCACTATAGAAACCAGCCATGCCAGGCATGTGAAACCTGTGCCCCTGAGATGTTTGGTGCATTATAATTCCCATCATCCCTGACAACTAGGCATGCTGATATAAAGCTTAGCAAAGGGTGGGCTTTTGTATGCTCTGGCGGTGGATACTTTTCAATGTAGAATGCAGCTTATCAAAGCTTAAATAAATATGTTAAACGACACGGAGCTCGACAAATGTTGCATGCAGTGGTTTAAAAAGACATATATATCATAGCAGATGTCAGCATGTCAGTGAGCTGTACAGACCGTAATAGTGAATTGCAAAGACTCCTCCGTTGGCCACGTCGCTGTAGAATTTTAGGAGGACCTGGTTGGAAGAGCTTTGGGTGGCTTTCTTAGCAGAGTTCCCTGTAAAAACACCCAGTTGTGGGGCTGTCTGCTGAGGCCCATCCCTAAAGAGAAAGAAGAAAGATGAATGGAAAAAAGAAGTGCACAGCAGCTGAATGGGTCAAAGTGAGAATGCTGTGCATCAGTGGCTGGCTCCCTGTGCCTCCCACCCACCCACCAGCTCCATATTCCTTATTTAATGCAGATCTGATTGGTAATCAGCAGGATTAGGGCCTTCTAAGTGCATCATCTACAGGTAAGAGGATGTGGTAACTGTAATTGTGCTGGGTCACAATAATGAAGGCTTCCTGCCGCTTTCCTCCTCCCATACCTCTGGAGCAGATTTGGGGAGGGCATGGAGTTTGTGCAGGGTGCAAGTTTCCACTGCACAAGCAGAAATCCTTGTGTTGATGAAACACATCAACCATGGTTTTGACTCTTCCACACTCATGTGACCTCTACTCAAGTTGAGCTACCATTGTTGGGCATTCTCAGTCCGCATGTCCTTCTTACCAGACAGTGATGAAGTCATTATATGGTTCAGTTTGCAGCAAGGTGAAGTTGAGGTAGATGCCATATCCAGCCGACACCGTAAGAAGCCACGTGCAGTCCTGGGAACTGGGATACTGATTGGGGAAGCCTGGAGAGTAGATGGTGCCATTGTGTGCAGTGATGTTTCCTCCACAAGGTACTGCATATTGATTGACAGGAAAGAGGAAAAAAGAAGTCTAGTCAATTCCTGCATTGCAGGGGCCCTTCCAACTCTGCAATTCTATAGATCAAGAACCTTCCAAATCAGGAGCGGCCTGATTTTGGTATGGCATCGCCTACCTTTTCTCTCCATTAGTTGGGATCACGTCTAATAAGAATGGCCATATTCAAAAACTTTGCCTCTTGCTCTGTGGCTGACTTACTGAAGCAAAGTGATCAAAAGAACAGCTAGGAAGGGATTGTATAATGGGATATATTAGACCTTTCCTAGCCCCTTGAGAGAAAATACAGTAAAAAAAGGGCATGCAAGATAAGATTCCATTTCAGTGCTGTCACTATTGTTATTGGGCTTTATTGTATCGGTCTTCTAATGAATCAGAAGGGAGAACATTAAACCTTATTAAAGGGATGTCCCGGAATATCCCTATATTTAGGGATAGTTCACCATCCCAGGTACGGCACTCCAACTTTACAGGGGAGGTGTGGTCATCCCAGTGACTGAGGGGAACAAAGTCCCTGTGCAGTTCCTTGAAGCTCCTTAATCAAAAGGTTGTCCGAAGGATGTGTTGCTCATAAAACCAAAAAAGTCAGCAGCATTTTGGAATCATGGCAGCCACCCACGCTGGGTGGTTGAGAAGTGTGTGCTGACAAGCCATCCCTGAATCCATGGGGTTTGACTGCTGGAAAGCCATCTCTCAGCGAGCGGAGCAGCAAGGAGTTAGTCATTAAACTTACTCCAGCACAGCAAGATGGATGTCAAAGGCACAAAGCAAGAAGGTGATCAAAGCCCCGTTCCTTCCACCTTATTTATACAGCTGATTGGCTCCTAGTTCTGCTCAGACTTTGATGGCTGATTGAATGTGAAACGGCAAAAGCTCACTTAGAACAATAAAACTCCACTCTAATCATCCTAATAGAGCTGGAGGTGTCCAAAAGGAGAAGAAAGGAGAGAGATCAGGAAGGAAAGGCTGCCTTCATAGGGGAGAGGGGAAGGGTCCAGCAGTTATATCTCAGGGGAAAATATAATGACTTGTTTCAGATGTAATGTGAAACGAAGTCAGCTCAAGGCATTTTGCTGCCTGAGGGCAAGATCAAGATGGTGCCCCCTCCATGTCATGTAGAGAAGCCAATTGGGATGGCTGTTGAATCTACCACACTTGAAAGCAGTAGACTAGCTTAGGGGAACAAGGGAACACAAAATTTCACCCTCTAATACTTTACCAACTACTGCCCCCCTCCCAGCATCTGCCACCTGACTCTGCCTAATGGTAGGGTCAAATTTTGATGCTAAACCATAGTTTAATGATACATGTATGAGCAGAAGCAAGCCTTACACTTGTGTTTTCTCTGTTCCTCTTGCCTCCACAGTGTGGCAACAAGAAGAAGATTGGAAGGATCCATTTCCTGTTTTAAGATAACCAGCATTTCTGGTTTTGTTCAAATGGGGTGAAACTCTGGTTAGTTGAAACTCTGGTTTGTAACAGGAGATGGGATCATAAACCATGGTATGACCTAGCTTGTTTCTACAAACCAGAGTTTAAACCAACCAGTTTCCCCACACTTTGAACACCAGAAGTCTCATAGTCAGGATGGCTATATTTTGTGTCCTGCTTCTGGGCTTCCCATAGGCATCTAGTTAGCCAGTGTGAGGATTGGGTGTTGGGCTAGATGGTCCTCTGGCTTGATCCAACAAGGATCTCCTTGTAGTCAAATACTGAGATAAAACGTTGCTGGCAATTGTGTTTGGAAGGGGAGAGACATATCCTTCTTCCCTTTTGCCCACTCAAGAAATTTCCTTTTTTTAAAAAAAAAAATGTGTGGGTTTTATAAACAAGAATAATGTTATACCAATAAGTATACCAAGTTTTCTCATGTCATATTATGTGTATCACAAAAATAGCATAAGGAATGTGGAAAAATATCTACAACATATGTTTCAATATTAGTGGTCAATGTATGAGTTCTTGGTTTATGAATTGGTTTAAACAATTAGGAAGAAGAAGAAGAAAAAGAAATACAGGAAGGAAGAGGGGGAGTGGGAGTGGTGGGTGGGGTGGTTATGTTTCTATTATCCTACTTAGTGTGCTTCCTTTTCAGGAAGTGACTCAATAAAGCCATACCTTCACACCTGGGCAATGGGTGGTCCCAGTTCCTATTGGTTCCATGTTGACAGGTTAATACTGGGTGGCCAATGAGCTGATAGCCGGGGAGACATTCAAAGGAGATGGACTGGCCCACACTGTAACCGGCTCCTCTCACAATGCCATTGGCAAAGGGCTCAGGGTCAGGACATTCCTGTAGCTCATAAGCTGGAAATCAAATGAGACAAGAGGCACCATATTTTAAGTTAAGCATTTATTAGCATGGCTTCATAACAGGCATCTGGGGCACAAGCAACTCTTGGACACACATTCTATTTCGCAGGGTCTCTGGTGTCCGGGATGCTGAAGGACCACCTTCCCCTTACAATGGCTCTGTAGTTCACTAATATCACTAGAAGAAACCTTGCTAATAATGCAGTGAACTGTTGAGTGTATCTGAAGAAGTGTGCATGCACACGAAAGCTCATACCAGGAACAAACTCAGTTGGTCTCTAAGGTGCTACTAGAAAGAAATTTCGATTTTGTTTTGACTATGGCAGACCAACACGGCTACCCACCTGTAACTGAAGACAGTAAGGCATCCATGGTAACATGTACCCTCTGAATGCCCTCCTCACCCCACTGTCCCATCCCACCCCTGGCACTCCCCCAGAATGCCCTTTATTGGAGACTTGCCTCAACTGAGTGGGATGGAGGACTTACACCAGCATATCTCTGGCTGAGCTTGGATGGGGGACATCAGTTGACATAGCCCTGGGTGAATAGCTGGTTCAGTGGAAGATCCACTTATTACAAACTCAACTCATCCTGGAAGATCTTAGGTTTGAAAAGTCCCTTTTCAAGACCAATCTTTTCTCTTTGGTTTAAATCCCCTGGTCTCACTCCCAATCAAATCTGTGCTTTAGGACATATAACTGCATAGGCTCACATATATCTCCCCCTTATTATCTTCCCCCCTTCTTCTCTACTCCCACACTTTCTCTCCCAGCGTCAAAAATTTAGTTTGCAATCTTTTGGGTGGGTGGGGTGGGTGGGTGGGTGGGTGGGGTGGGTGCTTCTGTTTGGGGTAGTGGCTCTTTAGAAAGGAGCAACAACAATTCTAATAACTTGTAGACAGACACCAAAGCTTTCTGTGCTTCTAATTAGAACCAGAATAAGAGCGGCAGGAAAAAGCCTGGACAAAAGACCACTGGGACAGAGTATTCCTCTGATGCAATAATTATGAGGTCTCCAAGCATCTAAGAAATTCAGGTCAGGTTGAAACCCCAGGCAGAGTGCAGAAGCCCTCCAGGACAACACATTGTGAATTAACTTGTCTGTGTCGGCAGGGTGAACAGGCCCTGGCTATTAGGATTAAGCAAGGCTACTGTGTAACCCTTTTATAGTTGCTTGGATTAAAGCCTTGAGATATGACTTCAAAATTAGAGAATTGGCTCTCGCATTCAGCACTCTTTCCACGAGCCTCAAGGGCAATCTGGCTGCATCATCCACAGCTTCATCGGCTCCCTCCTCCTTACCTTGGTATTCTACCTTAAAGCCAGGCTTGTTCTGTGAGTGGTCGCTGTGGAAATACATGGTGGTTTCATGGGATGTGGAAAGGAGGGAGCCTGGGAGGTCAGTCCCACTAAACCGGCTGATGATGTTGCTGGTGTCATACGGCCCATTACGGATTTCAACGAAGTCATGGTTAGGCTCGGTGGAAAAGTTCAAAAATTGGAGGTGGGCACCTGTATGACAAGGGGAAAGAGTGGGGGAAGGAGGTATATCCCAGGGGCCCAGCCAGAAAGTGGACTGTGGCTCAACTAGGAGTGCAGGCCACTCTCATGTTCACATGTGCCCAACTTTAAGACCATTTCCACATTAATTTGCAATGGTTGTTTTTTAAACATGCGTAAAAATTCACATTTAAATACTTATTTTCAAGTGCCCCAATAAACATTTTTAATGTATTTCAATACTTTTTTGCAGTGTTTTTCAACCTTTTTTGGGCAAAGGCACACTTGTTTCATGAAAAAAATCACGAGGCACACCACCATTAGAAAATGTTAAAAAAATTAACTCTGTGCCTATATTGACTATATATAAAGTAATTTTTCAATTTTTCCCACGGCACACCAGGCAACATCTCGCGGCACACTAGTGGGCCGCGGAACAGTGGTTGAAAAACACTGCTTTTTTGAAATGAGGACTGTGTCGTGACATTCAGAAAAGTAACAAAAATTCAACAGATAGCTATATCCAGATCTGCTTGTTAGTATGGGAAGTGCCGTTTAGATCAGCTCACTTCGGAAAGATTTGCAAAGATCAAATTCCTCAACTATCCCCAGGCTCAACAAAACTGTATAGAATTTGGCTGTAATCCCCAAAACATACCCAGCTCCTTCAACAGTTCCTCATAAGGTTTGGTTTCCAGACCCTTGGTCATATTGGTTGCCCTCCTCTGCACACATTCCAACTTGTCAATATCCTTTCTTAAATTGTGGTGCCCAGAATGGGACACAGTATTCCAAGTGTGGTCTGACCAAGGTAGAATAGAGTGGTGCTATTACTTCCCTTGAACGAGACACTATACTTCTGTTGATGCAGCCTAGAATAGCATTAGCTGTTTTGCTGCTGCATCACACTGTTGACTCATGTTAAGCTTGTGGTCCACCAAGGACCCCTAGATCTTTTCACATGTACTAGTGGCAAGCCAGGTTGTCCCCATCCTCATATTGTGCAGCTGGTTCTCTGCCTAAGTGCAGAACCTTACATTTGTCCCTATTGAAATCATTTGTTAGCTTGTGCCCAGTTCTCTGATCTGCTCAAGTCATTTTGAAACCTGATTCTGTCTTCTGCGGCATAAGCTACCCCTCCCAGTTTGGTGCCATCTGCAAATTTGATGAGCATAACAGAAGCACAGTTTAAAAAATATAGGCACAAGTCCAAAAGGTTTATGGCTTAAAGAGTGAAGGGAAGCACTGTCCAGAGAACATAACATCTGGATCCTGGGAACCAGATGTTTCTGGAGAGGCTGTCTCTTGATGATTGCTCTCCCTCATGTCTGGCAGTCTGTCATTGAGGGAAGCCCACTTGACCAGTGTTGGCCAAACTTGGGGTCTCCAGCTGTTTTTTGGACTACAACTCCCATCATCCCTAGCTAACAGGACCAGTGGTCACTGATGGTGGGAATTGTCGTCCCAAAACAGCTGGAGACCCAAGTTTGGCCAACACTGCACTAGACCTTACTTGAACTTCCATATTCTTTTCCCTGCTTCCTATCCCTCAGCATTTGGGGTTGGGTCCAGGGATGCACAATCCCCTTTGGTGCTCACATTATAGATAGCTAATTATAAGAACTTTTTGCATCCAACCAAAATGTTCTTATTTTTACCACAATTTGTCACTACCCACTCCTATTACAACATGTGCACTCTTTACCCTGGCATTTTGACAGGCTGATATATATGCGTAGAACACTACCTTTATTTTCTTTCTTTTAATTGTAGTTTTGGTGTTGTATTAACTATTGGTTTATTTGATTTAAAATTGTACCATGGTTCCTTGCAACCTGCCCCTGGGACCTTACAGTAAAGACAGGCACAAAATCCTAAGAATAAAATAAATAAGTGAACAGACACATAACCAACATACAGCATTCATTAAAAATGGTTAAGTTTAGCCAAGTTTGGCTAACTGATCATGAGTTTTTTTGTTTCGTTTCTAAAAGTTGGTTTATATGGGACAAAGGCATGCCCTGCCCTTAGAGCAGATTTGATTTTCTCTAGCTTCAGAGATCTTGACATGGTAAATTATAGTGCATAACAGCCACTACATTTTAAAAGAAAACCCTCAAGGAAGGGAGTAAGGGTGTGTGTGTTAAAGCAGCCTTCATCAACCTGATTTCCCCAGATGTTTTATGGACTACAGTGCCTATCAGCAAGCACATGCTGGCTGAGGCTGATGGGAGCTGCAGGTCCAAAACATCGGGGGAAACCAGTCTGCAAAGGTGGATTTAAGCCATCAAGTTCTACATTAATGCAGAAGAAAGACGGTAGAGGAGTCCTGAGGTGTATATAATGGACTGCACATGTCAAACTGCAGGTGGAAAATTCCATTTCTGGTGCTTCCCCTGCGTAAGAAATTAGTAGATTAAGATAGGGCAGGCTGGGTTAGAATGGTTAGAATGATGTCTCCATGACTATATGATTTCTTCTAATATTAATTTATTCATTTGTAATGACGTGGTTGCTGTACAGGGTTTTTATATAAAGGGATGAGCATTAAAATTGCACCCCCACCTGCTGGCTTAAGTGGTACAACCCATTCTACTACTTCCAACTATGGCTTATCTCCACTACTTTCTTCTGCTTTTCCCAGGCATGGCCTGTGTTTGAAAGCTCCATGTCTGAGCACCTTATTTTGCTCCAGAGTTTTTCCCATGAAAACCCCATAGACATTTGCTCTGATTGAGTGCTAAAAAGCAGATTTTCAAAGGGAAAGTTCTGGGGCAACACCCCCCCCCCAAACAAAAACCTCAGTCATGGTGCTTTTAAGCAGGGACCTGTGCCTGGAGAGAGTGGTGGAAAAAGGTCAGCTTGGATAAGCCCTATGTAGACAAGACCTAAACTTGTTCAACCTGAGGTCAGCCTAACAACAGTAAGTGCAAATAGGTTTATTCATTAGGCTTTTGATGAGATGGGAACAGCACAGGGCACTCTCTTACCAAACCCCACCGGAAGGGATATCCTCCACGTACAGTCGCTGTTGCTAGGATAGTTTCCTGGGAAGCCGGGACTCAGAATTACACCTTCCATCTCTTCCATGGTCCCACCACACTGAGCTGTTAGATAAGCAAGAAGAAGATGGCCAGGAACAAATCTCTGCTTTTTGGAAAGCTGTTTATCTGTTTGCAAAACCCTTGGACACATCTTAAGACATTGTAACATAATTTTGCATGATGGTTCCTGAGATCAAGGAGCAGGTTTTCGTCTATTTTTGGGTACAACTGGATGCCATGTGGCATCAAGATGGCAGACTGAACCTTTTAAAACAGCACTGATTTTAACCCCAAATTCCAAAACTACACTATTTAGTTTCTTGGAATCCCCAGCAAACCAGGCACAAGGCTGCCAGTTAAAAAGAAACCTATTGCAATATTGTTTGCCATTTATCCCGAGGACACAGGGAAAGGGATCACAGCTCAGCAGTGGAACACGTGCTTTGTATGAAGAATGTCTCAGGATCAATCCCCAACATCTCCATTTCAAATTATTTTCTTCCTCATCTTACTTCAGACTACTGTAAAATCCAGCCCTCTGAGAGAATATATGGCATAACGCCCCTACCCTCCCAATTCCACTACCCCTTTTTTGGAGGTGGGTAATTTTGGGAGATTTAGCTCCACCACCATAACCCTTCTCACCTGAACCACAGAGTCCAGTTTTCATCTCCCAAAACTAAATCCAGGGCTCTCTCTGTTCCTAATTCCTCTATATTCATTCACCTATGAAAGTCTCCGCAAATCCTCTTGGGTCCCCCCCCCTTGCGCAGTCTAAAATAGAACATGGAGGCCTGTGCTTCTAATCTATGCTGACACTGACAACACAGATTTCCCTCCATTTAATGGCTCATTATATGTATTTTTTTTCTGCTGACTTTGCTAGTCTCTAACTCCCCACCCTCTTGATGTCTACTTAAATGGAACTCCTCCTCAATTATTAAAAAAGGATAACATCTGGATTAAAGAAGAAGAAGAAACAGCCAGTTGAGCTTGTAGGGACTCGTGAACATTTCACCAAAGCTTGGTCACGTCTGCCTTTCTAAGTGTGCCATAAAAAAATATATATATTTGAAAAATCTCCAATCTAGTTTCTCTACTATGAACTGGTGTGCGCTTTCGTGTGTGTAGCTGTCAAAGGCAATTTCTCATTCGGGATCTGCAGCTAACAGATTGAGATTCAAATGCATATTTATGCACCAAATTAAGCATCCTGATTTTCAAAAGGAGCAATGAAAGACAAATCCTCGTGGGAAAATGGGCTTCTGATTTCAGCTGTTATAAAGCCGAATCGCCTAACTCAATTACATTGCAGACCAATATTCTAGTTTGCAATATTCTTCGCAGACCATCGGACCCTCTTACATTGTGGTTTTGCAAATGGGAACCTAGTTATAAGGCCTTTGGGTTAAAACTCTGCTCCTTCTGCACCCCAGTGCAGCTGTGCTGAAAGGGAAGGTTGAATGGGGAAAAAGAGAGCTTATAACCCTTTATTCTCCCCAGTGGTCCTGAGAAAACCATTCCTCTGAAGCTGCTATTTACATTGGGAGGAAATCCTGCATTCAGCCTGTGAAGTGCTCTGGAAAAGGCTTTGCAGGTGTCCATCAGCTGATTGGCGGTGCCTGCAAATGATATTTCAGCCCAGACCTGTGATATATGATGTCAGGCATAGAGCAGTGTGTGTGGCTTGGCCAAAACAGGGAGGCCTGGTGAGCCTAATTGGATCAAAGGGCCAGAGGTCCCCCAACACTATAACAGAATCAACAAACAGAACAGCTTATCAGTTCAGGTTCCCCCAAGGGATTCCTTAAGCAGCCAGGACATCACCAAGCTCCCTTTAAATGAAATAAAAACAAATAGTAAATAGTGAGGAGGCTACAAGGGTGTCCCTCTAGGATGTCACGGTCTTAAAATAAATGTCATGGTGGGCTTTTCCTACCGATGCAAAGTGGAGGAGGGTAGTTCCAGCGCCGGACAGTCCCTGGCATGCAGGAAATGTGAGAATGTCCCTGAATCAAGGAAGGAAAGCAGACTATGAGGCAGTGGGATAGAGGAAGAACTGAAAAAAAAGTCCTAATGAGAAGTGAGAGTACCAAAGCAAGTTTATATT
This sequence comes from Lacerta agilis, assembly GCF_009819535.1. NCBI lineage: Eukaryota > Metazoa > Chordata > Lepidosauria > Squamata > Lacertidae > Lacerta > Lacerta agilis. Next base: position 56,660,539 of record NC_046319.1, read on the forward strand.
TTGCACTACCGAAACAAAAAAGATATATACAAAGACTTGAATCCTAAAATAAGTTAATTTACATGAAGGTTTTTTTAAAAAAGAAATCACATATTTATAAATTGTACAAAACCACATTAAAGACCAAAACAATATATAAACATGAATACATTAGACAGCTAAAAGGATGGTTAAATAATCCAGATTGATTTCTTTCTCAAAAAAAAAGTTGTCAGATTAATCTGCACTTTCCTAATCTGTGTCATATAATCTATCACATAAGAACATAAGAACCACCTGCTGGATCAACCCAAAGGCCCATCTAGTCCAGCTTCCCGTTCTCACAACAGCCAGCCAGATGCCTGTGGGTAGCCCTCAAACAGGAACCAAGTGCAAACAGGACCTGAGCATGTTGCCTCCGTTAGTGGATGTGGAACATAACCATTGCGGCTAGTAGCCATTGATAACCTTGCCATCCATGAATTGGTCTAATCATCTTTTAAAGCCATCCAGGTTGGTGCCGTCACTGCTCCTGTAGGCATGAAGCCTTCTGAAAGTATTGTGTTACTTAAACCCATCTATTCATTGACTCAACTATAGATTTCACGATCTTTGTGGAACACTGCTAATTTCATTATAATTCATTATATTCGGCTGTTTCCAGATGTGCCCAACTACATCAAATCCACCCAGTGTTTATGGGTACTTTCCCATGATCTGGCATATAAAACTCTGCCCATAGTTAGAGTACATAATGTTTGAGTGAAATATATTGTCTTAATCTCAAGAGGTACATCAGAGCATCTAATGGAACATTAGATTGGAATATTTATTTAATCAAGCTGCTACTACAGCCCAGGACACTCATGCTTTATAACATTCCCACCAAAGTGAGGTCATTTCACATAAGAATGTGCAATGTTCAATGCCTCAACCATCCTGTTTCCCCCTGATTCGGTCACATCACAGATCCCTGTGTATCTCTTTCAATCAGCCCGTTCAACTCACACATGGGCAATTCACATATCCACAGTTTCACTGCAAAGTCAAACGCTTCACAGACTCAGTACACTCGTACCGGGAGTGCGTAGCCTGCTCACACTGAAAGGAGACAACATCATTCACCAAGTATCGCTCCCCGATCTTCAAACCCTGCTGGGGACATGGGTTCTGGGCACTGGAGAGGCCTACAGCTGCAAGAAAAGCAAGAAGAGGTGAATGGGGGTGGCTAGGGGTGGTGTGTGTGCACGCACACACATGCAAGAATGCCCCCAAATCACAACAACCTGACAACAGAGACCTAGCTGCCACTGAAGAAACTGTGCTTTGCTTCATGCATTGGTTTGAGAAGTGCACATTTGATAGGTCCTGCACTAAATGCCAAATTTCTCCTCCATCCCTACTGGCACACAGCTGATTAATCCTAAGTCTAGAGTGGTGCTGCTCCTAAGAACCTAAGAACTGGCAGCTTGATCAGGCCAGCGGCCCACCTAGTCCAGCATCCTGTTCTCACAGCAGCCAAGCCAGATGCCTGTGGGAAATTTCACGCAGGACCCTGCAGCAGCTATTACAGTTTACAAACTAGACACACTAACTTCATTGACGTGATAGTGTTGTGTCCAGTTTGGGCCCTAAAAAGAACATCACACACCATTTAAGTGAAGTGGCCCTCCAATTTTAAAGCACTGCCAGATGTACTAAGCCTGTACACATTCTGTAGTATCATGTCTGCTGTTGATCTCGTTTGGTGAATGAAAAGTAACAGAACGCTGCTCTCATTTCTGAAAGTGACCTCTCCCATGGGACTCCCTCCAGCGGTTGGCAATGGCACTTACTTTTCAGCCACTATGACGGGCGCAGCAGACCCAGTCCAGCTGCTCTGCTGTTCTCAGCCAGACGTTTGGCTGTGAAGGTAGCAGCTGAGTTGCAGGACTTAACGCCCTCTGTGATCAATGGTGCAGCACCAGGGAACTGGCAAGAGCTTCAAGCCTCAGAGTTGTGCTGTCTGGACTAGGTGATTTTTTGCACCACTTGCATGTGTGTTGCTGGTTTGTGTTATGTTTTCGGAATCTTAAATTTTCATGCCGACCCACTCTGAAATCCATTTTCTTGCTTCTCTTTGGATCAAGGGCGGTTTATGCATGCCTTAAAACACATAAATAAGCATGTTTCATGTGCATAAATGCACTCCCTACCATCTCCAGCTAGACAGCAGCATCTCTCATTCCTGCCTGGAGCACCTCAGAAATAAACCATAGCAGGAATCAAAGAAGAATGCCCCCACTTTTAATTCAGAAATATTAGAACTTGGATATCATCATTTGGGGGAAGGCTGCTAGCATTTTCATCATGCTCTTCATCTTGGCTACTGGCCTACCTTTCCATTTTATTTATGAAGGCTACTTTATTTCCTTTTAAAAAAATGTTCATTTTGGTAGCACATCAATGAAGGCTCAGTGCTTGAAATAGACTACTCTTATGCAATGACCATTCTAGTTTCCACCCAATGCTCTTCTCTGTTTCTGAGAATTCCCCCAGTTACCACCTGCATATCCCCCAGCCCTTTCTTCAGTCATGAGATCTGGAAGCTTGGCTATATTTTACTATTAGACACTGAAGTTTAAAATTATATTAAATTCCCACATCATATAACCTTTCTCGATCCTGTACTTGCATGATCACTGTGACAAAGTGCACACAACCCTGAGAGTAATTGCTCTCGCAGCAGAAGCTACAACCTGGACAACTTGGAACAGCACCATCGAGAAGAATCCTTACTTTTGTACTCAAGGTGAAATCCTGCAGCAGAGACACTGATGTCGGAGTAGAAATGCAAATAGAGTTGGTTGGATGTGCTATTCAGCAGTGCAGGGACTGTGGTTCCTAGGGGAGAAACACATGCACACAGGAGGCAGAGATGTTACCAAGGTGCTTCAGAAACATTGGAGAGGATACGGACCATTTCCAGAGCCACTCACCATATCTTGGGAGGTGTCCTCCCTCCACCCCCTTCCAGCCACCCCTAAACCTTGGAAAGTAAGACTAGAAGAGGGGATTTGGCAGTGGTGGTAGGGTCCCATCTAGCACAGGAGGCAGGCAGGCTGTAGAGCGGTCTCCAGGTCTTTTGTGCATTAGGAACAGACAAATCTGTCAATTTTGGTTTCTCTCAGTTTCTCATTATTTCCAATCTTAGCTTCAGTTTGCCACAATTCTGCACCAATTTGCAATCCGACATTCTCTTAATAGACTTGCAATTTTGTCCAATACAGTTTTGCAACCAACTTCCCCTAATATAAGGCATTTGTATTTTGTTTTCACTAATACTTGCATTTCCAGCCACACTTCACTCACTCACTCACACACACACACACGTCTTTTTGTACCACAGTTTGTTTGGAGAACTGCATTGTTAAATTCAGAGAAGTGCGAATTTTGAGGGCTAGCTACATTACAATTTGTGTTTGTTTGGGAAGTGCAATTAGGTAGGCTCACCTTAAAAAGTGAACTGAACCAAATTCCTCCAACATCCCTAATGTGCACACACAATTATAAAGGTGTGAGCATCCTGAAGGTTAGCCACCTTCATCAGCTCATTACTTAGCCAGTAAAAACGATCATTTCACACAACCAGCAGATGTCCCCATAATAGATCTGTATTAAAAGGATGAAGAATGAATCAGACTTAGGTGCGGCCTCTGCACACCCCCTTCCTTCCCATTGGTCCTTGGAGAACTGTAGGCCAAAGCCTGGCTGTTATCTGAGAACACATCAGAGATTGCACCTGTTTGTCTGAGAAGGCAGCCTTTAACTTTGGCAGCATGGTTCATTTTGATCAAGCTCCACAGAGGCCAGCAGAGGGATACTCAGAAATGTAGTTTTCAAAGTGCAGAGACACATTTCTCATCACAGAAAGCATTATCCGTTTGGACTAACAGATAGAGAAAAGGATTTGGAGATGAGAAGTTAAAGGGAGGGGGGAACAGGAGTCCAGAGGACCCCTCATGGCACTGTTCTCCCCTCTTTGCTAGCTGAATAACAGCTTGGGGTCTTGAAATGAAGGAACAAAGGCAGCTCTGGAGGGGAATGGATGCAACTCTGTGGAAAAATGGCTCAGAAAGCTTTGGCAAGAGACTCCAACTGTGGTTTAGGAATGCAAACGGATTCACTCTCAGCTTTGCTTCTTTGATGCACTTTCCTGTTTTGAAAAATTCCACTGCCCACTCAGTTTCTTACTCCACATAAGCACCATTCATGCATTACTCACATACAGGACACACAATGCTTTAAGCCCTACCTCCAACACCACACCTGCTTCCTCCAAGAACCATGTACTGCACAATGGATGCCTGCAAAACAACTCAAGGCACAAACTCTTGATCATGTGAAATTGCCCCACACAACTGGGACACCCAGCTGTACAGGTGTCCTGATCGTGTGGTGCCTTTATGTCAGGCTTCCTCAACCTCGGCCCTCCAGATGTTTTGAGACTGCAATTTCCATCATCCCTGACCACTGGTCCTGCTAGCTAGGGGATCATGGGAGCTGTAGGCCAAAACATCTGGAGGGCCGAGGCTGAGGAAGCTTGCTTTATGTTCAAGTAAGAGTTTCCCACAACCAGTACAAACAACACACTATTGTTGAAGGTGGTAGATGTGATGTTGGAAGTAGGGCAAAAAGCATGACCCTGCTCCTAAGTGAACATGACACTGTCCTTCACACAAGTAACGTCATTCACAGAAAGTCAGGGGTAGGGGAACAAGATGGGGAAGAGGGCCCAAATATTAGCACAATCGACCCCTTCAAAATAAGGGGTATTAATTTGGAAATGTTGGCACTGCTCCAAGCCTAAACCAGACCACAGGATGCCAGCTAGTTTGTGTTGGCAGGTTTGTGCTTGCTTCTAACATGCAAAGCATGGGAGGGAGGAATTTGTTTGTGTATGTGGCAGTGGGGAGGCTGTGCATGGGGGTAAGAGTGTCCAACCTGTCCTCTGCTTTGTCTATGCAAGTGCTGCCCTGTACTATTGTCATTACCATATTTTTCGCTCCATAGGGCACACCGGACCATAGGGCACACCTCATTTTTAGAGGAGGAAACAAGAAAAAAAAACATTTTTCTGGTTTTCCTTCTCTAAAAGCCTTTTTTTGAGGATCAGCTCAAAGTTTTGCAGCTTTTTGCAAAGGGAAAACCCTGGGGGTTTTTTTAGGATGAGCTCAAAGTTTTGCAGCTTTTTTGCAAAGGGAAAAGCCCTTTTTGGGGATCAGCTCAGATTTGTGCAGCAGAATCTTTCTGTCCCTCTTGTCTGTCCTTGGTTGTTCTTTCATTACTTTGGAGGTGGCAAGCCTGGAAGACTGAGCCCAGTGAATGGTCGACAATGGAGCTGCAAAGGCCAGAATTCCCCAACCTGATGCCCTCTAGATGTTGTGGACTGCAGTCAAGATGGGAGTTGTAGTCCAACACATCAGAAAGGCACCAGGTTGGTGAAGGCTGCTGTGGCCCATTCTGTGACCGCTTCAGAACTCACCTGAGAAGCTGCCCAGCATGGTGACTGTGTTATCCCCACCGTCAAAGACTTCTAGGGAATCCCAGTTCTGTTCTGTCACAAAACTGATCACTTGAATCTGGGAAGAGGGGAGGGAGAAAAGAAAAGAACTGAAAAATTATGATATGGATTGCCTTTTAATTGTAAACCAAATTTAATTCTGTAAAAAGAAACAAAACATTTGAGGTAGCCATTGGCATACTTTTCTGCCTACAGCAGTGATGGCGAAATTTGGCCCTCAAGCTGTTTTGGGACTACAATTCCCATCATCCCTGACCACTGGTCCTGTTAGCTAGGGATGATGGGAGTTGTAGTCCCAAAACAGCTGGAGAGCCAAGTGTGGCCATCACTGGCCTACAGAGAATCCGTTCAATGTTGAGCTGTCAGGATCCCAATGGGCACTCTGAAGTGCACTGAAAAGCATTACTGTTGAGCACAGAAAGTATACATTCTTTACTGGAAAGTATACATTCTAGGGCACAGACTTGATTAGCATGTGGTCAACTGGGCTCCCCTGTTGCCACACCAAAGCTGGCAGCATGCTGTTAAGCAGGCCCCTGCAGTTGCCAGTGGTGTTTTTTTCTTTTCCAGGGAAGCTCATCTGTAGTTAGTGATGTTCTGTTTGAGGAAACCCTGTTAAATGCCCAAGACACCTCCGGGTTCCCTGAAACACTTGCATGCTTCCTGTATGCATCTGGTTGGCTACTGTGAGAACAGGATCCTAGACATGCTCCCCTAGGAGCCTTGAGTGGTACAAATCCAGGTTAGTTTTTCACCACTTGATTCTGAGGATAGTCTACACCAGCCCTGACTTGGTCTCTCTCAGCCTTTCCTAGACATTCTCTAGGGAAGTGCTTGATCCATGCTACAGCTGTGCAAAATTCCCCCTCTTCTGCCAAATGCCACGGAGGGAAAAGGTGTGTGTCCACAAGAGTGATCATAAACCATTATCTCTGACATTCTCGCTTGCTTATCCTGAATAACAACTTTGCGGGGACTTTAAAGCAAAAGCAAAAAAACAGGAAAACCTTTAGAATCCATCTCACTGAAATGCTAATGACCTCCACTGAGTCTTTACCAATTGCTCCAGCCAAATCCAGCATCTGCATAATTATCCCCCTAATAATAATTTCATGCATTTCAGAAACAAGACTTAGGGGGTTTCCCTCTCACTCTCCCGTCTGACCCCCCAAAGCTCCCCTCCCCACACTGGAAGGGGCACAAACATTGTAAGCTTCTAATTTGACGCTCATGTGCAGGATTTCACGAAGGATCAGCCTGTATTTTCTGCCAGGGATCTAAATTAATTCACCCAGGGAAGAGCTGCCTTGGGATGAATAATTCATACCAGAAGTGCTAGTGAGCAGGATGATTACATAAAATCCTCACTGGCCTGACACTGCCTCTGTTGTGCTACCAGAACGCTTTCATCTCCAATGCCTCCTCTTGTTTTGTCACCACTTAACCTACACCTGCGGTACAAAACAGGGGTTAAAAGCTGTCTAAAGGGAGGGCACCGATGGAGCTGGGCCCTCGTCCTAGACACTGGCTGCACGCTCTGTGAGTCTCCAAACCAGGACCCATTCAAAGCACAGAACGCCCTCTGCATTTGATGGCACTGGAGGTCTGCCAGCCCTAAACCAGACATTTTATACCGGTATACGGGAAGGGAGAGGTTGGTGGCCCTCACTGCCTCCTGTGGGGAATGAATTCCCCTAGTTTAACCATGTGCTGTGCCAAGAAGGACTTTCTTTTATCTCTTCTGAATCTTCCAACATTCAGCTTCTTTGGTAGTCCATGGGTTCTAGGGTTATGAGAGGGGGGTGGAAGGATTTTTCTCTACCCACTTTCCCCATGCCATGCATAATTTTATAAACTTCTGCCATGGCCGCCTCTTGACTGCCTAGTCTATAAGCGAGTGAAACTCAGACATTCTGGCTGTCAGTTGCTCTCAGCCTGACAAGGCTCATGCAGTCGAGCTGGATTCTAGTTTCTGCAGACTATTCCCCCCGCCCAATATCTCTATAGGTTCAGCTGCCATAAACATCTCGTAAAGTTATCAAGTGAGTTGTTTAAAAGCAACAAATCCTTTCCCTTTCAGCGTTCCAACTTCTGTATTTCTTCCTAGCTAGGGGGGTCCCCAAATATGCAGAAGCAACAGCTGCATTCTGGGGTGGCCCCATTTAGCTTCCAAAGCGATTGACTTTGCTATAAGAGGGTTTGGTGATTGTGGCGGCATTCGTACTTTCTACCTCTGAGGAGCACTTCAACTAGACAGCTGAAGGAACCCTGCACAGAAGAAATTGATTAGTTGGGCATATTCAAGAGTCCACACTCAGTTCACACAGAAGACTGGCTGGCCAGAACTGCTAAGCCTCACCACTGCTCTCTGTGAACTGTTTCCAAGAGCACATTCAACATTCCCCTTTGGTTGCACATGGCAGAGGAGATCAGCAGCAGTGATCGAGCTGTCTTTAGGAGAGCGTTTCCGTCACGACTGATCTGCTCATTAGGAACCCTTAATAAGCTTCTGAAAAACACTAGTAGGTTTTCTCCAGGAGAAAACCTGAAAATAGCTGCAGTGGGTACTGCAGAAAGTGGGAAGAGAGTTCTATTTTATGAATAAAGTCATGTTTTGCTTAAATGTCTCACTTCCCCCCAGGTGTGGATTAACCATTAAGCGAAATAAAGCAGGTGCTTAGGGCATCAAGGGAAGGGGGGGGGCACCACAGAAATTTTCCATTGGCAGATTTTTAACATTAATTGCCACAAATTGCTCAGCTAAATGTTCCATTTCTCAGTTGAAAAATCCCAACAGAACTACTAGGCAACAAGGGCAGGCCAGGTGCCTTATCTCTCCTAAGTATAGAAGGCAGACATGTTGCATAGATTAGTTTTGAGGATCTGATCAAGATACTTTGCAATTAGAAAAGGTAGGAGAAAAAAAATTCCAAATATAAATAAAGTGGACTTTACAAAAAAAATAGACATTATATTCCATCTTACTATAGGTTTGTTTCATTTTCGAAAACCAAAGTTTATTTTTTCCATTTATTATTGTGTTTTTTTTAAAATTAGAATTTTAATTATGGGGCACAACAATCTTCTAAGTTTTAGGGCCTCTAAGGTCTTAATCCAGCCCTGCTTTTCTTTTTGCATATATTCAAAAAATCCATTAGCAGCTTCGCTGAGGAGAATCTCAAAATTCTCCACTGCGTTTCAAATAAAAGGTGCAAAGAAAAAGAAGTGCTTCATTAGTGGATAGTGCTCTCTCTTCTCCTCATTTTCTTTCCCTCCCTGCTTAAATTAATGAATGAATTATCACCTTTTGAAATGGCAAGTGCCAAACGCTTTGCAACTCCACCTCAACTGTTCCAACAGTTTTGCTCTGCTAAAGTGAGTATTCCCCACCCCCTCCCCCCTTTGCAATGCCTGTGGGAAATACGGATAACAATGCAAACAAGTCACAGGATATCCAGGGCAAAATTAAACATAGCGGGGGGGGGGGGACAAACCCAGAACAAAACCGATCTGTTAATTAGCTGTAGCACCCACAGAAGACATGCCAGTTGCTAGTTTGGAAGTTGTAAATAGGTTCACTTGCTGGCACTAATTGTTCCTCTGCCTCCCTTTCCCTGCCTACCAAAACAGAGCAGTTGCTATAAATAAAGCAATAAATAATAATAATAATAATAATAATAATAATAATAATATAATAATAATAATAAATTTTTTATTATTAAGAATATTGCAAACAAGTATAGCCAGCATCATAATACACTGGATCTAGGTTAAATTAGTTGCATCTAGGTCCCACTGAAACAAATGTGAAAAGTTACGTAGCTTGGATCCATCCTGTGCAGTTCTACGGATCTAGACACATCAGAAAAGCGTTTCAGAAAATGCGTTGTAAACCTCAAAGGGGGAAATCAAGTTGATGAAAGACAGAACTCCACAGTGCTATCTGGTGTCACAGTGTCATAACTAATGTAGTGGAGTCCCAAGGCTCATAGTGGAAGCAGGCAGTAAGTAGGTAAGACAGGGCCTTGGATAGCTTCAATCAGGAGGGTGGACTGATTCATTCTTCTGCTGAGCTCCATAGGCCAGATACCAGTACCAGCCTCATGTGCCAAATTTGACAGCTGGCAAAATGGACTTCTGTGTTGGCCAGGCCTAGCATAAAGATACTGGCCTTCTGACTTTTCCTTGCCAAGATAAGGCCCATCTAGTTCAGCATCTGTTCTTCACAGTGTCCAACCACATACCTGTGGGAAACTGGCAAGCAGGACCTGAGCATGAGATCATTTTCTTCTCCTGCAGCTTCAGCAAGAGGTATTCACAAACATTGCTGCCTCTAACTGTGGAGCAGAGCACAGCCAGCATCTTCTGCCTTCTGCAGTTTGCTCCTTGCCCTCACCTGTGCTCAGATTCACACCTTAACTCTGGCCCCAGCATCTTCAGCAACTGACTCCAGAGACCCTGGGCTGGAGAATGCACACTACCCCCAAATGTCACTCCAGGTACCTGGGCCCGTTGCTGTTCAGACCATTAAAGGTAAGCAGCTGTACTTTGTCCAAGAGCAAAGTCTCTCATTATATTAGTGCAAAGATTTACCCTTGCATAACTTACCCCCTTCCCCTATGCACCACTGGGTTTTTTCCTGCATTGCAGACCACCTTTTGCATTGCACCTGGAAGTGGGCAAGCAGTCAGTGGAGCTCATTACATGCAGGCCTCAGAAGTTCTTGGCTCCTGGTCCCAGATAGTATCCTGACATATCTGGCTACATCAGGAGGGAGTTTTTATTGCTCTTGGGATATTTGGACTGGGACTGCTGTACAAGTCCTTTAACTGAGCTTACCAAATAGGGCATTCCTCTAATGTTTTACCTGTATTCCTGCTCCTTCAGGGACGGTTATTTTCCATACACAGTTGAGGCTGTTCAAGTAGGGCTCAGGGAATCCAGGGGACAAAATGGTGCCTTTTCGCTCAGTTAAGTTTCCACCGCAGGGCACTGAAACATAGAAGAGAGGCTGCTACAGGTCTATTCCACATGAGGCTTCCTCATTGCTAGCAGGCTGCTACTACTCTCTATCAACACTGTTATCTGCTTCACTTTCCCCTAAGTCCTAAGATTTATTCATAACATTCATATGCAACCCAACAATATGGTTCTCTGGGACACTTACAAAAAAGATTTAAAAAATAATTAGACCATAAAACCATAAAATCTAATGCAGTGTGGTGCCTGCAGCTGCAGATAACATCCATACAACAAAGCTTAAAGCAACACCAGAATTTTTACAATAGAACCTAGGCCTATTGCATGCATAGCACTGAGCTGTGCATCCTTCCGTTGAACAATTAAGCTGTCTTATCCTAAGTAATAAAATTGGTCAATCTTGCTCAATCTTGTCTAGACTTACTGGCAGCAGCTCACCCAGGTTTCAGGCACAGCTCACTCCCAGTCTTACCAGGAAATACTGGGAGTTAAACTTGGGACCTCCTGCATGCAAAGAAAATTCTGTGCTCCCGAGATATAGCTTTTGCTCTTCATTTGGCATGAGCTATTGGAGAAGGGCCTTTGAAGATTGCTCTAAGGCCTGGATAGGTATTTGTGAGAGGAAGCCAACCCTCAGGTAACATTTATCCAAGGCTGTTAGCATTTTTAGGGTTGTACCAGAATCTTGAATTGCACTTGGAAATGGGCCAGAAGCCAGTTCTAATGACAGGGGCAATATGATCAACAAGAAATTGAACCTTCAGAATCATTGGTTTCTGAAAGGCATCTTGTCAAGAGGAGAGGTGCTTTTGGAGGAATGGAATTCACATCGGAAACAGTGGGGGAAATGCCAGAGAAGAGTAAGCAGCCAAACTTCCCCTTCAGTCTTACACATAAAGGTTAGCAGCATTGTGTGCCTAGCCTTGCTCCCTTGCCTGGTTAATGAAAGCAGGAGTCCCTGCCTGCTGTCCCTTGGTGCTAGCACCAGCTCAAATCCTAGCTTAAGCCCAAGACCCTCCAGGAATCTTGGAACTGAACAGATCACAAATCTGTAGTCGGGTTCAGTGCTGTTGCAGATTTTATAGGTACATACCAACACAAGTAGGCACAGAGGAATTCCACTGAGCAAGGGCTCCGGGCATTGTCAGGCACTCAATGCTGTGGGATCCTTGGAGGGCATAACCAGCAGTGCACTCAAACCGGATCACAGCCCCCACGGAGAAATCACTGCCTATCCGCCTCCCATAGCGGGGTTCAGGCACAGAGCTGCACTGCGTGGCGCTAGTTCGTGGGACAGCTTCAACAAACACACAGGGGGAGAAAGTTACAGAGCAGAATACATGCCCAAGATGAGCAAATCCTTAAAGCAATAATACTGGAAGGTTTCCCCCCCCCCCAATGAATGTGGCTTCTCAGGTTGATCCAACCCCCCCCCCCACACACACACACTAGACAGACACAATAAATTCACTCTCTGCTTTGCTGTTGGAGTTAATCCTCAGCTGTTGAAAACTTCTCATACATGCCACACTGATACAGCTAAAGCCATCCACCCACTCCTGCGTGTGGCCAGCAAAAGGAAGCATGAACTAGCTTTCAAAGCAGACAGCGTCCAAATGGAAAGGTGTTTGATGTGGACTTAAGAGAGGTCAGATGCTGGGTGGGGATTGCTCCTATTGCTATTCCTCTCCAAAAGGCAATCAGAAACGATTGTGCAGCCCAGGAGAGGCTGCAATTAACTCTCTGGAGGGAAGGCAGCAATTTTTATTTGACTTCATCAGCGTCTTTGATTCGGTTAAATCATTAACAATTGCTATCAAAATCTCTTCCCCCGTAATTAGGTACGAGAGTCAACTGAAAGGTTCTCTGATTAGTGCAAAAAAGCGTCAAAAGAAATCAGGGTCGAGCCTTCCTGCAGAGGCTCAAGCTTGCAACTAAGCTGAGCTACCCAGGATATCTAGGGGCTATCAAAAATTATGAAGCCCTCCTGAGGGAGGAACATCTGATGACTTTGTATGCTTTCCCTACTGGGATAAATCATGCACACCAGAATTGTCATTAATTACGGGCTCCCAATTAAGCCTTTGAAAAACACCACAGGGAAAGATTTATTTTTCCTTCCCTTAGAGTAAAATTGTCAAAAGAATATAAAAGCAGTGTTTTGACTCGCAGTAAGAGAGGTATCCAGACCAAAGCCAGAAGGCAAGCACACAGAGCAGTCTCCTCTCCACCCTCTCCACGGAGGCACATACAACCGGGGACCTAACCTGCTGTTCTCTGTGGAGGGAAGCCATGGCTGAAACACAGCAACCTAGCTCAGTATGGCCTGCACTGACTTGGCAGAGGCTCTCCAGGTTTCAGGCAGTAGACTTTTCCTGTCCCACCTGGATATGGAGATACATAGATAGAATACCCTGCTTTTCTTCCAAACTGGGATTCGAGGTGGCTTACTGTTTCTTGGTTATGCTCAGAACGAGGTAGAATTTTGTGACTAGTCAGGGGTAGCTATATATATATATATAGCTTTGAACATATTTTAGTGGAAAGGGAGTGGGCATTTCAAAAGAAAAAATAGACAAGTGAGACCTGCAACAGAATGTTTCAATGTGGAGTGTTCCTGTTCAAGGTTCCAGCCAGTCATATCCTTTCTTCCAGGATGCTCCATTCACTTCCTCCTCTACACCTGGTTTCCTGTATCCTACTCAACATTCAGCATTTTGTGGCCACTGAGCATACTTGGTCCCCTGAGTATGCTGTTAACCTTCTCTATTTCCCTGCCCTCCTTGTCTGAGCTACAATTCTGTTAACACTCACAAGCTGAGCTCACTACTAGATGGAATGATGAAGAACAATTACAAGTGAGTGGTCTTCTCATCTGGGCACACCTGAGGAGAGATGGGGACAGCAGGAGTGACTGGCATAAATGTATTAACATTAGAGCACTCAGCCCAGATTAGTTCTGGATTTAAATCTGCTCCTTGTAATACATCGCACAACCATGCTCCTCTTTGCTCGGTGAGATTTAGGCTTTGATCCTCCCAAATAACTCTTTCCTGAGTGATCCTCCCTCGATGGCTTCCACACCACCCAACACGTGCCTCCGTTCCCGTTTGGTTATTGATCTCTCTGCCTACCTTGGTAGACAAAATGGAAACCTTTGGCTGTGGCTTGACCTTTGGCACTGAACTTGATGAGGATTTGGTTGGTGGTGGCCAAAGGCAAAGATTCACCTGGAGAAGGACAAAGCACACAACAAAAATAACAACTCCAACAGAAAATACAACAAAGTGCAAATCTCACCTAAGTGAAGTCGGGATTGGTCTGGTGCATCATGCCAATAAGGTGGGAATTTGAATTTTGTGGGGCAGGAGAGAGGAACCTCAGGCTTGGAGGCCAAAGGAGGCCCCTCCAAACCTCTTTATCCTGCTAGTCAGACTCCCTTGAAGCCACACTCTCCCCCCAGCCAAACTCCTTGCTGGCCTAGTTTTGCACCCTCATTGAGTGTTTTTGCTTGGCTGGAATGTATCCTTGCTTGCCTAGATGGAGGACAGAGAGGGGTGTGTGTGTGTGTGTGTGTGTGTGTGTGTGTGTGTGTATGTGTGAAGTAGCTTATGCAACATGTCAAATCTTAAGTCTTTGCTCCACCCACTTTTGCTTCTGGCCACATCCGGCACTGGCATTAACTATCTATTATATCTGAAAGCTGCCTTAACTCCCTTGTCAGGGAGAAAAGGCAGGATATAAATATGATGATGATTTGGCATCTGGAAAGCTACCTGGATGGGTATGTTGTAGGACCATGCTGCTCCAGACAGAAAAGAAGCATTGTTGGAGGACCTCCTGATAATGCTCTCTGCACAGAGTGCTTCCTCCTCTGCTTGGAAGCTTGGATGTGGTCAGGGGGCAGGGGCCTGCCAAGCCTGTAGCCAACTGTTTAGATGCTGGCCCAGCCCCAGAGCTCTCAACCAGCTCAGCAAGAAGACTGGAGGTGAGCACCTGAGGAGCAAGGTGGAGGATGGCTCCAAGTGTTTTGATTCCCCTCCCTCTTGATACTCAGGCTGGGAGGGGGAGTGAGCTATGAGGGAAGTCTCTCCATGCTGCAAGCCTATGGGTCATAAACTATGGAAATGTTTGGCCCCCATATGGTGGGATCACACTCCACAGCTGACATGTCCCTGTGTAATTCTTTTGTCGCATGGATGTACAGATTCCAAAATGCAAAGAAAGGATTTCAATGTATCCCCATTCCTGTATTGCGAGGGATAAAGGTCTGTGTCTTATTGGGCTTCCAATTTAGGTACCAGTGGGACGCTACTTCCCATATGGCAAGAGGCCGAGGATGGGGATGATCAACAAAACACTAGGAAGTTGTGCCATAGCCACATGTTTACTCAGGTGTAGGGCACCTTCATGAACCACTGGAAGTGGGGTCACACTTCTAATCCTGCCACAATGTTGCATCACCATCAGGGGTGAACAAAGGCACCGTGACACCCAGGGTACGTAGGGAGCATGTGCGCTATACATAGAGGTATGTCGGTGGCGCCATTCCAGCACTGTATGGATGGTGCCGGGATCCCTCCATCACCTCTACAGCTGCAAACAGAGGATCCTCTACATGTGGCTGTAGCAGCGATGGAGGGATCCCACCGCTGTCCATACGGCGCTCGAGTGGCGCCGGCAGCAAACCACTATGTACAGCGCATGTGCAGCGTCATTACGTACAGCACATGTGTGCGACGATGCACATGCAGCGCCGGGATCCTCTGCTCATGGCTGCAGCTGCGAAAGGAGGATCATCCACATGTGATTGCAGCAGTGCAATGACTGCTCCCACCGCCACGAGCCCCCATGGGGTGCCTTCTTGTCACACACACCCCCCCGACATGGCACCCAGGGTGAACTGCCCCCCCATTGCGACACCACTGATCACCATTGCTGTGCTGTTCTGACCTCTGCACTTTAAGTACGGAGGCCTATAAAGGGAGCCTTTTGCAAAAGCAACTACTTCTGCAAAGGTTCCAGGGCTCAGCCATTCTCACAAAAGATGCAATTTCCCGGACAAATGATGCAGCTGGAAGCATTCATGCAGCTGGAAGCACAGCTCTTTCTACAGTCCATTGAACATCAAGCATGGAACTTCACAGCACTCCACTGCAGGACAAGTATGTTATGGGCCTTCTCCTGACTCCCCACTAAGCTATATAGGCCATACACCCTGCCCCACATCTCCCCACTAATTTCAGTGCTTTCCCACAAGTCAAGCTTCTATATACGTCTTCCATGCCTACCCCCAGGGGAGTGTAGCCCAGATTTCAGTTATGCTAGGCATGAATGTACCAGGCCTTGTCTATAGCAGCTGCCTTTTCCTCCCACCACCACCCCACTTTACAGAGTGCAAACCAACAAGCGTACACTTTACACAAACACTTGCACATGTGTAGAGACAGCTTGTACCTACGCTCAGTTCACTGCATGAACAAGCCTCTTATCATTGCTTCGGCAACAGGCAAAGATGTTCTTTTTCTTTTTCTGGAGGCCACCGATAAGATATTACGATACTGTACCGTTAAATCTGTTTTTAATGTTTATGTGATTTTTATTGCGTGTGGGGTTTAAATACGTTGGTTGTAAATTGCTTCAGGGTGTTTGAGTGGGAAGCAACATAAAAATTGAACAAATTCACCCACTCCCTCACAAGAACAAAGCAAGTGATCTGCTGGATCAGACTAAAGGCCCATCCAGTCAAGCATTCTGCTCTGAAAGGCACACCAGCAGGACAGGAGGGCAATATCACTCTCCCGCTCATATTCCCCAACAACTGGAATTCAGCTGTGTATGTCAAAATCACTTAGTTAGGGCATCTCCTCAGGGCTCCCTGTTGCTGTGGCCCTCAGCTTTCTCTCCACACTACGGAACGATGCCTGGGCAGTATGACCCAAGCAAGCTTAGGACCTTAGGGAGCCTTTCTGTCTTCAAGAGTGAGACGGGTGAGAGGGGGAACATATTCTTACCGGTGTGAGAACCAGAGAGGGAGCTGAGGAGACGAGAATGCTGGTTGGGTCCATCATGCACTTCGATGATATCATGGAGAGCGGTCTGGAAGAAGGCAAACTGACCAAACACCACTGTCAATGAAGCACATTTGGTGCAATTAAAGAGCAGATTAAAGACTAGAAGTTTACCACCACTCCAATGAAGCCACAGAGACACAACAGAGTGGTATTGGCATACCACAAAGTATGTAGAAACACAACAAAAAATCAATGACTAACAATGATTCTTTAGGGGAAGCCATAACTATTTAATGTGATACTGCTTTGAATGTATAGTGCAGATGGAGCCTTAGTTGGATAAAACCCTTTGTGGTTTTAGCTACCTCTGTCCATACTGATGTGGGACTTTATTATTTTATATTTTTCCTTATGGCTGGTTTGTATTATGTATTGTATAACCCTGCCCTTTTATATCTACACAGATGAAGGGCACATTATAAATATTTAAAATCAATCTTGATGTGTAAGAACACAGATTGTGGATTGGAGGAGCTATGGGTGCTCAGCAATATGCCCAAAATTCAGACCCAGAAGCCCCACTGGAAATGAATGGAAGCTGCACAGAAACAGCACTTGCTTGGATTGTGTCCAGAAAAAGGCAGTCAATGTTTAGTCCCATCAACTCCCCCAAATGCTTTCATTGTAAATACATCTAGCAGAATCCACCCCCTCTAAAAATGAGGGGGAAATAAATAACAGGCAGCTCATCAGTCCATTTTATTATTTCTTTTCAAAATACTACCTTCTGAGGGCTTTGGGTTATTTATGCGTATCTATTTTTTTTCAAAGCATAACAGCAGTTTTCTGACTCAAAACCCCGAGGCTCAAGTTCTTGTTGTTGTCGCTTGTTTTTTTTGCATGCTAGATTTGTTATGTGCAGCTTGTAAATGCCCATTTACAGATTCACAAGTGCCTCGCTCTCTTGTTAGGAAATTTCAGCAGTGAAGCCAGCGGCAATGTTTGTGAACTTTGCAAAATCAGCTGTTGCGCTGGAATGCTGCAGGGAGCCCCAATCTTCTCCCGATGCCCCCTCAGGTAATCTCCAAGGAAGCTTCTCCACAGTCCTTTCTTGTTAGACTTTGTGGCACAAGTTGTGAAGCCTGGATAATGCTATATTCCATAGGTCCAAGCTGGTGTCCTCCTGAGCTTGCTAGATTACAACTCCCATCAGCCCCTGCATCATATGGCCAGGCTGGCTGGGGCCAATGGGACTTGCAATCCCTGGTGGGGTGCTTCCTAAGCCATTGGGCCACATTGGCAGG
Source organism: Lacerta agilis (assembly GCF_009819535.1). Taxonomy (NCBI): domain Eukaryota; kingdom Metazoa; phylum Chordata; class Lepidosauria; order Squamata; family Lacertidae; genus Lacerta; species Lacerta agilis. Next base: position 56,678,379 of record NC_046319.1, read on the forward strand.
CCTATCTGGAGGTGGTGGGTGGCAGCAGTCTCCAGCAAGTGTCAAGAGAAAAGTCACCTTTTTAATTTTCCACAGTAGGCCTATCACAGCATCTCTCAATTCCAGGTAGGTGCCATTGAGATGCTGAAGTACCTGAAACTGCCCAAGGATGCCACATGCTGATGCTAGTCCTGATTTCACGCTGCAAGGGTAGCTAACCTGGTGCCTTCCAGATGTTGGTGTTGGACTCCAGCTCCCAACAGCCATAGCCGGCAACAGTCAAGTATGATGGCAGATGTAGCTCAGCAACATCAAGAGGGCACCACATTGGTCACCCTTGTTCTGTGTAACCCTGGAAGTATCAATCTTCCCCAACAAAGTGTTGCTGCAGGGGACAATTTAAAGATTTCTAGAGCTCAAAGAGTGGAGGCTTTAGACTCCTGCATTAGTTCTCCACTGAATACTCTTGGCTGAAAACTTTGGGCCACTGAGGAGGGGAGCTGAATCTCCATGGCTGGTTCCAGGTTTTTGGGGGCACAGGATTTTAGTGGGCTCCTCCTTCCCTTGCTTTCTTCTCAAACCACACTCCTTGTCCCTCATGTCCTTTAAAGCAAAACTAATCTTGACAATATGGCAATCCTCTTCTGTCAGAGAAAAACAATATAACATTTTGAACTGATGAGTGCCATTTTGACATCAGTGAATGGCCACACCGCTCCCACACATCTAAAATTAATCCTTGGGTCTCTCCACTATAAAGTGGAATTAAAATATTCCACTAGACCAGTCCTCAATAACTTGGTGGCCTCCAGGTGTTTCGGACTACTCCTCCCAACAGCCTTAAGGACCAGTGGAATATAGTCTCCTAGAGGGAAAATCACCAATCGTGTTGCTTCTTATTATACTTCTCCCATCAAGTGGCACTTTTATTTCCTGTCTCAGGAAACAAAGATGTCATCTGCTGGGCGGGAACTGTAACAACGTGAGCAATCTAACCACCAGGGCTTGTGAACACCAAGAATATACCATAGTCTTTGGGAACAACGATGAAATACAGGCACACTTGTCCACTGGTGTAGTTCTGAGGATAGTTTGGAGACAGGACGACACCATCTGATCCTGTGTACTGACCGCCACATGGTGCTGGAATGGGTGAAAAACAACAATCAATTTGTCTGTCTGTCCTGCACCACATGCTTTTCTCTTTCCTTCCCCTTTTGTTTTTAAAGATGTTGGACAATGCACTCTCTTAATACAATGCCCAGCAAGCAGTAGGAACCCTGCAGTATCTCTTTAAGGAAATACAGGAATCCACCCTTAGCAGAACTTGTGCCTGATACATATTTCATTACAAATTTTGTGCCATCAACTGGAAGGTTTATCACCGTGATGTAGGGTTTGTTTGATCTCAAAAGCTGTTGTGAGCAGCATCTTGAACTATGTGGGTTGTTGAGATGTGGAGTGGGGTATGCATGGGTGGCAACTGCTTGAACTGCTCTGCTGTGATTTTGGATGCATAACCATCTGTACTCGTGCAATGCCAATGCTCACATGATGCAATTTGAAGCTGCCCTGGGCAGCTTTGGGAGGAGGAGCTGCAGGATAGAATTTTTCCTTATATATAATTATTCCTTCTATATCTAGTAAGTCACTGAGGTCTGTGCGAGAGCTCCTTCTGCAAGTTTCAAAGATATCAAAAGCTAGTCCCACAGTAACTTGGAGCAGGGCTTTCACAGTGTGGCTGTCTACTCTGTGAAATAGCACTTCTGTAGAGATACAACAGGTATACAGTATTTGCACTTCTTGGAAACAAACAAGTACGTTTTTTGTTCTGACAGCTTTTCCCAACTGCATGAACGGGTCTCTGCCGTAAGTGCCTATTTTGTATCTATTGTTTTATTTAAAATCTAGGTAAAGGGACCCCTGACCATTAGGTCCAGTCGCGGACAACTCTGGGGTTGCGGTGCTCATCTTGTTTATTGGCCAAGGGAGCTGGCTTACAGCTTCCGGGTCATGTGGCCAGCATGACTAAGCCACTTCTGGCGAACCAGAGCAGCACACGGAAAAGCTGTTTACCTTCCCGCCACAGCGGTATCTATTTATCTACTTGCACTTTGATGTGCTTTCGAACTGCTAGGTTGGCAGGAGTAGGGAACGAGCAATGGGAGCTCACTCCACCATGGGGATTTGAATCACTGACCTTCTGATCGACAAGCCCTAGGCTCTGTGGTTTAACCCACAGCGCCACCCGCGTCCCTTATTTAAAATATACCAGCTATCTAAAACCGTTTTCAAGCTGTTTTTATTGTACGTTGCCTTGAGACATATGTGCAGAAGGTGATAACTAACTAAATAGAAAGAAGTCCACTTCCACTCTACCCTGCTCACCTGTACACGTAGGTCTTGGTTTGTTCCACACAGGTTTCCCATCTCCTCCCATAATACATGTCAAGGTAGACACCCCATCAATCACATAGCCACTGCCGCAGTAGTAGGTGATAGTGGATCCCAGTTTCAACTCGCTACCAGCCCGGGTGCCATTCTTAATCGAGCCAGGATCGAAGCAAGATTCTCTGGGGTTTTCTGGAACAATAAATTGCCAGGATGTTAATTGTTTACTGCTAGTGACCACCCCTGCTTTGTCTTACTAAATAAAACAAAGTGCCGAAGGATCCTCTTAGGAAAGAATGCAGGATGGTTTATGGAAAATATATTATGGAGCACCTACGGACTACCTATGGAACAGGGATTCAGCAGGCTTCAGCCTTTGAATCCCTGTTGAAAACTTTTCTATTCCATCAGGCTTATGCAGGCAATACACACTGCTATACACACTTAATGAGAAACATTCCCTATGGAATTCCATCAGGCTTTCCTTCTGAAGAGACCTCCATAGGACTGAAATATGTCTCAATTTATATATAAATAATTCGGGGGGGGGATGAACCCAGAAAAAGTGTGCTCCTTTTCTCTTTTCTCCCCTCATCTCCTCCTGATTTTTGTATGCATGGAATATAATTAGGGGCTTTGATTAATCCATAGCTTTTGTCATTTGAAAATCGCTCATTAAAAGCCCAGGGCTTTTTATTGTATTTTATTTTAATTGTGAACAGCGTGGCCCTGGAACAATAAGAAAATGTGCCCTGAAATTAGATTGTCATGGTTCTTTAAAAAAACACAAAAACCCACCACTTCCCCCCATACCTCACCTATTCTCCCTCAAAAGATCAAATATCTTATGTCCCTATTAGGTGTAAAAAGTCAGATACTGTATTGTCACCTCATCTTCTTTGCCACTTGCTTCTGCTCCATTAGCTAAGCTCATTCTGCTTATCTACAGCCTCAACTGAGTTTCCAATAACTACAAACAGAAACCATATTCCCAAAATAGGAAACCTCTAAGGCAGTGTTTCCTCAAAACCATTTGACCTTCTAAATTTGTTGAGCTCAGCCCTCACACGCTGGCAGCAACCACCTGTTCCAAGGTGGATGTGAAGAAATCCATGCATACAGTCATATTCATTCAACAACTTGCATGCAAGGGTCTCTGGATCTGGGTAGTGATCACTGTCATTAGACAAGAAAGTGAGAATTGGATATGTCAGAAGGCTCAGGAATGTAGGGAGGTGCCTTGTGCCAAGTCAGACAACCCATCCAGTTTAGTATTGACAACACTGGCTGGCAGTGGCTTTCCAGGGTTTCAAATAGGAGTCTATCCCATCTCTAACTATAGATGATAAGAGAGCCCTGTGGCATCAACCAAAAGACGCATCTAGTTCAGTATCCTGTTTTCACAGCAGCTGACCAGATCCATATGGGATGTCTGCAAGCAGCTTTTCACATGCATGATTTCCAGCAACTAGTATTCAGAAGCATCCCACCTCTGGAGGTAGGAACATAGCCACTGAGCTACAAACCTTGCCAAAATATTGTGGCAAATCAGAACATCTCTTACTAGCATTCAAAGGCTTCACAAGTTTCTAAACTGCTTCAGACTACAATTCAGGATGGTTTGGGCCTATCAAGTCCTACGGTATATGGTTTGGGGGTCAGGAAATCTGAAAAAGCAACTGCTTCCTGTTCATTCACAGAGACAGGGTTGAGCACCCAAGCCATGACGATGGCATCAGGTGGAGCTGCTGTATGACATGAATGAGAAAGGCACTGCACGGATGAAACCTGTGACCAGGAGCAGCTCCATCTCCTTGGGACTGGAAGGGCTGAAGGCAGGGAGCCCAGCAGAAGGTGGAGCCAGAGAGCCAATGAGTGGCAAAAAACAACTAAGTCTTGTTTTGTCCCCCATCCGCATCCCTGCTGAGTTCTACAAGAGGAAACACTGACACAGAGGAGGAGGAGGAGGAGGAGGAGGAAGCTGACAGCTAGAGCCACCCTTTGGAATGGGTGTAAGAAAGTAGGCAGGCGAGTGGAGAATAGCTGAGGGAAGACTGTAGCTGGTGGGACGGCACCCCATTTGCCCCAATGGAGCAGCCTCCTCTGACTACGAGAGAGAGAGATTGCCTTGATGATGATAGGCAGTGAAAGCCTCCCTGCAGATGACTCCAGCCCCAAGCCACAAAGTAAAAATAAAAATGTTGCCTTTCTTGTCTGCAGTGTTGACTTCTAAGGGATATTATTATCAGGCCCTTTCTCCACGCTAAAGAAACTCTCACCCCTACAGGCTTCCTGCCACCATTCAGTGCCTCTATCTCTCACTCTCTCCCCCCCCCCCCGCTTGTTATTCTGAAGAGCCGTGGTGCCTTTCATGTAAGGAGCTGAAGCAGCTACCGCTTGACACTCTGCCTCCCACTCAGCTGTCAGGCATCTTAGGTCTTCCTCTTGATCTCTGCCTCTGCGCTCCCTTTGAGAAAAAAATGAAATGCATCCATACTGCACAATGTTGTGCTTTGTTGCTGGAAAAAGAGGTGGGGAGGGGGATATTCCTTGACCAACTGTCCTTCCCCCCACCCCCCTTAGCTTTTTCATGGAGATGTCTTCTCTCTTCACTTTCATTCCTTCTTTAGCTTGGAGATGGAGGAGAATGTCAATTGATCTGCACTTTGAAGCAAAATGACCTAATTTGCAAACTCCTGGACCAATACGCAGATCAGACAGTAATTATCCTTCAGGATTTTGCACTTCTCTGAATGCTGAGATACAGTTTGTGGCTCAAAAGTGTTTATAATATGTTGGGAAATGTGCACACTGAGATAAAATACATGTTTAATTGAGCATTTTGTGATAAAAAACTTATCTAAGTACTATATATATATGAATCACGCATTAGAAAGAATCACAAAAAAGGACAGCAACCCCCCTCATATCTTAAGAACAATGGAAGCTGCCTTATTCTGAGTCAGATCATTGGTCCATCCTCTCATTTTCATCTACAATCAGGGGCAGCAGTTCTCCCGGATTTCAGTTCAAAATATTTCCCACCCCTACTTGGAGATGCTGGGGATTGAACTTGGGAGCCTCTGCATACAAGAAGACGCTCTACCACTGAGCTATGGCTCTGCCTCTCACAACCCTCGATTTTAGCTGCTGCAGTCTTTAATTTCCCCTCACTGGTGTAATGAAGTGACATGGCTCCATTACATCCAAAAATGCAGAGCTGAGGTCCCTAGAGCGGCTGTAATCTTGCATGCCTCCTTCCAGCAACTCCTGCAGCCAAGCTGGTGTCAGCTGTATTGCTTTCCTTTCCTCTGGACCACATCATGAGGCCAAGAGGGAGAGGATCTTGTTGGCTGGGCAGCCCAGGACCTCCATACACACCACCCAGGCTTGTGCCTGGGAGAGGTCACTTCGGTGTTGCAAAAGCAGCAAAAACAATGCGGGAGCCAGCAGTTATGAGTTATAATCTCTACCTGATTGGCATATGGTACGTGTGCTATGGGTTGCCTTTGTTGGTGGGAGAGATCGCCGTGGTCAGCCTGGACAGCGCACTCAGAGGAAGCTCTACAGAGGCTCATAAACCATTTTGCACAACCATGCAGGGAGTTCAGCCTCACCATCAGCTTTACAAAGACCAACATCCTGGGTCAGGACATCACCAGCACTCCAAGCATCAGCACTAGTGGCCACATGCTTGTTCTCATTTTGAAGGTGTTTCAACCTTGTAATCATTTGGGTGCCTTTTTTAAAAGCTAGTGCTAAGCGAATGCCTAAAAGGAGCAACAGCTAAACAGGTTTAATTGGCTGGATGTAAATAATCGATAATTGAGCTTTGTTTTTTTAAAAAAACCAAACCAAAACAAAACAAAACAACCCCCCCCCACAAAATTTAAAATAAAAAAAATCCTTCCAGTAGCACCTTAGAGACCAACTAAGTTTGTTCTTGGTATGAGCTTTCGTGTATCTGAAGAAGTGTGCATGCACACGAATGCTCATACCAAGAACAAATTTAGTTGGTCTCTAAGGTGCTACTGGAAGGAATTTTTTTATTTTATTTTGTTTTAAAAACATGGCTTACTAACCAGGGGCTTGCTGACAGATTAGTTTATCCTGAGATTAACAGTCCCCAAACTCACACAAGGCTCATGTTCAAGAAGTGAAAGAGAGGCTGACAGCGTGTTAAAACAGAATCGGCAACAGGTGGCATAGATGGGGCAGTGGGGTGGGGAGAGAGGGGTCACCCTAGAGTAAGTTATGGTGTGAATAATGAGACTTCTGCTGGGTAGAGTTTGATACAAAACACAGGACGTATTTAAACTGGCTTAAGTCCAGTGAGTTTAACAGTCATCCTTTCTGCCCTAGTGAAACCTGAGAAGCATAACTGATTTTGTGTGTGTTGACAGTGAGAGTAAGACAGAGCTACAGATTCTCTGGGAGCGAATCACCATCCTCAAGAGGCAATACATCCTGGGCCAGCCCTGGGGACTGTTGGAGCTTGGTTGGGACAATGCCCCATTGCCCTATGGAGCAGTCTCTAATGCAGCTGGGATCTTCTTAATTCCTTCTTGGTTCTCAGTCTTGTCAGCATGCAACAACCCAGTTTGCTATTAGAGGGAGTGATGGGGCTCAGGTGAGACTTGAAATCGGGACTTTCAAGATTACAGTTCATTCTCTCAACAGCCACACCACATTAATTCTCAAATGGAACTAACTTCACCACAGAGGGGTCTGACTCTGGAGCAAAGTTTCTTGTTATTTTTCCCTTTGAACAAGCCAGAGTTGAAGGGGGGAGAGAGAGAGGTCAGAACATCCAAATTCCTTTTTAAGAATGACACCCGTGCATTCTGCATTAAGTCAAGAGAGGTTTCCCCCCCCACCCTTTCCCTCCAGAGAGAGCTAACAACCCAGGCACTGCGAACAAATCTTAATCCTTCTGCAACACAGAGAGTGGTGCACCTGGTTAACCCCCCCCCCGGCCCCCAGTGCTCTCCAAGTACTCTGGAGGCTGAAAGCTGAGAGGAAGTGGCAAAGGGCATGCTCTGCTCTTTGAAGGGTTGCAAATGCGGGATGGGATTAGTCAAATGCAAAGAAGAAATGGAAGGGGAAAGAAGATGGAATATATTAACACCTGTACCATCCCACTTCGTTCTCTCTGCAGATGTTCCTCACCAGGCATCCACTCAGGAGATTATGCTTTTGTTTTTTAAAAAAATAAATTGCTCCCTTGCCCCCTTTGAAAATGTTAGACGGTGTGATTCTCAGCTAAATGGCAGCAGGTTTATACATGAAAATCAACAGTGTTTAATATTTCCTTTAAAACAAAAACTGCTCATGAAGCTGCAATCATTCTTTTAAACCTGGTTTTGAAATTCTGATGGGCTTTCCTTCTAAATGTGCACATACGCTGCCTTTACATGAGACTAGAGGCTCAATCAATCCATGTCATTTTCAGGTAGTGTCAGGAGACACCCTTGCCTGAAACCCTGGACAGCCACTGCCAAACAGGTGGGTAGCCATGTTGGTCTGCCATAGTCGAAACAAAATAGAAAATTCTTTCCAGTAGCACCTTAGAGACCAACTGAGTTTGTTCTTGGTATGAGCTTTCGTGTGCATGCACACAACAGTATAGGCAAAACTGAGCTGGATGGACCAATGGATTAACTCAGCTTCCTATGTCCTCTGCCCCACTGCTTTCTGTTGCTTCCCTCATCCATGGAGCAAGCTCCCTTCCCTCTCACTCTCTCTTGCACGCCTCTCTCTCTAACCCCTTGCCGCCACCCCCCCCCTGCAATGCTCATGACAAGGCTTCGCTGCCCACAATGGTAATACAACATAGATGTCTGCTGAATTAAATGCGGCTAGGGACTGGTAGCGAAAGATAGGGCAGGATAAAAAAATGGTAGAGAGATAATAACAATGTAGCTATCTCCTAGAATTTGACACACACCTGTGTAATAGATTACAAATCCCATGTTGCTGACGGAGGCGTCACTCCGGAAGGCCAGGAAGAGGTTATTGCTGCTGCTCTCAATCCTCTCGGGTAGCTGAGTGTCGTAGAAACTCCCAATAAGGGGGCTAAGTGAGCTGGGACCATCATAGATGTGCAAGAAATCGTATCCTGGTTCCAAATTGAAGCTGATGAAGAAGGTAGGAAGGGGGGAAAAACCCAGAAGTGTTAGATTTATTACCATTACCACCACTGCCACCAAGTATATTTCTCAGTTAGTGACACTAGAATTAAGTGAAACTAAAATGGAGTTGGAAATATTGTCCGTCTGAGGGCAACCTTCGGCGAGCGGTTGTATGAGATACTTAGCTTTGTACAGAAGGCTACACTTGGCCATGCAGAAGCCAGAGAATTATACACACCCCACACCCATATTTATGCAGGCAAGGGAATGGGATAACCAAAGTCCAAGGTCACATTCCAAACAGCAAAGTACTCATGGAGGGCACAAAGCAGGACCAGGACAGGGTGTAGCTCAGAGTCCTGAGAAGCAAAGAGAAGGGGCTGCATTTGGCCCCGTGGCCTAGGTTCAGCACCATGCAAAACAGAACATAATGACACACAGCAAACCTTTATCGTTTTCAGCCAGCAGCCATAAGATAAACATCATAAATAAAAATTCAAGCTCAAATAGGGGAGAAGAAAACAACAGCAACTAAAATTGAAACTTAATTTCAGTTTTGCTCGAAATAGCATCAAATCCAAATATACCAATGACTGAAACATCACCATGGCAATTAACGACCAAGTCTGAAATAGCTTTTACTTGGATTCTTGAGTGTAGAGAGAAACCCCATGGGTCACATAAGAGTTTGCGTCATACAAGAGGTAACTTAACTTTTTTTTTAAAGAGAAATTGGAAGTAGGATAAAATAGCTCTACTGAAATTGGGAGCGTGACTCAAGATAGAAAAGGGGGAAATGCATTAACATGGAAGGTCTTCCATTGCAGAAGCTCCAGAAATACAAACTCATTGTGCCAATGGAACCTGATGGGATCTGCTGGCATGGTGTAAAAGTGAATGGTTGTGAGGTTTCTCAGAGCCTGCAAAATGGAACGGTAGCCGGATAGGAGGTTCTATTATGGTTATGCTAAGATTTACAACATGAGATAGAAAATAATAATAATTTGCCCATCAAATAGAAATGTTTTGATTTTTAAAAAATGCAGCCTCAGAATGTAAACACCTTGAATACCACAAACACCAGCTCCAGAAAGGGCCTGAAATCTGCTGGAACTGAGATGGAGTCTATAGTCACTGGCCCTCTATATGGAGGCATGCTGTGGGGAAGAGGAATAGGATTGGGCCTCCTGAACCACACCCCAATGCCATGCATCTGCCCTGCCCTGCTCCTTTGAGCTCCACGTGTTTGGCCAAAGTTTAAAGGGGAGGCGATGTCCTTGCAAAGGATCCTCCACACAATATGGAACTCTTAATTTGTGCAAGGCTCCAAATCATGCCGAGGAGACTCCCTAGGTATAGCCACCTCACCTATCAGACTGCCGTCCCCCAATGCAACCGAAGTCAGGAGACATGGAAGTTTGGAGATGAGGACAGTGGCAAAGTCCTTTATTCCCCTGCTTCATTACAGTGTTGGCCCTTTGTGTGGCTACTTACATGAAAAGGGCTCATCACATTAAAAACAACAATATACTGATACACAAGTAAAAGCAAAATGAGGGGAAATAGTGACAGGATACTGATTTATATATAGTCCAATTCCATATATATATGAATTATGGTGCTGGAGGAGACTCTTGAGAGTCCCATGGACCTGCAAGAAGATCAAACCTATCCATTCTCAAGAAATCAGCCCTGAGTGCGCACTAGAAGGACAGATCCTGAAGTTGAGGCTTCCAGTACTTGGCCACCTCATGAGAAAGAAGACTCCCTGGAAAAGACCCTGATGTTGGGAAGATGGAGGGCACAAGGAGAAGGGGACGACAGAGGATGAGATGGTTGGACAGTGTTCTTGAAGCTACTAACATGAGTTTGGCCAAACTGCGAGAGGCAGTGAAGGATAGGCGTGCCTGGCGTGCTCTGGTCCATGGGGTCCGAGAGTCGGACACAACTGAACAACAACAACAACAACAAATATATATATATATATATATATATATATAATATATATATATATATATATGGAATATGTAAACAAATGTATTATCCACTGGTTCAGATACTTGTAAGAAAATATGAGTTGTCACTTGCCAGCAAAAGGCAGTAGAAAAGGCTTCCTATTGGATCTGTAAAGTGCTACTACTGCAAAGCAGGATCTACACTGTGCCTCCCATCCCATTGTTCTCACTTCAGCAAATGAGGTGGTGAGGGGAGAGGGGGAGCAAAACAGCATCTTTAGGGCCTTAATAGGGATATACAAGCTGGGGTTTCAACTTGGGCTAATGTGCTTATCACAGCTGGCAACACACTGGTTAACAAATACTCCAAGAAAAAGCAAAGCATATCTGTGTAAACAACTTTACAACCCTTTGGTTATTTCCCACTCCATTTCCAAGTTTGCAACAGCTGAAACTGAACTCAAAAGTTAGGCTGAGAAAATGTTTTTGCCCAGAAAGATTTATCACTGTTGACAAAAATCTGCACCGTGACAATGAGGAATGTTCTCACACCCAAAAAGATTTATCATTGTTGACAAAATCTTCACCCTGCCAAAAGCAGAATTAAAAATCTGACCAATGTTACAAAGCTCTTTGTCTGATCTCAGAGCATTGTCAGTAAGGATGTTTTTCTAACAGCTGAAGTTCTAGCAAATGCCTGCAGCCATTTTGGATGGTGGCTAAAAAACGCCTCATAGGATGAAAGGCGTTCAGTTTTCAGTGTGGGTGTTGCAGAGGACACCCATCTTTGATTTATTTCAATGTTCTATCTACAAGAAGAATAGGAACAACCCCAAGCTTCATTCCAGTTTTCCTCCTTGCTCGAATTTGCAAAAAAATAATAACAGAAAAGATGCATCTATGTATCTAAGTGGGGAAAGTCAGTGACTGAGGATATCATACTTGTAGGTAGGGCCAACGCAGAAAGGCAGATGTCCAATTTTATAAGGAGGACTGCTAATGCTAATGACCCCGCCCCCTATTGCAATAAATGTGAAGTTTATTATAGAAGTCATTCTTTAAAAAAATTATTTTGGAATTGGTCATGAACAGTTTCAACCTGTATCTTTCCCTCCCTACACAGGTAAGAGATGCGCATGAGCACATGGATTAAAACCACCACACAAAAAAGATTCCTGATGTGAGCATATAATCACATCAAGATTCCTTTATGTCTGGTGTGTTCCTCAATCTGCATATACACTCATGCACACCTAAAAAAGAAAAGGAAATATGCACACTGAAAAATATGTCAAACTGAACTTGCACTATGGTCAGAACCAAGTCTGGAAATTGAATACAGAATCACGTAAGATCACTAAAGCACTGGTGGTGCCCCTCAAGCAGCACCAGGCACTTCGGAACCCTAAAACTCTGCCTCCAGGATAAAAGAGAAGATACATTGTGATTAGCACAGAGGGGGTTGCTCCTTTTCTTCTTCTTTCATTTTTCCAATCTTAAAATCAGTTTGCCACATTTTCAAATATGTTTGCATGTTCTTAAAAAAAAAACTTCACATGAAATTCCTGTTTCCACGTGTATTTCTCCTAATATATGTGGCTTTTTTGTACTTAATTTTGGCCAAATGTTTGCATGTTTGCAAGCAATTTCCCTCTCCTGTAATGCATTTTTGTAATTGTTTCTTCTAATATTCAGATTTTGTGAATGCTTTCTCCTCATATACACTAGAGAGCTTGCATCACACAGTTTGGTGAAGCGTGAATTTCAAAGTATAGCAGCAAACTGAAGAAGGCACTTCCCTCCCATCCTTATCTGGTAAGAAAGAGAAACTGGGAGAACTTACGTGTGAAATACCAAGGCAATGACATAATCAGGAAGAGACAGTCAGCTTCCAGTCACACTCCTTTCCTGGGGGTAAGGCTCTGGGTAGTTTGGTGACAAGATCACTCCTGAAGGCCCAGTCAGGATCCCACCACAGGGAGCTATAAGAGAAGGCATACATGAGGCTTATCTTTCAGAGCCTCTTTGTCATGCACACATGCAAGGCATCTGTTTCAGGTACTGGAAAAACCACTGAGCCTCTCAGGCTTGGAAAAACCACTGAGCCTCTCAGGAGGTCAGTCCAGCCCAGTCCAGCCTTGTGCAGGTCTACTGTCTTGTCCCTGACATCCTTGGACAGCTATTGGTCTTGGTCTTGGTGGCTACTTTGGAATCTGCTGGATTGATTGCTTCTGTCGACAGGTGTCTTTGTACAGGTACTGTAAGGAGCTGGGATTACAGGTAAGACCTCTCCCTTACTGCAGGTGCTTCTAATCTCAGCTCATTACATACAGTGAAGATACCAGGTAGCCTGACATCTGGCTGGTTGGTAGGGGATGAATACTTATTTCACTCATTATAATGCACATCAATCTCTGATTTTGTCTTCTGGGTTTTCTGGGGTTTTTCCTGTTGTTATTCAGTCTCTCACAGCTACAATAAACCTACCATTGAAATTATGGACTGGTCATTTCTTCGTCAGAGGGCAAACGGGCAAAGTTAGCAGGGGATCAAATACTTTCCCCCTCACTGTAACTGAAAGGGGTCCTTTACCTTTACCTTTTAAGGACCTGAGTATTACCTAGCAACTTTAGGAATGGCTTTCCTCCTCTACAACCCCTGTATTTTCCTAGGTTTGCTGCTAATGACATTTCCCCCTCCAACAACATGCTCCTCTGGATGACTTGAAATGATTTCCAACCAGAGAGGCTCAAAACTCAGGAAAAAAAGCAGAGTTCAGTTGAGGTTTTGTGGGGGTGAGATGGTCTCGGCAAGAGGGATTTTCATAGGAAGGGTTACGTGGCCCTTCTGCCTCCTTACAGTTCTTTTCCTTATAAGGCAGAGATGGGCCCAGCAGATGTTGACAGATGCCAACTCACCCATGACAACATCTGGATTGTCCAGGGTCCTGAACCCAGCCATAAGGCATTTCCATGCCTTTTGGAGCATGTTTGCCAAAATAATATATAGCTTCAGCTTTCTAAAGCATTCCAAGCAGTAGTTTATCTGGCTACGATTGGTTTGGGTCGGGTATCAAATGATCAAGTTAGTCACTCAAAAAGGGATGAAACCCATAAGCTGCCCTCCAGTGAAAACAGAGAAAGAAAGAAAAGAAACAGAAAACCCCTGTCCTTCTTTTAAATTAGTTTTAGAATGAAAGGGTATTAATTAATTTCCCTTGCTTGGGATTATATTTTATAAATACAAATTAAGTACAAGAGGATGACACAGACAGCTAACATTTAATTAGGCCATTAATTGAACATTTATTGCTTCGGTGTACTTGGCATGACAATTTTAATATAGCGTGGACCTGTGTGTGCATGCATTTAACTTTTGGCTGCCTTGGGGTGGGGACGGGGAGGCAGGTTTGGTGGAAAAAAAGAGGGGTAACACCGCTCTTCCCTCTTTCACCGTTTCAAAAGTCAGTGAAATTGGGTGGTGTGGAATTCGCCCAAACTGCTCCCACCATTTTCTTTCTGGAAAAATGCCCAGAATGATGGCACCTCATAGCACAGCATCATACTGGCCCATTCTGGTGAAGAAAATAATAGTGGTTGGCAGCTGACAAAAGCACTTGTGCTCTTCATTCCCTCCCCCCCCCCAACATTTACTCCTTCCAATCACTGAAATGCTCCCCCTCCACCAACTACAATCTTCTCTTTGCAACACAAAATCCTGGAAGTTGGGAGGGATTGTCAGCTTCACAATGCCAGGGTTACTGGGTCCTCTTCCTGCCCTCCCAACTCATTTGACTTGCCGCTCAAAGGGGAAAGACCTCTGTGAAACATATTTTTTAAAAAATAAAAATAAAAAGCATACAAACTGTATTACCAAAAGTAATATAATATAGATTATCTTCCCCCCCCAGAACCATATTCAAGATGCAGGTTATATTTATTTAAACCACAATATATTCTACAGTAGGATTAGAATAGTTCCTATTTCACATAATATTCTGCTACAATGTACAATAATAATAATAATTTATGCATTTATTATTACTACTACTACACTAGATTGAAAAGATCACTTCACTTGCATCTCTGGCCCTGCTCCACACTAAGTTCTCAGAAACAATAAGCGATCCAGCTGGGCTAAAGCACTTCTTTTTTCCTGCTAGTTCTACTGTGACTGTCTCTAGCTGGCTGGGCAACTTCAGAGGGAGCCAAGTTAAACCTCTACCTAGGCAGGTGGGGGGGTCAGGTTTCCAGAAACAACCTGTTCTCAAGCTGCACGCAGCTGATCTTGGCGTTCCCCCTGCAGGGCGTAACCGTGATCACACTGGAAAAACAATGGAGTCTCCCGCCTCCTTGCTGTCGACCACTGCGGCTCCCGTCTGTGGGACACCCGGGTCATTGCAGGAGTGTGGCAGTGGACACTGAAAACAAGAAGAGAAAAAGTGAGTGAACTAAGGCAACAGCGTTTTCTCATGTATTAACCATTCTTATGATTCCACAGTTTCAAACCACAGGTGGAGAACCTCTTGGCTGGAGGGAGGATAGAGAGTGGGCATGCAAGTGTGTGTAGAAACAAGGCTACTTTTCAAGGGCAAAATTCACATTTGTGTGCCTTGTTCTCTTTTCTTTTGGGCCCATCCAACACTATCCATGCAGCCCTTGGTCTGAAAAAGGTTCCCCACCCATGGCTTAAACCTAGAAAGGGCCAAGCCAGGTACTGTGGACTGGAGGTGCTCAATGCTCCCTGCATGCAGCAAAGGGATAAGGGCCATCAGAATAAGAAGCACATGTGATGTCAGGCACAGTAATAAATCCTATGGATTGCCTGGGCCGCATATACCAGGACACAGGCTTACTATTCTTGCCTAGTCCAACAGAGCGGGGCTTCCACTTGCCACAGCTTTCCCTGGTTTGGTTTCCAGTCCAGATGTGGGGAATCCTGAGCTGGAGAAAATGACTCTCCTTTCAGGTATCTCCTCCATAGCCTGACATTGTTGAACAGTGTATCTTAGACACTGAACGTGTCACTTGTCATTCAAGAGAAGTTCCTAGAGTGCATACCAGTCTTAGGCCAAGCTCAGTGTCAATGAGTACCCTCTGCACATGCTTAGATGTGCGCTGTCTCAGTGTAGGGCATAAAGCCTGGCATCACAACAGGCCTTGGTGACTCTGCACATCCTCACGTCAAACTCTGGTGTGCACGTGTGCGTGGGAGCTTGCACAGGGACGCATGCTCAAGCCCACAATATCACTTCGTTTTCACAGATAACATCTGCTTCGCAGCTGGGAAAAAAGCTGCAGGGGATGGACAAGTTCAAGTGTGCTCCGTGGAGTTCAGCCTGATGTACATTTGCACTCGTTCATGTTTACTTATAAGCCTGGGCATCTGCTAATCCTACATGCATTTTGTTACACTCTTATGTCACCATATGCTCTCAACTAAACTATACTGCAAAAAGATGCTCCTACTAAGTGATGGAGAGGAATTTTGCCGCCAGCTTCAGAGGTAGTCATGGGCCTGACCTTTTTATGGAAGGAACTTGGGAAATCTGATGTTATGTTAAGTGAAAACTCACTCTTGTTCTTTCCAGCGCCCAAGGCTTTAAAAACAGACAGAATACCTCTTAATTGGAGGGTGGTGCTGAAAGCAGCTAGCAGCCCCTTGAAAAGAGGGACTCTAACTATGCTTATTAAAAATGAAACAAAACAACGGCTTTGTTTGGAGGAACACTGGGGGTCCCCAGTTGCTTCTCAGGGTTACTCACATAGATCATTCAATCATTCAACAAGACTGCTGACGATTTGCTGAAATGTGGAGGGAAAGTGCTGAGGATTAGAAGCATTTATGACCACTTGGGGCTGATCCTAGGGCCCAATAGGCATAGCTGGGGACCCATGCCCCTTGGGTGTGCACCAAATAAACCTCTCAGAATCCTCCCCTGTGCAATGTATTTCTGCTTGCTTGGTTTGTAACACATTGTCTCGGGATGGAATTTTCATTGTGGAAATGAGCTTTCAAAGGTCATGAAATGTTCTCCACTATCTTAGAGGTTCCTTATTTTTTCATACCTATTTGCAAATAACACGACAGCACAGTATATCCAGATTTAGCTTCCAGGTGACATGATTTAGGGCAACTGAAGCCCTTGTGTTGCCCACACTTCAAATGGGAGGATGGGAAGAAGGGAACACATTCCCTTTGCTGAGGCAGCTATGGCCAACATCCCTATCTTGAGCAGTTAAAGGACCAGTGTCTTTCTTTATGCTGATGTTTGATTCTTTGTGTTCATGGTTTTTTTGGCCGGGGGGGGGGCACTCCTCAGGACATTCCTGATATCCTCTGATGGGTCTGAGGTCCATTTATTAGAGTGTAGTGACAAAGGGATTATGAGGAAGGAGTGCAGAGTAGGGTACCAATTCAAGAAGGGCTACTGGTTAGTTGCTAGTGCTCAGATTCTGCACCTAAGGACACCTGGTCTAAAGCCCATGACAGATGAGGAAAGGCACATCCATCTGATTCTTCCCTCCTTACACTCTCAAATGATTAGTATTGTTTATCAGACCTACCTGAAAAACTGATGGCAAGCCCTGCTTGCTGGTGAAAAAAGGCTGTGTTGAACTGGAGGACCACGGAGTTGAGGTGCTGTGGACGTCACTGGCAGCGTGGAACCACTGACTTCCTCAGGAGAATCCCTTTCTCCACAGGGCCCATCCCAGATCCTCAGAACGTCATGGAACTCCTCTGTTTGGAAAAACCATGAAATGGAGGCTGCCAGGCAGGTGATAGGTGGAGGAGAACAAGATACAATAAGGCTATATCTGCACTATAAACTTGTTGTAAGTTTCAAAAGCTGTAACTACCTTGGCTCCCCTAAATAGCCCTGGGAACTCTAAGGTGATAGAAAAAATCTGCTGAGTCAGGCCATTGGCCATCCAGTCCAGTATTCTGCCCTCACAGTGGTCAACTTAGCCTTGATGAGGAATGCCCCCAAAAACTTTGTTACGTATCTCCTCCCACTCCCTTCACTGCACAATTGTTCCTCAGGATCCTGGTTGTCGGCACTGAACAAGTTACTAGGGTGGAAAAATAATATGAGATTGCTGGTTGAAAGGAACACGAGGAGGAGCACCGTTCACGGTGACAGGAAACTGGGCATGTGCCTCGAAGAAAGAGGGATAATAGGACAGTCACAAACAGATTCAATTCAAGATAAGCTCATTACAGAAAGCAGAAGAGAACAGGGAGAAAAGGAGCCGCCTTTTCCAAATGTCTCTGCGCACTTCAAGCCAAGTTTAACAACCACTTCTGTTTTCTTTATTATTGGCGTTCTTTTCCACCCTGTTAGGCGGCGGCCACAGCGGCACGACGCTTTCAATATTTTAATTCCATCTTCAAGATAATGGGTACTGTGGCAATGCATTATACATGTCAGACAACTGCATGGTTATTAATGGACTGCTTTTTCAGGCGGCCCAAACCTCTCTGACTTTTTATTGAATATGCTTGTTATATTTGTATTTTCACCAACGTTTGTACTCGAGATGCAATAAAACGTTGAGGAAAAAGCAGTGAGGGAAGATGTGAGGCTTTAAAGAAGGTCCCATCACTATTGTTTGGCACTCCCCTGAAACATCTAAAAAGACAAGAACCCCACTGAGGGAGCTTACAGGGGACTCACAAGCACAATCTCACAGTGACTGAATCTGTTTAGCCACCAGTATGTATCTATTCTCTCTCATCTCATAGACGCACTTGTCCCACTTAATACAGGGATGGGGGACCTGCAGCCCTCCAGCTGTTGTTGGACTCCATCAGCCCCAGCCAGTATCATGGATGGTATGGAGATGATGAAACTGGGAGTCCAACAAATTCTCCTACCCACAGGTTCCCCAGCAAAAATCTCTAAGAGGCTCACCAAAAATTATGACCATAAAATCCAAGCAAAAAAGTAAGATACCTACTATCCAAATGCATAGAAAATCGAATCACAAAGTATCGAGCAGTGAGTTCAGAAAACTAGAGTCCTAGGGAAAAGCCTGACAAAACAGTAAGTTTTCAGTCGCTGTTTAGAGCTGCCACAGGGGGCACCTTCTGATTTGCATAGGGAAGAGACGTTCTAAGGGGTCAGTGACACTATAGAGAGAGCCACTTTCGTGATGTCACGACAGGAGAATCTGCCAGCCACGGGGCCTCCTTTGACATATATCCACCTTCTAGGCATGGTTCCTTCTAAGCACTCTGATTCAGATCAAGAGTGAGAGCCACTTGAGGATGAGGAATCTGAATGGCAGGTAGGATGGGATTATGCAGCAGAGGCCTTTTGATGAGACCCTCCTCTGACACCAGATGCACACAGATCTATGGGCGAGGCAAGAGATCCAGGGACTGAAAATTATAGGCTGATTGCTTTGATTAATGTAGGTGTAAAATACTAACAGTGATTTTGACTAATAGCAATGTTACAATGGAATCAAGGGTTGTTGTTTTTTTAATTCAGCAGACAGGGAGCTGATCATTTATATCACCAAAAGGATGCACAGAGCTGCTTAACCCCATTTGAAACCCCTGCTGTCAATTTGCTGAAGTCCTCCCCCCTCCTTCCCTTTTCAGGTCCCAAGGAGGTGACCCCATGGCAAAGCAGCACCATGGAGAGCTCCCAACAGGGCAACTACACCTGTGGAGGGCTGGATGTGAAGTGAGGTCTTTTGAACTTCTGCCTCCAGTTCCACCCCTTATGTTGGGGGACTGTAAACTGTAGAAGGGCCATCCCTCTGGCCTGAAGACAAGCCCTTCTCCACATGCCCCCACATCTGGTGCACTCCATGTGCTGTTGGTCTAGCAAAGCGATGTGAGAGGTCCTCAGTTTCTCAGGTCCAGGGAAAGGTGCCTGTGAGGGTTTGTGCTCTATGGGCCCTTCCACTGTGGCATCCTGGTTTAGTGTCATGACACACACACCCTGCCCCCACCAGCTAGGTTCTAATATTAGAAGTAAGTGTAGACTGGGAAAAAGTTGAGTGGAAGGGGAGAAACTGCAGAGGAAATGATGGGAGGGCAGATAAGGAAGGATTCAGCATACTTTGCTCAAATCTCTTTTTTGGTACTTCCTTTTGCCAGTAACGCCTAGGCCAGAATCACAATTCAGAGCCTGTTCAGCATCTGGTCTGCAGACACTGCAGTTCGGAACATAGATCTTTCTGGAAGCATCATTGCTATAAACTCTGCAGAATATATAAAGACTGATGGTGCTTGGATGGAAGGGCTCTTTCAGAGTAGACCTATTGAAATTAATGAACATAACTTAGGTCTATTAATTTTAGTGGGTCCTCTATGAATAAAACTTAGTTGAATGCCACCCATCATGACAACCAGTTTTTTGGGGGGCTTAGGGAATCTGGTACCTTTTTCTTTTCTTTTCCCAGTCCCTATTACAGCAACAGGCACAAAGATTAAACTAACCTCAAAAGAATCAATAAGTATGGCATTAACTCTCTGCCTCTATGATTAAAGCTAGCCCACCCGCCACTGATTAATCAACTAGATTTTTTAGAAACAAAATAGTTGATTAATTTACTGATTGTGAAGCTTGAGGTCCTATTTTTTAACCTTCTGCCTATGCAAAATAGTAAACATTGCAAAATAAATTATGCAAAGTAAGAGAAATCATGCAAATATGGTCAATTTGCATAATTCACACACATTGCACAACCCAGCTACTCTTGCCAGAGATTTTGGGTTATTTTGGCACAGGCTTTTTCATCTATTTATTTATGTTTAATTGCAGAGCACAAACAGGTCTACACAGGGGCACCTGTTCCCTGCATATAGCATGATGTGATTTAGATCACCAGGGGACATGGGAAGGGGAGTTGAGTGGGTTGCCCTATCTCACAACATGAGCCTGTTTTAGAGAAGTGTGAATCTAGTCTATTCTAGCTCTATAATTAATAAAAGCCATGTTGCTGAATCAGGCCAGAGGCCCATCTAGTCCAGCATTCTGATCTCACAGTGGCCAACCAGATGCCCATGGGAAGCCCACAAGTAGGACCTGAATGCAGCACCACTTTCTCTCTGCTTATGATGCCCAGCAACTGGTATTCAAAGGCATGGCACCTCCAACAGGGGAGTAAGAACATAGCCGTTGTGGCTGGTAGCCACTGATTGCCTCCTTCTCCTACATGAATACATCTAATTCTCTTTTCAAGCTACCCAAGTTGGTGGTCATCAATGCCACTTGTGGGAGCAGGATTAGGTGTGAAGAAGCGCTTTTCTTCCATGAACTCACCCTATTGTGCAACCAGCTTCTGCTTCAATAGTCCAGACACAGTTGAGGTTGTGGTCATAGGGCGTTGGGTAGCCTGGAGACAGGATCCTTCCCGAAGGCTCATCTTTGATACTGCCCCCACACTCCGCTGAAAAATAGCAACATGCCATTTAGCAAAGGGGTTCCATTGCTGCTCTGCATGCCATTTGCTTAGTAGTCTTTGGCAACTTTCCCCCCTGTACAGTGGTACCCCTGCTTGCAAATGGGATCCATTCCGGA
This sequence comes from Lacerta agilis, assembly GCF_009819535.1. NCBI lineage: Eukaryota > Metazoa > Chordata > Lepidosauria > Squamata > Lacertidae > Lacerta > Lacerta agilis. The sequence goes on from NC_046319.1 coordinate 56,699,375, forward strand.
GGCCCGTTCGTAACATGAGCAGAGCGCAACCTGAAGCAAAGTGTCTGTGCATGTGCGTGGTGCGATTCGGCGCTTCCGCGCATGTGCAAAGCGCCGAACCCGGAAGTAACCCGTTCTGGTACTTCCGGGTTCAGCGCATTCGTATCCCATGACGAATGCAACCCGCAGCGAACACAACCAGAGGTATGACTGTATAACCCTTTGAGTTCAAGAGGCAAGGGATTATAGTAACTGCATACAGTACATAGACAAAAATACAAGGGAGGTGATAATAGAGAACAGGGGCACCAACTATAGGGGGGAGAAGGGGCTTCAGCCCCCTGAATATTTGTGGGTAGAGGGCTGAGCCCCCCCCCATATTGAGGGGGCCACCGTCCTCTGCCTCCACTTCATTCGGAGTGAGGACAACCTTCTAAAGAGAAGGGCTGCAGCTTAGTGGCAGAGCACATGCTTTGCATCTAAAAAGTTCAGATATTCAGTCCTGAGTGTCCCCACTAAAGATTCTGCTTGAAACCCTCATCAGCTACTGCTAGTCATTGTCCACAGTACTGAACTAGACAGGGCAGTGGTCTGATGGCAGAAGGCAGATTTCTATGTAACGCATATTTATTTATCTGTTAAAAAAAAACACCACCCTCTCAAACTATGAATTATCTTCAATCTTCCACTGAACCAGGTAGACAAATCTGAAGCACCATGTGATTGCAGCACTTGTCCCAAGGGGAGGAAGGACTGAGCCAGTTGAGGCTGTGAAGATGTTCACCGCAGAGTGCTACCACCGCGTGCATGTTAGATACCTTGGTGGATGGAGACTGAAGCCCACCAATACAAAAAAATCACTTGAGAAAGTTTATGTGAAAAGTGGCCCTCTGTGGCTCACAATGGAAACCTTACAAAGGGGGTTGGACTAGATGACCCTCGTGGTTCCTTCCAAAGCTACAATTCTATGAAGAAACAAACCCCAAACTGTTAGCAGCCCTGAAGATATGTCCAATGAACAAGCTAATGTCCTCTTAACAGGTGAAGAAGTAAACTTCATTCAAATTCAGCAATGATTATCATACTGCTAATCAACATGTACACAAAGGAACGGACACTAATTCCTCTCCTGTGTAGCTGGAAACCAAAAGGACAGATTTTCTTACGTGGACAGATTTAGCCAAACTATTAAAACAAGATATTGCAACAAGTGGAGGGCTTGATTTATATCCTCATTGTATACTCAAGGAGACAAACAGCCCCACTGCTATTGATTGGCTAGTTAACCTGAAGGTTATTGGAAAATGGCTGGTGCGAAACCTGAAATGGAAACAGCAGCAATTAAAACTACTGCCAGCATTTAAAACTGAACTGGATGAAGCACAAGTGAGTAAATCTTCCAGAACAGCCCTTCCATTGATTGGTTCCCACTATTAGAGCTGGGACTCAGCTCCTATTGCACTTGGCTCATTCAGAGCTGATTTCAGACTGAGCGTCAGAGAGGCACTCAAATCCAGACTTAGAAATGTTGCTCTGCAGTTCAAGCTCCACGAGTTCAGCAGATTGAGCTGAAGAAGGTGCTATCAGGAGGCCTTACTCTGATAACCAAGCAAAAACATGTGAACCTCAGAGACCCTGACACTCAAGACAGGTCATCTGTAGAACTGTTTTGTATTGGGCAAGTCATTGTTCTAAATGAGGGGCAAATCAGCTTGGTGTCCTCCAGATGTTTTGAAGTACAACTCCAATGGTTAGGGATTCTGAGAGCTGTAGTCTAAAACATAATTGGCTACCCTTGTTCTGAATTCAGTGGAGACTGGTCCATAAAGGGGTGTTGCCATACAAACTTTCCTTACCTGCCTGCCTTCCTACTTACAACCAATACAGGAGATGGCTCTACTGATCAACTCCCCCCCCCCACCTTAGTCCCAAGTGCAGACCTTGCAGAACTCAGTAGGGAGAACAGGGACAAAGCTAATTAGCTCTACCTCCACCTACTGTCTGGGCTCCTTGCCTTCCACCGCAGCAGCCCCAAATGGCACCAGCCACCACTGTCAAAATCATCCAGCACCTCAGACAATGGCCCCACAGCAATCATGCTAAAAGTGACCCAAGTGGGTGGGTGGTCACACGAAAGGGAGGAGTCATACCTACGCAGATGGGGAGTGGCTGATCCCAGGCTCGCCGCTCCCCAGTCAAGCAAGCCAGTGCCTGGCTCCCTCGCAGCGTGTAGCCGGGGTCACAGTTAAAAGAGACGGAGCTGCCCGCAAAGTGCCCCTCGTCATGGACTTTGTAGCCAAACTGAGGGATGCCGGGGTCCTCACACTTGATCAGCTCAAAACCTCAAAGCAGAAGAGACAAGAAACTTGTTATTTTGGAGACCTTGCCTGGCCCAATCCGTGCCACTGCACCAGCAGAACCTGCTCGCAACTGCAACTTCCACTGGCAGATGAGGCCTTGTTGGTGGAACTATCACCAGGGCCTGCCCAATTGGCACTGACCCGTGACAGGGCCTTTTCAGTAGTGGTTCCACATTTGCAGAATGCTCTCCATAGTAAAGAGCATCTCTCTCCATTGTTATTTAATTCTAAGAGGAATTTGATAACATTCCTGTTTACCCAGGGATTTGGTGGGCTCCTTTGGGAGAAAGCGTTAGATGTAAATTAAATTAATAATAAAGAAATAATCTGAGTGCTCCCAGGATCTCAGCCCCATAACCTTGCCAGGAACGAACCACTGAAGGCCTACGGTAATGATAACTAACAAGCAAAAGGAACAACTATAGTTGGCATTCGTCTTTCTCAAGAGACAATGGAGGGCACCTTTGGGAGTGAAGTCCAATCACTGTGTTAGCAGCACCAAAGTAACATCCCCAGGGAACATTCCTGAGCAGTGTGTATGGAAGTCCTGGGCTGCCCAGACAACAAGACCCCTCTCTCAGTTTCACTGATGTGGTCCAAAGGAAAGCAGAGCAATAACAGGCAAGTAATAATAAAGAAGAGTTTGCCGCTGATAACATAAATATTGCAACAGCAATAGATCTAGAGTAGCTGACAGGACTTCCAGGGCCAATTTCTGGGTAACCATCTCCTATTTTAGGAAATAAATCACTGGTGATCTACCACATCACACAACCTTGCTATCTGCTGAAGGCCCCCCAAAAGTGATGGGAAACTGGCAGCCCTTGAGCTGAATGTGACCTACAAGCTCTCAAATGCTGCTCCCAAAGCACAGGCTGCATTGCCCACTAAACCCCACATTTCTCAGCTCCAAGTGCAATGCTGTTTCACTGATTGGCAGCCTCAACCATGTTAGCTCTGCCTATCAAGTTGTCCTGTGCTTAAGTCAGGATACAGGCAAAAGAGATTATTAACCAGAGTGTATTAACCAGCTTCTCCTCAGCGGGAAGAGCCCCATTCCTATTTATTAGCTTACAGAAGGAAGGCTGAAACCGAGGAGGGCAAGGAGAAGAACTATGGCCAGAAGCTTTGTTGCTATTCACACCAGGTGTATAAAGATCCCAAGATGTGCTTGGGATCACATATTGAGAGAAAGCACTACAAAATAACACCGGGGGGGGGGCTTCATGGGAACTAAGGGCTGTGCTCAGAGGCTGGAACATCGGGCTGCTAGTTGAATGTACCTAATAGGCAGCCTCACACATCTCTCAAAATGTCCTACTAGGTTTATGGAACAATACATGCAGTCCACTGGCTGGAAACAGTTCCCTGCCTCTGCAAGAAACATAGGAGCCCCACACGACGATGACCCAGCCTTTATGCCTTGTGTCACAGCAAGGTTGTCTATGGACTTACTAGAAAACTGCAGTTCAAATCCTTGACTTGTGCTGTTGCTATCTGAGATGAATTCGAGCCACATGGAGCTGGAGGTGCTGTTGACACTGAGGCCCAACATCTCTGTCCGGCTGAAGGTGCCCAGGAGGCGGGCAGAGTTATTGTTGCCATCATAGATCTAGAAAAGGGAAAAAGAACTGCAGCTGAGGATGGGCTCCTCCCCACAATTCTGCCCACTCCCAGCCTTTGCATTGTCTTGACCCAATGCCTTCTCCAGGATAATAATTCTGCTTATTTTCTGCTTTTCTTATCTATAAACACTGATGGCATTATATCAATTAGAGTTGAGTGAATGCCCCTCCCCAATTTCTAAGTCCCATTAATTGTGAAATGGGAAATTTTTAGGTGGTTTTCAGGGGTTGTTGGATGAGAAGTGAGATTTCCCAGAGGTTTTCAAAGTTCTGCTATGCTGTGTCTACTGCAGATTTCCCACAGTGCCCCACTCTTTTTGTGGGAAATTAGTTGCCACCGGGGGGGGGGGGATGACACCCCTCACCATCCAATTAATGACATTTTAATGGATTGATCAGATTATTTGTTAAATTGGTATAAATTTGCATATGATGGAGGAAATAAATATATCTCACAGGAATCACAATATTAAAAGTGACATTCTTTCTGGAATAAGGGTGAAATGAGAACCTGCTGCAGCTTATATTATTATTTATTAAATTCATATTCTGCCCTTCCAGGTCAGCAAACATGTCAGTACTAAAACAGCACAATTAAATGCATGTATAAAATGTTCACATAAAAAGGGTGTTGCCTGATTAACTGGGAGGGGTCAGCTTTTCAGTCAATTAAAAAGTTTCAACCAATTAATCAAAAGCTGCAGTGAGTGGCCCATAAGTGTATCAGACACTGATCACTGGAACTCCCCTGGTGGCTAGTTCATTTTTCTGTTGGAGGGTTTTGCTTGGTCTTTTAAGAAGCAGAAAGGGAGTGGCAGATGAGGAGAAAGAAGACAGGAAGAGACTGGGGGGGGGGGGGGAGAGATGGACATGTAAGGTGGAAACTAAGGGGGGGAAAGTGCCTGTGGCCTCAGGTTTTGTTAAAGGTGCTCTGTATTTCCCTGTGTGGTAAACCACCTCATAATAAGCCATCCCTGCCCCACTCTTCACCACAAATCCAAGGAAAGTGTTGTATATTGTGAGTCAAGGTGTACTGAAGAGGATTTAGCTCTTTGGCATTAAACTGGAAAAAATGGCAATACGAAGAAAACTCACTTTCCCAGATGAAAGAGGCAGGGCAAATGGAGGTAAAGACGAGTCCCTAGTACTAAGCACTTTATAAAAAAAAATGAAATGAAATAAAATAAAATAAAATGATAGGTGAATAGCACTTTGGGACAAAAGACAGAAACCCAAAGCCCAGTCACCAACATCAGCCCATCAGCCCCTTAAAGAGGCAGATGCTTTCCCAAGAACTTTTCACTGAAACATCAACCACCATTTTGAAGATGTTTTCTCTGGCAAAAGTTTGAGAAAATCTAGGCTGTCAACATCTGGGAAGCAACTGTACTCTGACAGCTGGTTCCTGCTTGGCAGGGTTGCAAATTCTGCTCAGGATTAATCCATTTGCAGATGAGCGGATTTTCCTCATTGTAAGCCTTTCATCTGCCCACCAGATAACTAGCCATTACCTTCAAGACATCCCGGGCCTCCAGGCTGAAAGTCCGTGCTTTGAGTTGAATTCCTTTCCCTGGCTGTGTCTGGATGGAGTAGATACATTCATGGTTGTTGTTGTAGTTCAGAGGGTAGTTTGGGGACAGCAGGACGCCTTGAGTGCCAGTTACAGAGGAGCCGCATTCAGCTACAGAGAGACGCAGAGTGGTTGGGTTTTAATATTTCCAGAACAGGCCACTAGTGTAAAGCATGATCACACACACCTTTGGTGTGTTCCCTATCTGGGTTGGGATGTGTACAAATTCTCCTGTCTACACACATACATAGAATTCTAGATCCAACACAAAGCACATGCTAAAACTTCCATGAAACACAGAAAAGAAGCACAGAGCTGTGGGCAGCAGTGCCATTGGGGCAGGGCTTTGGAGAAGAAGTTCAGGATCCCACCCACAGCAGGGTAAGCAGGGAGGATGTTTCCTTCATTCCCAAGGCTTACCACATTTTAAAGTAAGCAAGGGCACTTTCAGGCACTTCCCTGAGCATGAAAACCCAATGGAAGAGGTGCACCTGCCACGAACGTCCCCACGAGGGGGGAGGTCTGCAGGAGGCTCTTGTGTTTACTTGAACAGAGGTAGAACTATCTGTGCAAAGGATACTGATAAAGCACAGTCTCTGCTCACACAAAGCTTTCCACTTGAGCTCAGGCAAATGTGAGTAAAAAACAAAAAACCCAACCCTGCAGACTCATTCAACATGAGGAGGTTGGGAACACAGAAAGGAGACTGGTGCACATAGGGATCTGGTGTGCCCCCCATCCACAAACACAGCATTTGCATGTTTCAGAACTGGCCTCGACAGGGAAGTTCCTGTAACACCATTTTACCCCTTCGCCATGACAAACACATTGAGGAACTCAGGACTCAAAGTTATAGCACTCAAAGTTATAGCAGACCAGCCTGCTGCCCAGCAGAGGGACTGGAAACAACTTCACCTTGACTGAAATATCCAACCAGCCATACCCCCCAGCTCCAGTAAAAGCAAAGCCAAACGCAAGATTCCCTTACGAACAGCCAAGGTGACCACGGAAGGGAACAGGAAAACAGTGGTCCTGAGAGTTCCCCACAGTTTCACCACTGGCAGCTAGGAAGACACCTTCTTCTTTCAGGTCAGACTATGCAACTCAGAATTGTTACCTCTGATTGGTATTGACGTTCCAGGGCCTCAGGAGAGTTGTGCTGATGGGAACTGTAGTCCAAAATGCTTGGAGGTTGTGGAAGGCATATACCAAAGTGGGAATAGAGATCTGCATCTGTCACTTGCTGCAGGCAAAGCATTTCATTGCCCATTTCAATGTGTTGCCCTGTGTAAGTCTCCTGCAAGTCACCCAATGTTACAGCCAACCCAGGGATTGCTAGCATCTGGTGTAACACAACCTTTTAAGAAGTGCAATTAGCACATGTGTCTTTATGGAACTCATTAGGCTCCTGATTATTGAGAGTGGCAAAATCACCGAGGGAGCACTTCAGCATATTTAATTCAGGAAAATGGATCTTCAGCAAAAGAAAACCCCCAGGTTGAACAGACTTGTGTTCTGAGGCTTCGCAGTCCACAAATACGTACACACATATTTTCCAGTGCTCACAGTAAATGTTTTGGCATGTCTACAGGGGTCTCAGTCCTAATTGCTCTACCTATACCTAGTAGACATGGTATTGATTCACCACTGCATTCATCATCATAAGCGCTCCATGACCTTCCATTGTAACATCCCCTGTAACTAGAGTACTTCCAGTAGGAGGGGAATTCATGGGTCCACCTGATCTGGCTCTAAGATGCAGGGAGAAGCAGGCCAACTGGGAAGATCTGCCATAACTGAGTGAAAGTGGCAGGTGCTGCCATTGAATGTGGGGTGGCTGGCGTGGAGGCAAAAACCAAAACTGAAGTAGAAGCAGAACTAGCTATAATAATGTCTAATGCCTTTACAGGCTGCAGTTTTGCTGCTGCAATTCGCTGAGGGAGTGGGGAGTGTGGATTCCCCCCCCTTCCATTTAAGTACAGGCAAAGAAGCCCTTTGGACAAGTGGATAGTTAGCCGATCCTTAACAACAACAACAAAAAATGGGGAAAACTGGCTAACCTCCCACTGAGAGCTAACTACTAGTTTGAAAAGACTTAGCTGTACTGAGCAAAAGGATGGCAGGGAAGGGAATCCAGAGGCTACTGTAGCTGAAGTCAGAGTCTAAAGAAGTTGCAGATATGGAAACTAACAATTGAATTAAGGTGAAGAAGAAGAAGAAGAAGAAAGAAGAAGAAGAAGAAGAAGAAGAAAGAAGAAGAAGAAAGAAGAAGAAAGGAGAGAGAAGAGAAGAAGAAAGAAGAGGGTTTGGATTGCATATCCCGCTTTACACTACCGAAGGAGTCTCAAAACGGCTAACATTTCCTTTCCTGCCTCACACAACAAACACTCGTGAGGTGATGGGGCTGAGAGACTTCAAAGAGTGGACTAGCCCAAGGTCACCCAGCAGGCATGTGGAGGAGCAGAGATGCGAACCCGGTTCCCCCAGATTACGAGTCTACCGCTCTTAACCACTACACCACACTGGCTCTCAAAGGTAAAGGTACCCCTGACCATTAGGTCCAGTCGCGGACGACTCTAGGGTTGCAGCACGCATTCTACTGTATAGGCCGAGGGAGCCAGTGTTTGTCCACAGACAGCTTCCAGGTCATGTGGCCAGCATGACTAAGCTGCTGTTTACCTTCCTACCAGAGCGCGGTACCTATTATCTACTTGCACTTGGCGTACTTTCGAACTGCTAGGTGGGCAGGAGCTGGGACCTGAACAAGGGAGCTCACCTAGGCCTGTGGTTTAGACCACAGTGCCCCAGCATCCCCAACAATTGAATAGGCCTCAATAAAAGAGCAGGAGGCTAAACACAGAAAGAAATTCACACACAGGTAGAAGGAACAAGGAAGTACCCAGCCAAAAAGGAGAAAACACCAGGAGTCTCAGAAAGAAATGCCCACTTTCTGCAAGGCAAATTAAAAAAAAAAAAAAAAAAACTGAAGAAGGAATGAGAGGGGAAGAGCTAAAATGGCAGGATTGTGTTTGGATTTTTTTTTATATTTTGCAGTGTTGCCTGTTGACTGCTGGGTGACGCAAAACCTAAATCCCAATCTGGTGGCAGTTTAGAAAAAATGATGAATGGTTTACAAATAAGTCAGATTAAACCATGCTTGAATATGGTAATATCCTTGCTAGTTTGTAAGCCAGGGTTGGGAGACCTTAGATTTACGGGCCAAAAGCAGCCCTCCAGGCTTCTCAAGCCTAGCCCTCAGAACTCTCTTCAGGCCATGCCTCTTCCTTGCACCTTCCCCTCAAGCGTTTTTGCCTGATTAGATCCTGTTTCGACCTGTGACACTTGCTTGGGTGGAGGGTGGAATGTGTGTGTAGGTTTGTAGAAACCTCTGACTCAAGTGTGGCTGGATTGTAGCTTCCTGTAGAAAGTAACCCACATATTTTGCTCCACTCATTTCAGCCTCTAGCCTCACCCATCTTTTGCCTCTGATCCTGCCCACCACAGGTGTGTGACACCCTGAGAGTTGATTATTAGATAACAAAGCCCTTCAGCTGGAAAAAAGACCTCTCTCTATTGTAGACCATAAACCATAGTTTTTAGGTTTGCACAGAACAGGCAGCTCTGATAAAGCTCTGGCTTGTTCACCTGCTTCTATGATGGAAGCAATGAAGCTTCCAGAAAGGGGCTTGGACCAGCTGCACACCACTTGTTCATGTTCTGGATTATTAAGTCAGGATTTGATCACAAGAATTTGCTGGTGTTTTGCCACCATGGTTTGAGCTACCTATCCTTTCCAAGTCCTGATTTCACCTGCCTATGCCTAGGAGGAATGTCAGTGAAGATGAAAAGCTGTTCTAATGTTTTAACTGCATGTGACGACCCAGCTTTCTCCAGGTCTTTGCTTGTCCATAGATACATAGAATTGTAGAAGGGACCCTGAGGGCCATCTAGTCCAACCCTTCCAATGCAGGAATCTCAACTAAAGCATGCATCACACATGGGCATACAACATCTGCTTAAAACATTTGATGGAAAATCTACCACCTTCCAAGGGAGTCCATTCCACTTTCAAACAGCTCTTGCTATCAGAAAGTTCTTCCTAATGTTTAGTTGGAATCTCCTTTCTTGTAACTTGAAACAAGCTTGCTCCATCTTCCATGTGAATAGCCCTTTAGCTATTTGTTTCCAGACCCTTTAGCTTGGTTTCGAGACCCTTGATCAACTTGGTCACCTTCCTCTGCACATGTTCCAGCTCCCTGTTGTCAGAGAAACTCCACATGTGGGTAGCGCAACAGAATGCAAGACCGATCCTCCTATACGTCTTTCACTTGCCTTGCCCCTCCAACACTGCCTGCTTGTTGGCACTGAGAAAGCCCACAACCCCACAGTGGACTAGCTTTTGCCCGTGTAACATTATGACATGGTAGATTGCCCAGCAAAATTAAAACACGTGACCACCTACCAACACACCTTGGCAGAGGCGAACTCCACACACGCCGTCTACCGCCCAGGCAGGTAATGCGCGAGACGCCCTCCACGGTACCCAGGGAAGCAGGAGAAGGTCAAGACATCACCCACACCAAACTGAAGGCCCTTGCGGATGCTGTAGACCGGCACTTCTGGCTCGTCACAAGGCTCTAGGTCATATTCTGACAGACAGACAAAAAGCAGGCATGGCATTACTGAGCAAGCCAAGAGTTTTCTTCTCCCAGGCTTCAAGGGCAGCCCTGTGTAGAGCGCATTGCTTTATTCTCCATAAGGATCCAGCAATGCCCATTCCCACAAGGCTCTTCCTGCTTCCTGAGCTCTTAACACCTCACATCAGAGCTCCAGGGGCAACAAATGTTCGTTTGAAAGATTAGTTGCCTGATTTTTGGTGACTGGAGGCATGTTGGACACCAAAAAATAAAGTTGTATGGATTGTGTGGTTGAGGAGGAAGCAGAAAGGCTGTGTGTGTGTTTGTGTCAGACAGCCACATCAAAATATTTAGGAAGGTGGATAAATGCTGTAGGTTAGCTACCGCTGTTTTAAAGGAAAAACAGTGCCTACCTGAAAAGGTGATGTTGAAGCCCTCGTAAGAAATGGAGAAGTCTGAAATGAAGCGGATTTGAGCAGAGAAGTTCCCGAAGAGGCCAGCACTGAAGGGAGAGGCAGGTGGGAGCCAGTGAGTTGTTTCAGTGGCTGGCTGAAGCTGCCATTCTCCGTGATCAGCAGGTAGTCATGCCACTCTCCAGGTGGAAGGTGTGGAAGGTGAAGAAGACACCTGTGGAGTGACACAAATGCAGGGAGGCACCCCAGTTCAAAGACATGTGTTGAGAAACATGGTTGAGCAGCAGCAGCAGCAGCCTTTGAATTCACCATTCACTGAGCCACTGAGTTCCATGGTACACAACGTTTTTCAAAGAACCAGCTTTTCACTCTGAAAAGACAACAGCCAAGGCAGTCTAAGGAAAGTTTGCTTTTCTATTTTACTGTTTTGCATAATTTATTCTTATTGTGGAATAGGACAAGGAGCTGGCCTCAAACACTGGAAACCTAAATGGGATACTGGAGATATATAAAGGAAGTTAAAGCAGCTGCAGGTTGGAGCTGCTGATTTGATTGAAGTTAATAAATAATATTAATAATAACAAAAATGGGGACCAGTTTGCTCCTTATTTAGGTGTCTTTTTCACTTTGCGCTTTCTGTCATATGGATTAGAAACTTGACTTCTCAACAAACAGCAAACAATAAAACTGAGATACTCATGAACTATGCGCTTTATAATACATCATGTGGAATCTGCACTCCTTTTCTACTCTCATGTGTGGAATCACAGCTCACACAGAGCCCTGAACCCGGCTGCAGCTATGCTTTGTCGGGGGTGGAATTTGTATCTGGGTAAAAGCCTTAGGGCTTGAGAGGAGGTACAGTGGAGAGGTGCTACTGCACTGGGCCCAGAGTCAGAAGAGGCTCAGACTTTGAGATTTCATTCTCACTACTTTCCTAAAAAGGTCTTAAAAAAAAAAGCAAGTCTCCAGGCCTTACCCGGAAAGTCCCATCTCTAGAGTTCAGACTCCCTGACTCCTTTTTTGAAGGCTATATTTTGGTCTTCCTTGATGCATGTGTCACTCTAAGACCTTTCTCTAGAAGTAGACATTAGAAAAGAGGTCGCCTGGCTCCCTGTGAAGGGACTCCACAGACAGAAGCTGTGTTTTTATCTTCCCTGGTAGAGAAAGCAAAAGGTAGCAGCACAGACAGGAGCCCATGCTCTTTCCAACTGAGGTTCAATTCTACTCAAAAAGCATTTTTTTTGTTCTGAGTGTGCATTTTTTTTAAAAAAAAACATTCTAATAAATAAAGCCCACCATTAGGACCTCCAGGTTGCAAGCGGAGACAGCTGGGGTTGAGAAAGCGTTGGTTGCATCAGCCCTGCAAAATTGTCCAGTGTTACTGGTAGAGGGCTGAGACAGAGGAAAAACCCCTGCAATATAGTTCAGTGTTTCTATCTGGTCTCATGTCATAATGGGTTTTTTTGGGGGGGGGGTAGTGAGGTAGCTGGGGATAAATTAAGCAGATTATAGCAGCAATGTGGGAGGAATGATTTACTGCTTATCCACCCCTGGGGGAAAACAAGGGGCTCCTTGGGGGTGGATTGGTGCTGCTGGTATAAATGCCTAATTGAGTATGCCCATTTCAAAGGCTCAGATTTTTTTTTTAAAATTGCTAGAAAAAAGCAAAAAAAGCAAAGCAAAGCAAAAGGAAGGGAAGGGTGGCTGTTTGACCCATGCTCATAACATCGCTGTAATTACGCATTATAAATAAATAACCACTACAAATGCTCTTAGGATACACTGTTTGCTTTTTAACAATTTATGCTTCAATTTATCCAAGCGTGGCCATCTGAACCTTGGTTGATGTAAATCTGAAATCTTTTGACATACGTGCCTGCCACCTTTGAATATGGCAAATGCCATGCCTGGCCTTGTGTCTTTAATAGCTGTGCGTCAGGCAGAAATTCAACAGACGAAGCCTTTTTTATGGAGGTACAGTTTGGGGGAAAAGCTTCACCTCCTGACATTCAGTCTGCCAGACACGTTATTTGCATGTAGTTGCTGATATATTTGCGGCCTTCCAGCCATCTGTGAAAAAAGGGTACAAATGCACACATGGCACACAGCATATGCAAATGTTATGCAAATTTGCATCCTCTTTTGCAAATGGTGTTGGGGGTGGGAATTGCATTCAGTGCGTTGGATCTAAAAAAAATCCTCTTGACATCTCTAGTATTAAACTAAGTGAGACTTCTTTCTGGGTAAATATGCCCTGGATCAGGCAGCGTGCTTCTCTTAGGGAAACCCCATAGATCAAAGGCTGCTGGAAGAAATGCTCTATGTGAGTGTTGCCAGTGCATCATCATGGCAACTGAGATGTGTGATAGAAACGTAATCAGTAATACTTCACAACTGCTTTACCTTCATTATATCACTCATTCTTACAACAACCCTGCAGTTGGGAGGCTCAGAGAGAGATTGTGGCTTGCCTAAGCCCTGAGTGAGTTTAGGGTCATATCAACATTTGAACCTGGGATGTCCTGATTTGCAGCTTATTCCCTTAAACACCAGTTCATCAAGATCAAAACATGCTGAAAGGGGCATTCTGGTCACACACCAGGGCTGTGGAGTTGGCTGACACACTTAGCAGCTTGTCATTAAGTGATATACAGGGAAGTAAAAACTGAACAATACTGTAAGGCACATCATTCTGAACATACACTGTGGTGAAGGGTGGAGACAAAAGCACTCTGCACATGACCCAAGGTATTCCCTTCTTTATTTACTTATATTTCACATGCCATTGGCCCTAAAAACAGGTCCAACATTCCTTGCTGAAACTGAGCTTTTACTTTTATTCTTAGCAAAATCGGGTCCTGCCAGACAAATTGGTCGAGCTGGATTCTGAGCTATCTAATCTCTTACAAATATAGTGGGATTTCTTTCTTTCTTTCTGATGCATTTTAATGTCTTAAAAATAGATTTATTTTTAAACTGTAATTTACAGCTCATTAGTCCATAATGCAGATAAGTTCTCTTGGCCACACAGAAAAAGAGATTAAAAGCACAGAGAATCACAGCTGGGAGGCGAACATGGGGGAAAGTCTTATCTCTACGGTGCTAAAAACACGAGTAAAACCTTGGACTGAGCCAAATCCACTCACGGTGGGTACAAAAAAATGATCAACTGTGCCAAATGCATCTCTCTCCCCCCCCCCCAATACTCCTTAAGAATTATCCATCTGCGTGCTGAGATTGTCAGTTGTTGTTGGGGCCCTCCATGATACCATGTAGAAATATCTGATTGGTTACGCAGTACAGCGACATCCTCGTATTCACTATGTATCTGACTGGCTTGGATCACCCACATGACTGCTCTAGGAAGCATTGCTCTTACTCACATTGCCCGCATTTGCCCTCACTGACAACATTGTGCAGCAGGATCTGATAGGCTAGGGAGTGCTATGATAGTACCTCAGTCACTACAAATATGTGACTTGCAACTGGGAAAGGGAGGGAAGCAGCAGTTGTGGGTGGAGGCTACCAGTGCTGAAGCAGAAGCTTGCAAAAAGAAAAAATGGCCGGCTTCACACAACAAGTAAGCCAGTTATGGCTTACCGGGACAGTGTGAAAATGTAGGCTCTGGGAGAGGAGCTTGCAAATACTTTGCACCTCCCTGGTCTCTCTCTCTCTTTTACTTCCATACCACACTGTGCTAAGCCAATATTAGCGTACTATCCAAACTAGAACTTGTGGTTCATCTCTCTCTTCATTAACGACGAGGTGTAGCCAATGGCATAGTGCTGTCCTGCTGTTTGCCCCTCAACAGATAGTATTCAGTGGCATATTGCCTCTGATTCTGGAGGTAATATATAGCCATGAGGACTAGCAACCTTTGAAGAATAATAATTCCTGCCCTACAAGAATGCATCCATGCTATTATCCCATCATTCCTTTGCAAGAACTTCATGCTTATAATTGACTTGGGGGGATCAAGATGCCAAGGGTCGATTTCACCCACCATTCCAAACTACTGCCAGCCAGATGGTTTTGGGAAGCTCACGAGGTATGAAAGCAATAGCCTGCCCTTGTCACTTCTCTTATGTTACCTGGTATTCAAAGGTATACTATCTATGAAATGGAAGTTCCATGAATTGCTAATAGATCAATGTATTAATTTTTCTGATCCTTAAGAAAGCCACTTGAGTGAGAGCCATGACCCCTATTTTAGGGTAATTCTACTTAATCATCTGCTTCCACTGATTCACCTTGCCAATCAATTTGGAGAACTGCTTTCCAGTGAAGTGGGGTTTCTATTTGGCTGCGCCAGTGTCTGAATCACCTAGGCCTGGCTAATCATGTGGCTTCTTCCTGTCTGATATTAATGACGCATTCAGCTTAGAAACTGCTGTCATGTCCAGCCCCAGATATACATAACGAACTAAAAGCACATGTGGAAGAGGAGCCCTTGTGCCAGCACCACCAGCTCGCTATGTTGTCCTCCACTAACAGAGAGACTCCAGTTCATAAGTCTTAGTGAAACCACATTCTCCTCTGCTCCATTAAAGTCAAGGAATATTACAGGAAACTGGGCCCTTGCAAATGAAGAGGCTCTTTTCGTCAAAGGCAGATGAGGTAGCAAATGAGATAGAGCTGCAACTCCTGTTGAAAGGCTCAGTTTTGAGGATGATCCCTGCTGAAGCAACCTCTGGGCTCATGAAGCCTCCAGCCAGAGCCCTGCATGGAGCTGTCCAGGGTGCTACATGGCCTTGCCCCCGTATTGCTGAAGACATCACTCAAAGCAGAACACTACTTAAGGGGTGTCCCCTTGCCTGGGGATAAAAACCTGTTTATTATCATATTGGGTTGAAACCAACAGTGTTCTGTATTCCAACAGTGGCTCCCTATGAAAGGCTGCAGTTCTTCTTAGGGGTTGATCAGTGCCTGGGGACTGTTGTGATAAAAAAAAAAACAACATTCAGCGGTAGCAAGGAGGAGGGGGCAGCTAACTAACTGTAAAGCAACCATGTATAGGAAGAAAAGCTGGCAGCCTCAAAGCTTTGATAGCACAGGATTTAAAAGGCTAGCAACTTAATTCCAATGGATAACAGGAAGCACCGTGCTTAGCTTTAGGTTGGTAAGAAGGAGAGTTTTGCTTTCTTAGTTTTCAAAGGCAGCCATGGCTACATTTGCAAGGTTGGATCAGAGACGTCAAGATCCTTGATATGCAAATGGGTATGATTCTGCTGTACCTCCCGGAGACCATGAGACATCAAACCTCTCTGACAGTCTGTGCAAGTCGAGCTGGGTGGGAGGTGGGGAGACGGGGAGACAGAAAGACTAAGCAAGCAGGTAAAAACCCCAAGCGAATAAAGCAAGATTATGACCCTAGGAAAATGCGTGCGGGAGGGGAGGGGACCTATGTGTCAGAGCCTTCTTCAGACACAGAGGGGAATGGGGAATACCTGCCTCTGTGTGTCAAGAACTGGACAGTGGACTACATAGCCCATCCCTCTTTCCCATCCACCCCCTTTGTGTCCTGGGTGAATTGATGAGTAGAATGCTTGAATAAGAACTGAATGTATCAAAAACTGGAAGAGAAAAGCAGAAAAAGTCCCTTGCAAATAGCAGAATTCCTCCCACCTCCGGGATCATGTTCCATCAACTAATAAACACATCAGATACAAAGTCTAAGGCTGTGGCAGAGCCAGGAAGTGTCCCTTGCTGTTCTTGGCCAGGGTGACAGCCTGGCTGGGGGACAGGTCAATGGAGCTGTCAGTCAATCAGCAGAGGAGAGGAGGGATAGAGTGTATTGGGCTAAATGTTGATTAAATTTGCTGGTGGAACAATAGGCCAATGAACAGATCCTTATGTCAACAGTCCAGCCATTGGAGTTGTGGGGAAAACTCAAAACACTGAAAATACTTCTGCAACGGGGTGAAACACTGACCAGTATTATTACATTGGGAGTGGGGGGAACGTTCTGATTGTTTTGAAAATCAGCAACATTGCACTTTATTTCACCCTCTTCGTGGGTGAGGTCCAGGATAATTGCCCACATTCTCTCTCCTGCCCCACAAGGGCCTGGCTCTCCCCAACAAGAGGGACTAATAAAATCCGGCTTCCGGCGGCTGACGCCATTATGGGTGGTCGTGGGATGCTTCGGCTGCGAAGCACCCAGTTCATTCCGGGGGTTAGGAGCCCTGCAGCCGCATAGCGGGGCTCCGGTTGGGGTGCGGGAAGAGCGTCTCGCATCCTGGGCTCCCCGGCTGTGCCCGTTGTGGCTCTGAACCCTTCCCCCGCACCCCCTGTAAAGGGGGAGTGGGGGTGAAGGGACGACGGAGCCGGGCTATAGGGGACATGCCCCAACCGGGATGGAAATGCGGCGGCTAAGCCTGTGATGAGCGTCTAAGTTCTACCTGTCATTAAGGAGCTGATAAGAACCCAGAGGCTGTGAGTAATTGATTGACTCTTTGTTTTCCTGGAACGCTCTGGGGGAAAGAAGAAAGGCAGCCCGCCTCCCTCCCTTCGGCTGGTGAAAGAAATTAACTCTTTAAGTGACTGCTGCCACAACAATCAATAGAAAGTATTTGGAATTTGAAAACTGAGTTTGTTGAGATCTCCCTTCGGGGGTTAACTGGGGAAAAAATATCTCCGTTTGAAGTTTTGGTCTTTATACTCCGGCTTCGGAGAAATGGCGGCGACTTGGTTTGTCGTGGGAAAAATTTGAAACAAAGGAAGGAAGAGACAGGAACTGAAATCTGACACTCACCCTCTCTCTTAAAATGCTGGACTTCGCGCTCACACTGGCATCGAACTCAGATTTAAAGGATGAGGAAAAGCTCACTGTTTTGCAGATGGAATTGCTTAATCGGAAACTACAAGTCTTGAGTGGAATTATTCATAAAAAAGATCTACTTTCCACAGAGGAGGCTTTTCAAAAGTTCTACACAATGGAATCATGCCTTGGCAAAGAGCTGGGAGGGGCGTTTGAAAGATGGTCTGAGATGGCTGGGCAAATCCGGGAAAAGCAACCGGAAATGGGAAAAACCTACAATATCCAGACTCCGAGGTGGCAGCTCGGGGGCAAGGGACATAGAATTAGAATTTTTACAAGAAGAAGAAGCAAAAGAAACGGAGGAGCCCAGAATGCAGATGAGAAACGCCCTGAGGCTCGATGCGGGGTTTGCTGTGGATGCTGCCTGGATCTGTGGACACTTGGAGGAAGATAATGGGAGATTTGGCGCTGGAGAAAGACAGAAAAAGACAATGGATAGAGGGGGAGTGGGTTGAAGTATTAAATGTATAATCTAAATGGTCTGCCATGGTATCCGAAGTCAGAGTGTGAAGTCTGTTAATGATAAGTTTATTTTAAATAAGTAAGGAGATATTGAATTTTAAGTTAAAAGCAGCATGATAAAGGACAGAAGAAATAAGTTTAGCTATAAGAATATTTGGTTATGATTTAAGGTATAATGCAAAGATTGAGATAAGTATGTTTTCCTTTTTTTAAAGTAAAGTTAAATTTTTTACAGAGAAAAGTTGTTAAGGAAATAGTATATTGAATTAAAACCGAAGGTGAAAAGGCGGGGGAAGTCAAGCGTCAAGATTCAGAACTAGAAATTTTTTTTTGTAAGGTTATAAATAAGAAGAAGAATCCTGACTTTATGTGTATTTGTATTTGTTTTTGTATTTGTAGGTGTGGGGTTGGGTTTGTGTTATATTATGAAAATGCTAATAAATTCTGTTTAAAAAAATAATAATAAAATCTTCCTCTTCAGGCTGGGACATTGCCTGAGCAGCAATCATCATTGCTGGCCTCTTGCTATTGGTTTCTGATTTGCTTCTTGACACCCGTCTCTGACCTTGGTGTGAACTCCTGGCTCCCACTCAATGGCTGCCTGCAGCTCAGCTCTGAAAGATTGTCTGGCAGTACAAAGCTTCAGGATTAGCTGCCCTAAAATGAATAATTCCAAGAGACTGGCTTCATCCCAGGGCAGGACCTTTTGCTTGCTGCACTTCATGGTATGATCTGCTGTGCCCCAATAACAGGATTCAGGCAGGGATGGGGAACCTGTGGCCCTCCAGATGTGGTCAGGCTATAACTCTCATCATCCAAGACCAGTGGCCATTCTACCTGTGGCTCATGGGAACAAGAGGCCAACAACAGTCGAAGGGTCACAGGTTCTGCACCCCTAGATTAAGGTGAGCTGCCCCTTCCCAATTCTGATGGGCCTTTATATTCCTTAGCACAGACTCATGCACTGGAAGGTACCAAAAGGCCATTTAATCTATAAAGACACATGCTGCAACAGGAGCCAGTAAAATGCATTAGGCACTCATAAGCAGAGCATGGAGGCAAACAATACTGCCTCTGCAGGTTGCCTCCAGGTAATGTGGCCATCAAGCTGAAGGTTTTCCACTCCTAGTTTAGCACAGTAGTTTGTGACTGGATTTTTCTCCAGTTACTTTCATATTGTACTAAGAAAGGCTCATTACTCACCCTGGGCTTCAGATAGGACTCAGACATGGGTGGAAATGAGGTAGCCCAGTTGAGTAAGTGCTCGCCCACACTTCTGCTTGTCCTGTGCCTAGAAAGCAGGGGTCCGAGCTTTTTTCCACTTGACCTGTGCTTTCTAGGCATGGAACTGAAAGGTTTCGCTTTGGCTCTGTCAACTGCTTTCCCCTGGAAAACCTGCTCTTTAGTGCTAAATTGGAACAAACAGCAATCTGCAGAAAACCTGTCTGCTCTTTGCTCCAATTCAGGGGAAAGCGGTGGGGCAAACAGGGGTGTGGATAAGGCCGAAGTCAGCACTAAAGACAACAGCACTGGCTTTAATTCTGATAGTGAGCTTGAACCTGACAGACAGAAGCCCCTGGAGCACAAGACCCTTGAACAAGGACACCCCAGAAACAGCACTGTCTGAGCCAAACTCTCCCATGGAATGAGAGCCTTCCCTGCTAGTTATGTCATGGGCTCCAGTTCCTGCTCTTCAATGCAGGTAGTGCTCCAGGTGATGGCAAGTGGATAGGTGAAAGTGTACTTGGCTTCAGGATCAAGGACTAGTCATTAAAAGTCCTCCTCTCCCAAGTCAGGAAAGCTGGTTTGGGTCACTTTTGAGCTCAGATGTTGTTGGTAGTGATCAGCGCTCTGTTGACCTGTCCAAGGTCCTGAAAACTCTGTATTTGACTGCCTTCAATATTTCTTCTGTGTTTGTGCTCCTGGATGTGAGTAACAGACTGGACTCTTGCCTGCACTGCCAGTTCCCACCCCCTTCGTGAGCTTCTGATTCCATCTGCTTCCCAAGGGCTTTTGAATGGTTCTTGGGACATGACAGCTTACACCAACCATATCGGCTCCACTCTTCATAATTCACTCTGGCCCCCTAAGGCTGATACAAAAGGCCCCACAGCCTTTCCCAAAATGAACAATTTCAAGCAGAGGTGTCCTGGGATCCACATCACATGGCCCCACATGGCTTGCAGATGCTGCTCACGTAGGGTGGTCGGAAGCCGCTCTTTGATCTTCAGGAAAACAAGGAGCTGCACGAATTACATCTTACGGGAGAGTGTCAGGCTCTGTGTGCTGCACGTTAAGCATAGCGGTAGGATAATGGGAGGCCTCTCATCAGAAGAGAGAATCCAGGGCTGAGTGGATTAATGAAGAGTGGATTGCTCCTGCTCTGTGGGGTACCTTGCACAGTGTGTAACGCCTGCACTAATGCGTTGCGCTTTTCAGTGACTGGTTTATCTGCCTTAATACAATTGGCATCACAGAACTGATTGATAGCGGCTCCCATTGTGCTGGTATCTAGCATAACTCGAAGAGCAGAGCTGCTGAATGCAGCTCAAAATTAATGTGCACTTATGTGCCTGATTTCCTCTCTCTTTCCCCTTTTAAAAATCTGGCTGTTTGTAGCAGCATTTCTTCAAGTCCCAACTTTGTCCCAAACCAGCATGAATTAGCAGAGGAACCAGCAAATCCTATGCGGCTGGGGAACTGCATTGAGGGCAGGGTGTGCAAGTGTGGCCTGCAGCAGATTAATACCACAGCCAGAGGGGTACAGGGGAAAGGGTGTGACTGCACCCCATCACAGGGGGAAGGTGATTAGAAGGAAAGGGTGTGACTGCACCCCATCACAGGGGGAAGGTGATTAGAAGGAAAGCATTAAGGAGGTCAGGAAAACAGTGTTGGAAGATTGCAAAAATACAAAAGGCAGGAAATGCCTGCCTATCTATTGCAGTTCCACATTCCATTCCACTTCAGCACAGTGTAAAACTGAGGAATTAGGAAATAGGAGAGAGTTTGGTTCTTGTTTGAGGGGCATGCCACAAAAGACAGGGAGCAGGTATAGAGCTCCTTGCTTCATGCTGTCTTTGAGCACAGCCTTTCATTTTCTTCTAAAACAAGGGAAACTGCTATTCCTTCAGTTTTATCATTCGTGGAGGTACTATCAATATCACCGTATTTATAATTGCTGCAGTGCATTTCAAAGCCAATACACTATCTGACAACTATTACAACAGCATTGTAGTATTAGTATTTCCATACTGCAGAAGTAGGCAATAGGCTGCGCTGGGACTTGAACCACAGAGGGATGTACCTTTTGCACTATGTTACTCCAGAGTAAGTTTTTAGTCCTTCCACTTCATGGTAACTTCAGAAAATGTGGTGGGGGACACCTCCCTGCTCTGAGGAGCAACTGGAGACCCACAAAGCTAGATCCTTTTTTTCCACCCCCCCCCCCCCCCCGTGGGACAAAAGGTGGGAGCATGTCATGTGAGTTACCTTTGCCATGAGAAGCTTCTATAACCCAAGTGCAGTTCAAATTGTTGGGGTAGAAATCCGGGAAGCCTGGAGAAAGCACGGTGCCACTGGAACCACGGACATAGCCTCCACAGAGAGCTGTGATCAAGCAAGAGAAGAAGAGGAGACATTAAAGCCAGAGCTCTCAGAGGTGGGGAGGGAGGAGCACTTGCTTAGCAAAGACCCAAGCACCTTCCCAGCTGCTGCCTGGTTTTCAGCCTTGCTTGGGCTAGGCAGCCTGATGCTATTGGACAGCCTTTATGATGATTTAGCAGTCCTGAAGGGATGTCCCCACCACCACAGCATTGCTGACTGGAGGACAACAAGGGGTAAGGAGGACAGTGAAGGCACCTGCTTGAACTGTTCCATTGACTGAAGCTGTTGTGTGGGCACATGTGGGGTAAGGCAATCTCATAGGTGGCCCCTGGCGCTGCCCTGTTTTTCCATCCCCTCTCAGTTAATTTTGGTTTACTTCTGCCTTACTTTTGTGGGGTTTTAAAGTGTCCACACACCCCAATTTTCTATTCATATCAGGCCTTCTCTGCACTCTTTTCAGCACCTGCTAAAAACATTGTTTACACACGTCTACCCAGGTATGCAGAATGTTGGCCGGTGTTTTAATCTGTTTTTTAGCTCATCATTTAATTTAATTATTTTTCAATGTTTTAAAACCTGTTCTTAACTGCTTCTACTGATCATTTTGTTAATTTTGTAGCCCCCAAGTCAGAGAGGAAAGCAACAGAGAGTCAAGAGACTACTGGCACCTTCTCTGACGCAAGTGCTTCTGGTTTAGTATGTATATAATCCATGACTGGGCCTGACGGCAATACTCTATTCCACTCTGAACCCTGGCCTCATCCCCTGAAGAAGAGGAATCTGTCACCAGAGTCGGGATACTTGAATTAGATAATCCTAGTTCCCTAAGGTTTACATGAATAAGAATTGGTTATGGTAACAAGCAGAATAAAGAAAACAGCAAAAGAGAAGAGAAACATATCAGCTATATTGGAAACAAGGCTATAAGCCATTTTGCTTCATGATGAGCAGGAGAGAAGGATGGATGGGGCCAATGGCGTAGCGCTCTGTTGTTATTCTTCTTCAAGCCCAACCTTTTCAGCTTTTCAATGCTCAGCTCTTACCCTCGCAGCTAGGAAGAGGCCTGCTCCACTGAAAATTAGGTTCACACTCCAAAGCTTCATTGTCACTCAAGGTGTAGCCTGGATCACAGCTGAAGGTCACCAAGGCCCCCACATAGAAATCGTCCCCATGTCGTTGCCCACTGACAGGAATCCCTGGGTCCAGGCAGTGGTCCGATTGGAGTTTTACCGCTGCAAAGAACACAGAGGGAGAGGTTTGGCTGATAGTCCTGGGCACATTATTTGGCCATTGAAAGCATTAAACGCTACATTTCTGCTTATTTATTTGCAGATTTATAAGCCACTTCACAACCAAAAGATACTAGAGTGATAACAAAATAAGAGAAATACTTAAGTTTAATTGGATATCACATTGTCTTAAATTTACTTGCTTATCACATTGACTCAGCTTCAAGGCAGAAGCGGGGGTGGGGAGAGAATCACACCTCAGAGATAGACATAACTCTGCACAATAAGCAGGGATGGCCCACCCTGTTTCCCCACCTGAAGCAAAATAGGAATTGCTGCCTCCTGGGCCACCCTGCTGCACCCCAATTCCACAGTACTTGGCAGGAACTGGGGTCCTCCTCAAAGTATGGCTGTTCTCTCGGCTTCTCCGTCTGAGGGCAGGGAAGATGAGCTGAAATGCTACATGCTGGAACCCCTCCCTCTAGTTGGTGGAAGTGCTGGGGTGGGCAGAGTGCTGCCTCCTGCACTTCCACCACCTGAGGTGGGTGGTTACACCCTGTGTTATGGGCAGGCTGGCTCTGTCAATAGGACTCTGTCTTGGGCTGCAATCCTCTGTACATTTACTGGGGATTATCGGTAAATTCCATGGAACTCAACGGATTTACTTTTGAGTAAATATACATCATGTTGGGCTGCCAGCTGATCATTAAGGGGACATGATACACTTTGGAAATGAGGTTGCTTTCCTTCTGATCTGGTAATATAACAGGAAATTGAAAAAAATGCCTGAAACTATGCAAGGGAAACATAATGCAAATTGGGGTGGGAGCAGTGATCAATTACATATCATTGCATAGCGTTTAAGGGCTGAATTATGATTAGCTGCAATTCCTGCATTGCAGGCGGTTGACCTAAATGACTCTTGGAGTCCCTACCAGCTTTACAACTCTATGATCGTATTTGTTGGTTTGATTTCTGCTCCAGAAGCAAACATTGGAAATTCCATTCTTTCATTTCTGTTTCTGCCAAAATTCTCCAACGTCTTTAGATACAGGTTTAGATATAAAGCTGTCCTGCCATTTCATTTCAAGATTCTACAAAATGTTTCGCTTGTGTGTGTGTGTGGAGGGTGTGTGTTAAAAATTAAATCAAAGAGGGGAGCCAGCTAGTGAGAGATGGATTGTTCCTGATGTAAATTTGAGCAGGACAGACTATTTTTGTAAGATGCTTATTTGACATCCTCAAAAGAATACAGACTGAATCTGGTTTGGAATCAGTTTCCCCCAGCCTGGAAATCACCAGATATTATGAACTACAGCTTCCCATCATTCCAGCTGACATGGCCAATAGTCAGGAATGATGGGAATTGTAGTCCAAAATAATAATAATGGAGGGCATCTGGCAAGGGAAGACTGATCTAGAAAACTATGAGGAAGAATGATATATCACCACATGACTGGACCCAAGAGCCAAAGAATCTACAAAATATTTCCTGGAAGCCTCCATCACTCTCTCATTTCCATTCAGCACTAAGTCCCCACCCTACACCAAGCTTCATTACTGAGTCCCCCATATACAGGCTGTGACTGACACGAAAGAATTTCAAGGTCTTCTAACATTTGGTATCAATAGTACAAACCAAGGAAAGCAGATGAATGTGGGGGTGGGGGGCATATTCCAGACAGTTATAAGGAGTTATTTTATGACACTGGTGAGGGCGTAATTGCCTGCATTTCCTGACTTACTTTCATAGCGGATTTGAAAGCCGACATCAGAGTGGCTCTTGTCAGTTGTGAAGAGGAGGTAAAGGAAGTTGCTGGTGCTAATGAGGAACTGGGGGACCTGAGTGCCGTCATAGACGCCTATCAAGGGTGACGAGTAGGACTTGCCATCGCGCACTTCCAGTGTGTCGTAATTCACCTCTGTCTTAAATCTGCAATGGGGCGAGAGAAGTGCCTGTAAAAACAACAACTCCCTGCGTCCCCATTTGCCCGTCCCTTTCTTTTAAACCAGGGTTGCGGAATATTTTTCCGCTGATGGAACACACTTCCTCGTCAGCCGCTTTCTGGGGCCTGTGTGCCAGTAGGGGCAAGGGCCAAAGGCGAAAGTGGGAGGACCCACAGATACAAATCCTGTACAGTAGGCTGCATTCCAACCCCACAAAAGGCACACACACCATATCAGGCTTGATCCCTGGCATCTCCAGGTTGGGCAGTGAAAGAAACCCATCTGAAATGCTGGAGAACTACTGTCTGCCAGTGCAGACAAGACTGACCTAAATGGAACTATGGTCTGACTTGGTATAAGGAAGCTTTGTATGTTCTTAAAGGGGCGAAAGTTTATTTGAAACAGAACATTCCAAGGGCCACCTATAGATCTCAGGCTTGCCAGGTACACACAGTTCTCAGGTATCTGGCAACCACACTGTTTTAGTTTATTCTAAAATTTATTTTTGCACTTTGAAAGTGATTTGGTTGGAATAAATCATAATAGCACCCACCTGTCAAATGTAATTTTGATAGGGTATCCTGGTTGAGCTTCTATGACCCATGCACAGTTCAGAGAATCCTTGTAGAATCCAGGCCAGCCGGGAGACAATATCATTCCACTTGGAGAGGTCAGATGGCCACCACATGGAGCTGTCCGCGTGTGGGGAGGGGAGCAAAAATACAAATCTTAGGCCAATAGATCAGTGCCAGCTGCACACCCACATTTATGCCCCCTCTCCCAAGCCACATGCCTCACAGAAGGCTCCCAATAACCACTATTTACTTTCAACCCCAAATGCCCAGAACAGCCCCACCTTTTCATACACCATCATACCAAAGGGGATTCTGGAGAGGAAAAGTGGTGGCTGTCAACAGGCCGCCTCTCAGAATAACCTTGGCAGAAGTAAGGCCACACCTTGAGAATTGTTTAAATTCTCCCTTACAATTGCAAGGCCTGCAATGGTGCGGTAAAATGGGAAAGCATTTTAGCCCTCCCCAACCACACATACACACAGTGTGTACAAAACCAAACCAGTCATTTAGTTTGAATTGTTCTGAGGAGGCGGGAAATTCTGCCGGAGCAACTTCTTTCCCCACATCTGACAAGCTTCAGTTCTTCCAAAGTCTCCCTTTTTGTGCTTGTGTTAAGGGACAGGGACCCATCCTCATCTGATCATCCTAACACTTCAGAAGAAGGGTAACCTTTATACAAGTATCTAGCTAAACATATGGGGGCTTAATATGGGGGGGCATGCAAGACTCACCCCCAATGTTCACCAATGTCACTCCATATGCAAAGATCAGAAGTGGAGTTGGTAAACAGAGGGATGTTGGAGGTGGGCCACCCCATTTTAAGCTCACGTGCAATCATCAGCATTGGGTTACAACAGAAAAACCTTAAAACAGTAATAGAGCAATCCAGACTCTCTTTGTGCCAGGCTGGTTTGTGCATGGATTGAGCAGAAGTGTCACTCCACCAGGGCAGGGCTCTCCCTTTCATTTGCCAAATGGAGCATTCCAGGCACAGGGAGAAGGAGATCCATTGGATTTTGAGTTGACCCCACTCCTGTCACATGATGGCATCAGCTATGGTTGTTGTACTAGCTCCAGCTGGCACTCCCTCCCCCTGCCTTCTGCCCCCATCTGGCATGGTTAGCAGAACTGCAGATATGTCCTAGGTTAATCTTATGAGTGGTTCCTGGGTTTACTGATTCACACTTTATTTACCATGCTACATGGATCAAAACTCTCCAGCGGCTCAGGACTGGAGACCTGGTGCCCTCTAGATGTCCCATTTGCTCTAGTAAGCATTGGCAACGATGAAGGATGATGGGAGTTGTAGTCCAGAAACACCTGGAGGGCACCAGATTTCTGCTCCTGCTCTAACTATTCTGTCAGGACTGGAAGAGTTGGAAAGGGAGCACCTCTGCCACATAGTGAGCCCACAAAAGGATGCTCCTCTTCCCCATATAAGAAAACAGGAAGCAGCTGTACATTGAGCCAGACCATGGGTCCATCGAGTTCATTACTGTCTATGTTGACTGGCAGAGTTTTCCAGGGTTTCTGAAAGGGGACATTTCCTGTTCTACCTGCAGAGAGCCAGTGAGGTGTAGATGTGAAGGATTTTGGAAATATCCCTATAAGAGTGTTCATATAGTTTCAGAGAAGCATGATGTCCTTATAGTGTGATGTAGTGGTTAGTATGTCAGACTAAGACCTGGGAGGCCAGGGTTCAAATCCCCACTTGACCATGAAGCTGACTGGGTGACCTTGGGGCAGTCACTGCCTCTCAGACTAGCCTACCTCACAGGACTGTTGTAGGGTTTAAATGAGGAGAGGGAGAACCATACATGCAACATTGAGCTCTTTGAAGAAAAATGTGGGATACAGATGACTAAATAAATCAACAAATAAGTAGCCGCATGCATAGCTCTTCCCCATATTATGGACATAGGAAACTGTCTTATCCTAAGCCAGACTATTGGCCCATCTAGCTCTGCACTGTCTGCACTGACTGCCAGCTTTCTCAGACCTACCTGGATATACCAGAGATTGCAGCTGGGAACTTCTGCATGCAAAGTTAGTCTTTCCCCAAAGGCAGAAACCAATAAACTTTGAGGTGGGCCTACCTAAGTGATTCTGTCCCACCTGCAGTTTTGTGAAACCCCACCAGAGACACTTCAGTAATCTTAACATTTTGGCTGATCTTGATTTTTCACGTGATGAAGACAGTCTAAATGTAATTTAAATTTTATTGGCCGGTGGGATGTGCATGGATCCAGATGACAAATTGGGGGTGCCTAGAATATCTATGAGGGGTGGGGAATCACTCATCTTATTGAAGATCCTCTAGCCTCTACTGAAATTCCCAGATGGGTGGTGTAAGGAACAGCTTCCAAATTCTATACAGGGTTCCTTTCAGCTTTTGTAGAAACCCAGGATAATTTTTGGTGGCTACACTATCCTCTCTCCCGATGGAATCTCAATCAACCTTGCTAGGTCTCTCTGCTGATTTTTTTATTCAAATGTCAAACAGCACTTTAAATATTCTAGACAGACTTCTCCCCTCTTACTTAATTAAAAAAGGAGCTAATTAGGACTCACATTTAATTGAGCTCACACTGGAGGGCGAGTCAAAGGCGAGTCAACGAGATGGGCGATAAAGGAGTACACGTTAATATTGGTGGGGTTATCAAAGCTTCCCAGAGATGAAAAGCAGTTTTAATTTTTTCGAAATATTTTATTCATTTCTCCCCACCACTTAAAGAGAAAGCGAGGAGGTAGGTGTATGCAATATTATACCAAAGGCAGTGATGGGAGGAGGGGGAGTTAAAATTCACATTAAGTGAATGAAAGTAATTAAAATGAGTAAACAAATAAAGCCACAGGCATTTTCTGACAGTATTGATGGTATTCTGGAATAGAAATGAAAGAGAAGAGAGCAAAACAACAAATTCCGTCATTCCAGTAACTGGATGAGAAGGTACCTCCTCTTTGGCAAGCTATCGCAATATGATCCACTGATGCAGTTCACCATCTCAGACCTCAGCCTGGCATTCCAAAATGTAGAGGGTGGAGCATGTCTACTTCATTCTGTCAAATGGTAGGGCTGGCTCTATTCTCATTAAATCAGGCATGGGCAACATGGGACCCTCCCAATGTTGCTGGACCACAACTGCCATAACCCCCAACCACAAACCATGCTGGCCGGGGGGTGATGGCTATCTGGAGGACCACAGGTATAAGCTGCACTAATTAAGTAGGAAGGTTAAAACAGCTTACTTAAGATGAATACAGGTGACCAGCTAAGCAAGGGTTAAATGCAGGAAATGTTCAGTGTTTCTGAAATGTGTGCTAATGGCCAGCAACACAGATGGTTGTGGTGGGCCTTTGTAGTATTTTTGGGGGGCTGCTGTTGCACCCCCCTTAGTTACTGACTTGTTCTGGTACTACGGAACAAGGACAGATCCCTCCATGCATCAGGGTATGTTCCTAATGAGCCTCCCACACTTTGTGATGTTGCCCATTGACATTAAAGACTCGGAGAACCAATTACTAGAATTATTTCTCAAGAGTTTGGCACATCTGTATTCAAACGATTGCAAAGATATCACGCACTAGCATCTTTCTCAGAGAATAAAGGGCAGGCGGAAGCCTTTAAATTTGTAACAACTTATTTTCATTTCACTTGGTTTTCCTGTAACAGAAAATGTTAAGGCTCACAGAGCAACTTGCCCGAGCGGAGATATGTTCTATCAGAGACTTTAATTTGCTATCACTTTAACTGCTCTTTCTTTCTTTCTTTCTTTCTTTCTTTCTTTCTTTCTTTCTTTCTTTCCCAAATTGTATGCCTGCAATGCAGAGTGATGGATCACAAGAAATCTAACTTCTGCATGCCAAAAGCTATAAGCTTCAGATAAAATATGTCCTAAGGCCATTGATAAGCTTCAGATCCATCCCTTGAACAAAACCCTTGAAATATACTCGGAGTCGAGTGTGAATTTCATGCTCTTTATTCAGCTCATAGTAGTGAGGAATGCAGTTTCCCCAAAACGTTTGCTTTATATACACTATTTACACAATGGGCCCCACATGATTGGCTAATTCCGGGATACTCCTGTATGCCAATCAGAGTGCAGATTCACTTCCACCTGGAGCTGGATTGGGTGGCTCCTGCGGACCAATCAGACTGCTGCAATCTCAATCCTATTGTTCTGGGACCAATCAGACTGCTGCAATGTCAATCCTATTGTTCTGGGACCAGTCAGACTGCTGCAATCTCAATCCTATTGTTCTAGGGCCAATCAGACTGCTGCAGTTTGGATCCTATTCAACTCAGTACATAACAACCCTGAAAGCCTTTCTTCTGGTAGCAGCTGCCATGTACATCCAGACACTGAGGGTTGTATCCAATGCCCCTCCTACTCAGAGTAGACCCACTGAAATGAATGAACATGAATAAGTTAGGTCCATTAATTTCCACAGGACTACACTGTGTGTTGGAAAAGCTCTGGAATAGTGTGCAACTATTCTTAAAGGGCCAGAAGGTAAACACTCTTACTCAATTAACCAGAAAGATAAGAAAAGGGTACATTCACCCCAACAGTTTATTAATGTGAAGACTAAGGCTTTTTGTATACTACCACTGTAAAGTTTGCACTGTGGACCAGGACTGGAGCTTGCCTATGCTGCCCTCAAAAGTGTGGGTGGGGCTCTTTTAGCTGCATAAGGAGCTACACTCAGAGAAGGAATTCACTATTACTATATAGGATGTTCTGCATGCGTATATTAGAATGTCCAACATGAAATTTTCAAAGATGCATTAGATATCAGTAATTGACAGCTAATTGTGCCAAACTTTCTGCATCTGCCTCCATTTTGGTCTATCTCTGCCCCTGTGTCAATCTTTTGCGGCTGGTAGGCCTCTGTAATAGTTAGCGATCTCAAGAGGGCGCTGAAGGTAGAAAGGGTAGAGAGGGTACTGTTATGTATTGAAGTTCTCACCCTAGGCCACTAGGGGTGCGTGTATATAGTTCATTCTGCTGCAGTTTTCACTCAGGTCCGCACATGCAAATGAGGGATTGAAAGTGACGTTCAGGGATTGGGGAACTACAGAAAGTTGTTACTGTTGCTTGTAGCTGAGTTCTATATAAGGAGGCTGCGGAGCTCTTCAGCTCACTTCTGTTCCAGCCTGAGAATAAACAATAGCTGCTTGAAAATCACTGTGTCGTCTGCTGTGTCCACCCACTACCTAACAGGTACTCCTGTCTTTTTCTACAGATCCATCTTTGGGAATGGCTAAATTTCATTGTTTCCTTGTGGCAAGGAGCTGCATACCTCAGTTTATGTCATATGAAGTAAATACATCTGTTCTGGAGATAGTCTCACAGCCTTCCCACTTAGAATTTGCTATAAATAGAGACGTCTGTTTTCTTTTATAGTTCTCTCTTCCCACTTCTATATGCCTCTTACAATTTGTTTTACTCATTTGTTGCATGAAGGGGGGGGGAAATCACATGCATGGGTGCATTTAAAATAAATCCATATTTTAAATGCAATTTCTCCCAAAATACACATTTCCAAATGTATCTTCTCCTCAAAGTACACATTTTATTTCAAAACACACATTTTGAATTCCATTTTGAAAAGCCTTTTGAGCAAAAAACAAAAAAACAAAAAAAAAACCACACTTGGGAAGTATGAAAGCCATCAGAGAAACAAGTTCAAATCCACACCCAGGCAAGTC
Source organism: Lacerta agilis (assembly GCF_009819535.1). Taxonomy (NCBI): domain Eukaryota; kingdom Metazoa; phylum Chordata; class Lepidosauria; order Squamata; family Lacertidae; genus Lacerta; species Lacerta agilis. The sequence goes on from NC_046319.1 coordinate 56,730,311, forward strand.
TGTACTGGAAGAGGCAAATATCAAACTTCTCCAGGCCCCCTACCTTGTCTGTACCCCAATCAAGAACATGACATGCCAGTTTGGCAGCTCACCTTCACATCTCAGCACAGAGTTGTCCCACACCACGTTGCCTTCCTTCAAGACGCAGGTGATGGTCTCCGAGCCATGTGTCCTGATGAATCCCTCATCACACAGGAAGGACACTGAACTGCCAAGCTGCAGACTGTCACCAAAACGCTTGCCATTAACGGGCACACCCGGATCAGGGCACTCGTTGTGTCTGAAGGCTGGAAGGAAGCAACAAGATGGCAGATAAACAAAAGCATTTCCCTTCCGGTGGAAGTGCAAATAACCAACAGTTTATAGGCATCTATATTCATGGATCTTTCTCCAGTAACAAACCAGTCTGTAATCCTGGACCCAACACTAGCTCTTCTGGCCACTGGAAGAGACTTACATCCCATCTTTGTTTGCAAGGACCTGCTAGCTCTGCTGCTGGCTACATTAGGTTTGCATTAGGTTCATCTAGGATGGTTTGAGAGGGTGTGGGATGTTGCCTTGTCTGAGTGTTTAACCCATCACACGAGGGTTCTAAGAGGTTGTAGGGTTTCTGTTTACAGTGGTACCTCGGAAGTCGATTGCCTTGCAAGTGAAACATTTTGGCTCCCAAACGCCACACACCCAGAAGTGAGTGTTCCGGTTCATGAACCTTCTTTGGAACCCAAATGTCCAACGCAGGTTCTATGGCTTCTGATTGGCTGCAGGAGATCCCTGCTGTGCCTTGGTTTCTGAACATTTTGTAAGTCTCTTTGACTTCCAAGGTACGACTGTAGATGCTTTATAAATTAAAATAGAAGGCTGCATCACACATGCTTCTATGTGGCAAGGCTACCTTATCAATATTTTATTCTTACTTCCAAAATGTCCTGTTATTGAATCTAGGCTCCCATCAGCCCTGAATATTGGCCATGGTGCCTTCAGCTGATGGGAGTCCAAAACAACTGGAGGGCATTGGATTAGCCACATCTGTGTTAAAGACATCAAATGTTAAGTCTGACACTTTGAACTGAAACTGAAAACTAGTTGGTAGCCAGTGCATAGCATATAGAACCCTTGTGGTAGGGTCAGATCACCTAGGAAACAGCTGTGGCTGTAGAGGACATGTTTTGCATGCAAAAGGTCCCAGATTCAGTACCCATAAACTTCAGGTAGGACTGGAAATGTTCCTCTGTTTGAAACTCTGGAGAGATGATGCCAGTCAGTGTAGACAGTACTGAGCTAGGCAGACCAATGACCTGACTCAGTATAAGACAGCTTCCTAGATTCCTCCCTAGTCCCTGTCAGCATCATGGCTGATGCAACACTTTGCGTTAACTGAATGGTTTTCAAGCGCAGCCCCATGCAGAGTTTGTTACAGTCATCTAATCTGAGAACAATTGGAGAAAATGACCCCTGTGACACAGCTCAAATGGCAAACTACATTCACATTTCTGTATGTTTTGGACAGAGATGTGCAGGCCCAACCCTCCCCCCTAGTAAATTTTACTGGGCTTTTCATAGCTCTGCTGCCTTCCGTTAAAAATTCACAGACTTTTCACCTGGCTTCCTAATCTATATACAGTCGGACCTTGGTTCTCGAACGGAATCAGTTCCAAAAGTCCTTTCGACTTCCGAAAAAGTTCGAAAACCAAGGAGCGGCTTCTGATTGGCTGCAGGAGCTTTCTGCACTCAATTGGAACCCGCAGAACCCGTGTCGGATGTTCGGCTTCCAAAAAAAAATTTGCAAACCTGAACACTCACTTCTGGGTTTGTGGCATTTGGGAGCCAAAGCGTTTGAGTCACGAGGCGTTTGAGAACCAAGGTATGACTGTAGATGCTTAGGAAACTGACTTTGGTGTTGGGAATTGTAGTTCTGTGAGGGGAACACTGCAGTCCCAATTAACAGAGACTGCCTATGCACCATACATTTAAAGAACATATAAAAATGTATTGTCAGTGCATATGCATCCTCTGTTAATACATTACCAAACCATTTCCCCACCTCTCTAAATTTGCAGTTGCAACTGCTTTGCTGACTAACACTCAGATGGCAACCGCTCAATCCATGATGTGACCCAGAATAACCCCTCTGTCCCAGTGGGCTGAACAAATTCCACATCCACACTTCTAAACATTAGGCATTAAGCCCCTGGCAACCTCCCCCCCCCCCACAAAAAACCCCCAACAGGTTAGGCGACTTTGATGAACCTGTCCCCTAATCTAGCCCAGCAAATTATTTTTAATAATAGCCGGTTTGCAGTTGCCAACCAGAAATACCATTAATTTTGCAGAGCTGTTAACCACTGTTATAACAAAGGTCGTTCATCACTCCTGCCAAGCCAATGTAATCGTGTTCTTTAGAAAATTATAGGAGAGCGCATGAGAGCACATTGCTATGGGAAGCTGGCATTCATGGCTCAAATTTAAGAGGACCCAAAAATATTTCCTGCTCTATTATTCTATGCAACAAAGTTTATCCTTTCATTTATGCAGTGCCTGGCGGTTCTGAGGGTATACTCAAAGCAAGCACAGTACATTGGGGCCATGTTAATTCAAACAGTAATATTTGGGGCACTAAATAAATGTGCAATGAATATCCAGGGTGTTGAGAAGTGAAAAATCACATATTTGCAGACTGCTGCTAAGTAACCTTGAATAAAGCGACAGGTTTCCAAACATTTATGGATCCACACACAAAAATGAAGAAAAAGAAGACAGGAAGCTGAGGCCACATCCACAACAAACGTTTAAAGCACCCTGAAGCCACTTTAAGCAGCCACGGCACCCCCACAACATTTTTTGGGAGCTGTAGTTTGTTAAGGGTGCTGAGAGTTGTTAGGGAGGTCTGATTCCCTGGGAAGGGGGACTGAATGTTAAACCACCCTGGGAATTTTAGCTCTGGGAGGGGAATGGGGGAATCCTAACATCTCTCAGGGCCCTTAACAAACTACAGCTCCCAGAATTCTCTGGGGGGAAGCTATGACTGTTTAAAATGGTATCACAGTGCTTTAAATGTATGGTGTGAATATGGCCAAAATCATTGCTTAAGATACTGTGCCTGAAGCTAGGACAAGGAAGAATGTAGAATAGGCCAGTATTTCAAGCAACCGTCTAGTACCATGTGAAATAATTTCATGGTCTTCCTGTTAATCATTCATTCATTTTACACATACCAGTGCATTTCCCCATCACTTTCCTAAACGCAAAAAGTCCTTTAGAAATGGATTTGTTGTACCAGGTCAAACGAGAACTTTAACTCACTTTAACTTTGCAATCTGAAATTCCTGGTATACACTTGATCCCTCCTGCAAATTAATGACAGTCTGGAGGTGACCATTGCCTCCCTAAACATACATGTTGAAGAGAAAAATATCATTGAGGGGCAATATTTTAAACCACTTATTTAGAGTGAAAAATGAACAGTTCTAACTCAAACAAGCTACTACTGATACTACTACTAATAATAATTTATTATTTATAGTCCACCCATCTGGCTGGGTTTCCCCAGCCACTCTGGGCGGCTTCCAACTAAATATTAAAATACAATAGTCCATCAAACATCAAAAGCTTCCCTAAACAGGAAATAAGTAAATAAATCTGGATAAACTGGCAATCACACTTTTTAGCTCTTAGCTTGTTCCTTCTGAGACTTTAGGTTATTCCAGCAAAGAGTTCATGATTTATAATGAGATGGGGGAAAATGTTTAAAACAACTTTCCCAAAAAGACCGGAGGCATTTCTGTTAGTCAGGCAGAGGTTCCCAGGTGCCAGAAAAAAAAACTTATTTATGTATGCAACAATGGCGGCCTGAGTTTTGTTAGTCCCAAAATGGAAACTGAGGGAGGTCCCAGGTAAAGAGTATTGGCAATTTTAGATGACAGAATATGCGAAATTAGCTGGTCTAACATATAGAATAAGAGAGCAAGAAGAACGTGTATTTAAAGAGGAGTGGAAAACTTTTGCTGAGTATATGGAAAATAATAGTGCACAGTTGAAAATGCTGGCAGCATTAAGGTAAATTCAACAGTATAATAAACATTTGAGTGATGTAAGATAGGAGACCCTGAATGAAATGGTTATAGTAAAATATGCAGGAGCGGTAGATAAATTAAATGAACCATGGAAGGGGAAGGAGGGAAGTCACTGAATGTATGGTTCTATGTACAATGTTTATTTTGAGATGTAAAATTGAAAACTTCATAAAAACATTTAAAATAAACAAACAAAGGCTGCAACCCTGAATAAAGAAAAAAAGAGGACCCTTCCATCATCAGTCCACACAACATGAACATATTTGCTCACTTACTGGTAAACGTGATATTGAAGCCCCGCTTTTCGGTGGAGTGGTCAGTCTGAAATTCCAGCCTGGCGACATGGCCGCTGCTGGTCAGAGAAGATGGTAGCTGACTCCCAGAGAATGTCCCCAAGACAGGCGATTCAGCTGTGCCGCCATCCTTGATAGCCAGGAAGTCAAACTGGGGCTCCACGTCGAAATCATTAAAGGCCAAATGGATCCGGCTTTCAGGTTTTGCAATGATTAACCAAACGCAGTGCAGGCTGCTGCCATATTCCTCCGGGTAGTTTGGAGACAGCACAATGCCAGATGACGTAGTAAAGTTGAAGAAGCAGGAAACTGCAACGAGAAAGTGCGAGTGAAGGTTGGTGTCAGTTAGGCATTTCAGTTTCTCGCAGTTTTCCAATCTTAATTTTGGTTCTCCATATTTCCACATCGGTTTGAGATTATTATTTTTTTGGAAAAAAATGTCCTCATGAAAGTTCATTGGCATTTTAGTGTGAGTTTGTCCAACAATGCATGCATTTGTATGCAATTTCTCCTGCTGTGGAAATCTGCAAATAAAATTCCTCTAATGCAATTAATTTTTGTATTTTTGATAATATATGCATTTTACTGCACACCTTATCCTAGTTCATGCATTCTGGTACAAATCATTTGGCTGGAGGACAGCACTGCAAAATTAGGAGGAGGGTGAATTTTGAAGGATGGGTGGTTTTTTTTAGTTCATGTATTGTTTTAGAAAGTGCACTTTAGCAAATCCCAACCCCCCTGTTCCTAATGTCAGACAAGCCATGATGCATCAAACTGGTTTGATTTATTTTTAATTTAATTTTTTTTAAAAAAAATAAATATTTCTTAGCTGCTCTTTATCTAAAGATCCCAGAGGTTTGTACAAAACTGTAAATAGAAACCAATTCAAGTTCCAATTTTAAACCAGGAAAACACCTGTAACAAAATATAAGGCGGGGATGTAAAACCGAAGCAACCAAAGCACAAATTGAAACGAACAAAAATTATTTAGGAAGGTATTAATATTGCACTGAAAACCTTGGAGTGCTGGTGCCAGCATAAATACTCGGGGAAGGGATTCCAAAGCTGGGGAGCCACAGCTAAAAATACGCTCTGCCTTGCAGCAACAGAAGGCAGCTCAGCTAAACAGGTGACAGACTTTTGAATGTGAGATTCTGGGGAGGGGAGAGAGGGGGAGTCATGCAAACTAATTATCTCTCAGTATTAAAAAGGCAATGCAAGGGAAAGGGAAAAGAAAGGGGGGCAGAAGAAAATGGTCTGCCTCTGCATCAACGCAATAAGCACCTTAGAAATTAAAAATAAAATAAAATGAAGGAAAATGTGGCAATATTATTATTCACTTATCCCCACTCTTATGTACCTAATTAGCTATGCTGCTAAACTTCTGCCTTGCAGCTGGGTCTTTAAAAATAAAGTTATAACGTGAGAGAGAGAGAGAGAGAGAGAGAGAGAGAGAGGGAGGTGTGTGGCAGTGTATTTAGCTGCCAGTTGTAGTACTAAGTTGTGCTGCTACCTTAGCTCATAGGAATATACAAGTTTCCTTGACCGAGTCAGTAGGGATGGGTGAATCTGTCAGTTTTGGGTTCCCTCAGTTTCTCATTTTTCCTATCTTAAGTTCAGTTATTCACACTTTGACATCATCTTTCAATTTTTTTTAAAGTCTTCTTGACAAATCACCAACATTTTAGTGCACATTTTTTTGCCAATATGCATGTTTGTATGCAATTTCACCTATTCTTACATATAGTAAGTACGTAACAGTGTTGCCATGCTGCAGTTTGCGTAGTTGTCAACAGGTGCTGCTGCTGCAAACTATGGTGTGACAACAAACTGAGCTCTCAGAGCTGCTGGGTTATTTCAGCAGGTTGGAGAGTGAGGAGGGACAGCCCAGGCGAGTGAGTGAATGGTCGGTCCTGGCTGGCAAGCTGTTTGCCCAGGTAAGCGGTTAGGGTAGATGGCCCCAGGCAAGCCACAGAGGAACAGTCAAGACAGACGGAAGCAGCTCCCCAACATATGTCCTGCGCTGCCGCCGCCCTCCTCACACCAGTGACACCTACTGGCAGTCGAGCTGTAAGGGGACAGGAGGTGGTTCAGACAAACTGTAAATATTGTTTGCAATGGCAAATGCTCTCCCAAGGCTCTGCAGAGTTTCACATGGAGTGTTTCTCAGCCCTAGCTGTGGATGGTGTGGATTGAACTTGGGAACTTCTGCATGTAGTCCCTTCCTAAGGACACTGTCTCATACTGAATCAAACCACTGGCTCATCTAGATCAGAACTATCTATACCAACCGGTGGCAGTTCTTCAGGGTTTCAGATGCAGACTTTCCTCGGTCCTTCCTAGGGATGTTGGGGTTTGAACGCAATACCTTTTGCATGTGAAGCAATGTTCTACCACTGAGCTACAGCCTCTCCCCCGGCGTAGCCATTCTGCGTACAGTCAACTCTCCGTTTACATGGGGATTACGTTCCGGGGATAGCACATGAAGCCAAAATTGTGTATAGTCAATTCACACTCCACCTCTACCTCCAAATGCTCTTTCAAGGGCACTGAACACTCTCCTGCAAATACTCTCCCAATGTGAGTGCAGTGGCAGGTGGGAGTGATGTTGTCCCCTCCCCCAGGATGCCAGCCCCCTTTTTATTTTTATGTTTTTCGGCCAAGAAAGTAAAGCTGAATTTGCACAAGTTAAATGTGCGTAAGCTCAAAATGACACAAGACTCCAGTGACCTCCTTCCAAAGGAAACTAACATCAGGTAAGCATGACATCCCTGGAACATCTCCCTGCTTAAATTGGGGCAAGCAGAATTCAAAAGTCACCTAATTGCAGTGTCTCCCAAAAAGTTTGTGTGTGTGTGTGTGTGTGTGTGTGTAGGTGAATATATGCATCTTCAGTCATTAATCTAGGATTGTCAGTGTTCACATGTCCATCTTAGCTACATCTAAGACACTTGCTGTAAGATTATGACAAGGTATAAATTATTTCCTTGCCAGCACGTTCTGCACATCACTGTGGACAGCACACAGGTGTGGGTGGAAATGCTTCGCACAAGTCATCGGAAAACAGTGGACAGGAGGAACATTGCACACTATGGAAGTGGTGTGCTGAAGCTGCCACTTGAAGGCTGTTTCCCACAGGAATCTGGTTGGCCACTGTGGGAACAGGATGCTGGACTAAATGGGCTCCTGGCCTGATTCAGCAGCCCTTTCTTATATTCTAAGCAATGGGTGAACCGCAGAATCCCAACTCACAACGTGCAGACTTTTGAAGCACTACGGAGCAACTACTTGCCACCCTGCCCATCACCCTCTCCCTTTATGAGTAGGCCAGTGGCCTAAGCTAACCAGGTGTGAAGCCAGATGCTGGAAAAGTAAAGGCAATTAAGGGAAATGTTTAAAGCACTAAAATGAACATGGATCCCCTTTAGGGATCCCCCCCCCACACACATTTCAGCTGACAGGGTCCATTTGCTTCCCATAGCAAGGAGGCTGTTTAATTGGTACTGTCTACTGCTTGTCTAACACATTACTGATTTAATAGTGCCCCCGCCAACACCACACACACAACCAAACTGGCTTGCGACACTTCACCTCCTACTCCTGGATACCTTCTGGACCCCCCTCCCCACTTTCCACCTAGTATGTAAAACCTTTTCATGTTAACTGCCAGCCCGAAGGAACGGTTCATCAAACATGTTTTCCCAAACACTAAACTGTATTATTATTTATGCCCTTTCGTTTCCACCTTCCCACACCCCTCACCAAAGGTTATGATGCCATGATTATATTTTTTAATCTGTAAGGGCTTCTGCTGGTCTAGCCATTTCCTGAAATAATAGAGGAAATGGGAAGCAGGTCTATTACAAGGACAAAAGAACTTGGTGATGCAATTAAGTCATGGGTGAAAAATCTTTTTCAGCCTCAGGGCCAGATTCCCTGAGAGTCAACCTTCAAGCGGCCACGTTCCAGTGATGAAAACAAAATAAAAAATAAATCGTTCCAGTAGCACCTTAGAGACCAACTAAGTTTGTTCTTGGTATGAGCTTTCAAAAGCTCATACCAAGAACAAACTTAGTTGGTCTCTAAGGTGCTATTGGAAGGATTTTTTAATTTTTTATTTTGTTTTGACTATGGCAGACCAACACGGCTACCTACCTGTTCCAGTGATGGGCAGGGCCAGAAGCAAAATTCAGGCAGAGTAATAGATGCACCTCCCATCTTTGTACTATACGCTTCATTCCAAAATATGTTAATACAACAGGGGTTTTCCAAACTCCTCCTTGCTTTACCCAAACTTTGCTTTCAACTGCCACTTTGCTCCCTCTGTGTTACTTTCTGCTTCTTCTTCTCAAACCTCTATTGTTGTTTACAATGGCCACCTCTTTTTCTCTCAGTATCCCTCCACTCCAGTTTACTCAAACCTCTGATATTGTTTAAAACAACCACTTTTTTTCCTTTTCAGTTTTCCTCCCTACTCACTGAACTCAAATGCTTCGCTCTACCTTTCCTCAACTGTAGCATGTGAAAGAGAGAAAGGATGTAGATCCTTCAAATTTTTTGTAGTACCTTCCTAAAATGAAGGAACTTTTTCAAACCCCTGCCATTGTTTAAAACTGCTATTTTCCTCTCTGTTTCCCCCATCTCTGCTTTACTCAAATTTCTGCCAGTGTTTTAAGCCACCAGTTTTCCTCCCCCAGTGTCCCTCCTTTCTCACTCCCATGCCAGGGCACTGCTATTTTGCAACTGGCCTTCACTTTTGTTTCCCTACTTGACTTCAAACAACTCCCTACTCGACTTCAAACAATGACAAGGCACTACAAATCCTCCAGTAAGAGCTGTGTGAAGAGATTCTTACATTTTTATTATAGAGACAGACAAAAGTCAGATGTTTCTGCACACTCAGCCTCAGCTTGCCATCCAGGCAAGCAAGAGGCATTATCATAGGCCAACAACACTTTACCGCCAGGCAAAAGTACTTGAGAAGGACAGTGAACAGGGATAAACAGAGAGTTATGAAGGTGAGGAAGAGAGGCCCCTGAAAAGTGTTAAACTAGTTGCCCTACACTGGCAGAGGCAAGCAATTCTATTTAAAAAGGCATCCAGGACCAAATCATTCACAACAGTATCCAAATTGCTGGTGAACTTCCATACCACCTAAAAGACCTGAAATGTGGTTGAACGTATAGACAAAGGCAACTTATTTACTGAAAAAAGTTCTCTAAGTTAGACATTTACACACCTCCGTCTTGAAACACAGTAAATAAAGAATAAAGTTTGAGGTAACAGAACACATATGTATGAGCACAACACATCTCCACACCCACCTTAGTAATACAAACTCTCCTCCAAAGCTTCTGCATACATTGACCCCCCAAAAAACCCCACCACTTTATGCATCACCCCTCCAGATAGGAAACTTGATCATAGGCCTTTGGAAACTCATGCAATCTTACAGGAGACTAAGAGCTATACCCCTATTCAAGCTGCTCACCAATCCCACCTACCTGCCACCCTTTCCCAACCCCACTTCCTTTACACTTGACCAACCCCCCCCCCCCACATTACATCTCTCCACCCACTTTACACTTCATTCCCTTCCCTCAAGCCAATGGTGAAAATGACATGGGAGTGCAGCTGCTGCTGTAGGAACAAAAAGGGGGGGGGAGCCTGCAATTTATAATGCAACCTTTCTCCTTTCCAGAGCAGCCATCACAACAGTATCAGAAGCATGGGGGTGGTTTACAAAGGGGACAAAGATTTTCTCTCATTCATTTCCCTCCCACCCACTAGCAGCACAGCATAGCAGGATGGTTGTAGGGTAGCTGCCCCAGTCTGTCCCTGTGTGGCTAAACTGGGCTGCCCACCACCTGCACTGCTTGTTCACTCTGTCCACTCACTCCCCCTGTCTGCATGAGCAGCAGCTGCATGACAACACCATTACAATTTTATTATATACCAAGAAAGGGATTTTTCAGAACTGCATTCAGGTTTGAGATGGAGCCCAGTGGCTTCTATTTTAAATTTGTGGAGAAAGAGTACATCCAGGGGAATTGTGAGAACTTAAAAATGGCAGCATTCACACTTGACTGCCTAGCGGAGGGGAACAGGGCAGTCATCAGTGCTGGTGAGTATTGCATGGAAGCAGCTATTCAAAGGTGCCGGTTGCCAATGCCAGGCCAACGTTTAATTTTTCCGGTATGATGGCTGAATGACACTTCATGCAAACATAATGCAAGGAAAGGACTTCTGTGGAGGGGGAAGCAATGAGCCAAAATGACAACCATGCATTTACTTTCCACCTAAACTTTAAACAGTTCAGCTCTTACATTTACCCAAATGACAGTAAGGTGAAGAAATTATTCACCCTGCCTCTTTCATTACAAAGGGGGTGAACAACCCTTTTTCATACCAAGGGCTGCATTCCATTCTGGACTGCCTTCTGGAGGTCACATGCCAGTGGTGGAAAAAACCAGACATAAAAGGGGGCAGAGAAAAAAAATTCCCTTTGTACAGTAGGCTGGTTTTTACATGCACCCCTCTGTGTCCTCTATCCAGGCAAGCAACAGGCATTACCAGACCTTAAGGACACATTCTAGCTAGGCAAAAAACACTCATGCAGGGTATGAAATAGGACTGGTGAGGGGTGTGACCTGGGGGGAGTCACAAGGGCCAGTTAGAGAGACCTGGAAAGCTGCATTAGGCACTCAGCACTGAGATTTCCCACCCCTGCACTACAAGAAAATACACTAGTCCACAATCAGAATGACTTACACTTAACCTCAATTGAGGAAATAATAGCAGTTGACAGGAAAGTAGCACAGGGATGAAACTAGTGTTTGATTTAGAAACAGAGAATTGATTACATGGCTGTAAAATAAATGCAATGAACTACCTACAGCCAACATCTGGCTTTAAATGTCTTTAGTTCTCGGCACATGCACCTCTTCTCTCTACACATTCTGCAGTTTCCTCCCCCTTCAGGCTCTTGCTTGCCCTGATCATCTCTAGAATCAGAAGCAACTAGAGACTCTCACACTGTCTGCCTCGTTTCACCGCCATGACATTAGAGACGTTCAGCCACTTAGTGCCAATTGTTTTGTGAACACCACCACCACAAAACTGCTTTAATACACAACCACACAGACCATGGAAATATACTTCGGGAAATCCAGGATTGTGATGTGGCACTACAAATCCTCCACTGGGGGCTGCATGATGACATTCATACATTTTCATTATATAGAGAGACGAAAGCCAGAGGCTTCTGCATAGCCACCTTCAATTTTTGATCCAGGCAAACAAGAGGAATTATCATAGCCCACGGACTATCCAGCATTAAGACCCAATTGTTTAACTGTGAGCATGTGTTCCGCTACTCATGAAGTTGAAGGAAGCAAACCCAGCTCACCCTGAGCAGAAGTGTACTGAATCATAAAACGGATCCATGCGAACCACTTCACTGTGGTGAGTTTAGGTCAGCATGTGTTAGCCTGCTTTTGCATTTTGGCCACACTCACTTTGACATGCATCCCCAGGAGTTGATCCATCCCTGGGTTAGCATAAAGCCAAGACTCAGGGCGGGTGTGCATTGTGGCCCCAAATTCAAGTAAATTCACAAAGCAGCTTTGACACAAACATGATACCTGCAGTGACTCTGTGGTGCAATTCTGATGGAGGACAGTCTTATGAAGGGACCAATAGATGAAAGGTGACAATGCAATACATATCCCCAAGACCATCCTTCCATGAGGTAACACTAAAGAACAAATTATGAGTAGAGCACACTTATCTGTACCTTCTCCCCTCCAATCCCAACTCGATAACCCAAAACCTCTCACCTAGCGGTGATTAAGCTGTGGCCCTACAAAAGTTGTTAGACTCCAACTTGGATCAGCCCCAGCCAGCATGGCTAATAATCATGAGTGGTGGGAGTTATATTCCAGCAACATTTGAAGGGTCAAAGCTAAACCACCTGGGCTCTAACCCTTTTCTGATTAGCCATTCTAAAACCCACCTCCATGTGTAGGCCAAGGTGATTTCTAGGCAAGATTCAGCTGTTTTATCCTGTTGACAGAGGCGGTTTTAGGGTGGCATGACTGCTGTGGCTGCACTGGGCACTGCACTGCAGGAGGCACCACATCAGTGCTATGGGATGGGGAGGGGCACCAAATTTTAGCACCACACAGGGCAGCACTGAAATTTGAGAGCCCAAAGTCTGCCACTGCTGTTGGAGATTAGTGTTGTTGAGGTTGTTGAGATCTGAGTTCAAACTCCCACTTCCGCATGAAGTTCTCTGTCTGTGTGTGTTTGTGTGTGTCTTTGGGCCAGTTACTATCAGACTAACCCAGGTTTTGTTAATTTATACCTTCAATGTATGCAGCTCATAGTAAAGAATAACCTACTTTCCAGAGTTGTTGTGATGATAAAATAGGAAAAGCTCAGCCCTTTAGAGGAAGCATGCAATAAAATGAAATAATTGATGTACAAGGGGGATGGAGAGGAAAGTGGAAGGGGGGAGAAGGGTCAAGATTACCTTTGCAACAATTAGGATTTATAATCTGCATTCCAAAGAACCAATGAAAGATAAGATTCTCAAGATGATGAAGTCTGAACAGACCCGATGTTTGAACTTGTATAGTAAACAGAAGAATGTGTGGGGCATGCATGTGGTCACAAATATATTCACACACCACCCACTCATTCTAGAAATGCTCCGCTTACAATTTATTGGACTGCCCTTTGCAGCAGGCAGTTTATTTTTCAGGACATCAGCAAATGTAACTAGGCTTAAGGGGATTTGGCACAAACCTGCGGGAGGTTAATCCACTACACATTCCTTCTTCAGTTCTCTACTGAAGTTCAAAGCAGAATCCACAAACTCTTTTTAAAATACAGCAACCCATAAAACAACAGGCAGGCAATTACTCCTCAATTCCTTAGTGGAACTTGGCAAATTACAAAGAAAGGTTTTTTTATTGTTTAATTGTTTTGAGATGTTTCATAGGATGCAACTCAGGAATGGAAATAAATAAACAGATAAACAACCTCAGCACAATGTTATGTAATATTTGTACTCAACAGATTCCTACAAAGAGATTTCCCAAATTAACAGATGTTACATACAGGTGTCGTGAGCAACCACCATTTTTTCTGCTCCCGAGGGAAACCACAACACACACATGCACAAACCATTAGCAGATTTGTGAATAGTAGCATAACCTTTCAATTCAATCTTTCTTCTTTTAAACCAAGACAGTTCCTGCCCTCAGGCTTACAATCTAAAAGACACAATACAAAAGGATGAAGGGATGAGGTCGGAGAAGGAAAAAAAGCAAACTCAGGCACCGGTAGTGACAAGCTGGGATGGAAACTGCTCAGAAAGAGGAGCCAAAAACTGCTGATCTCTCAGCAAGGCTGGTGCATTGGGGTCTGCAAGCCCATCTCTTCCTCTTCTACAGCCTGATGGAATGGCTGTGGCTTGGGCATCCCCATATCTGCCACTGCTGACAAAAAAATAACCTGAATGTACACAGCTAGAATGTGGAAAAGCAGAAACTTATGTTGGTGTAGAACCAGGATCTGTCTGCCTCTGTCCCTTTGGAGTGAGAAACTAGAGGCTACAGGTCAGAGTGTTTCATGGACGGGCAAAACGTTACCACACTTTGGTGCAATTCAACTCATTCAGTCTGGTCACTGGCTCCCCTTAAACTGGAAGGGCTAGAAAAGCATCCATGTCGAGCTCAGATTTATTCTGGGCAACAGCAGCATCTCCTGTGACTGACTCTGACTTCTGATTCCAGGTTGTGACTCCACAGGTCTAGCAACGGCTACACCTTTCCCGCAAACTCAAGGTAAATCAAGAAGAGGCTGAAACTAGGCTCCAGCATATGCTGATCAAACATAACTGAGCTGGCTATGGAGACAATTTCATTATCTTGGTTCCTTTGCTAAACAACATGCCACACTTGTTACCAAAACCCAACAGAAGATATGTTAAGAATGTAAGAAGAGTGGCTGGATGAGGCCAATGCCCCATCTAGTCCACCATCCTGTTCTCACAGTGGCCAACCAAATGCCTCTGGGAAGCCTCAAAGCAGCACCTGAACACAAGAGCAAAACTCCAGAAAGTGGCATGTATTCAGAAGCATTATTGCCTCCCAGCAGAGCATAACCACCACTGTTTTGTTTCCAATCACGACTCATTTCTCCAATTTGCCATTCTGGGGCTCTGTATGAAGTTGTGCGTTATGGGAAGGAAGAAGCGAGAGAAGGAAAGTAGGGGAAGAAAGCAATAGTCAAGTGACAGGTTAATTTTTAGCTAAATGTAAAACTCATCATAGTTAACAGGAAATTATATAGTGACTCTGGAAACATTGCGAGGAGAAAGCCATTGATCACAGTTTGAATTCTCCTCTTATAATCCTGAAAGCATACATGGGGCAGTGAGCACAAGAGGCTAGACATTCAGAAAGCAGCCTGTTTATGATGGGGGCCTGGGATCATTCAGCAGGTATAATAAGGCAATATGGGATTAACAAGAACAGGTAATTACTACTAAGGGTTGCAAAATTAATGCACGAAAAAGAATCCATTTTGGCACACAGGAGGAAGGGCTAAGAGGAGGATTAGCAGAGAAACGAGACTTCAGAAGGGGAGAAAAACTTTTACAGCTGTTGAAAAATGGCAATTAAAAATAGTCCCCCACTTAAATCTAAAAAGTGAATTTAGGCCTCTCAGGTGCCTACCGCATCATGGGTAACTGTGGCTAATGTACAATGAAAGAGGAAAGTGAGGTTTCTAGCTCAGGTGTGGGAAACCTGTGGTCTCCAGGTGTTGCTGAGCTACAAATCCCATCATCCCTGGCCATGGTTGTGAGGGTTGTTGGGAGTTGTACTTCAGCAACATCTAGAGCAGTGTTTTTCAACCTTTTTTGGGGCAAAGGCACACTTGTTTCATGAAAAAAATCACGAGGCACACCACCATTAGAAAATGTTAAAAAATTTAACTCTGTGCCTATATTGACTATATATAAAGTAATTCTCTTGAATAGGAATCAAATAAACAAATTTTTCCCACGGCACACCAGGCAACATCTCGCGGCACACTAGTGTGCCGCGGAACAGTGGTTGAAAAACACTGATCTAGAGAACCAAGGGTTCCCCAATGCTGTGCTAGCTGACAGATATTGTAAATTCACACAACATCACTGAAGCCCAAGCAAATTAAAAAACTCAGGTGTGAAAATGCCCTTAGAGGGTGGAATGAACACGAAGCGATCGTTTTCCATGGAGGTAAAACACCAGGCAACATCTGGACACAGAGAGTTAACTGTAATTGAAACAGATAATTCTAGACACAAATAATATGCAGAGGCAGTCAGTATTCTCTGTGGATATCCTCCCCCCCTTTTTTTTAAAAAAGAAAGTTAATATCCTGCCTATTGATCCGAAAAATCTATATGATGGCTCAGAAATAAAACCAATACAATAGCCAAAGCAGATGATACAACATAAGCACACGGCAACAGCAGGGAAACCAAAATCAACAAACCAAGAAGAATTAATTTGGCTGTCCACTTGCACAAAGCTTGCATGGAGGTTACACAATGTCTGCTCTTTCCTGAGCATTCATTCTGTTTTCTTTAAATGATGAATATACATCTTCCTGTCAGTCAATCATTATACCACATATTTTAGTGAATCTACCTGTCACTGCATTCCCCCTCCCCCAGTAATTTTTATCATTATTTCAACACAACAATGCAAACAACACATGAAACTATACGGAATTTATTCCGGGTTTATGGATATATTGGGTGAAGCCCAGCATAGGAAGAAGTGAATCATTAATTAAGCTGATAGCAAAAATGATCTGCTCATAAACATGGAAAGATTCATCTTGCCCTAAGTACCCGAAGGTCAGGTCATCATAGCCAGTGGGCTACATACACAACCTCTCCACACGGGGGCTTGGGAAGGCAGGGGATACAGAGAATAATGGAAACCAAATCTCTTCTAACCTATTCCTCTTAGATAATCCTCTTGTCACCCTTCTGTGCTGCACGAGGCTATTCAAAAGAGCTATGTCTGAGATGTTATTTATCCAAGCTTCCATCAGGAGCTCTGAGTCAGATTTCCAATGATAGGCAACAACCAATTGCACTGTTAACAAAAAAGAACACCAGGTCTCTTTGCTTGATCTCTGGATTTTTGTCATTTTGCAGTGATAGCAGGGCTAGGGCTAGATCAAGTTTCAATACTTCACCCATAATGGAAGAGACAATGGCAAAAATCCATGCCCCCCCTTTTGCACTTTGTTGCAGGCCCCACAACACATGAAAAAATGAAACATGTCCCCTGCAGTCCTTCCAGCACAAAGGGGATAGGGTTTTGTTTATTTTGGAGAGCCACACTGTGGTCCAGTGCCATCAGAGAAGGACCTTGAGGGGCACCAACTGCAGATGCACAAAGGTTATCTTAACCATTGGGGGGGGGGAACCACACCCTTTCCCACTTATGTCCATCAATTTGCATCTCAAGGTATCCCTCCCAGACCTGGTGAAAACCATCAGAGGTGCCCAAGATGTGATCTATGAGTATACATTACATCACCGAGGCCACTTTTCTATTTCTTAAATTTGATCTAGTGCATAGGGAGTCAAAGAGCGTAAGAGAGGTAGGCTGCAAATTAGCATAGCTGGGTCACCTGGAACCATGTAATTGGCAGCCCTTCTTGGTATCCTTTTAGAGCCTCCTTCTTGGTGGCTTGGCCTCTATGTGTTAGATCATGAATTCTATATATCTCATTGGATTCTCAGGCCCAAAATTGCTGATATTTATCTAAATGACTAAATATGGGATGTTCAAGCAGTGGGATAAGGGGGAGGATACACCCGGGACCAACACGGAGCCCCACTCCCTCCAAGGTAGAAAGTTGTTCTTAAGAGTTATTCATTTCCCTCACTGCAGCCCTGGAGAACCACAGAAAGGGAAGTGCTCTAATGGATGGTGTAGAGGGAGAGATCTCAAGCTGTACCCAAGGGGTCTCCAGAGAGACTCTGATGAGTGGAATGTAGTGTTTGACTTGGAATGCATACTAGTACTTCAATGGGGAACACCCAGCCCGCCCCCCCCCCCCCGCTTTGTACTGGGTCCATAAAGTGTAGTGAGGCTTACCCTGCATCTCTTTCCCTGGGACACAAACTGTTTAACAGTTTTTTTGGCAATGTTTAAAACTTGCAACGGAAGCCAGGATGGGAATCACTTGGAATACACCCAGAAATCTGGCAAAATAGACATTTTGACTGCTGTGATGCAGCTGAGGCAAATTAAGACGGCTCCACCTTTTTAATTATGGCAAGATTTTGCCCTGGCAATTGAATGCATTTTTTAAAAACAACAACAACAACAACACACTCGTGTTTGGGCTGGGACATGTTAATTGGGAGGGCAACCCATTTAGCGTATTGGATTCTAGTCCTGCTACATGATAGAACACACTGAGCTGTGATTTTAGTGGTTTCAGGGCTTGTCTGGGCTTTTGCAACATTTAGTCACAAACATATTTACCTTATGTTCTGCTCCACAAAGCATCACCCCCTCCAGAGCAAATGGCAAGGGTGAGAGGGGGATACCTTGTTTACTGCTCCACAGAAGGCTGATTGCTGAAGCATCGTCCCATTAATGGAGATCACTGCATGGGATTTGGAGTGGAGTAACTTCAACCACAACCACATTTTGGAAAGTAGTAGACTTAGGAAGTTCCACTGAATTCTGTCAAATTCAGAATTTGGTGCCTCATGGGGCCAATGCTGCAGAGGAGTGGGTAGAGTTGACTTCATTGATAAGGTTTATTACCTTACTAAATGTTCCTGTGGAGCATGAAGCCAGTTTGGTTGGGCACTTAAACATAATGGCAGTAAGTAATTCTTGCTGTGGGGTTGAACAATAACAACAGTCTGCAGGTGTGCCACATCAGTGCATTTTTGCTCCCATCCAAAATAAATTTCAATAGTTTAATCAAGCATGGCAACAGTTCTTCTTCTTAAGCTTTGTAGTATTCCACCATGAAGTCATCAGTCTCTGGGGATTTCCCAGATTTGAGCTTCTGGATCACTTCCAACACCTCCTCCCAAGTTACAGGGCAGCTCAGAAGTTCTATCTGCTCGTTAGATGGCTGCTTTAATTTAAATAAATTTTAATGCCAGTTCATCTACATTTTTTAATGCCAGGTCAACAGTTGCCATTTGCAGGGCTTGTCTCTCCAACTGACTGACTAAGAGGCTCATTTGCCATTTTCGAAATGTTCAAAATCAGATTCTTCAATGTCTCCATTTTTTATTTTTTATTTTACTTAAGCGATAGCAAGGTAGTTGCCCAGTCCGAGGAAAAGTCTTTGCTAATTTTAATGACATATTCACCTGCTTCTTGGGCCTCCTCCATTGTGGGGATTATTTTGTGCTCTTTTGTGAGTGGCAACCTCTGCTCTTCATTTTGGAGTCAAGAGGCTTCATCTGACAGCTCTGAGTACTCTCCCACAGCTTCTTCCTGTGTGGGTGTGAAGACTCCCAGAGACTGCATAGCATCTAGTTCCTCCAACATGGCATGCTTCCACAAAGTCTCTAAAATCGCCTTGCTGGGAATGTAGTTTTTGAAATGGGAAAGTGGAAATAAATGCCATGTTGCCTTAGATGTAACTGGAGGGGTTGTTCCGCCATTAGGCTTAAAAGTTAGCCACTCCCCCAAGTCCATTTTTTTAAAAAGTTAATTTGCTGTGCCTCCACTTTAATTGCACAAACCTAAATTTCCAAGTATGCTATTGAATCCTTCCCACCAAACAGTGACAGTCTGGGGGGGCAACTCTAATCTGAACAGCAGGTCCAAGCATCAACAAGTTAATGATTTTTCCCTAAACTGCAAATGACCAAGATTAGAGCTGTATGTCAAACTCTGATTTTGCTGACATTTGAGTTCCATTTCAGAGATAGGTAATATAGCTTCTTCCATTTCTTGAATGCTGTTCATCCCCGGTTCCTAACCATTCACATTCACCATGCATTTCCAGAATTATGTATTCAGTTTCTAACTAACTAGTCCTCATAGAGGCTTCAGAATAACAGTGAGGTTGAAAGAAAGAACGATTACAGTGAGGGCAGCCAACCAAAATTAAAATATAGTAGATGGAAACTGAACAAATTAAGGAACCTCCCCTCAGAGGCCAACTGATGGGGTCAATAGTGGGGGAAAAAACTCCAGTCCAGTCCCCAAGTTGCATCACCAAAGTAACTAAACACAAACATCATATAAGGGTTTGTTGACCAAATCAGTGATCCTGACATGTGAATCCCTCTAGAAACTCCATGTTCAGAAGCAGTATGCCTTATAATGTCTGTGTAAACATCAACACATGGTGTGGGATCATTACACTTTGCTGCTTGTCATTATGGGTTGTTGCTCAACGTCTGCGCTCATCAATTGGTGTTACATCACACATTATACTTATTTACAAAGAGGTTACAAAGAAGGCAGGGAGCAAAGGGACGCAGAGTAGTGAGAGCCATAGGCTTCCTGTAATGTGCAGTTAACCCAGAGACAATATCCTCCCATGAAAGCTATGTGAGCTCAAGGTAGAAAGAAACATCATATGTACCTTTCACATCACAGCTGTTCACGGAATAAATAATAATAATAATAATAATAATAATAATAATAATAATAATAATAATTACAATCATAATGCTATATCACAAGAGCCACATTTCGCACTGGAAATGGTAGTTCCCACTTTGGTTGCAAAGTTAAGTGGATGCACAAATTCCAACAAACTACAAATTCTAGCAGAACAACAATGACTTAAACAAGGATCTTAGCCAATTAAGAAAACCAAGCTTATTTCTTGTTGAGTGTGCAGGCATGAGATAGTTGTGGCCTATCATGCAGCCAAACGTAGAGCATTCATCATGGACAAATCAGTCAAATGCAGTTCCAATCCAGCCATAGAAGGATGAAGTGATCACTACTTTTCTTTTGATTCATTAATATTTGCTGATTGCTTAAGAGAACATGGCAACAAGGAAAAGCAGACTTGTGGACACCTGGGCAAGATGCCGACAGTGGGGCTCACAACTCTACCGAGGCTCCAGTCAGACCTTCTAGCTGTCACCCCACCTTCCCTCTCAGCTGAGAGAAGTTCATTGCAATTTGGGAGTTAGTGGCTGAAAACACACACACACACACACACACACACTGCTTCCCATCCACATTCCCTTGCAATATGCACATAAAATGAGAGGCAGGTAACACCACAGTGTTTAATACTAGGAAGATTCCCTCCTGCCATTTCCAGTGGCAGGGAACTTCAGGGCCCACAAGCAATGCCACCAACCCTAGCACATGCCCCCCCTTGCCAGGTGAGACCCTGGACCTCTTCCTCACAATCATAATGTGTTTTACCCCCTTCTTTCCCTAAAGTCAGCTGCATATGATCACCACACACCTATGCGGCCCCCAAGTTGTAAGGCTGCCACTCATTTTATTATACAGCATCAGATCTAGTTTGGGGGGGGGGTAAGTTTGGGTTGAAAGTCCAGATGGACTGAACTACCAATCCCCTGACCAAGACACCACTGTCTTGCCAGTCCTGGGAAGCGACTACAGATGCCTGGACAGCAGAGTAACTGGAGGTGGAGGCTAAGCAAGACACAGCAGGGTGCTCAAAGCTGTCACTGAAGGTATCACAGGCTTCCTGGTTATCTGGCTGACATTCTGATCCCATCTGTGGGCTTAGTTCTACTCAGCACATTTCCCAAGACATGGAAAGGGTTCATGGAATGTCATGGAAGGGCTCCCCAAATCTTCAGCCCTTAAAGAACCAGATCATTTGTGACACTCCTTGCTCCAGATCCAATCCTGCCAATGAACTTTAGAAGGTTTGTGGAACAAACATAGCCCAAAACAGTCCACAAACTGTTCCACAGCTATTCAGATGATAAAATATGGAGAAGCTACATATGACAAAATGATGTAAGATAAACGTACCGTGTTCCCATGTTATAACACACACACATGCATTTATTTACATTTGTAAACATTTCACTCTCTTTGTTCCTCCTCCAAATTCCCACCACCACCAATATACTTCCACTTCTTATTCACAAATAATATTGAATCACAACTACAGAGCTACAGGTCAGCCTCATGTACAATCAGGTATCATGTGCAGTGGTGGCTGCTAACCATTGGGACTGGTGGGGGACAAGGCAGTCAGGCCAACGGTGGGTGGAGCCAGAGCAAATGAGTGGCAGAGCCAGAACCAATGTCAGGTACAGACAACTAATTCTAGCTTTAGTTGTCTTGCCCATTGAATCTCACAAAGGCAACATTGAGACTAAGGAGGAGGAAGCTGACAGTCTGCTCCACCCCCCTGGATTGACCGTAAGAAAGAAGACAGGCAGGTGGGGGTTAACTGGGAACAGACTGAGTTTGGTTGGGCAGTGCCCCATTCTAGCAATGGCATTTAGAACTATGAACAAGCCTCCACTGGTGGCATCTCATGCAAAAAAGTATCAAGAGCAGAGGAAGACACAGCTGATTTCTTCATTAATACATTGACCAATTTTTCTGCAATTCCTGATCAAACATTTGCATGGACTCCTTCCTACCATCTCTAAGCCTCCCCCTGCACTGCTTCACATCCAACAACTGAACCATCAGAAAATAATTCAGGATGATCCAGAAACCAAACCAAAACATACCAAAACAAACCCCACCAACTCTGGACCTAAAAGCACACACAGATTTCAACTGCACTAGTTAGATCAATAAATTAAACCAGGAGTCACCAACGTGTCACCCACCCCAAGGACAGAGGCCTTTATAGGAGCCCAAAGGGTCTCCTCTTTCTACTGAAATTAGGCTTGAAAGTTGCATACAATTCAAGCTGATTGAATAGGTGGCAATACTTGTTTGGTTGTGGGGTGTGCATATTTGTGTGGTGACCACCAGTTTTTCTGGTATGGAAACATGCCCACGTATCCCAGAAGGAAGACAGACCCAAATGCTAACAGAAAGTGTCCAGAGCAGTTTTAGATTCAACATATTCATAGATTCAGCCTCCCCTCCCCAATATAATACTCTGTTCTCTATCATGTTTGACAATCAATAATTGTGAGCATCAGTGATATGTTGTGTATGTCCCCAGATTAAGCTGCATAAATAAAAATACTTTGCCTATGGCTATTTTTTTGAGGGGAAGCTCAGAAATTTCAGCTAAGGATTTCACAAGAAACCAAGGCAGGACTTACGTTAGGTGAAGGCCTCAATTCAGCCCCTAAAAGGAGAATCAAGATGGGAAGTAAAGTCTACAAGCGCTCTGCCTGACCTAATTCTACTCTCACACAGTCTCAATGCCAGTCTATTGCACTTCCCCCACTCCATGGTCAAATGCTTACCTTAGGGGCCAGGCAGCATGATGGCAGCTTTTTGGATGGAATGGGGCTACCTGGCCTTGTGGCCATGCAGTTGGGCTAATGACCCATGTGGTTCCTTCCAGCTCTACAGTTCTATGAAATTCTTGCAATGAAATATAGCAAACATCTTGGTGTCATGGAGCCTACTTCTGCTTGGGACCACATTTCCTATCACACACACACACCCAGCACAAAATGCTAATGGCCAAAGATGGGGAGATCAATGTTGCAAATCCAGGGTGTAAGCAGCTGCCACCACATCAGGATGCCAGCTGCATCTTCTATCACTCTGGAAGGAAGAATGGAGGAAGGAAGCCAGGTGGACATAAGAATGCAAGAAGAGCCCAGCTGCATGGATCAAGCCAAAGGGGGCCCATCTAGTTCAGCATGCTGTTCTCACAGTGGCCTACCAAATGCCTATGGGAAGCCTGCAAGCTCATACATGTAGTGGGTATGATCCATCCAAGGAGATGACACCTGCCTGGCCTCCAATATGGTCCCCATGCCAAGCCTTGGACAAGGACAGACTGGGGGTAGTGGGGGAGAAAGAGGAAGTAAGCAGGCATGGGGTGGGTTGGAATAAGGAAGGAATCAGCATTCCCAACGACTATCAATCACCTTCCTCGGGTGTTTCAGTGTCTGAGAGACTCCAACTCATATTAAGGGCAAGCAGACTGTTGTTCAACCTTCTCTGTTTTCAACAAGCGGCCTCTGTTGACATGAATGCAACATTCAACCAGGCTCTCAGGTGTGATTCAGACTCAGAGCAGGACACCTGATTGTCTGAGGAGCAAATGGGGTTGATGGTCTTACGACATGGCAAGGATTACATGTTGTATGAGATGGCCCCTCCACATAGTAGCATTGTTTCTTATTATCAAGGTGGCTCAGTCTGGATGGTGGGCTTGGGTCCACCTCCTCCCCAGACCCACTCACCCTCCATGTCTGTGTCACTGCTGAACTTTGAGGTTTTGATACCCCCACAGACAATCTATGCATGGGCTGCTGAGAATCTAAACTGCTGAGACTTTGAGGCATTCCCTGCCCCCCCCGCCGCCGCCCCCCAGTTGACCTACTTGTTCAAGATGCAGCCTGCAGGTTCACTCCCTCCCTCAACCTGCTCAAAAATGTTTCCAGAGTTATTGCATTAATCAAAGAACCAAAACCTCCATTTCTCAATATCCCACATTATAACCCATGTCCAAAATGTGCAATGTCGACAGCTCCTTTGCCATCCCTCACAAATGGCTCAAAGCTGCATTCCTTCTCTCTGACTTACAAACACAGATTGGTTTCTGAGAGGACCACTGGCTACTCTTTTGACAAGTGATTGTTTTCTGTCCTTTCAGTTCAAATGCAGGCTGGCATTCAAACGTCAACGAGTCCCCGTGGCGAAAGGTTGACCCTTGTCTCTTGCCGTAGGCTGGCACTCCTGGATCTCCACAACTCCCCTGGTCGATTTCTGAAAAAAACACAAAAAGAAAGAGACAGGAAGAGAAGTGGGGAGGGCAAAAGGAGACCTGGGTACAACTTCTTTTTACAATCCCTGGATTTTATTCTTGCGGACGTTATTTTTTTAAACACAACAAAGAACACCACCACTTGTGATTAAACTGGGACACTCTGGCTTGTTTTCCTTGTTTAAATAGTAATTTGGGGGGACACTTTTAATTTTCCAGTGGCAGCCAACACTTCTATAGAAGAATGTGCTTGACTCCTGTAGTTCCATGACCTTATTGCCCCCTTCTGGCCTCATTGCTCCCCCCCTTCCTGGGAAATGAGTCTGGCAATTTAGAAGTGTCGCAGAACCTCGTGTTTCCAATCTGATGTGGAAGGCAACTTTGGGAGCTGAGAAAAGCCAAGAGTGATGTGATCTTAGCAGCCTCTGGGCTGCTGGCTTGCCACTCCTTGGTTTAAAAAGCAAGTTTTTAGATCCAAAGGTTTTTGAGGGTGGAAAGTGGCTCAAATCTTCTCTGAAACAATGCAGTTCAAAGTGTAGGATGAAGGGGAAGTTACTTGCAATCATATACAGGCTGTTTCCCAGTCTCTCCTGTAAGTTTTTCTTTTAGATACAGAATGAAGGGGGGCGGAGATAGCAGCAAAGAGAGAAATGCCAACATCCAAATGAGCTGCTTGCTGTCCTCAGCCCAACACACACACACACACAGAGAGAGAGTGGCTAGAACCAGAACTCCTATAAAACTGGGCCAAATAGTGTAAGTGGTATTTTGCCTGATTAATTGCTAAAAATACATTTGGATCTATTTTCAGAGTTCATCTCATTCTATCTGCCTTTCTAACTGGCCCACTTTAAGCCACTATTGTCATCACCTCAAATGCATTTAGGTGTTTAATTAGAGAGGGAGGAAACATTTCCTAGGCAGCATTTTTGTACCCCCTGCAGGGGAACTGAATATTTATTTCATTTTTTGAACATAGCTGGATGAACTATGTGAAAAGTCACTTTGCTAAGAGAATTTTCCAAAGCTCAGAGCCATTTTGAGCACGAAAATAAGCAGCACAGAAGTAATGGAGAGGAAGTGCAATTCACCTATGCTTCCTCTGTCCCAGTTTTTCCCATTGAGTAACTTTTATCATGTCAACACAGGGAACTATGGTGCTGGTGGGTTTCTCTTGTGGTGACTTTTCCACCTAAAAAAATATGATTGTTGTGTGAACTGTCTTGAATTAGCATACCTGGCTCTGCTAATCAAGGCAATTCCCTTTACCAGGTGCCCAGGGGTGCCAACTTGAATAAAATATTTTGGGGGTGGGGAGGGAAAGGTAAGCCCTGTCTCACATAATTGATCACATTACACAGCACACACCACTTGAATGACAATGCCCATCAACTGGCATGGGGCTGGCCCCCTCAAATATTTTATTGGGGATGTGTGAAGGAATCTCAGCCCCAGGAACTGACTCCCATGCAGGTGCATTTAAGTTATTAATTACATTAAAGTTTGCCACAGCAAACAGTAAGCCAGATAAAGTGTCTTCCTGTGGAAAGAGAATGGCAGCAGAGTGGAAACAGCCCCAGCCATGATGAATACAGGTGGGAATGGAAACGGCCCCAGCCATGATGAATACAGGTGGGAATGGAAATGGCTTCTTACATCCCTTGTCTTCAGCAACACTTTTTGTAAACCACCCCCAATGCTCCTCTGATTCATCCCACCTAACCCTCCCTCATCCAGTCTTGATTGCCCAGTGAAAATTCTGTACCTCTTCCACTGTCCCTGCTCTGCTCACCTAACATGGAAGAGCTTGGGATCCTGCACAGTTTCACACACTGATGAGGCTAAGCAACAGTGATGCCACTGGCGCTGTCCAAGCTCATACTCAACATTGAACTGCAAGCGTCTGTCAAACTTGAACTTTTCAAATCAAACAGAGAGGTCCCCCCCCCCAGCCCTCATGCCTTCATAACAGCTTGTACACAAGCTTTGTCTATACAACTACAAGCATATCCAAGTAAAAGGGTTTGTGTGAGTGTACACTTCTTGATTTCCACAGTTCAACTACTGTGTACACCTACTGTATATACACAGAACATAACATGTGAACACCCCTACTGCGACAGGCTTGGGGAATCATCAGAGCTGTAATTTCTCAAAGGGTTCCTGCAATCGCAAGAACAGAAGAACCTGTTGGATGAGGCCAAGGGTCCATCTAGTCCAGCCTTCTGCTCTCACAGTGGCCAACCAGCCATCTCTGGGGAACCCACAAGCAGGATCTAAGAACAACAAAACTCTCTCCTCTTGTGGTTTCCAGAAACTGGATTTGGAAGCATTATTGCCTCTGGCTGTGGAGGCGGTGCACAACCATCATGGCTAGCAGCCACTGATAGCCTTATCCTCCATGACTTGGTTGAATCCTCTTTTAAAGAGATTGAAGTTGGCCACCACCGCGTCCTGTGGGAGTGAGTTCCATAGTTTAACTCTGCGCTATGTGAAACTCCCAACATTCAGCCTCCCTGGATGTCCACGAGTTAGTGTTATGAGAGAGGGAGAGAAACATTCCTCCTCCCACTTTCTTTGCGCCATGCATAATTTTCTATCATGTCACCACTAAAAAGTCCCAAACGCTGTAATATTTGCTCATGGGAGTGTTGCTCCTTGTTCATTATGCATGCCCTTTTCTGAACCTTACCCAACTCTACAATATCGTTTCTGCACTGAGGTAACCAGAACTGCACACAGTATTCTGAATCACACTGATCGGAATAACTACAGGAGAAAGGAAAAAAGCAAGAGGCAGATGGGGAAGGGAACTCTTTTGGTTAATGTGTCGCGTTGCTGAATATGATGAATTGAGGGGTGGGGAGATGGCTGGTGGGCTGATCATGTCATCTGCTGGGCCTCTGAGCTCCTGGATTGGCTTAAAGACCCCCCCCCCAATTTCTTCTTGTACACACACACCCTACACCCTGAAAAATCTCAAGAAGATCTGAGGAGCTGGCTGGCTTATCTTTACTAAATTAAATGTCAAATCGAAGTGTGAAGAGATGCAGGGTGTCAGCTCTTTTGCAGAATCATGATGGAAGGGGGGGAGTGTATTTGTGTGTATGTGTGTTTTGTGTTGCATGACCATTGCAGGATCATCTCATTTACTTTATTTATTTCATAAAGTTTATATACTGATTGATTGTAAAAAAAAACAAACCTAGTGTTAAAGATTCTCTCATTTCTAAAACCAAGGCAAAACACCCTTTCGTGTTTCTGCAGAGATATAAAAGCCTTGGGGAGATAAATAGCATTCTGAATCCAGGAATATTGCCTATGTACAGTCATCCTCCAGTCCCAGTTATCTGCTTACACACCACATTTCATTTCTAAAGAATTTCATTTCTCCCTATTGCTATTAACACCAGCAGTTTCTCCCTTTCATACCTTCTCCAGTACTTTCCTGCTATTAATCTGTGTCACATTATTCCCATCTTCCACTTTCTCTGACCTTTTTTTTATCCCTTCATCTGTGATCAACCACCTTGCTTTCATTGCCCTTTCTCTTAAAAACTAAACTAAACTAAACTAAATGTTTCTCTTGGTTTTCTCCATCTTCCTCTCCTTCAAATTTTGATAGCAAATTTGAAACCTCTTTTGTGACACCTTCCTCACATAATCCAAGATTTGCATTAATCCAGCTCCTGTTTTGATGCGGGCTGAACAGCAATGAGCTTTTCTCACTGCTGAACTGTCTCTGGAAAGGCACTGACGCAGGTTGAACTCTCTTTGCCAAGTAACTAAGGTGGAGACATGCTTCATAGGTGGTGAAAATAGAACAATTTGTTGTTTTCAATTTTGTCGCTGCTGCCAATATGTCAAGGACAGAGGCTCTCAAAGAGGCTGAATTCTGACCTACCCCTGCCCCACCATAGCTAAAAACCAAACACAGGACATAAAAAAATGATTAGCTGTTTATTCATCAGGAACCCTGAGCTACTTTAGTACTGAAGAACCCCCCCCCCCCACTCCTGTGGGGCACTTTGATAAGTGGTCAAGGTTGCCCAACTGGCAATCACCAAACAACACCACAATCTCCTAAGCCAGCAGGGAGAAAACTCTGGGGCTAAATGGGCCTGTGAGGCTGTTTCCCCCAATACATCTGCTCCACACCTCAAATCAAACATGACTACAGGTGTGTGGCAGGTAAAAATGAAAGCAGGGTTTGATGTCAGTGCTGATCAGCCCTGACCTCAAGCACTGCAGGTATTGGCTGCACTCTGGAGTTCCCAATTGGGAGCTCTGGAATGCCTCTAGTTTCAGGTTATTTTGAGGGTGTACCTGGATCCTCAGCCTCTCTTGGAACACCTTGTTTTAGTCTCTGCTACCAATGGAACACTGCTGATGAGACTTCCCTGAGTGCTGTCCTACCAGAGTTTCCGTCTTCTCTGACAGAGCAGGTAAAAATGTAAAGGTAAAGGACCCCTGGATGATTAAGTCCAGTGAAAGGCAACTATGGGGTTGTGGTGTTTGCCCTCAGACAGCTTTCTGGGTCATGTGGCCAGCATGACTAAACAGCTTCTGGCACAATGGAACACTGTGATGGAAGCCAGAGCACATGGAAATGCCGTTTACCTCCCAAACTGCAGCAGTACCTATTTATCTACTTGCACTGGTATGCTTTCGAACTGCTAGGTAGGCAGGATTTGGGACAGAGCAATGGGAGCTCAACCCGTTGTGTGGATTCCAACTGCCAACCTTCTGATCAAAGAAGAGTTTCCCTCTTCTCTGGCAGAACAGCACACATGCTTCTGGCCAAAATACTTTCTGCAGGATTACACTCTTTTCCTGTTTATTTGTTTAAAAGCATTTATAAGCAACTTAATTTTTTTTAAATAAAAAGAACCTCTAAGCCATGCAACACATAAAAAAGCAAACGTTGAGTGGTATCCAACAAACTTGTTCTGTCAGCTCGGATTTATGCTTGTGCAACAGAACTTCCCCCCTCTCCCCCTCATGCACACACAACACACCCCTCAAATCTCTTCCAGGGGGTTGGGAGATCCCACAGAACAGGTAGGCACATAAGAGGACAAGAGAGGGGGAATGCCCTGTTGAGCAAGTGTGCATCTTTGTGATGACGACACAAGTTACTTCATGCTACAGTGGACGCAGTCGAATATGAAAAATACAACATAAAACCAGTAAAACTGTAGTATAAAACAAAGAAAAACAAATAAAAGCAGAAATTCAGGGAATTCAAACCAATAAAAACAGGGCCCAATCTCACAGGTCAGGCAAAGCCTGTGCTTATAAAAAAAGGAGGGATTTAAAAGACGTCTGAAGCAACTGGTTGCTGCTTCATGTCCAGTAGAGGAAAAAGGCACCCCATAATACAGGATTTCCATTCAAGTTGATAAAATTCTATTTAATTCTATTTAACATGATTGTAGTTGATGATGTAAGGTACTTTTTGGAAAAGAAGAAGAAGAAGAAGAAGAAGAAGAAGAAGAAGAAGAAGAAGAAGAAGAAGAAGTAGTAAGGATTGATGTTATCCAATTTCCATTCCAGTGCATAAAAATAGAAACACATTTTCAAATAATTTCACATTGTAATAATCCAATGCAATTTTTAAATGTTGTATACAACACTAATTTAATTAATTTGTATTTGTAAACAATGTGTATAAAAGCTATTGTTAAGTGCTCTGGTTTTAATAAAGTCAATGCTTTTAAAGAGACTTGACTATTATTTGACTGTATTTGACTGTTCAATTTTTATATATTTCCTAAAAAAATAAACATTTGACACCCTTCACCATAAATGTTATCAGGGTGGCTCATTAAAAACATTGAAGAACAAAATATACAAGGAACAAAATAAAACCCCTCAGAGAGTTATTGCAGAGGACAAAAAAGCATAATGGTTAAGGAGGAAAAGTCTGGGGAAATAAACAGCACTCAGTCTGCCATTGGAAAGTCTCTCAGTCCCACTCACCTCACAGAGTGTTTGTTGTGGGGGAGGAAGGGAAAGGCAAATGTTAGCCGCTTTGAGACTCCTTTGGATAGTGATAAAGCAGGATAAAGGGGGTAAACATTTGAATGCCCTCTCCCCACATGCTTTGTTTTAGGAAAAAGGTTTGCCTGCCATGACTTATCTTCTCATTTAGGAACCCTTGACAGGTTTCCAAACCTTCTCAGGAGTGCCTGCAACCTTTCCACAATGCTCTTCCACCCAACAGAAGGGGTGGGTAAGTGCAGACTCACAGCATCAACAGTAGGTGGATTTGAGCTGAAACAACTACTCACAGCCTCAAGTAGCAGAAAGGAAAGCAAGCAAGCATTAGATTGCACTGTGGGGTTGGCAGATCAGGGGTGCATGACTTGTAGGCAATATTAATGTAAGTAAATAAAAAAAGCCTGATGGATGAGGCCAATGGCCCCTCTAGTCCAGCATCCTGTTCTCACAGTGGCCCACCAGATGCCTGTGGGAAACCCACAAACAGGCCACAGGAACAAGGGTAATCTCCCCTCCTGTGGTTTCCAGTAACTGGTATGCAAATGAAGCACAATGAAGGGGAAGGCATTGAAGAAAAGTTTAGCAAAAGCCAACTCCAGATGGCTTAAGCAAAATGTCAACTGGCAACGTGAAATGTTGCCCCCTTTTTAGTCTTCACCCCATTAAGCTTTAAAGTCATTAAGAGGGGTCAATAGCAGTCAGTCTGGAGGCGGAGCGACAGAAAGGGGTGAGTGTGGGGAGAGAAGTACATTAAAAAATAAACATCCCTTGAATATTCGGCAAACATCCATTACAAAGGTCGACGAACTCATAAAGCTGTTTTGGCAGAGAGCCAACAAGGGTGTGTGTGTGTGTGTGTGTGTGTGTGTGTAATATGTAGCACTCAGAGAAAACAATTTGATCTGACCTACTTCTTTTGAAAACTAGATGATGAAATCATCTGGTACAGCAAGAAAGCTACTGGAATATCTGCAGTGCAATACATCTGCAAGTATTTGGGCATTAATCTGCTGGCTTGACCTGCAGAGAGCAGGGCTTGGGTGTCAATCACAGAGGCCCAGTATAGTCTTCCCTGCCCTGTCCATGGTGCTGAATGCACTACTGTCCTGCTGGACACACTGCAGTGCGGCCAGAGTGTTCACTTTCAGTACACTGCAGCACCTCATTCAGTGACTCACTCCTATCTCCAGACCCACAGGTTGCTAAACAGCCATAGTAGTTCCAGTTGCATGAGAAGAGGGTTGGGCAGGAGTCTCTTATCACACTGCACAGTGATATCTGCATTCCTATTCTTCATTGATATTTGCCAGCCATCCCTGCATTGAGACAGACAGAACAATCCACAGACCCCCTTAAGGATAGGAAAATAGGAAGCAGCTTTAGTTCAGTACAGTGCTTTGAAGCACTACTGGCAGTCTGTGAAGGAGACAGTATGCTTCCAAATACCAGTTGCTGGAAACTGCAGGAGAGGAGAGTGCTGTTATCCTGCTTGCTGGTTTCCCACCAGCATCTGAAGTACCACTGTGAGAACAGGAAGCTGAACTAGATGGGCCACTGACCTAATCCAGCCAGCTCTTCTTATGTTCCTATGTTTCAGACCAAAGTCTTTCCTGATCCTGCCTGGCGATGCCAGGGATCCAACTTGGAACCCTCGGCATACAAAACATGTTTTCTACCACTGAGTTATGGTCCTCCCCATCTTCTTACACTGAAACTATCTTGCACCAAACCTCTAAAGCTATTTAAGCATGATGAGTCCTACTGACTCCAGTGGGAGTACCTTCTGGATGGCATGGATCAGTATTAACACATGGGAGAATTAGAATTTGGATCTGCCTTTAGTGCAACAGTAGTAATAATAATAATCATCCTCATCTTCATATTCATACCCCACTCTGGGCGGCTCCCAACAGAACACTAAAAACAGAATAAAACTTCAAACATTTAAAAAAAAAACTTCCCTAAACAGTCACATTGGTTGAAGGATCCTGATCTTCCACCTTTTCACTTCCCTTCTATCTTATTCTAATATAATGGGCAAGCTGATGCCCCATAAATATAATGGGCAGTGTGATGCCCCAGGTTGATGGCACATGAACAGAGGTGATAGCAGCAGATTGGATGGAGCTCATATTGAGGGACTGGTGAGCAGGCGATGCCAGATGGTGTTGCTGTCCCCGCTCCTCTGAGCAGGTCTACAGACTCTCTCTCTCTCTCTCTCTCTCTCTCTCTCTCTCTGTGTGTGTGTGTGTGTGCGTGCGCGCGCAAGCATTCCCAGTTTCGGCTGCACTCCAAGAGTCCCAGGTGGTAACAGTGGGAAGAAGTGCATCTGCATTTTGCTATAAGGAACATTTTAATTTATAACACCCTGCAAAAAAATGACTGAGAAAATAGAAACATAGAAAACTGCCTTATACCATCTCTCTAGCTCAGTACTACACCAACACTGAGCAGCAGCTCTCCATGGTTTCAGGTAGGGGCCTCTCCTAGCGCTGCTTGGATTTGCAGGGGACTGAACAGAGGACCTTTTGCATGCAAAGCAAATACTCTTTCATTGCACTATGGCCCAGTTATGGTTGTGCTAAATTGCTAATGCAGCTCATCCCTTTTGAGGCATAATCTTCAGGATCTCTCACTCAGTTAAATTCTTGTCCTTTAAGGTAAACAAGACACAGGAGAACCTCCATGAATGCTGTAGCAGAAAACAGAAAGATTGGTGTGTTCAGTTGATTCAGTGCTCTTTAAATACTGAGGGGGGTTATATCTGTTTTCAAAAGTCAGCACAAAAAAAAAGAATGGGGAGAAGGATGCCAACAAGAGCTTTTCTGATAGGTATTGGGGTGGAAATACAGTATAGATGGAGAAGAGACATTCAAACACTGCAGGAACCAAGGTTTTAATTTTTAATTTTAAAAAGGAATATATACGTACTGCAAAGGGGGGGGGGTCATGCGAATTTACAGTGAGAGGAAAGAAGGGCTGGGGGAGAACCATCCATGAATGCAGGTCTTCCCTGTTGTGCTTGCCAGAGAGATGGGCAGATGGTACGGTGTCTGTATGTCCTTGCTGCAGCTAGGATGGCTACGCTAGAACTGGAAGAGCTTGCATTAAAAAAGGATCAATGGGTGGGTGGATGAGTCGTTGTGATGCAGTGGAATGTGTGTTGAGCTCGGCCTCAAATTCCCACCTAAAGGTAATGGGTAAAGGGACCCCTGACCATTAGGTCTAGTCGTGGACGACTCTGGGGTTGCGGCGCTCATCTCGCTTTACTGGCCGAGGGAGCCAGAGTACAGCTTCCTGGTCATGTGGCCAACATGACTAAGCTACTTCTGGCGAACCAGAGCAGTGCACGGAAATGCCATTTACCTTCCCACCGGAGCAGTACCTATTTATCTACTTGCACTTTGATGTACTTTCGAACTGCTAGGTTGGCAGGAGCAGGGACCGAGCAACGGGAGCTCACCCCAGCGTGGGGATTCGAACCGCCGACCTTCCGATCAGCAAGCCCTAGGCTCAGTGGTTTAGACCACAGTGCCACCCGTGTCCCTATTCCCACCTACTGCCCCATAATTTTCAGTGGGTAGCATTGAGCAATAACTCCTTCTTTGCTGGTAGTGAGAGAAATGATAAATGAGTGATGACTAAAAATTAAGGAGTGTGTATTCTAAAGATAACAACAACAACAACAACAACAGGGTGAGGGAAAATGAAAAATCAGCATAGTAGTTGCATGTGGTGGGAAGGGGAAGCTCTAGCTGGTTAATGAGTGGGGTAAGGCAGAGGCGTTGGTGAGCAAAACAAGCAGGGGCACAGCCCCTAGTAACCACATAATCTGTGACTGCAGTGAATTCAAGAACTCTGAGAGTTTTGGAACACTCATTGGCTTTACATGACCAAAGGATTGGAAAACATAACACAATATGAGGAAGTAGTTTTGTTAAAAAACAAAAAACCACACACACACACACACACACACACACAAATGTGTGTGTGCGCGCACACACAGTTTTCCCCTCAGAGACTTGCTTATTTAAGTCTATTATTTATCCAATTACATTTCAATATGAAAATTCAGCTCCACTAAAGACTTTAATTAGCGGATTAAGTAAGGTACTCGGTTACTATAATGAAGCCCAGCCGAGAGGGCCAATCTTAATAGATTATGAAAGGGGGAGTCAAGCTGACAGGCACCCCTCCCATACACCTCATGCTCACTACTTTCTTCTCTTCCACCCACCTCCAGACAGGTGTGCTGGATAGTCACGTTACATTGGTATAAGACCAAGGTATTGTATTCAGGAGACTAAGTTAAGCAAGGCACAATGAACTTCTGGTGGGTCTGTGTACAAGCCACTCCAACACTTGAGAAATTCCGATGTTCTCATAATGGGAGCGGGGGAGTTGTAAGCCACTTTGAGAAGCTGCTGCAGGATAGCGGCTAGTTGCTAGGGAGACCCAAGTATGGAACCCTGCTCAACCGCGGAGCTTGCTGGGTGACTTTGCAACATTTACTATCATTCAGCTTAACCTACCTCACAGGTTTTTGTGTGGCAATGCTGTGGGGAGGAGAACCATATACACTGCCTTGAGCTCCTTGGAGGAATGATGCAATATAAGTGTAATAAACACACTCAATTTATCAATAAAGTGGTGGTGGGCTATGGTTTTTAAAAAACAAATTAACAATTATACTAGTTTTGCTTCTCTTGAAATCCCACAAATGTGCCTGAACTGGAATATCCAGATTAAACTTGGAAGACGTTGCTTTAGGAAAACCGCAGTGGGGACTTAGGGCTATGCCAACACCCCCTTCCCTCCACGTGATATGCTGCTAACCTTAGCAATACATTCTGCTTCCTCAGATAGCTCACCTAAGCAGAAACCTACAAACTGCCTGAGGCTGGACTTGGTATCAACTCGTACACTCTTATATGACCCACTTTTGTCACAGGTTCTCACACTGTGGTACCAGAGGAAAACTTATACTGGTTCGCCCGCAATGGGCGCCAAGCTGAGAGGGCCCTCCAGGGGGCGCTGCAACAATGATGTAGAACGGAAGACAAGAGGCGGCGGGAGGAAGGTCTGCCGCTGAAATTTGAAAGCCCAGAGTCTGCCACTGGTGGTACATCATAGCTTTCCTGAGATCCCATTTCACATCTATGTCTGACATCCTGGTTGTGTCATGAGAAGACTTTCCGTCCTCATCCTCAAAATTGGGGGGGGGGTCATCTTCAGAACACAGCTCCCATGCAGTGAGCTCAACTACTGACCAATCTCCAAAAGCATATTGCTTGTAATCCTTGCCCAGGTGGGGATAAAGGGTTTCCACGCATGGGGGAAACCTCCACACCTCATTGTGACTCAGGCATGACCTTGATCACGAGCCCCACTGCATGTGGATCTTTGCTTTTATTTCTAAAGCCACACACTGCTACAGTATAAAGATGGCTTGTTGTCAGGGCAATCATAGATTCACATAATCTGCATCAGACTTAAGGTCAGTGAAAACCAGCTTGCTATGAATCTATGAATCTGGAGTCACTGGTTTGAGTAAAATTTGTTGCAAGTTTTGCCTCAGGGTGAGCAGACTGTATTGCTCACCAACTGAGAGACACTCTGTAAGTTGAAAGATGATTCATGCCATTGTCAGGATATACAAGGCCGCTGTGAAATACGTAAAAATAATTTTTTAAAAAAACATCCTGCCTTCCCTGAGTTCAGTTCTCCACATTTCCATGTTAGTTTTGCAAAGTCCTCATGAAAATTCAGCAGTATTCTTAGTGCTAATTTCTCCTAATATACACTTCTTTGTTTTGTTTTCCTGATATATGGATTTTTTATGCACACTTGACTCTAGTAAATGAATTCTTGCCCCTATTACTTTGCTGGAAAATGGCATTGCAAAATTCAGAGAGGTGTGAATTTTAAAGAATGGCTGTGTTTCTATTTGCTTATTGTTGTGAAAAGTGCAAATTAGGTAGGTTTGCCTTCAAACGTGAACTGAATTGAATGTTTCCCCAATCCTTAACCCACAGTAGGTGTAACAAATTGCTTTTTTGGCAATGGGATATACTTAAATCTGAGACCAACATTCTATTTTCTGGACAACAGTAAACAATACTATTGCTAGACCAGTGTGTTTCCTCCACCACCACCTATTCCCCACCATTTTACCCTTGGATGTCTTTTTTCTCCTTTGCTACCTTATTATCTGGAATAAGATTAACACTTACATTTCCAGACTGGCGCTCCAGGATGGAGAACCTTGCCAGGATATATAGCTCTTTAAACATGCTACAGAAGCCAATATCTCCCCTTTCTCCCAGATAATTTTTGGTGAGGTTCCCCCTGGCCCTGTTTCCATCTTGGTTTGACAAGGATCCATTAGCTGTACTTTCTTTCAGACAAGCTGGCTGCAAAACTACATCCAGTTTGCAAGTATGTTGCACATAATTTCATCACCTAATTGGCAGCCCTCTAATTGCTGCTTTCCTCTACAAATTTCTCATTCTGTGCTCCAACTCAAAAATGCTTTCAAAGCAGGATGCATCACCACTACACTTCCCACTGCCTTGCACACAGCTGGTTCAATTAGCAGCAGGCTACCCCCAAGGGAAGGCTCCCAGCAGGTTACATGTGATGCTTTCTGTATTTTTGCTATTCACACTAGAGCTGAAGGAGGGGGCATGTTTCACAAACATGTTGCTCACTGCTGCGTGCCCTCCCCCGTTTGCAGAACAGTGCAAAGCTGTTTGCAAGTAGATTGGAAGATGTGTTGACTGGATATATGTATATATTTGGTCCAAGGGTTACACTCCCTCAATGACATCCTCCCAGAGGCCTCATGTCAACAGTGGGTGGAGGCAGAAGAGGTGGATTGATAGGCATGTACAGTCCAACTACGTTTTAATCAGCAGAGACCCATTGAAATTAATGAACATGGCCAAGTTGGGTCCATTAATTTCAATGGGTCTATGTTGAGTAGAACTTAGTTGAATACCACCCTAAGTCTCTATCATTCATCCAGACAAACAAGAGGCATTATCACAGTTCAGCCAGGCAAAATCATTCCAGGATAGTGCAGTGCATGACCACAGGGATATGAAGCCAGGGAATGGAGGATGTAGGACTGGGAAGGGATGTGGCCTGGGAAGAGTCCCACAGGAAACATAGAGCCCTAGAGAGCCACATTTGGTTCCCAGACCGAAGGGTGGCCACACCTGTTCTAAGACAACTGGGCTAACACTCTTTTGCCCCAATCCAGTCACACATAATTGACTCGTTTGAGCAGAATGCGGATGGACATTTGAATGGGCATCCCAAGGATGGTGGCTGCATCTTGATGTGCATTCTCCAACCCTGAGCTAGTCCACATAGAAATAAGTGCAAGCAGAGTTGAATGAGGCTGAAAGTTTTGACGCTTGATGAAACAGGGAACACCAGTACTGATGATGAGACAGTGTGGATGCATTTCCCTCCCCCACATCTACACACAGAGCAAAGACAATGGGGTGGACCTCATTTGCACTTAGCAGCATCAAAACTAATCTGATTGGCTGCATGGTACTTTTATCATTGAGATCAATATACGATCCCTGATTGCATGATTCAGCATCATGTCTAGTTTTGGGCAAAGCCCTTTTAAGAACAATGAGGACTAACTGGAATTAGGTTTAGAGACTTGTTCTTTGTTGCTGCCCCAGAAGGCAAGACTAAATCTAGTGGTCTTAAGGACAGATTTTGGTTGAGCATTAGGCAGAATCTCTTCGTGGTATGGGCATTCCAGCAATGGGGTCAAGGGTGGATGGGTTTTCCCTTGCTGGAGGTGGTGGGAAACTTTCTGTAGTAAAAGGCTGGACTGCATGGACAACGCTGTGGTTCTATGACTGACTGGATAGAATTCCTTGTGGCGGTGGTTGCATCACACCCACAGTCTTTGCAAACTATGGGCTGTATCCAACCAAGTTCTACCCATGTCTGTCATGTTCATTAATTTCAATGAGTCTACTCTGAGTAGGACTAACACTGGCTACAATCTTATGACAACACACAAGCATGGAAAAGCACACGAAACAGTGGAAGGATGATAAACATGTTTGTGCCCATCTGCACCTGAACAACAACTTTCAGAGCCAAAACAATGCATAGCAACACTAATTCTGCCCCCACTCCAGGCAGGAGGGATGTGTGATTTCTGAAGTCTCACAGCAAGATGAAAAACCCATTTATGTTTCAAGCTGTGCTATTTTGCAAATAATTCTACAGAAGTTGTTGGTCAACATGTTGTTTGTTTTGTTAGATTTGTGTGGGTGGAAAGGCTATGGCAATTATGTGTAGCATACACTGACAGCCTAGTAGGAGATGGAATAAACCCATATAAGTTGCAAAAACAATTTATTTTCTGATCTCCTAGAGGTGATTTTCTTACTCAATACAGGTGACCAGTTGAGTGGGTATTTATACAGGATGTGGCATAGTACATGCTAGGCACACAGAAGGCTCCTGGTTCAAGGTCTGGTTTCTCCACATTGGGCCTGAAACCCTGGAGAACCACAGCCAGTCAGCATACTCAACACCAAGTTCAGTGCACCAATGGACTGACTCAGTAAAGGCAGCTTTTGATGTTCCTTATGCTACTAGTAGCTCTCCGGGGTCTCTAATAGGAAATGCCAAGAAGTCTGGAGATGCCAGGGAATGATCCTCCCTGAAAACTTCTGCATACACAGCATAGACTGCATTGCCTTTTCTGATGTTTACAGCAACTCTCAGCATACTCTCTCTCTACCATTATGTTTTCTTTCAATTCTGCACAGAAAGTGGAGCCAGATACCTGGACCAGATTGTCAGCAGCAACAACAAGCAGCAAGCACAAGGAACAGGTAATCGCCCGAAGCAGAAGCTCAAGATGAGAAGCCATCTCCTCTCCACATATACAGTATCAGTTCTGAGCCTTGTACTTTGCTTTGTTAAACAAAGCTATCTTTGAAAGAAATCTGGATATTTGGCATCCAAACAAACAAATGGACAACAACAACAGCAGGCTGCTGTTTGGTCATTGGGGGTGGAGGAATCTGATAATTTCTACATATATGAGTTTCACATTTTCCCACTCATTTCCACTCCCCATTTCTGTATCAATTTTTGAACTTTTTTTTAAAAGGGGAGGAGAAATCCTCATAAAAATTCTTATGCCTATTATCTTCATCAAAATATACATTTTGGTGCATCATCCTACATTTAGAGCTGGTCCTAAAATAGACAATACTGATTTAAATGGACCAATGGTTCAGCTCAGTATAATGAAGCTGCATAGGTTTGCATACTCAGCTATCAGTGGCTGCTAGCCACAATGTTTACATTCTGCTTCCACTGCTGGAGGCTGTATCCCACTGGTACCAGCTGCTGGGTACCACAAGGGAGGAGAGTGCTATTGTACTAAGGTTCTGCTGACAAGCTTCCAATGTGCATCTGGTTATCCACTGTGAGAACAAGCTGCTGGAATAGACAGGGATTAGATAGGGTGCCTTTGACCTGGCTCTCCTTATGTTAGGGAGGTCTCAGAGCACAGTGATAGAGTACACATTTTGCATTTAGAAGGTCCTAGGTTCAATCCCTAATGCCTAATTAAAGAAACTCAAGTAGCTAGGCTGGGGAAGACTTCTCCCCAAGACTTTGGCCAGCTCCTACTACTCAGTAGACACATGCTGGGAGATCAGTATTACCATGACAAAAGGGAAAGGAACAAAAAAAAATTTATATATAAAGAAAAGAAAAACACAACCCTAAAATTGAAAAACCCCAACAACTTTCCCTTAAGAAATGTTGAATTGTGTGGTATAGTCCTCAGTAAACCTCCTGATAAGTTCTCTCTCAGTGGTTAATTGTTCCACGTTAAATTTTATTTTGTCCTGCCTTGTTTCCTATTGTGCTAAGGAACATATTAGCATAGTCAAACACAAAGCCCTCTTTGATTTTTTTAATGGTCACAGAATACTAAAGTGTCACCCTATTTTCTTTGAATACCTTGTATACATTTGTTTGCACTGGAAATCCCCCTTAAACTGTGTATCCTTAGCACCCAACCATTCATTGAGGCCACTGGTTTTCACATGGTGAATGGAGACAGCTGTAGAGTCCATTGGCAGTTCTTCACTGAAAGAAACAGTGATGGTGGGAAGTTGCCATTAAAAGTCACCCACCACTTTTCCATGAATGTGTGGTCTGACCCTCCATCTTTAGGAGATGCAGCCAAGAATTTGGAGGAAGTATTGGAAAGGGATCGGGATTTTCCCTCAGAACTAGCCCTAGACATTCCCGCTGTCTTGAAACTCCACTGCGAGAAGAGCCTCTTTTGCCAGAACTTCTCTGGCCTTAGAAGCTCATGGTGCCTTCCTTAGATTCTTGCTCAGAAGCACCAGCAGAAATCCTTGTGCTACTGGAGGCAATGGCTACCAAAGCACCCTAAACTCCATCACTTCAGAGGTGGACCTAATCGTCTAAGGAGCTGCAATTCCATTTAGGTCTTAGTCTAGTTTTGCTTGCTACTGAAGCAACATTTCAGCTTGTGTTTCACATGGTGCTGTCCAAGGTGCTGCCTGCTTTTCTTGGAACATGATCTCTGCTTTGCATGATGTTGTCTTACTAGAACCTGAACTTAAGACTTGTCCATTTATTTGTTATATTTATATCCCGCCTTTCCTCCTAGCGGCTCAAGGTGGCATACTTAGTTCTTCTCTTCTCATTTTATAATATTGTGTGTGTTCTAGGTTGCTCCTTTTATTCACACAGCATGATTGTGGGTCCCAGTAGTCCTGGTTTCCACTGCAGGCAAGTCAATGGGGAAAGGGGACTCTGAGGGTGGAAAGTTTGGAGGCCACTGACCTAGCTAGCTAACTCTCAACCTATAAGAATGGTGAAGAATATGCAGTACTTTTGCATGAATTGCATAAGACGCAGAAATACCTTCTAATTGCACTGCCCTGTGTAATGTTTGTAAACCTTGGTTTCGCCTGAACAAGAAAACTTCAGGGAATTTTCAGGAGGGGATTAATCAACATATTAACATGGATTACCTTCATATGTTGCTTTGAATCCTAGTAAGTTCCTCACACTGTCTGTCTGGAACAGAAGCCACATCTGATGTTGGGTGCTGACAATCAGATCAGGGACAGTTGTGCCTGTTAAACTGTCAACAAAGAAGACAAAGGAATGGTAATAACAACAGTAAGATCAACTGAAGGCAACAATTTAACTGAATTTTGGGGTGGGAGTTCCTCCTGAGGCAATAAAATAAAATAAAAATAAAAATGCAAGGAGCGAAGATTTTGCTAGGGCAACTGATTTGTCCTGACCACAGATTCCAGCAGACACAGAACCAGAGGTTTCAGGGTCAATAGCTAAGGAGACAGACTAGGTTCCTGAACCTCTGTGAAACCCGAGGCAGCAGCTTTCTGGAACAGATCCCACAGCACCAGCACCACAGATTCAGAGCCCCTGGGGCTGAGAAATGAAGTGTTTCCTGACCTACCTCACAGTCCAAGGGTACAGAAAGTGCACCAGGAGGCCAGGGATTGCAGAAGAGATTCCTATCTGCAGGCCAGAGTGTTAACCCTTTAAGGACTGTAGTATTCAAGAAAGGGGTGGAACCTAGAAGAGATGGACTAGAGGCTCAGGCTCTAAAAGGCATCAGTTCACCTTTAGCCTTCAGTGGAGCAAGTTGTTCAATCTGTTGTGCTGCAGCACCTGAGCTACCTTGCTGTCCTCCTCTGTTGGGCTCCCTTTCAAGACCAGGATAGGACACAGTTGGGGATGAGGGAGGATGATCTAGCTGGATTTTATTTAGTAAGGTTGGCTCAGTTGCCAGAGATTTTCAGTAAAAACAAGCTGCGTCCCTTCTCCTTAGTGTGCATACATGAATTGTGTAGCCAACTCATGAACAAGCAAGGCCACCAAGCTTGGCCACTATACACCACTCACACACTGCTGCGTGCAATATCACAGTAGGAACAGTAAGGTATGGGTGCTTCCTAACTGCTCTGCCCCTAATCTGTTGAGTCAAGAAAGGCTGTATGGTTTGTGGCAGTGTAGCATGGCAATATGGCAACAGCACCTGGGGAGATTCTTATCACATCCTCTTCCCCACATTGTCTTGCCCCTAAACTTGACCCCATTTCCACTGGCCTCATCCAAGTAAAGAACTCTCAAAATTGAGTGTTGGCGACCCTATGCTATTCACAAACTAATGCAGTCTTTTCAGAGGGCAGAATATAATTTCCTTGCCAAAGATGTCCTGCATCAATATTTTCTGAAGGTACAGATCATAGTCAACATGGGGAATGTAACCCAATCTAACAAGTTATAGTAGGTTAAAATAATACTCAAACCAAACCCACCAGCACCAACCACCTCTAAAGCTTCACTCCTAACTCCTCTACTCACCTAAGAATAAGCCCCATTGAATTCAATAGGACTTACTTCTGAGTGGACATGATTAGGATTGTGCTGTAAATCCTTAGTTTAAAATACAGGCATCATCTCAAGTATCTTAGACTCTGTGTTCCATCATTTCTGTGCCTACAAATGCCCTGAAATCAATCCCTGTCAATTTGGTCATTCCAGATAAATGTTATGGCATCACTTTCCAAAAGACAAACCCGTGTTGACATAAAAAGAGGAACTCTTAAACATTTGGGATTTTCACCATTGTGGGAATGAGGGACATCAAACAGATGTATTTCCTAGCTCGGACCAAAGACCCAGGGATGTTGCTATGCTGCCTGATTCCATGTCAATGGATTCATATTCCACCAAGAAGCAACAAAGTAATTCCCAAAGAGTTCGTAGAATCATAAATCAAGGTATCATCATCCAATCCCTGGCTTCAAGGTTAGGCTGACTCATTCCAGATTAACTAACCTGACACATCTAACAACAAGATAAAGGATGAGCAGACTTTAGACAAAAACCCTGCAAAACAAGGGCTGAGGGGAAGACACTAAAGTATGACTCTAGACCCGAGGTGGGAACTAGATGTGTGACTGGTTTGCCCTTGCTTAACTGATCATTAAAAAAATAGCTGTGGGGTGGATTTGGAGCATTGTGTGTGTTAGGGGGTAACAATGCTTTGTCCCCATATGAAAACCTCCCCCTTGCACCTGTTATTTGCAATGAGAAGAAAATAATCATGGCACCATATATAGACACATTTATCCCTTGTCAAAATGACAGTGCCTATGCCGGGAGATGAAAGGTTAAATCCCTTTCACCATGTGACATGGTCTTGATCCATCTCAACCCCTGCCATCTAGTTGCTGGGTTTTCTTTTCAAGGTGTGGGTGGGTTTAAAAGAGTCACACGAGGCAAACTACATGAGAAACACCACATCATCAACTCTGGTACTATCTCCAAGTCCCCCCCCTTTTTGTAGAGTGGATGGAGAACTCAGTTTAGCAATAGCAACAACTGGACTGAGTCAGAAATCTCTTTTGACCTTCTGTAAAAACCAGTAGACCACAATCTGTTTACCCTTAACCTAGATTAGAGTGCCCTACAAGCAGGAAACACAAGCAAATATTACCCATCTTGGTAAGAGATGGGGTTCATGCCCTTGGAATTCCATAGCATCCATTCCTCAGGGAAGACTCTTGCAGTGAAGTTTAGGTGGTTAGTGAA
This sequence comes from Lacerta agilis, assembly GCF_009819535.1. Lineage (NCBI taxonomy): Eukaryota > Metazoa > Chordata > Lepidosauria > Squamata > Lacertidae > Lacerta > Lacerta agilis. The sequence goes on from NC_046319.1 coordinate 56,774,277, forward strand.
AATCTCTGTCTCCCGCCAGGTTTATGGGGAAGCAGATTTGAACCAATTATGTTGCTGCTATCCTGATTGATAATAGTCTGGTTGTTGTTGCACTCCTGTGGATTTTGTAATATATTATTTTGATGTTGTTTTTATGATAGTCTTGTGATTGCTTGATGGTTGTTTTATTGATTTCAATGCTTTTATATTTGTAGTGTTGGTTTATTGTTCCTTTGGTTTCCTTTACTGGCTCCTGTGCATTGAATTGTGGAAAAGCAGCCCAAACCTTTTTAGAAAAGTAAAGAGAAGGAAAATCTCTCCAATAAATTTAAGCAAAAGCCCCACACTATGTGCAAGTCACACAGCAGGTACAAGTAAGCCAAGTGTGGAAGAGCTGACAAAGCCTCAGGTTTGGACTGAGGTGACTCACGTTTAAATTCCCCAACCCAAAGCACACTGGATAACCTTTGGGCCAGTCACTGTAGCCTGGTCCCAGTTTAGATCCTAAAGGTACATGAAGTCACCACCTTGATGAAGCTAAGCAGGTCTGGGTCTGGTTACTGGCTGGAGGGGAGGGCACCTAGGAATGAGTCATGATGCATGCTAGCATACCTGAAAACTCGCCTTGATGCATTCGCTCTGTCTCCATGGCTGGAGACAATAATGCTTCCAAATACCAGTTTCAGGAAACCATGAGGAAGGGAGTAGTACTGTTGTGCTTGGGTCTTGTTTGCAGATTTCTGATAGGCCACCGTGAGAACAGGATGTTGGACTAGAGGGGCAGAGTCTTCTGATGTTCTAACATCCAATCCTGCTACTGTTTTCAGACCCCCAGACCAAAAACATTTCTGCCTTATCTAGACAGCTTCAGACTGTCAATATCCCATTTACTGCCTGAAACAGTTTGCTGTTAATTCTACTGCCCCCTGTACTGAACATTTCGACCAGCTTTTTATCTGCAAATGAACAACTCCATGTACAGCTCGCAGTTCCCAATCTTTGCATGCCTTGCCCCTTGACTGTGTCACCAAAACCCCAGCCCTTGCTTCTATCCTTTCACTGGGATCTTCTACATGGAAAGCCTTTCTAGAATTAACCTGAAGTCTTTTGAATGGCTATTTCATCTTGCCCTCAATCTGAAGCAGTGGCATGACTATGCTTCTAGAGAACAACAGGGTCCAGATCCTTCTAGTCTCTCTCCCAGCAAAAGCACATACATGTCCCAAGAGGTGCTGGACTCACAGTGGAGCATGGACCCCTTACAGTGCTTGAGTACTCTTGCACAACAATTGTCAAAAGAAAGATGTGGTGCAGGACCACAGAGGAAGTTATTCCTGGCCAATATGAAATACCCCAATATGAAAGTCCAGGAGGATTTGCTCTGCAACTTCCCTGGACCCCTTTCTTACAAGTGCTTCTCACCCCATTTAGAAAATGTTGTTTTGTGGACAGAGCCCCTGAACTCACTTCAGCTTCTGACTTAGGTATCGAAAAGGAAGGAAGTGTGTCTCTAGCACAATCAGACTCACAGGAACCCAGGGAGCTAAACAACGCCAAGTCAGATCCACCTGGCTCCACAGTGTTCACTGCTAGTTTCAGAAAGTGAGTCTGTCCCAGCTCTACCAGGGATACCAGGGGCTGAACCTAGGACCTTTTGCATGAAAGCACATGTTCTGTTACTGAGCTACACCACCTCTCAAGATTCTTTGGATTGTGAGACCTTTTGGTCAGGGTCCTCTTTCCCACCTTCTTATATTCTCTTGTAATTTCTGGGTATACTGACTCTGCTGCAAAAACAATTTCTTGTCTTAAAGCAACTTATTATATTAAACTTGGCATGGCTGTGAGGTTCTTTCTGGTGAGAGGAGGCCATAGGTTTGGAAGGTAAATTCAGACCTGACTAAGAAGAATTGGGGGGGGGGGGTAGAGTTGCCCCATTTCGATGCAGAACTGTACTTTTAATTGTCCCCTAGTAAAAACTCCCCGCAAGCAAAAAAAAAAAAAAAAAGAAGAAGCAACACCATGAGGAGAAAGGTCCCAGCCCGTGCTAGCTTTCTGCTGGCAGGGATGGGTTTTCTGGTTTGTTTTTTATACAATCACATTGGGTGAACTGATCTCCCTCACCTGCAGTCTGAACTGTTATGGCTCATTCTACCACCCAGGGACTACCATCTCATTCTGCTGCGTGTGCAGATTCAGTCACAGCAACCAGTAAATGGCTCAAGACAACCTGAAAGATGATGTAGCTGAGCCAACCTGAATTTTTCTTGTTTTAAACAGAGGAAAGCAACTCTGAGATAAGTCCTCTAAATCTTGTTTGTGTAAATAATCTAGTAGCCAGTGCAAAATATTAACAGTGGAGCAACAGTTAAAATATGGGCCCAAAACCAGAGTCCAGAACTCAGATTTTGTTTGAGCCAAGATTCCCCAGGGACCTGTGACTCAGACCTGGAGTTTCTGAAGGAATAACAAAGAAGAATGGGGTGGGGGTGGGGAGAGGATAATTTCCTCTTCTTTGTTCATTTCTATTTCAAAATATCACTTTGCCCTGAAATCTGATCTAGGCGAGGAGAATATTTTGACGGTACATATGAACCCATCAAGATTGCTTTTCAATGCTGAAAGTGGTGGAAATTTTTGGATATTCTAATTCCATAATTAATCTTATGCATTTTACTGACACGTGCATATGCTCAAGTGTATTGGTAAGGCACCTGATAAGAAAAATAATATTCATATTATTGTATACAGTATATCTAGAGAGAGAGCAGGTCAGGATTTTATTCTATTTATTTACTAGTAGTTTTGTCCCTAGCAACACTCAGGAATTCTAATAAACCCCAAAATCATTGCAGATTTGAAGTCATGGCAGTTTTGCAAGGTTCAGTACTCTACTGATTCAAAATAGCACCCAGCCCAGGATCTGTTCTCACAGATATGCTCTAAGGGCCACATGTTATGGAACTGAAGAAATCTATGAGATGGACCTTCAAGTATGGTACATCAGAAGAACCCTGGTGGGTGGGTCAGAGCAATCTAGTCCACCACCACACTTCCCATACTGGCCAGCTTGATGCCTTTAGGAAACCTATATGCAGGACATGAAAACAACAGCCTTCTGCCATTATTGTTCCCAAGCAACTGGTAATATGGAAGCATGGTGGTGCCTCTGAATCTGGAGGGAACATTTAGTCATCTTGGCTAGTAGCCACTGATAACTGTATCATGCATCCTCTTTTCAGCAGCAAATTCCACTAGTCGGTAGCTGACTGTGAAGGACTACTTGTCCTGAATGCTCCCCACTTTTAATTCACAGCAGCTGGTATTCAGAGGTATACTGCCTCCAGCACTGAAAGAAGTACATGGCCATTATCGCTTGTTGCCTTATGCTCCATGGATTTGCCTAATTCCCTTTTAAATGCATCTGAATCAGTGGCCATCACTGTATCTTGCAGTACTTCTGGTTGCCCTTTCCTGCACCTTTTTCAGCTCTCTAATTTCCTACAGGAAATGTAAATGGCATGAAAGCTGTCATTTCCTCTGGAGTACCATGATAACCCGACACCTTCAGTGCACTTAGCCAAATCATCTGTTTGCACAGTGTCTATCTTGACACTTCCAGGTTACAGCGGAATCTCTTCATTTGTCCAAACTTAATTCCCGGCACAAATATTGCTGCAGGGTCATCTGAACTGGAACTAGTTAACCTGTTGGAAGAAGGAAAATATTTCCCTCTCCCAGATTCTGTGTATCTTGTCCCCATGTCCACCCACCTTCCAGAAAAGACCAAGTCTGCTTACTCCTTTGTGCTGAGAGTGAAATCAGTAATGGCATTAGCTTCCCCCATAATTCAGTGCTGGCACAATCTAATGCACTTGTTTTCCCAGGCAGTTAGTGTAATGTGGTTTGAATGATCACTTACTAAATGCATTTATAGCCTCAAGGTCAACTTGAGCTTCTGTTTAGCAGAAGGGGACTGGGGAACACTATGGGGGTGACCTCCTTTCCTTGACAATCACTCTAACTTTTCCACAAGCACCAAGAGGAATTCAACGTGACTGGTAGAAACAGGAACTCTGTGAAAAGGCTTATTTGATTTCTATCCTCCACTTAAGTGTAGAAAGTTCTTTATACTGTCTGTTGTTCCAAGCATAGCTTTGTTTTATTTGTTATAGTTTTGCATACTTTAGAACTTGAATTGCTTTTATTGCTTATAGTTATGTTAAGCCATATAGATCAAAGGATGAAACAGGATCCAAATAACTAGACGCAAAACCTTTGATGAGCAATTTGCAATTGGGAGCTGGGGAAAACACTCTCACAGCTCCAAATATGGCCAAGACGCTTTTTGGAAAGTGCCCTGTGTTTCCTCAGTGTTGATTGGTGGGGTGTGTTTGATTTGACATCATTTGTGCCAGTGTTTTCCCTCCTTTTAGAAGTGACAGCCAATGAAGCTGAAGGGGAGGAAAAAATGGTAACTAGATGATGTCAGAACAGACTTCTTTTCAACCCTGGCGATCAATGGGGTGACAGATGTCGCAGCCAGATCGCCCTCACATCTTCTTTTCATCAACACATTACCAGGGACACACTGTTCAGCAGCATTCCTGCTTCCCCATGTAATATGGAATTTGGGTTCAATACCCTAAAATGTTCAGTACTGCTCCATCCATTGAGGGTGCTATATTTGGGGTGGGTGAGTGGGGGAATCCATTTTGCCTTGTCTCTAGCTGCAATCACTCACAATTATATCAAAACATTTCCACAACAACCCATACCACCAAATCCTACACATGTACAAGCTACCCCAGTGGCTACATTAACTAGCCCAATAGCTGCCTTTGGAAAATGACAAGTGAATAGCTCCAAACCAGAACCACCAAATGTCTCTCTGACTCCTTTCAGGTAAAGGGACCCCCTGACTGTTAGGTCCAGTCGCAGACGACTCTGGGGTTGCAGCGCTCATCTCGCTTTATTGGCCGAGGGAGCCGGCGTACAGCTTCTGGGTCATGTGGCCAGTATGATTAAGCCGCTTCTGGCGAACCAGAGCAGCGCACAGAAACACCATTTACCTTCCCACCAGAGCGGTACCTATTTATCTACTTGCACTTTGATGTGCTTTCAAACTGCTAGTTTGGCAGGAGCAGGGACCGAGCAATGGGAGCTCACTCCATCATGGGGATTCGAACCGCCGACCTTCTGATTGGCAAGCCCTGGGCTCTGTGATTTAACCCACAGCACCACCCGCATCCCAAAACTCCTTTCAACCCTTCCTCAAAACCCAGTTCAGAATTTGATGGTGGGGGTGGGGAAGGGAGGGAAGACACTTGCCACTGTTGACTCTGACTTGTCTCCAATCCATGGCACACCAAATGCAGGGTTCAGCTTGATAAATGGCTGCCCACTTCCCTTTCTACCCTGTACCACCAGCTGTGTAAATGGAAGAAGCCACCATCTTCTCATTTCTTCTTGGTTCTCTCAACCCAGAGTATGTGGCCATGGACACTGCTCTGCCTATTTCCCAAAGACAGACATTTCAAACACTATGAATGCCCCACATCACATATATCAGGATAATATCAAGCCCAGTGGGAAAGGCAGTAGCTCAGGGAACAGCATGTGCTTCACATGTGAAAGTTTCCAGGGTCAATCCTCAACATCTCCAGGAAGGGCTGGAAAACACCCTTGTTTGAAACCCTGGGCAGCTGCTGCCAGTCAGTGTAAGCAATGCTGAACTAGATGGACCAAGTATAAGGCAGCTTCCTATGTATACAGGCTTTCAATAGACTGAAAATTAATAGGTGATACAGAACAGGCAGCTAACCCAGACTCATTGATGTGGGTCTCTGGAGAGACCTGTGGCATCTCAGCAAAGGAAGTGGTTACAGAGTTGAGGCAGAAGAAGTGGTGTAAGCTACTATTTCTGCAAGGCCTAGCAAAACAAATAACCTCTTGCTGTAGAGAACAAGCTCTTTAATCTAGGTCCGTTATCACTTGCTACCTGCCTGAGACCCTTGCCACAATCCAATACCAGCAACTCTCTCCCAACAGAGTGACCATTCCAGTAACACACATTTGCTTCTCTGTTCCAGGCCACCCCAGCAAATTATTTAGTATACAAAAGTGAGCATGTGCATTCTACCAAAGAAGTCTAAACTGCCTACAGTGATGAAGACATGCACACTCCAGCAAAACCCAACCAGAAGCACATGAAGAAAAGCCTACTTACACATAGAGCACACTCTTCTGGTCTCCGACCTGACCACCGTCCCCCACAGTTAGCGTATCATAACCTCTCTCCAAGTCGAATTCTTCAAAGTTGAGTTTGATGACCTAACAAAGACACATGGTGTTAGAACAAATGGTTGAAATGTCAGGGAGGAACCAGGTTAACAGAAGGAGTGGATCGAACGAACTGGAGCTAATATGGAGTAGTGACTAGCGTGCTGAGCTGGGGTGCATTATACCAAGGTTCATATCACCACTGAGCCATAAAGGAAATTGGGTAGGCCTTGGAAAGCAACAATCTTTCAGTCTGTCCCACTTCTAAAGGTTGTTGCAACACTGAACATCTGGGGTAGCAGCCAGTGTTATAGAAGTGATGCAATGAATGATCAGGAAGCCAACTTCAGTGATTCCACCCACAAATATATTCAAGGTGTGCAATCATCTAAATCAGCCATATTGCCCACAGTTATGTCAAGAGCATCAGCATGGTGTAGTGCTTACAGCATCAGATGAAGCCTGGGTTCAATTTACTACTCAATCATGAAACTTACTGAGTAACCATGGGCCAATCAGCCTAACTTACCTCACAGCATTGTTGTGAGGATATATGCTGCCCTGGGCTCCTTGAAGAAAGGGTGAGATTGCTCCCCTTAAAAGCAATCTCAGTGCTTGTGAGTCAACAGAAAAGGGAGACTAAATTAAGCCACTGGGAAAGAAGGTGAGGGATCAACACAATTTTTTTTTAAAGGAGGCAGCCCCCCCCACCCCATAAAGCCCTGTGAAGACAGAGCATACTCAGTGCAACATGAATGTCAAGTGGGGGGAGGGCTGAGGGAGGAGGAGAATGAATTTGCTTGCACTCATGTCAGTTTTTCAGGGGAAGCCAGTGTGGTATCCTCCAGTTCTTGTTGTGCTACACCTCTCATAATTTGTGACTATCAGCCATTCTGGCTAAGGCTGATGGGAGCTGCAAATCTGTACAACACCAGGCTGTCTTACCTTCCCTAGATCTTGAAAAATGACAGTGCTTGTTTGACAATACTGCATCTTCGGTACAGCTGACCAAAAAATAGCATCACTGACTGCTTGAAGCAAGCATAAATCATCGAAACCAAACAGGGTATTCTGGCAACAGGGACTAGGCACCTTAATCTCTGCACTATCTGGGAAGCTCTCAGGTAGACTGGCATCAACTTTGTTGCTCTGCATGCCACAACCCTAGAGCCCAGCAGAGATCATGACACCAAGTCGGAGGCTGCAGTGCTATGAGCTAAAGAACCAGATTTGGTCCCTGGTTCTGAGCCTGATGCTGATGATTATAGGACCACTGAACCTGAGGTTGGCTAACAGGAATCCATTCAACCAGCTCCCACATCACCAAGGAATGAAGAACTGGGACCAGGATTCTCACAGGCACATTCCCTGGGTCTAAGGAGCTAAGTGCCTCTCACAGTATCTTGCCAGTCCATTTGTGGAGGAAGAACACATCAGGAGGGAGGCCATGGAGCAGAAGTGCCTTTCTTCAGGTCAGAGGGCTGGCCCTTAAGGGACTCTAGAATAGGACAAAACCTAGGAAATGTGGGCTGGAGGCAGAGGTTCAAGAGGGGCCAGTTCACTTCTAACCCTTGAAGGAAGTAGCTCACTAGGAGCTCTCCTTGGTGCTGACTTGACACTTGACCTGCCATGCTCCATGGGTGCCTCTGCAAGACCAAAATAGGGCACCACAGGTCCTATTGGGTAACATGATATACAGAGTCCAGTTGAGTCACATGATATACAGAGCCAACTGGCTATTTTTAACTGCTGTGTTAAACTTTGTTCCCCAGCCTGACCAACTTGTTGGATGAAGCAGCTGTGCCAGCTAGTCCTGTGCCCTTGCAGCATTTTCGAAGCTGACCTTAATTACACACTTGCCCCTGGTTCCTCAGAACTTTGATTTAAAGAAGAGAGAAATAAAAATAAGTTTTTAAAAGTGGGAAAAATATGTTTGTGTCTTTTTTGGAAGAGAAGGCACGGTCAACACTCAGCACAGGATGTTCTTCAAAGTATCTGACTGTGTTTATGGGAATAAGAAAAGTATCATGCAATAGGCACTGTCTAAATCAACCTTCTCCAACCTGATGACCTCCACATCCTGCTGGACTCCAACTCCCATCAGCCCCCAGCAAACATGCCCAATGCTTAGCGATAATGGTAACTGTAGTACAACACAACTTGAGGGTACAAGGTTGGGGAAAGCTGGTTTATTGGTTGTTGTTGCTGTTATTGTCTTAATTCAGGATCAGGAACACTGTGCTGGTTTTCCCAGCATTGCTTAAACTCAGCAGATGTGGACTTGATCAGTCCCTTGGATAGCAGACCCCTGGGAACACCATTTCACGTTTATTGATAACTAATAAAATAGATAAAGGGCAGGAGAAGAGAAACCTTCAGGGAAACAACAGAAACCTTTAGCCCAGACTTGCTCACCACCTGAGGGCCTAGGCTGCAAATTTGTGGTTTTTTATTATCTTACTAAATGTATGGCCCACCACTTCACTTGCTGTATGCCACTTTGGAAAACACAATCGTGTAAACAGCTTAATCTGGGCATCCAGCACAAAATTTAACACCACCACTTCTGAAAGATATTTATATAAAAAAAGCAGGAGAGAGCTCCACAGCTGCATGAGCATCACCAGCCCAAATTGAGACTTGAAGCCTCTAGGTCTCTGAGCTGGTGAACTCTTCTGTGGGCATCATGTGGAGTCTCAGAGAGGAGGTGGGGGGCCGGCAACTTGCTCCCACAAACTCAAGATTTCCATGGTTGTCCCACCAGGTTGCATATGTCTGGATGAAAAAGCTATACTTCACTGAAAGAGCAACTTTCAATGTGGAAATCAAAACAAACAAAAAAATCCAATCCTGCCCAAGTAGCAATATATCACTGGAAAAATGGCAAACAAATATAATGTGGTACATTTGAATAAAGTACTCCCCACACTCCTCAGCCACCAAGTGAAAGTTCTTACACTCTTTTTCAAAGTGAAGGTAAAAGTGTTTGCATTGGTACATGGAAGGAAAAGAGCACAATCCTTCTCAAAGATGGCTGTAGCCCATTCATGCATTCGGTTCATATGGGTACCACACATGCAAGGGAAAAGTGTCACAGGATCACACCAGCAAGCCGCACACTTTACATGCTAGTCATGCCACTGAATGGCCATGCATTCAGTGTGAATGTCAAAGGCTCCTATTGCATGAGACCCCTCCCAAACTGCTGCCAAACACAAGGACATGGCTGGCACTCATGTTAACCTGCAGGGGGCACAGGGAGCAGGCACATTCTGCCCTCTGGCAAGGAAGAACAGAGGGCAGCAGGCAAAGACAACACCCGGGCCTGCTTTAGCTGACCCCCACTTGGGGAAAACTGTACATTATATTTTATTTATTTATTGTAGTATTTTAAAATTGTCAACCGCCTTGGGTTCCTTGGTAGAAAGGTGGTATATAAATGCAGCAAACAAATAAATACATACAATTCTACTCCCTGCTTTATGCATTTGGCCCCCAAATTCTTTTTACTATTTTCCCTACACTAAGTTGCATTAAACCTCTGCCTAGTATGAATGTGTACTAAAAAAAATATTATTAAAAACCATGTAATGATTGAATAATGTAATTAATGCAAAGAACAAAGGGTTGTTAAGTGACACACATCATTAGTTAAAGCAGCCATTCAAGTAAACTACATTTTAACAAGTCTGACCCTAATTAAATAGCTAATTACATTGTAGTACGCTGTGGACCATAACCTTGTTGCAGAGACACAAGCTTCTGGAGTCCAAGAATTATTTATGTATTCTTTCCTCCTCCTACCTTTCCACCCTCTTCCTTGCCCTAGTTTCGCTTTTGCTCTTAGTTAAAAATTGAAAATTATTTAATGAGTCATTAAATAACAAGAGACCTCTAGAAAATATAGATAAATGGACGGCATAAAGCCCACCTTTCAAAAGTCATTGAAAACAAGTGGCAAAAAACATGAGATGTGATTAGATCTGCTGAGCAGTTTTCAATAGGCCCAGCTATTAAGGCTTGTCAATAGCCATTATGGGTCACTTTACTTTAGACTAGTTGGCTGGCTATTGACAACCAAGGATAATATTTCAGCTTAACAGATCTGCTGGTGTGTGTGCCCATGCATGTGCAGGTCGTAGAAATTCCATATCCTTACAATTCCACATCTAGGAATATTTCCACAAGCCACAATCTGCTAGGGCCAAATGACCCTCCAGATAGTGCTGGAATCCAGTGCCTATCAACCAAAACCAGTATGGTCAACTGCCAGTGATGATAGGAGTTGGAGTCCTACAACATCTGGAAGGTCAAAGGTTCCCCACTCCTGCTTTAGGGCTACACAATTTGCTAGCATTTGAACACAGGAGGTACCTTACAATGGTCATTATCTGACCATTGTTCGGTGGCTCTCCCAAGGTCTCAGGTGGAGAGAAGATTCCCAGCACCAGCCACCTAGGGTTATCCTGACTAGAGATATTCAGGATTGGACCTGGGACATTTTATACACAATGCATTCCTATTAATGAGCTGTTGTCAGCATTTTTACTGTTTCAGGGTATTATCTATGTATCTGAATACAAGAGAGAGTGGTTATAACACTTAACATTTAAATTTTTAGTCCAGTAATGTAACCCATCAGAAGAAATGCCCAAGGTCTCCAGCTACCCACATGTGGGAGATCTCTCTCTAGGTCACCCTGCCACCCACATTTTTAACACACACACACACACACACACACACACACACACACAATTTGCTTTTCTGACACACAGTAAACTCTTTCAGCTGTATTTTCTGCAATTGCTGCAGATTCTGGTGACAGCACTCAAATGCTAAAAGGAATTGATTTGTTTTCCACCTTCTCTCTCTCTCTCTCTTCCCCCTCACGCGCCTGACAAGAGAAGCCCACAGGACTGTAAGGAATATCCTCAGCTATTTAAACACAGGGAAGATATCAGTCATCAGCTGTGGAACAACTTCTCAAACTAATAGCAACAAGCTGAGTGGTAACAAGTGAACATAGCTGCACTTTTTCAAAATCCATCAATACAAGGTCTGGCCAGTCATCTGATTCCCAGAAACAAGGACAGTGAGGATATGGGGAGGGCCTTGGAACACATCAAGGGAAAAGTTCCCCCTGCTGTTTGCTAGTTGTCAGGAAAGCCAAAGGGTCCCAACAAAAGATGACTGCATCTTCTCCTTGTAATCCTTCATGTTCCTTACATGGGGTACAACTCTCCACACATCACGCTTCATACTAAACTAGAGGTGAGGAACTTGTGGCCCTCCAGATGTTGTTGGACTCCCATCAGACAGCAAGGTCAAAGATGGGACTTGTAGTCCACTAACATCTTGAGGACTACAGCCCTATAGCCCCCACCCCACATTAAACAGTGTGACAGAAGTCAATAGAGATGGTATTTTCATTCATCTGCCTGGCCCAACTGCCATCTGGACCATTCTCCCTCTTGGATCAACAGCAGCCAGCCACACGAGAAAAGAGCTCTTTCCTTGGCCTGTTTGGATAGGCTATCCCTCAATGAGGGCTTATTAAAACTTACCATTTGTCCTGCTCTTTCCAGGCATGGGTTCTTACCTTAAAACTCTGTGTCAGAGTGCTTGTGTTTTTTAGCTTAATCTACTGTAGTGGCAGTAGCAATGCCCCTGAAACCTGTGGGTGGCCAGTGACTGGATCTTTCTCCCTCTCTTGAAAAGTGGGTAATGTAAATGCTTAATATCTCCCCCCCCCGGGGCTTGTATATACTCTCTCTCCCTCTTTCTCTCACCCACACCAGAAATGGAGAAAAAACACTCAACCTTTCTGCAGCCACTCTACTAGAACAAAAAGAGATCCCCAAGTTCAACAAGTTCTGAATGTGGAGGGAGATATAAACACAAGGGAGCAGAGGCTACTTCAAAAAAAGGGGTGGAGCCAGGGTACTCCAAACATTCTTTATTAAACCCTTTAACAGCCTGGTGTTCTCCAGATGCTTTCAGCTACAACTCTCATCATCAGAGCCAACACAGCTGTGTTTGTTGGGGCTGATGAGAGTTGTAGTCCAAATCATCTGAAGAGCACCAGCTTCATGAATGCTGCTTTATAACCCTGCCTTGACCTAATAACTACTACAATCCTGGAGCTGATTCAAACTATTGTTCCATTTACACTGACTAGCACCAACTCTCCAGGGTTTCTGACAGCCCTATCTGGAGATGCCAGGCATTGAATCTGAAGACCTCTGCATCCAAAACAGATATTGCACCGCTGATAGGCATGCAAGGAGGCAGTGGTTTCCATCAGGGCCTAGGTTCATCACCACACTATTTCCATTCTGCTACAGTTCAGCTTCTACTAAAATCTACATTATTTGTCTCACTCACTGCTATGGCTAACACCTATGCAATTAGTAGCATAATTAGTTCTGTAATTAATTTCAACTCATTTCAATAGAAGGGAAACATCAAAAACAATGCAGAAAATAATGCAATTATTTATGTAACATTTATGTACTAAAAACTAACAAAAGTGAATAATGTTCATATTCAGTAGTATGATTTTCCATTCCTGATCTCGGATGAACAAACAAATGGCAGGGATTTCTGTTTCTGATGGAATTCTCTGACATCTCAAACCACTGAGATACAACCCTTCTACTGATCAAGTATTTGTTCTGCACAAGACAATTTAGATCCATACAGTTGGGGCTGCATATGTACTCAATGCAATTCTGAGACCAGTGTCCATTTGCCTAATTTTTCCTATATTGTGCAATGCATGATGTATATTTTTACAGAAATCACTTTCCTTCTGCTAGTCATATAGGCAAGGGGAAGGAACTATCACACCAAGCTATAGCAGAGGAAGAGATGGGACTCTGCTGGCTCCGGAAAAATGTCAGCTCCACCAGACTCCTCCATCAGCTGTCATCTGGTGCAACCATTCCATCAGGCTATAAGAACAAAAGAGCCTATTGGATCAGGCTAATGGATGAGGTTACTGCTAGGTGGATTTGTAGCTGGTTGGCTGACCAAAGCCAAAGAGTGCACACTAATGGTACCTCATCATTTTGGGGTGGGGGAAGAGATAAATGGGCTGCCACAGGGTTCTGTCCTGGGCCGGTTGTTGTTATACATCTTTATAAATAACTTGGATAAAAAAAACTAAGGGTTGTTCATCAGATTTGCAGATGACACCAAACTGGGAGGGGTAATAATGCCACAGAAGACAGAATCAGGAGTCAAGATTACCTTGGCAGATCAGAAAACTGGGCCAAAACTAACAAAATGAATTTCAATAGGGACAGATGTAAGGTTCTACACTTAGGCAGGAATCAATAGCTGCACAATTATAAAATGAGGGAAAACTGCCTTGCAAGTAGTACATGGGAAAAGGATCTAGGGGTCTTAGTAGACCACAAGCTTAACATGAGTCGAGTGTGATGCAGCAGCAAAAATACCTAATGCTTTTCTAGGCTGCATCAACATGAGTCTAATGTTCAGCTGGAGGGAAGTAATAGTACCACTCTATTCTTTCTGCTTTGGTCAGACCACACCTGGAGTACGATGTCCAGTTCTGGGCACCACCACTGGAGGAGCTTCATGCGCTGGCACCGGGAGGCGGAGAGCAGGTGGGGGAAGGGTGCACCACACGCAGGGGCATGGTGCGTGTCCTGGGGGTGGGGGTGCACCACCCGTAGGGTCGTGGCACACGTCGTGGGGGTGGGGCATGCTGCCTGCAGGGGCGTGGTGCCCAGCGTGGGCGGGGGGACAGCCACGATGGCACCCTACTGTAAGGTTACCATACGTCCCCGTTTCCCGGGGACAGTCCCCGAATTTACAAATCGGTCCCCTGACAAAATCCTGTCATTCCTACTGAAGTTGAAAAGTGTCCCCAGATTTATCGGAAAAAATCTGGTAACCTTACCCTACTGGGATCGCACTGCTGGGGGCGGCGCGCTCCCCCCGCACTCCTCTTCCTCCGCCAGTGGGCACCACAATTTAAGAATGATATTGACAAGCTAGAACATGTGCAGAGGAGGGCAACCAAGATTATTAAGAGTCTGGAAACCAAGTCTTATGAAGAATGGTTGAGGGAGTTGGGTATGTTTATCCTGGAAATGAAGAGACTGAGAAGAGATATGATAGCCATCTTCAAATATCTTAAGGGCTGTCACATGGAAGATGGAGCAAGCTTATTTTCTCCTGCTCTGGAGGGTAGGACATAAACCAGTTGCTTCAAGCTACAAGAAGAAAGATTCCGACTAAACATCAGGTATTACTTTCTGAGGGTAAGAGCTGTTTGACAGTGGAACAGACCCTCTAGGGAGGTTATGGACTCTCCTTCATTGGAGGTTTTTAAGCAAAAGCCATCTGCAATGGATGCTTTAGTTGAGAATCCTGCAAGGCATGGGGTTGGACGAGATGACCTTTGGGGTAACTTCCAACTTTACATACAGTTTTATGATCCTATGAATGCACCATCTAGCCCAGCCCCCTGTTCTCACAGTGACCATCCAGACATCCGTGGGAAACCCACAAACAGGACCTGAGCACAACTGTCCGCCAGCAATTTCTAGCAACTGGTATTCAGAAGCATTACTGCCTCTGACCATAGAGGCAGAGCATATCCATCATGGCTAACAGCCATTGGTAGCTTGTTGCCCAGGAAAGAGAGGGATGTGGAAAGGACTGCCTGGCCTCTCCACAGGCTCCACTGAGAAACCAGCAACTTTTGAACCCTCCTCTCCTTGAAATCTTTTCAATCCAGCTGGTCATTACAAGAACTCTGCATGTAGGAACCTGTGTGTGAATTTGCTCCCCGATCTCCTTTCCTTTTATATTGTGATGTTTTATATTGTAAGTGAAGGCAGGGACTGTTTTAATTGTTGAGTATCTGCTGATACCGCTATGGGATTCTCTAAATTAATTGTGGTATGTAAATTACTTTAATATTTTTATATTTTTTAAAAAAACTCTGTAAGCTGCTCTGGGGGCCTTTTTTCAGGGTAAAGTGCTATAAATACATAATGAATGCACAGGGAACCAAAACCCCACTGCTTAAATAAAATGGGCATCCTTTTTCAGCTACGTTGCTGGTTTCTGACTGGCTGAATCTGTATTGATTTACTTAAATAGAGTTCTAATTTTCAGGATGGGCCACAACAACAACAAATAAGAATAAATGACACAACAAAGTTTTCATGCATATATTCACACTGTCAGCAAGTTCTATCAATGCTTCCAAGCTAGATTTATTCATTAAATACCATTTCCTTGCATTTATATTCCACCATTCTTCCATCATGGAACCCAAGGCAGCATTCATGATGTTCCCAAGCATTTCCCCCTCTGGGGACTGACTAGACTCAGGCTTGTTTAGCTTCAGTGCCTTCGGACCATATGCTGGGACCAAAGGCTAAATGCTAAAGGTCTGTCTGAACAGACAGACAGAAACTCTGGACCTTGTTGCATCCCACCTCGCTGTTGCCAATTGCAGGCCTTCTTGACCTGTGTATGTCATATCCGCATCACGTTACAAAGCAACACACCTTTCCTTGGTTGCATGAGCTCAGCCTTTACCAACCTGGTGCCCTCCAGATGTTTTGGAATACAACCTTCATCAGCCTCGGTCAGCATGGCTGTATTTTGTTGTAGCAGCTGCAGCCTAAAACATCAGGTGGGCAGCAGATTGGGGAAGATAGCATTAACTGAATTGTCCCATGGCTGACCCTGTAGCTACATTTTAGTCATTTAGTTTGGAACATTATTGCCTCACCCTACTTTCATATGCCTCTCACCTGCAGCTGATGCAACTTCCTGCCCTTTACCAGGGTTTGCTGCTGAATTATGAGTCCAACTTTGCAAACACGCTGCTCAGGTTTCCCAAAAGAGGGCACACATCCAAACATCCCCCCCCCAAGCAATGCATCCGCAAGACCTACCTTGGCTGGATTGACTGCTGTTATCACCCACACGCAGTAGGCATTGTTATCGTACTGGACAGGATAGTTTGGAGAAGTGATAATGCCGCTGGGGCCTCGGAGGTACGTATCACACATCCTAGCTGTGGGGGTGGGGGGAAAGGAAAACAAAAAGCAAGGAGTATGTGTGGAGGGAATATTTAAGCTTGGGGTGGCCCCATTGTTAAGAGGCCAGGAATGCACAGGTAGTGAATTAGGTGTCATATTTTATCTGCTTTTCCTCATCCCACCCCACCACTCTGCTTTCCACCAACCAAGTCATAGAATCACAAAAGGGACAGACTGAAAAAGCACCTGAAGATCATCTACTCCCAGCCCACACATCACAAGACCACCAAGCTGAATGCATCCCGCTAGCCATGTATGGAAATACACGAGGGCTCAGCTTCTGCTGCCTGCCTTTGACTCTGTAAACAGGATGGGATTATCAAGCACCTGGCAGACTTCAATGCAAGGCTGGTGGCCTGTGTTCAGTTGATTGCAGACTGTGCCAGCCTGGTACCCTCCAGATATTTTGGGTTATTATTTCTATTAATTAAATTTATATACCGCCCTTCATCCAAGGATCACAGAGCTTTTACAGTATAAAAGCACAAATGTACAGCATAGTAACAAACAAAACAACAACCCCTCTGAGTTTAAAAGGCCATAGATTGTTTAATTAGCCAAAGGCCTGGGAGAAGAGGAATGCTTTTGCCTGTCACCTAAAGATATGCAATGAAGGTGCCAGGTGGGCTTCCTTGGGGAGAGTATTCCACAAATGGGTCCACTGGTCCATCTAGCCAAGCACTTTGTCAACTATGTGCCCTCCTGATGTGTTGAACCACAACTCTCACCTGCCTCAACCAGCCCAGACATATGGTGCCAGGGCTGATGGGAGTTGTAGTCCAAAATAGCTGGAAGGCCCCAGGCCGGAGAAGCTGGGCCTATTCCAATGGGTGCCAGCTCTCCATTGTCCTTCCAGTCCAGACTGTTTGAAATCATTTTACGCAGAGGTGCCAGTGGATCAAACCTTCTGCATATGAATTATGTACTAGCTAACCTGAGGGCTATCCCAAACTTGCCACCTTTGCAGTAGTATTAGGACACAGCTGCAGGGATGCCACATTGAGCCAAGCGCGGGAGTGATTCCTTCAAAATCTGACCCAAGCAATGCATCTAGCTGATTCCAAAGTTCCTTTCCCATTCCCCTATAACTCCCATCAGTCCCAGCTGGTTTATTGGGACACAGCTTGCGTGGGCCTGGGCTACTGTAAACAGGTTGCCCAAAGGCAGGATCAGCCCACATTTCGGATCTTGATTGCACAGAGTAATCACACAAGTACAGTGGCAGAAGAGGGTGGGATATTAACTCAATAAAACTAAAACAAAACAACTCCCTCCCTAACACAAAATTAACAAACCAAAACTATACTTATGTTTATAAAGCTGAGTGTTTTTGTCTTTTGCCCCCACAAATCTAATCTACAGACCTATACCCATTTACCTGAGAGTAAGCTCCACCAAATTTTATTGGATTTACCTCTGGGTAGACATGATGAGGATTGCCCTGTGTATTTTTTAAAATAGATACTTTTTTAAAAAAAAGTTCAAGTGTTGTATTGTAAGACTTGAGTTACACAAAACAAACAAAGAAGCAAAACATACCTTAAAATCTTGTGGCCGAATTCTAAGGCAATAACCTTATAAATTATTTACTCTTCATAGTTCATTTACAAACTCTAGCTCCACCACCAATGAGAGCTGGAAACTTATTTTATATTTCTTGTTTTTACAAGAAGAAAAATGAAATAAAAATGAAATGAAGCTGGGATTCAAAAGATGCAGAGCACCCTACAAAATTGTGCATACAACTCCGCACTCATGAAACTGAGAAGGTGGTTTGGCATAGATATCTCAAGGTGCAATCAATTTATTTCAAAACAGAGCAGGGAGAAGAGGCCATACCTGGCAGCTAAGCAGACTATTGGCAACACTATTAAATTTGTTTTGCAGTATGGCTTCCTGATACAGAGTGAGGTGGGCTTTAACTTCCTTCACCCACGCTCAGCCTGAAGGCCTAATCAAATCCCAGCACTGTAAATATTTAATAGAAGGCAGTCAAATTAAGTTTGGCTTTTCCACAGGTTCTTGGATGGTGGAGAATATTTCTGAAGAACACTTTGGATGAAAGAGAGGAGAAAAGGGCAAGATTTAAGAAGAAAAGGTGGACACAAAGTGTCTCTCTCTGGGTCCATGGGGAAATCCATATGTTTGGATGCCAGCATCAAAATTCATTTCAGATTAGGATTCAGATTCATGAAAGGCTCAGTTTTAGACCTTAAATGCTCTGAACATTGCTTTGGGAGGCAACATACGAGGAATCTCTTACAAGTGTCTTTTAGGTCTCAGCAGGAACAGAGGAAGCTGCCTGATACCAAGTCAAACCATTGGTCCTTCCAGCTCAGCATTGTCTACACTGGCTGGCAGCACCTGCTCAGGGTTACAGACAGGAATCTCTCCCAGACCTACTTGGAGCTGCTGGGGATTGAAGTTGAACTGACTTGAATTTGGGACTTTCTGTGTGCTCTACCACTGAACTATGTCCCTTCACCAAGCTATTAAGCTGCATTATTCTGAAACAGACCAGTGACTAGAAGTAACACTCTTTGGTTTCAGATAGAAGTCCTTCCCAGTTCTACCTGGAGATGTCAAGGGACTGGATCTGGAGCTTCCTCCATGCAAATTGTGTGCCACATCACTGAGATAAATCCCTTGTCTGAAGCAAATCCTGGAAGCCTATCATGCTATCTTTACTTTTGCCCCAACCACACAAATCAAGTGTTGCACACACACTAAATTGGATCCATCCTCAAAATACAGTGGACGCTTGGGTTGCGGACGTAATCCATGACGGAGGCACGTCTGCAACCCGCAGCGTTCGTATCCCGCAGCGCTGTGTCTATGCACGCACGTGACACAATTTGGCACTTCTGTGTATGCACAAGTGCCGAAACACGGAAGTAACCCGTTCCGGTACTTCCGGGTTTGGCACGGAGCGCAACCCGATAAAACGTAACCTGCAGCGTTTGCAACCTGAGGTATGACTGTACTAATAATATTTACTCTTATAAATAATAACGACTAATTGTTGCTAGTGGTAATAATAAAAACAGTTTTGAAGAATCTATTAAATTTACACAGATTTTTTTTCTAAATGAAAGGAAAGCACAGGTCCTGCCCTCATGCTCACATTACAGAAGAAACAAGGACGACATAATATGAGAGTGATACAAAAGAAGAAATGACCACAGAGGAGATGCCTGAGCAGAGAAGAGTGTCTTCAGCAGCTGTTTGAATACAGAGGCAGATGGATATGTCTGTATGTCAGGAGCCAAGACATCCCACAGGAATGGTTCATTTAGCAAAAAAAAGATGGAGATGGGAGACAGAGGAAGACATCTCAGGCATGGCGTGGGGGAAGAAGGGACTGAATGTAGAAGGACAGAGTGGGAGAAGCAGAAAGAGAAAATGAGGAACAAGAGAACTGGCTACATGCATTTAAAGTACAATGATATTACTCTAAATAGTCATGCCCCCTCCCCAAACAATTATGGGAGCTGTAGTTTGTTCAGAATGCTGACAGTTGCTAGGAGACCCATTCCTTTCACACAACTACATGTCTCACAGTGCCTTAACAATCAATCCCTCTTCACAGAGAACTTAACTAACGACAGCTCCCAGAATTCTTCGGCAAAGTTCTGACTGTTTAACATGGTATCATAGCACTTTTAATGTATGGCATGAATATGGCCAATGTAAAGCAAGGGACAAAAGGTAGGTGCATGTGTGTATTTAAGAAAAAAATGAATGTCAAATGTAAAGGGCATCCAATGAGTGAAAAGTCATATCTAACTGGGAAATGGGCAGGGCAGGGGGGAAGATGTTATGACATATTTGAGAACACACCTATGCAAACAGTGTTCACCCAGGGAGTTTGGCCATGGGGGAAGCGAGCCATCAGATCCAGTTTCTGCAAAATTTCAGGGTAGGGAGTCAAGACCTAGAAAGTATGCTGCAGTGACTAAGATGTTTAAAAGATCTTCAGGAAGTATTTACTAAAAGTGTGCAGGAGGGGCACAAGCATACCCCCAAATGTGAAAGGATCCAAAGTGCATACAGGTTTATTTGCACAGGATCTCCTCTGGATAAGCCAGATCCCTGGCTAATCTGCTTTCTCACTTGAGCGGAGGAGCTCATACAAGCAAACATCTGTCTCTCCATAGTCTCTTCAAACTGATGTCCTCCCATCAGATGTCAAGGGAATAAACAACTATCTGACTTTTAGAAGACATCTGAAGGCAACCCTGTTTAAAGAAGTTTTTAATGGTTGATGCTTTATCGTATTTTTAATACTTGGAAGCAGCCCAGAGTGGCTGGGGAAACCCAGCCTGATGGGTGGGGTATGTATAAGTAAGTAAGTAAGTAAGTAAGTAAGTAAGTAAGTAAGTAAGTAAGTAAGTAAATACTGTCAGATTTGGGGCCGTGGGGAATAGACAGTGAATGGAATCTGACTGACCCCTCCCCAATGTAGTCAGTGAACACATGGGGAGGTGTTGCTTGAACTTCCCTAGTCTAGCAGAGCCACTAGGGTGAAAGGGGTTCTGCCCCACCAACCCCCGGTCTGTCCCTAGCAGTCTCCTATCTGCTTGCCTTCTTCCTTCCAACCAGTCAGGGAGTGGCTCTGCCTGTCATTGCCTTTGGCTGTACAATGGACACTAGCCACCACTGATCAGAGCCCTTCTAGCTGGTCAGACTTGAATACTTATAGCACTCAGAGTGTCCCACAGTACGGAATGTACTGTTATGGGCAATCGTTCTCAAGAGCCTTCCTCACTGGTCCCCTGTAGTTCCCCTGACCCAAATGGCTAAAGTATGTTTTTGGAAGCCCTGATGAATACCCAGCTAACGTTCCTTAGGTCCCCGGTTGAGCATCTGCTATGACCTTGAGGTACTTATAGACCAAGATCTTTCAAGGCCAGGCAACTCCATGACTCCAAACTCACTTCTTAATACAACTCATCAAAAAGGCAAGGCTTCAACATTTGAAAGGTATTTTTTTAAAAAAAAAAACAAAAAAACCTAACAAACCCAAAATAGAGTATAAAAATATTTACAGAGATAAGAAAAGTCTAAATTTTAAAAGGAGGAAGGAGTTTGTGACTGTATATAAAATTAATGATTAACACTGTCACAATGGCACTGGCAAGTCCTCCCTTATTTCAAATGAAAAGTTGCTATAGAATTCATTTGCAGAGTCAGATATTTATGCCAAATATCCTCTTATGTTGATTTAATTCATCCACACTTCAGGGAATTAGCCGGGATTTTACAGTGCCAAGCAAGTACCAAGAAAAAAAAAAAAGGAAAGAGCAGAAATGCACAAGCTGTGCAGTGATGGTTCAAAAAGACTTGGGACGGAGAGATCCAGTGAAGCGAAAAGTGTGATGTTCCCTATTGACTAAATACTACAGCAGATAGAGAAGGAGACAGGACTCTCAACCTCCATCTCCAGGACATCTCTGGCACAAACTCGCCTCTTCTCTTTCCTTCTTGATTGTCTTGCAAGCCCAGAGGAATATCTTGTATGTTCCCCCATGGGGCACAAAAATCTCCAGTACACCATACATCTTCTCCTTCCAATTACTCAGGGCTATTCCACACTTCCATTTGTCCCATGCCTAGAAAGCATGGATCAGAGAGGTTTTCCACTTGTCCTCTCTAGGCATGGGTCTGAGTGTTTTCTCGTTTGTTCCAATGCTTTCCCCAGGAAAACCCACTGTTTAACACTGAATCAGAAAGCAAACATCAATCTGCAGGGGAAAAACCACGATGGATGTTTGTTCCGATTCAGCAGTAAACAACAGGTTTCTCCAGGAGAAAGCGGCAAGGCAAGTGGAAGTGTGGACGAGCCCTTGGAGTCCCTATTTGGTGATGACATTAAGAGCTTATCCACATTTCCTGGGGGGGGGATGCTCTTTAGCACTCAGTCAGAGCAAACAACAATTCAGGTTTTCCCTAGTTTGACACTTGTTCCGATCTATCGCTAAAGAGTGAATTTTCCCTTAGGAAGGAGTGGGGCAAGAGGAAAACTGCTTGGACCCATGCTTTCCAAGAGTGGAATTGTGGATGAGCCCTAAGCATTATTAGCACTGATCCTCTGGCATATGTTCTCCTACCCCCATTGATTGCTTATGCCAGGGGTGGCTAACCTGTGGTCTTCCAGATGTTGCTGAACTACAACTTCACTCCACATACCCCTTGACCATTGGCTATTGCAGGCTGGGACTGATGGGAGTTGGAGTCTGACAACATCTTGAAGTTCACAGTTTAGTCATCCTTAGTTTGTGTTCATTACATGTACTGTTTCTTTAGAAATAAAGGTAGTGGACTCTCCTGCATTGGAGGCTCTGTCATTCCTGCAATCTGTGATTCCTGCATTGCAATGGCTTGGACTACATTACTTTTGGGGTCCCTTCCACTACAATTTTATGATTCCATGAAATAAATAAGTACTGTAAATAAATAAATATATTACAAGTTTCCCTGTTACTTTCAGTAAACATGGCATGTGGTAGTTCTGTGTAGGCCAGTCAGTATAGCATCATCATGGCAACATGGGGTGTTCAAACTCCCTTTTTAAACATCTTTGGAAAAACCCCATGAACCAGAGACTGTCACCTTTCCTTGCTTTTTGCCTAAGCATAAAGGATTTCGGAGATCACACCTGCTGACTGTTTGGATCTTGAAGGATACTCTGACCCCACCATCCCAATTCCTGGTGATTTGGTACACTGAAACACTTAGAAAATGGGCACCGGTGCCTAATGTTGCTCATACCTGTCCCAGCCAACGAGGTAAGTCTGACAGCTGGAGGAAGAACTCAGTGACTGCACCTCTTTAGCTGAGCCCCACCTTACAATTAGGGAAACGTGTGTTTAGAAGATTAAACAAGGAGAAGCAATTAAACCAATCCCAGCCCCACTGCAGGCTACACATGCTGCAGGATTAATGGGCCAACCAAGGCTCTCAGCAAGGATGTTATTGGATGCTACCCTGAAAAGAGACCCCTACCGAGTGAACTTGATACAGTTCACAGCATCGTATTTCCCTCCCTTCTCTGCTTATAATGAACTCCCAAGAAGGTGGAAATTGAAACCAATTTCCTGCCCAATTTGGAGCGTTTGGCACTGCACAGTTACTTGCCTCACCTCTACAAACTGGCCTCTGGTCACTCCAGGCTGCTATCATACCACTCAGCTTCTTACAGGTGATGCTTTTGGAACCTTGCAAATCGTAGCCTTCATTGCAAGTGAACTGGATGCTGGATCCTAACCTGAAAGATAGAAATGGTGTTGCTTTCAGCTTCTTTGGGAAATGGATCAGCAATAAGAATTAAAAGCTGTTCTTCGTGCATTCTGGTTTCCAGTCAGGAAGTCACTGCGGCAGCTGATTGGCCATTTATCTATTTATTTGCTCCTCAACATCCAGTCTTTCTAAGCAGAGTACTTAATTATAAAAAGCATACAAAGAATAAGAACAATCTAAGAAGTCTGCTGAAATAGGGAAGTTTTTTGTAAAGTGCCTGAAATTCAGGAGGGAGTTCAGAATGGAGTCCATAGGACTGGGCCTACAATACTGAATGCATGGCTTCCGGTAGCTACAAGCTATGCCTTTGGGCCATGGGAGACTACTAATAGAGACTGCCACTTGGAGCTCATGAGTGTAGCTGATCCCTGCCAAAAGTGGACCGTGAAGACAGCACTGACCAAATGATTGGTGGTGACTTTACAGCTGGTTTGGATCATCAGGGATATTCCTTTGCACTGGTGCTTGAACTCAAGCTGCACTGCAAAGGAAAAATGGGTCACCTGATATCATTGTGATGTCAGGTGACTGACAAGTGGTTGGCCCCGTGCAACTGTCCGAGTTGCTTGCCAGGGGTGGTGGAGCTAAAGATCTGGTTAATTTGGGGTTCTCATCAGCTGTACGCCATAATCATCACAATTATAACAAATAAAGGCTTGACATATCTCGCTTTGCATGTCATGAGTCTATCTCATATATTAGTTTCACCTTTTAAGTTGAATTACTGAAAGAAATGAACCTTTCCACGTTATTCTATTTTTTCGAGTTTCACCTATAGATAGATGGCAGCTCTTAGATGGGATTGTGTGTTCGCTCCCTCCCGGCTCCATCATATCCCTCAGCGGACATCATTATATCTTTGGTTCTGACCCAGATTCCAGGAGAATATGGACAGAGGCTTGGGGTGAAGATTGAAAGGCATTTTTAGAGAACAAATCAGGACTTGGCAGAGAAGTATGATTAAATATTGATCCACACACCCACACACACCCTTCACACGCACAATGTGAAGAGCTCGACTGGCTTATTTTAAGCCAAAGGGAAGAGATGGCAACGCAACAATGGGAAGCCACTCATGCAATTCAAACAACCTCATGGGGTGGTCTCCCCCAACATGGTATCCGTCAGATCTATTGCCTGTGCTGGCTGGGGCTGATGTGAGTTTTAGTCCAAAACATCTGGACGGCACCAGGCTGGAGAAGACCATCAAATGGGTTGGTTCACACATATGCATTTGTAGTTTGACAACTACTGGTGCCAGCCACTTGTCTGGATTGAGAAGCACTTTGCTTGGGTTGAGATGTAAGCACTGACTAATTGTAGTATTTAATCTGTGATTGTTAAATCCATGCAGCTTTTCAATTCACATAAGGAAAGCCATTGCCACTTTATATTTTAGCCATCAGCTAATGTGCATGAGAATGTGTGAAACAGCCTGAGTGTTTGTGGCCTGGGAAAAATTAGCTGTGCAGTCATCGGGAATTCAGGTGTGTGAGAGTGACTTGGGCTGTGTACTCATCATACCCGTAAAGTAATCTCCTGCCCAAAGGATCATGGGAACTGTAGTTTACCCCTTGCAGAACCATAATTCACAGCACCCTTAACAAACTACAGCTCCCATGATTCTTTTTTGGGGGTGTGTACTATATGGTGTGTATGCAGCTGTGGGTTCAAATCCCACATCAACCCTTCACTGAGGGCTCCTACATACAGGAATAACTCCTTTTCAAGGGACACTGAAACAAAAGGGTAGAAGGGGGGAAACAGAAGAGTAATTTCTAAAAGAAGTGATAATTACATGATATGGGATAACTCTCTGTAAACAGTTGTGGCCACACTAAAAAAATTACATAGAAACTGCTATCTCTAAGGACACATCCAGCTTGTAGGAAACTTCAGCACAGACCCCACTGTGGCGACTGGTCAGTATTTCCCTTTCTTTTTCCTCACCATGTTGAGAGAGAGAGAGAGAGGCCACATTCACACGTTACTCATGTGCATGGGCTTGCCATGTTGAGATCCCCACCCCATTTCACTATTATTTTCTGCAACAACCACATGTGCTGTGCACGGTGAAATTTCAACATGGAAGTATCGGCTGGGGTGACCCAGCCAGATGGGCGGGGTACAAATAAATTATTATTATTATTATTATTATTATTATTATTATTATTATTATTATTATTAGGAGGGTGTTGGTGTAATGTGAACAACAGGCTAAATTACACAGTGCTTGGTCTCATGTACTGAGTGGCACCCCCCCCCCCAAGTCTGCATGTTCTGAGATGCATTGGGTTACCATAGTAACACCAGTCTCTAGGGCGTTTCCTTTCTCATGTCCTGTGTCCTGCTTGCTGTCAGGTTCTGAATCTGTGAGAGTCAGAGGAAGAGGCTGTGGGTTTTACACAGCAGCGTTAGCTAGCATGGTGGTAGTGTTAGTGGATCTGTACATAAGTATCTTTACTTCAAAGACCAGAATAACTGCATATAGTATATTAGCTTTGTATTGTATCTGGAGACAATAAACACATTGTTACTTTGAACTGTGTGGGAGAGGAGAGGAGTTTTCCCCTTAGCTGGAGAAGCTGTTCTTCTGGGAGCAGGAAATCTCTGAAGACCCTTCCGATACATGTGTGGTGGACTAACAACTGGCTTCACAAGGCATAGGGATACCTGGTAGTGTAGGTCTCCTTATTGTGCAAAGCCCCTGCAGGTGTTATAATGTCACTACAGGCAAGTGCACATGACATGTGGTTGTTGGAGAAAGGAGTAGGGACCTTGGGGTGATGCTAAAAGCACAACCCTGCTTACCTGTGGTCATGGCAAGGCCCTAAACACAACACAGGGATATTGTTACACCAGCCTTTGCCAACCTGGTACCCTATAACTTCTGCAACTATGATAGGAGTTGCAGTCTAAAACATCTGGAGGGCATCAGGAAGTTCCCCACACCCTGCAGCAAATCACCAGGATAGCATTTGAGCTACAAGCAGCCATTCCAAGAAAGAGACCCAGGAGGAGTGTTCTTCAGTTCGGGGTCCACAATCCCAGATTCTGAGCTTCCCATTTCAAATGTCAGAGCCCCAACCAGCTCAGGGCTTGGTAGAGCGATCTATAGCTGGGACTACTGTGGAATCCATAGGGAGTAGACAACTGTGTGTTCTGAAGGCAACCAAGCAAACCCATAAGTGGACAGGTGAGAGGATGCTTGGGACAAATCACATGAAGAACATAATAATAATAATAATAATAATAATAATAATAATAATAATAATAATAATAATTTTATTTATACCCCACCCTTCCCAATTTAAAAACCAGGCTCAGGGCGGCTAACAACAAATATAAAACATTGATTAAAAACAACTTAAAAAATAAAAACAGCATAAAGTACAACATAAATGTAGCATCGCCAGGGCTAACTGGCCAAGTTAGTCCTGCTAGGGACAGCAAGGAGACCAGGGAAGAGTTTAAATGTGGGGTCTCAGAAGGGTTTCTTCATAGAAAAAGGGAAGGGAAAAAGGAATGGAGAATCAGGCTAAATTGAAGGCCAGGCGGAATAGCTCTGTCTTACAGGCCCTGTGGAAGAAGATCAAGTCCTGCAGGGCCCTAGTCTTGTGGGACAGAGCATTCTACCAGGTCAGGGCCATCACTGAAAAGGCCTTGGCCCTGGTGGAGGATAATCTGGCTTCTTTAGGGCCCAGGACCCTGAAGCTATTATTATTCATGGACCTTAGGGTCCTCTGCGGGACATACCAGGAGAGAACAGAACTATAATGCACTGATTTCCACACTCTGTTCCAGGGAACCCTGCAGCTCCACAGAATGCTATTAGGAATTGACCAATGAGATGATCATTGACAGTGGACAGCTCCCAGAAAACTACAACTTAACACTACCACCCATCTGCTGCAATACCCTGTAGGGTGCAGGAGTGTGTTGCCACATTCTAGAGTGCACTTGCATTTTGATGTGAGGGAACTCTGGGGCACTCAAAAAAGAAAATTCTGTCGATTCCAGCTTTCTCAGACTCTCAGTTCCCCCCTGCCCCCATATTCAGTTCACTCCACTTACACACCAGTTAAGGATGTATTGATTTTTTTTATATATATCAGCTCATATATGCATTTTTGTGCACATTTTTCCTAATACACATTTGCCCATTTTTACAAAGGTTCCCCTAGTATTATGATTTTTTTGTACTTTTTATCCACTAATGCACACATTTTAGTACTCACTTTCATTACACACATTTTAATAACACTTTTAAAATAACACATAATCCGGAAAATAGCTACGTTTTGGTTTGTGTACTGGTTTGGGAAATACAAACTATGCAGGTTAACATAAAAAATTGAACCAAACTAATTTCTCCCCCAGCTTTATAACAGACCTCACCAATCCTGAAGACCTTGACCCTATGGGGCTGGCCTTGAACATATCCCAAAGTCCTCTGCGCCTCCACAGAGGCCATTTAGCAGACACAGCAATGTGGAACACATCTGACCTATGGATTCATGCTAGTGTGGTCCCCATGTTGAGCTGCAATCCTAAGCAGTTTCTTGAAAGTAACTGCAGATGAGATCAACCATGCTTGCGCTTGAAGGAAACATGGCTGCAATGAGGTTGCAAGGCTCAATTCAGATTGGACGAGGTCACCATGTTAATAATAGTGTAGAATCTCATCTCATTCCTTGGTTACCTTAATCACTTTCTCAACAGATTCATCTGTGAATCACTCCTTATGGAATAATCCACTTTGTTCAACTGAATGAGATTTGTTTTCCACCCATTTTGCGTGGGCAGCTGATAACAGAAATTTTATGGGTGTGTGTGCAGAAAAAGAACAATATGAAGTATGTTGACAATAGTGACAATTCCATTTTCAATCCCTTTCCTAATTAACCCTGGCATACAATTTTTACCTTTCTTATAGCTGTGTCTTCTTCATGCTCTCCACTGCAGTCTCCTGTCATAAGCCCCATGGTTATAGCAGCCCCAGACAGAAGAGAAGGACCAAGAGAGAACAGATGGGAGTTCCTTGTAACTCTAGACAACAGGGGTGTGGGGGGAAGCAGAGCTGCCTGCTCTTGCCACCAACCCTCCTGTGGAGTACAGAGACTTATTAGACAGCGAGGGAGGACTCTACCAGCCAGAGGGAGGAACTGAAGAAGAGTTGGATGTAAAGGGCCAAGGTATTGTGCCCGATGTTGCTTTTATAAATTGGATCAGCTGTGTTCACCCAGGAGGAGTGGGCAGGTGCATGCATGGCAGCTCCATAGGGTGAAGGTCTTGTGAGTGAACACGCTCTACCTCAACTTTGAAAGCTTGGAGGGAGGGGTATGTCAAACTGTTGGGACATCTTCGTAGCTTCTGTTTGGTTCTGAATCTCTTGCCTTGCTCATATACTCTGAACTCTTGACTCCTGGACCTTGTGCTTGCTACTGAACCTGTACCGCTATATGCTTACCCCAAGCTTGGCATTATTGAAATTCTTTGATGGTCCAGATAGATTTTAAAAGAACAAGGAGCTACTTATTGATCTTATCGTGGCTAGGTGGACAAAAGCAAAATTTTGGAAGGGAAAATATTTAATCTCCCCCCCACCTGTAGTTGCTAGTTAGAAATTTTGTATTTTGTAAGAAGGTAACAGGAGGGGAAGAAAGTATCTAAATATTCAAGCACTGCTATTGACAGTTTATTAAGTTTATATTAATTGTGTTGTCATGTTTACATTGCACCTTGGATTGCAATATGGCATCTGGATCCTATTTATCTCTGTAAAGTGGGTGGGTTTGAGTTTTTTGGTAAGTGTTTTTTTTTGGTAGTAATGTCTTATCATTATTTATTATTATTTGTTGAATTTATATACTACCCTATACCAGGTAGTCTCAGGGCGGTTCACAGAACAATCTTATGATAGTGTCAAGGTTTTCTATTTTGTAATATATAAAAACCCAATAAAGGACTTTAAGGGGGGGGAACATGAATAAAAATATTTTCTTACTTTGACATTAGTGCCACTGTCATTGTGTTTTGGGACAGGAGCTAGATATCTCCCAACATCTCATTTTCAGGTCAGTCACTGCCAATACACACTCCATCCTGTTTCCAAAACTAGCCAGCTAATTTTTCTCGAGAAAAGCTGGGCACAAAGGCAACAGCATTCCCTAGCCATGCCCCTGCACATTGCAACTTATATTCAAAGCAAACTGCCTCTTGTTGTAAGGATTCTACGTAACAATCATGCTTAATGGCTATCAGTAAAACTCCCCTCCACAAATTTGTCTAACTCCTTTTTAAAAGCCTTCTAGACCATATCTGTAACCACCCTTGCAGCAGCCAATTACAGAAGCTAACTGTGCATAGGGTGAAGAAGCTTCTACCTCTGATGTGTTCTGAACAGACTTTCAAAGAATCAAGAGCAGCATTTTGCTGAAACATCTGCAGGGCCTGATGAAGACTAAAGCACACACACACACACACACACACACACACACACACACCAGTGGAGTTGGGGGACAGATAAACAAATGCTTACCTGAAATCATTGCCTATCCTTTTGCCTTGGTCTGGAATCCCAGGGTCCGGACACATGTTATGTCCCTGGGACACACCAACCTGTGTTACTACAAAGCAAAAAAAAAAGCATATACAGAGATAGAATAGAAGACAGAATCATTAAAAAAAATCAACTCTGCTGGTGAATGTGAAGAGAAAATGAGAAATTACAAGTTGGAATGCATTCGATTTGTATGTTCCCCCTTTAAAAAAAGCAACAAAATCTTTACATGTCTACTAAAGGAAAAAAGTGCAATGGAAAGACTTAATTTAGCTCAGTCTAAGCAGCACCCTCTGAGATCCACCCATTGCTGCCCCCCGCCCCGATGCGGAGCATGTTTTTGCCTATGTCCCACACACATACACACAAATTCCCCAAATTAAAGGGCACATTTCCAGAACCAGCTATTTAAAAGGACATCTGTGGAATGACACAGAATATTTGTAAAAAGCCCACCATCACCAAGACGCAGATGTGAATGAAAAAGAAGTCACAGCTAAATAAATAACAAACAAATAAATAAATAAGTTGTAGAGTGTGACATCAAAAGTATGCAGAGATATGAAGGGAGAAGAGGTCAGAAGCTGGTTGCAGTGTTCCAAAGTTGGTGATTTAGTTTGAATGTGGGGCAATCTGCAACAGAGCAAGCCTCTTCCTATTAGCAGAAGATAAAGAAAAGTCAACCGGACCAAGATTAACTCCATCCCACCCACTGCAGTCTTACACTCTTGGCCACAAACACACACAGCAGGGATCAAACCAGGATGAAATGAGATTCAGAGAAAATATGTTGGTCTTTCAACTGCATACACCAGCTTCTTTTAAAAAAAAACCACAAAGTAATAAACAAAGAAACAAATAGTTTCTACTGCATAAATGTCATGCATCTTCATCGTCATTGCTTTATTTCCTCCAACCCTTCTGTTATTTGGAGCAGCTTAATTTTCTGACATTGCACTGGGTGGGTGAAGAAGAATGTGAAAGTTCTTTAGCAATGAATGGAAAAGCCAAGAGCATGAAAAAACAAATAAGCATGCCCAGTTCCCACTGCTGTGTGGCTAACTAAATCACACACACATACACACATGTCTATACTATGTGTCCATTGGTCTCAGCCGATCCCCGAAGATCACTGGAGAAGACTGGGTGCCAACAGTCATAACAATGATGAAAAGTACAGGTAGATCAATTTTGCACATGGAACTGAGGTATGCCACAGAGTGAACCCTCAACAGGGAGCCATGGTCAATGTTGGCTTTGAGACAACAGTACTTGGCAAGATACATAGCCTCGCAATCACATGTTTTTCTGACAGGCTGTGTCTGCTCTCAGAACCAGACAAGACCTCTTTAGAGGACAGCTATATCACAGACCCCAGCACATAGTGAGACTGGAAGAGGCTGGGATCAGGTCATCCTTAGAATGACACTGAGGTCACAAAACATCTATCTATCTATCATCTATCTATCTATCTATCTATCTATCTATCTCTATCTATCTCTCATCTATCTATCTATCTATCTATCTATCTATCTATCTATCTATCTATCTATCATCTATCTATCTATCTATCTCTCTCTATCATCTATCATCTATCTCACTTCCAGGTTTTTCATCCTAGCAACATTTGGGAAACTCCATCCCATTGTGTTCAAAGCTTGTCTCTCAAGGCCTCTGACTTCCAGTAACTGCTGGTACTGATAGATAGCTCCCACCCTGACTGCCAGACCCTGACTTTCAATTTTGCTGACTTGGATGAACTGCTTTCCTGACTCAGCCTAGAAGACCTTGACACAGTCACACATTTCACTTTGAGGGGTGCACAATGTTTTCTGAATGCACACTAGTAATGTTGATGATGATGATGATGATGATCATGGTTTGTGGAGCAACTCTCATTTGCTATGGTGGGATAAAGATTGAAGCAGTATTGTCAGCATTCATCCTTGTATTGTGCGTGCATTTGTATTCTCAGAAACAAGACGCAAGCCCCATGAGCACAAATATGGGAAAAAAGACCTCAACAACTCAATGCATTTTTTTTTAAAGGTAACATCCCTTTATGGCTCATATTCTAAAATAGTGTTTACGTTGCTTCTTTCTCCACTTCTATAATAGGAGGTTCACCCCCACTATCTCCCTTAGCAAACCCTCTCATCCATCCTCCCCAATTTCTGCCTTGGGGGCACAGATCCATCACTCCATCTTGAAACTCTTGAAGGAGGGCTCTTCAGTTCTGTGCATTGACCACACAGACATTTCCCTATGGAATGAACCATTCATACAACCAACCTGCAGGTCATCCTATGAACCACAATATTTTATGAAGAGTATCACCTCCCTGGGACTTCTTTTCAAGCACATTGCATGGAAGGCCCAGTCCATAAACCATTTCTGTATACATGAACCAAAACAATTGCTGCAGAAGGTGAAAGGCAGACTTGGAATGCCACATTCATATACAAGGATGGGCTCATCATCCAGATGGGAGACAATTTCCTCGCAGCTACCACATATGGACGCAACACCTTTTTCTGTGGAAGCACCATAATCAACCATAAGCTATATTATTTAGAAGCCACTGCTCACATGCTTGGTCCACCCATTTGGTTCCAGTCACCAACCTTTCTTAGGCTCATGGGCACATTTAGATTTTTGAGTGAGTGTTGTGGGTACCACCCTCTCTGGCCACTGCTTTCTCTCCCCTCCTTGTATCAGCCACCCCCCAAAAGACAGAAAGAGAGAATGCATGCAGACACACATTTAGCTTTTCCAGGGAATTTGGGCAAAAGCTAGATCCAGTAGAATTTATCTGAGCCGTCAAAAGCACATAGAGCTGAAAGAGGAGGTTGGAAAGAGCAGCACTCTTCCAATTTCCTCCTTCAAATCCATGTACCTTATAAAGGAGGAAAAAGTAACCATCTTCACCACCTTATGACCAATGTGGCAGTCCATGGGGGAGCAATTCAAGAGGCCCTGTGGGCATTTGAGTAAGACCTCAAGGTCTTGTGATGGTGAAGCAATCATATTGTCAGGGAAACAAGAGAACACCAATGAAACCCAATACTACTACTACTACTACTACTAATATTGCATCCACTGTCAGTGTGTATGGCACTTTAGAGAGTGAACAAAAGAATATAGATAGCAATAACCATGAGAAGGTGTGAGGATTTTACTTGACCCAGACTGCCATTAACCCTTCCAACCACATCATGAGCCCTGCCTTGATCCCTTGTTCTCCCTAGGATTGCTCTCAAAAGCAAAGGTGGCAGCTCACAGTCACTGTAGGAATGCAGATTTGGCTGCCAGAAGTCACCAGATGACTCCTTGTGAGGAGGGAGAAGATCCAGGTGACAACAATGCAGATGACAATGAAGAGCAGGAGTTGGCAGTTTGGGGGGGGGGGCTGTTTTTGTTAGTTACTATGTTATGCAGTTTTGTTTTTATATTGTAAACCACTCTGTGATCCTCAGATGAAGGGTGGTATAGAAATGTAATTAATAGTAATAATAGCAAATAATAATAATAATAACAACAACAACAACAACAACAACAACAATAATAATTCTCTCCATCTCCTCTGGACCCTTGTTGGGTTAGCAGCAACTTATTTAACTCCACTTGGCTCAACTTATTGAGCTTCTTAATCACTTGGCTCAGATCCAGTTGCTACGCTGGATGGTAGTCACGGTCACAGAGCACATTGGTTCCCAGGAAACGAGAAGTGGTTTTAAGGATGGTTGGAAATCAAGGCAGTCAAGACAACGTGGCTTTGTTTGCATGTCACATTATACCACAGTTAAAATAAACTATGGTATAATGTGAACGCAGAGTGTGCTAGTGCCTCGCTCCTTAAATTGTGGATGCTTTGCTCCTTCCTGGCTCCTTCTGCTGCTGCCACGCTGTCAGGAAACAAACCATGCTCTGGCTTAGTGTTATGTCCATGAGCGATAAGTCTAGAACAAGCTTTGGTTATCACTCAAGGTTTGTTTAGGAGCGAGTGTGGTGTAGTGGTTAAGAGTGTTGGACTAGGACCTAGGAGACTAGGGTTCTAGTCCCCACCTGACCATGAAGTTCACTTGGGTGACCTTGGGCCAGTCACAGCCTAACCTAACTCACAGGGTCAATGTGAGGATAAAATGGAGGGGGAGAGAACTGTGTACACCATAGTGGAGCTCCTTGGAGAAAAGATGGCATATAACTAATAAAAAAATAAATTAAATAGAGAGAAAAAAAGCCAGAAACCTAGGTTCAGAAGTGACTTCAAATCAGACTATGAGCTGGGATAGCGCTGTCAGTAGAGCATGAGACTCTTAATCTCAGGGTTGTGGGATCAAGACCCACGTTGGGTAAAATATTCCTGCACTGCAGGGGATTGGACTGGATGACCCTCAGAAAGTTACCCAGAAGGGAAAGCAGTCTTCAGGCTGGAAAAGGGTTCCCCACCCTGCCTAGACACTGACGTGTATCCTGTCCTTGTCTCTTGGACCAACCATCTGTGTCAGCCTGAAGGACAGTCCAAAGTGCATACATATGGGGGGGGGAGCTGGAGGTGTCTTCTCCTTCTAGATTCTAGCTAGTCAATCTCTCTTCTGCAAAATAAATAAATACAATTTGCCAATTCACAGTTCTGTGTTAAATGTATCCAATTATGGTTTCATTGTTTGCTGTGATAATTTACTTCAGCTACTGAAAGGCCAGGCAAACCCTCGTCAATCCTCCCTCCCTCTGTACGCAGCATTAATAAAGGGATAATTGATCCGTTTTTTCCTCGGGGGTGGGGGAAGCTTCCATTCAATGAGGGGTTGTCTTTTAATATCAGCTAGAAGATAAATGAATTTCTTACTGTCTGGGGAAGCAGGATCTTTAGTTAAAAGAAAACAGCCCCCCCCCCCATTAAAAAAGCTTAGCTTTCGCCTGTTATTCCTCAAAGACTCTGTTGTTTTTGTTTTATATTGTTTGGCAGATGTGCAACAAAACACTTAGGAAACACAAAAGGACATGGCTGTGAACAAACAGAGGACATTTGTGTTAAGGGCCTCAACTGATTCCATGATAAACTATCCTAAGGTTTCACAGACACAACTGTGTGTGTGGGGGGGAGGCTGCCTGTGTGGAGGTCAGAAGATAGGACTATTGGTGTTAACCCCTTTCAGGAGTGTGTACACAACCAAACAAGAGTGTAGGAACACAACTGTCAGGATCCAAAGAGCACTACCAACTTGACACACACACTGCATGAATTGTTCATCTTAACATGGAGCCAGGACCATCCGACTGGGAGGATCCATAGACATGAAATCCACCAGACTGAAAAAGTCTTTCAAAAATTTGAATTGGTCCACCCACCTCTGTTCTCTCTTCTAGAGATTCTCCCTGGCAAAGGCCAATAACCCGAGGCCATTCAACAGCAAGAAAACTGGTCTTTTAAATCCCCTGAAATGGGCCTTGAAATTCTGGCAGTCATCGGGCCCTGCATGGGTACATAATAGCTCAGTTGTGAACACTGAAATCTGTTGGTTGCAATCTGCTTTCCTTGGAAGCTTGCTCAAGTCCTGGAGTTTGCTGCATATTAACTATAATTGTACACTGTAGTCTAACAATATCCAGAGGGCAACTGGTTTCCCATCCCTGGTTTAGACTGATTCAGATGTACCAATAAATCATTGTTTCATGTCATGGCAACACAATGTATTTTAGGTTTGTGTGCTCCTCCTCCTCACCTTACATACATGTGCAGAATATTTAATGCTGCTCATCACAATTTGTAGCAACCTGAAGTTTCTGTTGCATCCAAACAAGGAAACTGTGGTTTGTACAAACTCAGCTAACCAAGTAAAGTATTAAACCAGGATCAAAGTGTTTTCTTTTCTGGTTTGTTAACTTGCTGTGCTTCGTATGGAACACATTCTTTTATTTTCAGATAGCAAATGCCTGTTTCTGATTAACTTTGATGAAATGCTTTACATTTCTTCCACCTGTATGTGAAGGAAGGGGGTGCATGTGAGCCTGAGGCTCATGCCTTTAGCAACAACAAGCAATTTGTTGTTATGTATGAATTGCAACTTAGTTTGGTGCCCCACAGGTTCTTAGCATGGTTGGACGGATGAGCTCAGAAGGATTGCTAACCACCCTCCCTTTGAACAGCAGACATAGAAATCCCCAGCAAATCTCTTAAATTGCAAAAAAATGGCAAGCCACATGGTGAGAAGCATAAGATAAAAGCCTGGTTGTCTTTTGCTAGGAGGCCTTTTCTCCTCCCGTATACTTACAATTCATGTCTTCACCTTAAAAATGCCACTTCAAAGTTCTATTTAAACAAATCCGTTCTTTGGTTGACATGCAAACAACTCTCTGTACAGATCCATTCAAAGCTGGTCCTGCTGTTAGGCAGAGTCAGGCAGCCACCTTGGGCTGCAGATGCTGGGGAACGGGGAGCAGCTAGTAGTGAAGTGGACAGAGTTGTGTATGCCACACATACACTAAACTAGCCCGTTATCCTGGGATCCTGTACTATCACCAGCACTGAAGAAAGGCTCAATTGCCACTTCATTCAGCTTCTCCACATGGAAGTGTACGTGGAAGTGGACCCCATCTTACTCAACAGAATGTCTTGGAGAGGCCCTTGGCACATCCAGGTGCTAGACAATCTTAGTCTTCAGCTCATTATGGCTACTGGCTGGTTCTTGCTAGATTGCTTGCTAAGAAGCAGAACCACTCACTGCATTATGTTGAGCCCACACCATTCCTCTATAAAATGCAGCAAGGGGTGTGCCAGTGTCGGATCAACAGTCTAAGCTTTGAGTGCTTAGATTACCTGTGTGCCTTGGATTAACTATGTGTATTGCCTGCTGCGCCATAGACCAGAGATTTGCATAGGTATCACACCAATCTCAATATTAAAGCCTTTGGAAAGAATCATTCTTTGAGTTCTTGTTCTTCTTAAGCTGGGAGTCAGGATAGACAGCTGCTTGTAGACAAGATGTGGTCCTCCTAAGGAGAAGGATGCAGGAACTTCCTATGCGGACATGCGGAACAAACTCTCTTGCCGCTAGGAATATGTCTGTGGGAATCATTGCTGCTATGGAGGAGAGGACCCAGAAAGCCAAGATCTGATCACACCTTGCATTAGCAGCCATTGCAAAAACTATATTGGAGTAGTGGACAATCACGTTCACATCTATTTGGGAAGAAATAGTTTGGCATTTTGGCTCCTGATACAAACTGGGGCTGAGGAGATCAAGAAGCAGCATATTATATTTTTATTCTTAAACTTCCTACATTTTTAGAAAGACCCATGCCACAGTGAGAAGATGGTGTGTCACTGAACTAATATCTGATTTAAGAGTCACTTGGTTGCAAGATGCCCAATTAGTGCCTTACAACACGATTAAGAGCACAAATTATTATTTATTTTTGCTTTGTATTGCCAAAGCAGAGGGAAACTGAATGTGCCCCAATATAAACTACTGTGCTGCTTCAGATGAATCTGTGTTGAAGAAACAGGCACTGTGACTTACTCTGCCATGTTAAACACACACAATCCGTCACAACTATAGCTTATCTCTCAGCTGCTGTCTCTCCTTGCTCATCAATCTCTTAAGAGTCCCACTATCCACACAGACAACCATGTGAAATAGATAACACATAACAGAGCACAGGTGGGGCTGAGTAGTTAATAGCAATATTCCCAGCCAAATAAGTTGGACTAGATCAAAATCAAATTTTATGTCACCATCTGAATCGGGTATTATTACTCCTTCACCTTGAGAATGTTCCTTTAACTCTACATCCTGCTCTTCATCCACTAGCCAAACTACAGCCAGATTGTGCAATCACAGCTTGGATGCCACAAATGAGCAAAATAATAGAATGTCATTTGAAAGAGCAATTCAAAACCACTCTGGTTTTTTCCTACTGTCTCTCTCTCTCTCTGATACAAATGCCCAAATGAAATTACTTTAAAGCAGTCTGCATCCCATAACGCTACGGAACCACACAAATAGCACAAG
The DNA here is from genome assembly GCF_009819535.1 of Lacerta agilis. Lineage (NCBI taxonomy): Eukaryota > Metazoa > Chordata > Lepidosauria > Squamata > Lacertidae > Lacerta > Lacerta agilis. Next base: position 56,812,505 of record NC_046319.1, read on the forward strand.
TAACCTTTCCCCATACCGCCTTGAAAGATGTCAGTGTTTAGTATATTGACCCAAGTAGTTCTGATCCTACATTAAAGGTAAGCCAAGAGGCACTTCTGCTCCTGTCTAGGAATGACACCAACATTTCCTGCCCAGCCATTCACACTACCAGATGCCCACTCTTGCACTGTTTCTATCCATTTCCAGCAGGGGTAGACTTTGTGCTTTAACATTTCAGTGATGCCAAAATTTGGCTGCGTCCAGGCTCTCTCGTCTTCCATTGTTCATCATTGTTGCAGCACCCCCTTGGCTCAATGACCAATGCAGGCGGACCGATCACTCTCCTCTAAATCCATTTTTTGACATCCAACTGCAAAATCCCAGCTCAGTTTCCATTCCAATGCAATTCTATGGAGGGAATCCACACCCAAGGATTGCTCCACTTCAAAATCACATACCTATCAAAGGAGTGCATATAATGCTTTTTGTGTGTGTAAAGGATCACATGTACAAACAAAAGATCACACACACACAAAAAAAAACCACCCAAAGGAGTCTGCTAACTTCAGTAAAGGAACAATCCCAGGACAAAACAAACTATCTATTCTAGGTCTGTTTCTAGCAAGTTGTCTCTTTAAAGAAAGGCAAAGTTAGTGAAAAACTGAAAAACGCACCCGGAATAAGTGTGGTGAATATTACTATTTTCTCCTTTTGTCTTTTTCTTTAAGTTAGGCACAGTGAAATTCAATGACCAGGAATGGGAGAGAGGAAAGATCCCATTTCAGATTATCAGTGGAGTTACTGCAGCTTTTTTGTTGTTTGCTTCCTCACCGCTGATCCAATTCCTCTTACATTCATGCTAGACAAATACATCGGGTTGTCAAAAAATGTGTTTGCATCTTGATGACGCTATAGAGTATGTGACAAAAAGCAGAGATATCCGAGTCTCCCAAAGCCCTCCACATGGTTGCTACCACTATAGATTGCACACACATGGCTTTCCCCTTCCCACCCATCCAGGCCGCATCTTGACAGTTAGTAGGTGCTTGCAAACAGAGCACCGGAAGGAGGAGGTGAGGCGATAATGCAGGGTAGGAGGCGGGGGTAACAAGCATTAAAACTTGGGAGAAAGAGTGGCAACGTTCTGGAGATTGCTGTAGAGTCATGGAATGCTTAAGGCGCTGGTTCTCACTGAACGTGCAACGGTGGGTGAAACTTACACACAGATGTCTTCTGGTTCGTGTCCTTACTCGGCATCAATTTCACTCCCCGGGACTTCATCTCCATTTGCTTCTTGACTAGAGAGGTAACGAAAGGGAAGAGAGATCAGCAAAAGATGGACTTCAGCCTGCCAGGAGAACAGACTTTTCTACAGGCCAGTCCATTTGCATTGGAGGCAAATCAGACATCCGGGGGGGGGAAGCAATGCTAAGGAATTAGTGGAAGAACAATTCAATCTCCCAAAAGAATTTCACCCACAATGTTTACAGCCTTCTTCAGTTCCTCGCCCCTGAGGATTACATTATATGCACCTGATAAAATGGACTTTATCTTTTAAAGCTTATAATAACATGTCTCTGCCTTTAAGGAAACACAAGACTGGTATTCTTGCAGACTTTTCCATGTAAATTGCTCTAAGTTCAGGTTGAATAATTTTCTCCAGAAGCTCCAGATCACGACAGGATGAATGACCCACATCAATAGAATTACCCCCTATTTCCTTCTTTGCCACTCAGTTCCTGAGCCTCAACTCTCTCTCGCCCTTTCTAAGATCCCCTTGAAACAGCAGGCAATAGAATCTTCATTGGACTGTACATATTTAGCGCATGCCTTGCCAGCATCTTCAAAAAATACCAGGAAGGAGTTTCTCCCAGAGTAACAAAAAGGCATCAAGTAAACTATTAGGGTTAATGCATCACTGAAGAATATACAGGGTATTCAAATGTTAAGCGATGCAAACAATGTTAGGTCCCATCTGCACTATGTGTTTAAAGACCTATGATTTCACAGTAATGGTTTCCCCCAAAGAATTGTGAAAACTGTAGTTTGTTAAGGGTGCTCAAAGTCGTTAGAAGACCCTGACGGATTGTAAAGGAACTCTGGGAACTGAGAATTCCATCAACTTTCTCTTGCTGGGAGGAAAGCAGACGGATGTGGTGTTTTGAGTAGATAGATAGAGGGATGGGAAAAGGTTAAGATACACCTTCCACCCACAGCTGTAGCCTTAGAAATATAAAAGAAAGGGTAAGGGAAATAGTAAGGTTTAATTTAGCTCTCTCTGTCCTTTGCGAGCATCTTCTGTCATCTGTCTAAACATAAACCTGTCTCTAAAAAGTAACTCAAGAAATTGGTTCTGAACCCCCTAGAGTCTCTTCCATATGAGCAATGGCTTCTTGGAAACTTATCTTTTAAAGCACTCAACATGCAAACACTCAGACTATTATGTCTAAGGTTTTTTTTGGGGGGGGGGAAGCCCCTGACATTTTCCTTAATCAGAGAGGAAATTATAACATTAATCTTTACTTGACTATTTTTGCAAAAAGAAGAAGAAGATGATGAAGAAGGTATGATTCAGGCAGGTGTATTTTTAATAAGCAAAGCAGCAATCATGGCTTTGATTTCCCTTTTCTTTTCTTTTTAAAAAATCAGCTTCAGGGCAATTGAAAATTATGACTAAACAGCTTTAAGTATTAAATCTGAAAGATGATTCATAAAGATCACAACCTGAGTTTCTTAACCGCAGAACACAGTGGTGGGAGGGGAGGAGAACCCAGTCTGAATTAACACATATGAAGGCTTGTTCTGAAAGCACCATGCATCACACACACCATGGTAGAGGTTTGGAACTGGATCCCGCTGGTGCTCTGGATTCTGACCTCCAACAAAACCTGCAGGTCATTTTGACAAGTGAACAGGGGCACCCACCTGTCAATCACCTGACTTCACCACAGATGAAGTGCTTTCCTTTGCCTGAGTAATTTGAAATCTGCAGTCCCCACAAACCCTGATTTCAGTAGGAGGCTGCATATTTGCTCTATACACAATGGCATGCATAGAGCAAAATGGGTATAATTTGGGGAAATGGTCTCCTGAATGAAATTAAGACCCTGGAAGGCCAAAGTAGTCCTGTGGGCCAGAAAACCTACACTACTGAGTTGTAGACACAATCCACCTTCTCCCAAAAATTCTGATGTTAAGAAAATGGGAAGCTGTTTCACGCTATTTGTCAATCAACCCCAGTATTGTCTGTTTTGACTCACAGCCACCCTTCAGTGTCTCTGGCAAAGGATTTACATCATATGCCAGCTGATACTTTTAACTGGAGATGCCAGGAGTTGAACTTTGGACCATCTGCATGCAAAGAGGCAGCTCTGTCACTGAGCTATGGTCACATTGGCATGACTTTCCTTCCTGGCAAATGCCAGACAAATCTGAGGTCTGCAGGCCGTGCAACAGTCACCAGCCTTGCCCTATTTGTGGACAGCAGTTCCCATCGCTAGCCATGGCAGTGTGGAAAAGAATATTTCAATACAATATTTGTAGCTCTTTGTTAAGCTATAATTTTGTCTCCGGTTTCAAAAGCATTGCAAGGAGTTGATCAGCAGGGTGAGGACAGAAATGGATAAATCCAAGGAATGCCACAGGATCTGCTTTTGAATGCAGCCCTCTGAGGTGGTTATGAGCAAGCAAAGGCCCACTAGGTGCTCGAGGGATTCCAATATTGGTGAATATCAATAAGAGCTGACTTAATCCTCCCCTTCCAGACTAACATATGAATTAGATTTGGCTGCCTGCCAGCTTGCACGTTTCCTGAATATTCTGACAAAGTTCTCACCTCAAAAAGCAGCAAAAACTAAAATAAAAAAGCAATATGTTTAGATACCTGCATTCTGATTAAAAGTGTATTTAAACAGGATGGAAAAAATGAACAAGATAAACTTAAAGCTGCAGCAAATAATGCATACTCCAATTCTCAAGCTGGTTTTTAGGAATTCCCACTGTTCATTGGTCATCCAGGAGGAGCAGGGGACTGGGCAGAATAAATCAGGAGACTGCCAATACCTTGATACTGAGCACTGAAGCCCTTCTGCCTGTGGTTGCCATCTGACATAAAGTGCATACGAAGCCAGTTTTTGCTGCTGATTACAGGGGCAGGAAGGTTTGTTCCCGTAAACCTGAAAAAAGGAAGACAAAACAAAGACAGCAAAGGTCAAAATTGTGTGGATTATTACTTTTTTTTTTTTAAGTATTCTGTGACAATGTAGAGGAAGTACCTGTCGTAATAGTGTCTTTCAAATACCACCCACACCCAAAGTCAGTGGATTTGTGTGGCTATTTCCTTGCTTTCAGATGATCTCTCTCCACCCCAATGAAGAAAAGGAAGTTAAAATAAATACATCATAGAGGGTCACCAGGGGCTAAATCTCTGTAACTAGTGAAAATGCTAGCCTTTCCAAGCTTCCCAGCCCATTTCAGAGAATTTCAAGGGAGAGGGGCAAAATATACTGCAGTAGCAGAATGATTCAGCATTGCTCAAGAATTATATTAATAAAACAAAAAAGTTGGAACGTTTTGTTCTGCCATCTTGATTCAATATAGCATGTGAATGTATCCTTTCATACAGCTTCAGTCTCGGGAACTGTCACACCTAATTGGTTGACAACACCTTCAGAGCTATTCTTATCAGTGCTGTTTGGAATGATTTCGTCTGCCATCCTGATTCAAAATGGCACCCAGTGGCATCCAAACATGGATTAAAGACAGCTCCTCCATCTTGGGAACCTTCTCAAGAAGTGTGCAAATGCAGAGAGAACAAAAGGACAAGCCACTTTTTAAAACATATAGAAGAATCAGTAAAAGGAAAAATACGCCACCGATCTTCCTCCTCACACCTCATCATTTATATAGTACATACCTGGTTTTAACTAATATGTGTATTACGTTGTTGTGATGTATTAAATTGTTTCTACGACATTTTATTATCAGGAGCTGTCCTTGACTCCTTTGGGGAGGAAGGATGTGTTGTAAAATCATCATGATATCAACATGCAGGGAATGATTCCATCTACTAGTCAGGAGTTCATACAATTTTAAAAAATAAATAAATAAAATAAAATAAAGTTCTTTATATGTTTAGCAGAGGCAGAGCCAGAATCGAGTTATGAATGCAGGAAAATATTGCTCAATTGTATAACTGCTCTTAAAGGCAGATATTTTGAGCAATTAAGGTTCCTCTTCACTAAGACCAGATTCACACCATATATTCATATCAAAGAGCTCTGAGAGTTGTAGTTTGTTAAGAGTGCTGAGAGTTGTTAGGAGACCCCCTATCCCCCTCACAGATCTGCAATTCCCATAGTTCCTTGTGAAAAGACGTTCATCATTAAATCATGGACCCCATAATTATTTGTGGGAAGTAATCTCTCGTCACTGTGGCATTGTAGTACTCAAACTATATGGTGTGAATGTGGCTGAAGTCAACAAGAAAAAGAAGAAAAAACCAAAACATATTGAGATAGGCCATGAAAAAACACAGAGAAACATTCTCCATGTCTCACTTTGGGAGCACTAAAATGGCACTGGTATTTCCATACAGCATTAAACATCCTATTGATGATCCAATTAAACAGGAAACCACACAACTCTCTATTCACTTATTCAATACTATATTTTCACTTTTTTAACAAAAGGAGGGGGGGGGGAAGAATTGCAATGGATTTTTTTTTTCTTGGAGGGGGATAGGGAATTAATAATAATGAGGGAACTCTTGGCCAAGCCATCACGGATTCTGTCGGAAACAAATGTTTACCTAATAGTCACAAGCACCCTTGAAAATTGGGGTATATGAGAGCAAAATTAATGGCCTTAACCAGAACAGTGCAAACAACATTAATGCGATAAGAGCTATTACAGAATCCAATTACTTTTAACCAAAGTCCATTTCAGACATTTTATTAGAGACAGTGTCACATTAGTTATATGCTATTGGCATTCTAAGACCAATTCCGTGTTTCAAGAACAGCGCAAAAAAGAAGAAGGCAATGACAAGAAACCCCACATATTCTGCCCTTGAAGAGACTGTGGTTTTCAGCTCTCATTGTAAGAACAAATCACCAAATCAATATGCAACCAAGTGCAATCACCAGAATAATCTACTGAGGATGCGTCTGAGATAATAGACCAATTCAGCAGTTAACCCTCTGCATAAAGAAGTAACATATGGATGGGAAGGTGTACCATGCATCCTGGCACTGCCCCCACCTCACCCACCCCACCATACCCATGTGTTCAGAGGTTCAGAAGCTTGCATAGGTTACCCGGAGCTCTAATAATTCAGGTTTCCTAACTGAGTGAAGAAGTCTACCCCAGTCCAGCTAACTCCCCCTCCATATATTTGCTGAATATATGGTCAGATGGGTGGCACCAGCTGTGTAGGTTTAACTTTGGTTCCCATATGTTGTTAGACTACCACTCCCATCACCCCTGCCTGCTGCCCTGCTGCCTATGGATGATGGGAGTTGTTGTTCTGCAACATCTACAGACCCAAGCTTGAGAAAGGCTGAGGTAATGTGTGGATAGAGCAAGTGCAGACATGAAGAACCTCAGACTCAGGGGACAAATGCAGTCCTCTAAGCTACTCTAACTGGTGCTTAGGACTCTCCCACAACACACACTCTTTCTCCAGGCCATGCCCCCCAACGGTCTTGCTCTGCACCCTCCTTGAGTGTTTTTGCCAAGCAGGAATGTTTCCTTGGATTCTGACAATGCCTCTTAATTGACTGGATGGAGGATACAATGGTAGGTGCGCATATAGACTAGCCTATTGTTCAAAGGCAAAATGTGCATTCCTTGCTCTGACCCTGCCCAACAACGGCATGAAGAAGGATACCCAGAGGGGAATGAATCCCTGGGCTGAAAAAGATTCCCCACCTCTGGGCTAATGAAATAACATAAGTGAAGAACTGAGAGATGGCACCTGCACTCTCCTGCCACTTTGGATGGCACATGAACAGCCTTCCAATCCCCTCTCACCACCAGCGAGTGGTAGGTGAAAGATTGGGAGAGGGAGGTCCTTTAAAAACCTCAGCAATTCCCTGCATGTTGCAGAGGTTCCCCAGTATGCAGGAACCAGTGGCAGAGCAAGCTGATTGGGTGTCTGGGGCTGCATGTGTGCCCTGCACCTGTGGGTGGAGCCATATGCCCACAGGGGCAGGGGCAGCCATCCGTGGGGTGGGGTGAGCCAGGACAGGACACTCTGCGGGGCCTCCGAGGAGTCTGCCTGCCTCCTTCCACTCAGCCGCCCTACAGCTGAGGGGGAGGTGGCAGGTAGACTGTTTAGGGCAGCACGGAGCCTGCGGGCACCCAAGCCACCGTGTCACTCCCAGGAAAGATGGGCATGCTGCAGGCCCCACAGTGACTGCCGCCCAGCATTTTGTCACCCCCCTTTGGTGGTGATACCCAGGGCGGCCCACCCCCACAGCACCCCCTTCCTCCACCCCTGGCGGGAACACACTGCCACCTTTTACCTGGGTCTGTTTTGGTACCCACGGTCTGCCCTTTCCCCACATTTTAAACTCATAAACCGCAGTTCCCCACCTGCATACATAAATTGAAATTAGTTTAGTGGGAAGTGCAAATGGGTGATTTTACTCTTCTCTCCTCACACATGGAGAATGGAAAGAGGAGCCCAAAGTACAGCTCATTCATGAAAATAAAATCTACCATGGTGTAGATTATCTGAGCTAGGCAGGTATTGGTTGAGATAGACTAATGGTCTTATTCTGCTGAAGGCAGCTTCATATGTTCAAACAGGGTAATGCCACCTTTCTGTCGCAATGCAAGACTTCACTGATCCTCCCTTAAGAATGACACAAAGAGCCTTTAAATCATTATGTCCCCAGAAACAGCTATTCTGTGTGGATGGGGCTTCTGGCTTGGGTAGGGGAGATATAAAACTAGTAAAAGAAACACTTTGCCTTTTAATTAGACTAATTGCTTAGAAGGCAATCTCTGGCAGATGATGCATCTGTGCTGATCTCAGAACCCAACGCAAAGCCCCAGGGGGATAAATTAATACATGATGCAAAGGAATGTTTGTGGCAGTGGCTGTCTGCTATTGATCTGAAAACTATGCATGTCGGGAATTGAAGCCTGAAAACTTTGTTGTGTGACTAGAAATTGCATAACTTCTCACGTCTTTATCTAGTTGCTCAATCTTCTTCAATGCCTCTTTAGTGTGTGTGTGTGTGTGTGTTGGTGCATTTACCCACACCTATCTGAAATTTATGTTCTGGTTTATTCCCCATAGTGTTGTGTCTGCTTGGTGGGGAAGCCCTGAGGAAGTTAGAGCAGTTAGATGAGAGAAGGGAAATTTCTTGGGAATTCACACATCCTTATGTAGGCCTCCCTAGGCAGCTGAAGTCCTACCAGAAGCTTCTCCTTCCTGAATAGTTTGCTCAGCAGCTGATTGAACACCCATCCTTTCATTCAAGTATGTTCAACTCAGTTGTGATTCTACTGATTCCAGTTTAGAGAGGCTGGGTGCAGCATAGAGCCCTAATGGCCATCCCAGCCACAGCTAAGAAAGAATCAATTGCTGTGTGGAGAAAGAGGCAATGGAGGACACGACTTGAATACAATGAGCAAGAAGATCACTATGAGATACATATCTTAAATGAGTCCATTGACTGATAGCTGTTAATTTTTACAACAGAAGACCGTGATCTCCATAGGGCTAAAAAGAATGGTGATGAAGCTTTAATGCCTAACATAATGGGCTATTTAATTATAGGTAAAGACACACAGAACTCAAGTAGCTGCTTAGCTCAAGGGCGTACTTTGGGGAGAAAAGTCTCTTTTGCCGCTTAACATAATACAAGTTTCCAATGCAACAGGAGGCAAGTGCTCCCACCCTCAGGAAGGAACTGGGCACTGCAAAACACGTGGAGAAACCACCACTCCATGGCCCTTTGCCCTCGCTTCCTCACAATGTGACCTGTATTTATTTTATTTTTTTTAAAAAAGATGGGTTTGTTTAGTTTTCAGAAATAACAATATACTGACAAAACAATTTTAAAGTAACAAATAAAAATGGCTGTGTGGAGCACATACTGCAATTGGAATAAGATGAACAGAAGGTTTAGTACACTTTTGCAGACGTCAATATAAAATAGATCTTGCAAAGGGAAGTAAGAGTCGCATATGATTAGGTAGCATTGCCTCATGGGGCATACGTTACTGGGGTCTTATGCAGTTCATTAATGTTATTTATAAAGCATAAAAATGGAAACCATATAACCATCCTATGATGGGTTAAATGCTCAGCTAATGTGCCCTATTAATACTATAAATGACAACATGTCATCAGTCTGTGCATCTCCCAATCACTGTCAATCAAAGATAACAAGGAAGGTTGACACCCAATATGATGACATCTTGTCACCCACCCCACATAACCCTGCCAAGCTTCAGGCAGACTGAAAAGATCTGGGTCTACTTTGCATGAAGAAGTATTAATATATACCAGGGGTGCCAACTTGAATGAAATATTGCGGGGACCCAAGTAATCTAACACATGACATGGTGCACGCATACAATTTGAATGGCAATGCCATATTTTATTATGGGGGCCAAAGCCCCCATGGGTCCTAGGAGTTGGCTCCTATGATATATACAGACTTTATATAATTATTTACTATGAACGTTACCCACAGAAGCAGTTTAGTCATGCTGGCCACATGACCCAGAAAGCTGTCTTGGGACAAACCCTGGCTCCCTCGGCCTGAAGCGAGATGAGTGCTGCAACCCCATAGTCACCTTTGACTGGACTTAGCTGTCCAGAGGTCCTTTACCTTACCTTTACCTTTAATTGCTACAATTATATATATGGTATGCTTTACCTCTGTAATCACCTGTCATGGGTTTAAATATTAGTCTCAAATCTTTGTGGTTCATGCTAAAATCTCCACACACAGCGACCAAAAATATTTCATCAAAATTCCAGGCAATTTCTAGGCTTGTTTGTTGTTCATTGGCCAAATTACTTCCTCAGCCCAATAAAAGTTAAAACTCAGTGGCTTACCAGCTTAAATGCACTTGGTCCTTGTGTTTTGCCTTAAGCTATGTGCTTGCCTGACCTAACCTGGTGCCTTCCAGATGTTTTGGACCACAACTCCTGAACTCAGGGTTTGTTGCCCACAATAGCTGGTAAGTACCAGGTTGGGGAAGGATGATCTAAACAGCTTATTTCTTTCTCTCTAACCCTGCACCCCCAGAGAGGCCTTAATTCAGAATGGCTATTGAACTTCCACTAGTGAGTAATGATTATTTATTTTTTACTTTAATCTTAATAGGCGGCTAGTCATCCAAACCCATGAGAATATCCAATTAGCATATTGAAATCTTTAGGAAGTTGAAGATGTAATTAGATTGTTCTTGTTTCCAAATAAGGCCAGTGCATCTTACCCCCACTCCCAAAACAAGGGTGTGATGTTCCGCGGGAAGAGGAATAACCTGGGAGAGAGGAGGAAACTCCAACCACTTCCCCATTTGCTATCCAGATATGTTCAGTGTAATGCTGACCCAAAATCCTCAGCCCCAGGGGCTCAAAAATATTCTCTCCATGCAAACATTGTGGGTAGGCTCCTAAATGTTCAGGAGGCAATTCTTCAGTAAGATTTTCCAGGATGCCTTCGAGTAACACAAGGGAGACATGATGTTACATGGCTCCAAAGGTGTTCCAATAAGTGATGCAAGCAGAAAGCTGTCAATTTAGCTTTCTGCTGTTATGAGCAATATGGGGTTTTATGTTAAATGGGATGGGGAGGGGACTGGAAAGCACTTGGCTGCTTCATAGATTTCAGCAACAAAAGCTCTAACCCTTTCCTACACATTGGAGAAATACACACACACACACACCCCTTCACCGTCCCTCAGGATGTTTTTTTTTTTTTTTTTTTTTTTAATTCCCATCCACCAGATGGATGGGGAAAAAAAGAGTAATTTTCAGTGTAGCTCTAATTCAGTGGCCAATTCATGATGCTCCAACAATTTAGAGACTCCAAGATATTTCTGTTGACCATGGGCTGGTCTAAAGTCTCTTTAGACTTGGGCCAGTCTCTCAACCTAAGTTACCTCACAGAGGTCTCCTGAGGATAAAAAAAGGGAAGAGAGAAGAAGTGGGTCGCAGGTGACAGGGTAAAACAACAACAACAACAACAACAACAACAACAACAACAACAACAACTAATAATAATAATAATAATAATAATAATAATAATAATAATAATAATATAGACTCCCCCCTTTTTTTCTTAAAAGAAAAAAGAAAAATACACACAGTATTACATTAGACTCAATATTTTACTGTGTTCATGTCAGGTTTCTTTCTTCAGGGAGTTTTTATTTTATCAGTTGCACATTAGATTTGAGATGTATGCACAGTATAGCATACATCTCAAATAGTTCTACAACAATCATAACAAAACAAAACAAAACAAAAAAACCGGGGAAAGGGGAATACATTTCATGTTTCTAAGAACAAACTTGTTTTGGTCAGGAACGCCTGCAATGGCTATCCCACCTGATGGCTGCAAAGCTTATTAAATATGAAAACCACATCATTGAGCAATTCATCTACAGAAGAGAGAGGGAAAGAGAGGGTACCGATCTTTCAGTAAGCAGAAGAGACAGTGTTTCACAAACTCTACATCATTATTTATTACTGTATTCACTTTTTTTTGCCCTTTAACCTTTCCCTCCGAACTTCCAGTCTAATTATCTCAAGAGGTGAAGAGATGGCCCTTAATTTAAAAGCACGTTATTTTAGGCGATTCTCTTTAATAAAGCACACGGGCAAAGCCCCCACCCAACCTCCCAATTTTATTTTACCAGCAGGATGAGAAAATTCCCGCCAGGGCTGGACTTCTGCAAGGAAAACAAGTAATTAGGTCAAGTTGTTCTTCAAGATTAAAAGCCACAGGAGTAAAGAGCAAGAGCACTTCTCCAAATAGATCCATCTTGTTTCCAAACAGGAATTGATGAAGCCAGAGTTCCAGTGGTTGAAGGGCATGGGGGGGGGCTGTCACTGCTCAGGGATTATGGTTTCAGGTTGCAGTCCAGAAACCATTCAAGCCATTTGCACAGGCAATGACCCACCCCCAAACGTTTCAGTATGTATATGGTGGGGCATTTGCTTCTTATGCTTTGCCTCTTAACAACGGTAGCTTAACTGTGTTCCATATAACACCTTGGCCATTTAACAAATCTTACAAGTGTACGTGAACTATCACTGTGTTATAGAATCAATACACCCCATAACCAGTTTCCTCAATCATAGAATCATAGAATCATAGAGTTGGAAGAGACCACAAGGGTCATCCAGTCCAACCCCCTGCCAAGCAGGAAACACCATCAAAGCATTCCTGACAGATGGCTGTCAAGCCTCTGCTAAAAGACCTCCAAAGAAGGAGACTCCACCACACTCCTTGGTAGCAAATTCCACTGCCGAACAGCTCTCACTGTCAGGAAGTTCTTCCTAATGTTTAGGTGGAATCTTCTTTCTTGTAGTTTGAATAAGTTGCACAAATTCAGTGCAAGAGAGGGTATGTTGTGTAGTAGTTAAGCATTCAACACCAGTCTTCTACTATGAAAAATTAAAGGTGTGCCCATTTAGCATACATTTGAAATCTAATTATCACTGACTGTAATTCTGGCATCTCATTGCCATTCAACTCCCACCTTACAATGTTCCCCATTATACATCTGCTAACTAAGCTTTTGCATTCATGCATCTGACAAAGTTGGTATGCATCCACGAGATTTTTCCCCCCATAATGAATTTGTTAATATTTAAGGTGCCATAAGTCCTTTTTTATGTTTTTTTGCTGTAGGTGTTTTTGCAGCATGTGCTGGCTGAGGCTGATGGCAGTTGTCTTCCAAAACATCTGGAGGACACCAGATTGGGGAAGACTGTGTTAATCTGAATTTCCTATTAGAAGTCACCATTCATGACAATATCTGAAGCAGAATTCCCTCCTTCCCACCAATCCTAGGCATTTTCAAGCCTATTCTGTAGATTTGGACATTTATAGCATTTATAGTATTATAGGTTTTTTTTTGGGGGGGGGGGTTCAGTTTGAATGATATCCATGAATCCCTTCCAGGCCTATGACTCTGTCTCAAGGCAGCTTAGAAGAGGCCACTGTCAAGGTTATGACCTCAGCTAAGTACCCATCACCTGCATCTTAAAAAGTGAGCTCTGCTGCCATAGAAACGAATGGGTGAGCATTTGCCCACCTCACCTGGCTTGATAGTACATCATCCTAGCCTAGGCTGGAGAACAACAGGCCTAGGCTGGAGAACTAGGCTGCTGCTGCAAACTGGGGAGACACAGAGACATATCTGCTCTGAGCTAGACCCAAGACCTGCGGTTTTGAGTTCACTAGACCCCTAATGGGGAAGCAAGATCTGTTGGGGTATTAATGCTGAGAGTCCCTCCAACCTATGCTCAGATTGCATATATGTGTGAATAAAACAATATATCCAAGAGACACCACATTCTCTGTCAATCTTCATCCTCAAGAAAACAAACCCTGGATACATGCCAGTGCCCCTGGAGTCTTTCGTCTCACACAATAGTTGTGTGATGGAGACATGAAGCCACCTAATTCACGAAGGTAGAACTTCTAGTTGTCTGAAAGGAGATGTGGTCGGAACTTCAGGGGTTTATTTGTCTGCGAGGAAACAAATTCAAGAGGATGACCACTGTATCTTTACTGAACAAGCAAGCACCCAGCAGAGCAACTCCCCCAGCACCTGCAAATCAAAAGACTTCTAAGTCAGCAGCACCTTGTTCTTAAAAGGCATCTTTTGGAACAAAGGCCCTTTCTTACTAGAGGTGACCTGAGATAGTGTTTATCATTATCTCGACCACTTTGGGGGAGTTAGTTCCCATCAAAGATGCAAAGGCTTGCACTGAAAAAGGAGAATCAGCCGGGGCTGTCAGCTTTAATTACCATCCACTCTCGCATTACACTGGCTGGCTGAAAACAAAGCAAAGCAAACCCCCAAAAACAAAGAAACCAATCATTTTTTTTTTCATTGCAAAAGATTTACAGTGATGTTCTTAATTCATGCTTTTTTAATTTAAAGAAGAAAAGATGCAATTTGCACTCCCTCGGATTTCTCGATGTGGCAAGCATCTGCAAACACCAGCTGCCTCTTTAAACAACAGTGGGACAAACTAGTTTACACTTAGTTCAAGAGGTGTGTTTATGAGCACTCAAAGTGTGGGAAGGGATAGGGATGCCTGCCCTGCCGCCAACATCCGCATGCGCACCCCTGCCCCCTGACCTGTTCCAATCCCTGACCCTCCTCATGCTGGCATTCAAAAGATGCCCCATGCAAGATGAGGTGGTTGGGGATGGGGTGTTGTGAACAAGGACACTGTGGGTGGGGCCCGCCTGTGCACCCCTGCTCCCATATTCTATTTGAGCACATCTATATCCAGGCAAATGCCTGAAGGAGCCTAAGGTATGTCCTGCATTAGCATTTTCTAGCACCATATCAGAAAAACACATCCTTTTCTGCATGTTTCCATGACACAGGAGGGATGGCAACAGCATAGTGGTTTGCATATGTTTGCATTCACAAGAGCCTGGGTTCAATTTCTGGATTTCTGGGCTACTGGATTGCCAAAGTAGATCACTCAAGGCCAGACAGACCAATTGTCTGATTCAATGTACCGGTAAATTAACTTTGTGTATCCTTTATGACTAGCTGAGGATGTAACACAGGAAGCTGCCTTATCCTAAGGGCTCATCCACACTTACCCTCTCCCTCCCTGCACTTTTTAGATACAGGTCTGTGGATTCTCTGTCCCCACCACTTACCCCAGGAAAAACCGTTCTTTAACACTGAATTGGAACAAATAGTCAGATCACTTGTTTATCTAGTTGTCTACTACAGTGATGGGCTGCGGTGACTCCCCAGGATTTCATGAAGGGGCCTTTCCCAGCCCCATCTGGAGATGTGGGGGATCAAACCGGGGATCAAACCTTTCTGCATTCAAGTTAGGTGCTTTTTTTTTTTAACCAAAGCCTGGAATTCAGCAAGCCTACATTTTTTTTTTTGCAGCATAAAGCGAACTGCAATATAAGTAATGTACTTTAGCCATACAGATATTTCCTTAACTGCATTCCAGTTGTAGGGGAAAAAATGTTTTGTTTTCTTGGAAGGGATGATGGTAGTGAAATGGGAATAGGGATGACATGGGTGGGAATAGCTCATCGAGAGCCCTGCCCTAGGAAGCTCCCTACCGGTATACAGACCCCATTCCATGTCTGAACAGTTACCACATAAGCTGCCACACTTTTCAAATGAGGTCTTATTAAGGAGGACTAGGAATTTTTGTGCATGGATGGGTAGTCTCAGGATCCATCAACTGGCATGAAATGAAGGTGCCAAACTGTATTGGGAAGCCCCAGACTTCTCTGTCTGGCTCTAAGAACTCTTCCTAGGTCACTAGCCCAGCTTTGCATCCTCCTGGGGGGGATTTTACTACTACTACTACCTGGCTGGTATGTATCCTTGAAATGTGATGTTGCCCCTTGCTTGCCTGAGGGTATGTGTGTTTGTAGAAATCTCTGACTTTTGCATGTACAATATTGTTGTTGTTGTTGTTGTTGTTGCATTTTCCATATACATTATACATACTTTTGTTTTTCATCCTATCATATATATATACGTATGTATATATGTATGTGTGTATATATATACTTCCCAACCTATCTTTCCTTGACATCCTATTGTACATTCTGTTGGCATGCCACATCTCCCCTTATTGTCTATTGTTTTCTCCTTCCATTCATAATCATTTGTTTTATCTACTGTTCATAGGGTCAACCCTACTTGCAGATTTATCTTAATACCGCTTCATTTTAGATACCCTTCAAGTTGTTCCCACTCACTTATTACTGTCCTTCCATCTATATTTCTTACTTTGGCTGTCATACTTCCTAGTTCGACATATCCTATTAGTTTATGCAGCCATTGATCTTTTGTTGGACTATCCTTCTCTTTCCACATTTCTGCGTATAGTATTCTTGCAGCTTCTGTTGCATATAGAAATAAGTTTTGAATTTTCGTTGGTATTTCCTGACCTACTACTGCTAACAGGAATGCTTCTGGGTTTGTTTGTTTATTGGGGGGTGCGCACTTAAGCCTCTTTTTTTAGTTCCTTCTGCATGTAATATGCTGTACAAAAGCAAGGCTGACATTCTGGTCACTTCTTGCCTATCTATGGCCCTGCCCACCACTGGCATACAATCCCTGGAAGACTGCTCTTGCAGGAATGCAACCCTCAGCCTGAAAAAATTTCCCTTGCCCTGGTGTAAGAAGGAGAAACATTTCAGAAATAGCCAAGAAGATCCACTCCTTCCCTGACCCAAAATGCCACAGCTGTGTTTTCTCCTAGCCATCTCCTCAGGTTAATCTAATAGCTGACTATTTGTACACATGCCCTTCCTGCTCGGAAGGGACACAGGTGGCGCTGTGGTCTAAACCACAAGAGCATTAGGCTTGCCAGTTGGAAGGTCAGCAGTTTGAATCCTCGCAACGGGGTGAGCTCCCGTTGTTTGGTCCCAGCTCCTGCCCACCTAGCAGTTCAAAAGCACATCAAATCCAAGTAGATAAATAGGTACCGCTCCAGCAGGAAGGTAAATGGCATTTCTGTGCACTGCTCTGGTTTGCCAGAAGCGGCTTAGTCATGCTAGCCACATGACCCGGAAGCTGTCTGCGGACAAACGCTGGCTCCCTCGGCCTATAGCGCGAGATGAACGCACAACCCCAGAGTCATCCGTTACTGGACCTAATGGTCAGGGGTACCTTTACTTTTACCTTCCTGCTCACACCAAACCAGAAAGAATGGGAAGTTATTCTCATTTTCTTCCTATGTTTAAGCCTTTGAATGTTTCTGGTGATGGTGATTAAAGCTGGCCTTTTGGCAGCTTACTCTATCGTCTAATAATCATCCCGGCAGCTATAAAATTGGCTTCTTGTTCTACCTTCGGTTACCACTAAGAATAAGCCTCCTCCCTTCCTTTCCGGTATATTCACACATGCTTTTATAGTTATAACATCCAACTTCATCATCTTTTACATTCATCTCCTCAGAGGGCTTGCTTCGGAATACATTTCTAGAACTGCCTGTTTTGAAATTCCCTTCTAAACCTATTGGATATTTGCCTGTAGGGGGAAGGGCTGGTTTGCTTATTTCCACATTCCAGCAGGTCTTTAGCAATAAGATGTGTCCCTCATTTGCCTCATGTAAGCCCCCATTTTGCCAAAGGCAGGAAGCTAGAAAAGAGAGATTATTGAACATTATGTGTCTTTCACACTGTGACTAATATGCTGCAATCATTAAATTTTTGCCAAATTTCCTTTAGTGTGGGTGGACATTTTCTGTCATCCCACAGAAGCTCGAGCAGTGGATGGGGGTGGGATCTCAATGATTAATGGGGGGAGAAAACAAATGTGTGCAACTATGTTTAGTATATACCCAACTCATTCAGCTCATCAGAACCTGACTTTATTGTGGGGGGGGGGATGAAATTGATTACTGAAACACTTGCACATTAACACTGGGTAAAGTTCCCAGCACTTCAGTCAGAATCAGCTTAAAGCAAGCAATCAGAACAGGAGTTCTGAGCTTCTCCTTGAGCTGACTATATGGATTTATGTATGTACGTATTTCACAAGATTTATATACTGCTGGATTGTAATAAAATCTCACAGCAATTTACAAGAAGAATAAAGCAATAAAATTACCAGTAAAAAAACCAAACCCACCACAGTTAAAAACAACTATTTAAAACATTCAAACTAGGATTAAAATTAATAGTACATGAAAACCTGGGTCAATATTCCACCTGTCTGAGTAAGGCTTGAGGCAAGCCACTTGCCTAAACAAACATATTTTTGCAGCCTCTGAAAAGAGTTCATTGAAGGCACCTGCTTGGTGTCAATACACAGGGAGTTCCAAAGTGTGGGTGCATACATGTTGACGTTGCACAATGCTGCATTGCACCCTGGGAACTGTAGTTGGTTTCACCAGCTGTATGGTCACAACCATAACACCCAGCCATGGTGAGAGGCCTTTGGAAACTCAATGTTTCTCCTTCCAAACCCTGCACAACTGCAGTCAGTCAGAGTTTCATCAGGAGTGAGGGACTAAGGTCAAAGAGCTTGCATGTATGCACGAAATGCAGAGCACACATAACATTTTTTTTAAGAGGGAGGGTTCACAAAACTCAATCCAGCTTTGCTTACTTACATACATATAGATTTATACACCACACCTTTAACACATGTTTGTGTTCCCAAGGAGGCTTTAAAAAGTAGCAAGAAGTAACAAATATAAAAAAACAGCAAATTAACACAGAAATTTTAAAGCAACAAACTAGGACAGCAACAGCTGTGGTAGAATGAAACTGATCTAAGATTTAAAAGGCTTAAATTAGCAATTTTTAAAAGCTTGGGGGCACAGGAAAGTTTTGCCCAGCAAGTTTTGCCAAGTAATGAGGTATCTAGACAGGCCTCCTTAGGGAGGGCATTCCAAAGACAAGGAGCCACCACAGAAAAGGCTGCCTCCCGGGTCACCCCCTACCACACCTCAGAAGGTGGGGGCACCCAGAAAAAAAGAAGTTTCAGAAGACCATCTCAGTGGGCAGGTGGATTGAGACAGGAGAAAGTTGTCCAACAAATATCTGGGGCCCGATTCATCTGACAATTCTGAACCAGGCAAATCTGTAGGCTGAACGAAGTAATGACAACCTCAAATGACATCACTGCCACAAACAGCTCATTTGGGCTTGTCAGCATTATAGGTCAGGCACCAATTTTTTGCTCTACAGGAAGGTAACTGAAGACAGTTTGTGCTAGGAAACAGACACCGTGGATCAGAGTGCCACCCCTTTAATCTCTGAAGGGATCTGTCCATTTGAGATGACAACTTAATTGAGGTGTTGAGGTTGCTCAGGAGTGTCCACCCTATTTGCTATCTTTAGCCACGCTTATCCCAGTAGCTATCAAGAGTGCTACCAATTGTGCTATCCGGAAATATTAGGTTGTCTACCACCTCACCTCTCAGGGGATTTCCAGCTCACAGAGTGAACCTATTCCCGCTCCTGAGGATGCAGAGGATGAACTAGGGGAGTAAAGAACAACTCACAGTGCAGAGGGGCAGCCATTAAAGAGTTTTACTCATCCAATGCATTTTATTATTGTTTTTCATAGTATTTTTATTGAAGTTTTAAAAGTATAAGAGAAGAGAGAGAGAAGAAACTGGGGGGGGGGGGAAAGCATTCTGCAGCATCAACGCAGGCAAAGAACATAAATAAAGCACAAATATTGCTGTGGCTTAACAAATATATCTACATTTGGGGGGGGGATACCATGGTAATTATCATGGTGGATCAAACAAAAATGTTGATCTTAATTCCCATGCTTCCTTATGTGTACACCATATGAACAGAGCTACGGCAAGATATAAAAGAGCATAGGTGTCCTGTATACCTGAAGGAGCATCTCCACCCCCATCGTTCAGCTCGGACACTGAGGTCCAGCACCAAGGGTCTTCTGGCAGTTCCCTCACTGTGAGAAGTGAGGTTACAGGGAACCAGGCAGAGGGCCTTTTCGGTAGTGGCGCCTGCCCTGTAGAACAGTGTTTTTCAACCACTGTTCCACGGCACACTAGTGTGCCGCGAGATGTTGCCTGGTGTGCCGTGGGAAAATTACTTTATATATAGTCAATATAGGCACAGAGTTAAATTTTTTTAACATTTTCTAATGGTGGTGTGCCTCGTGATTTTTTTCATGAAACAAGTGTGCCTTTGCCCAAAAAAGGTTGAAAAACACTGCTGTAGAATGCCCTCCCATCAGATGTCAAGGAAATAAGCAACTATTTTACTTTTAAAAGACATCTGAAGGCAGCCCTGTTTAGGGAAGTTTTTAATGCTTAACGCTGTATTGTGTTTTTAACATTCGGTTTGGAGCCGCCTAGAGTGGCTGGGGAAACCCAGCCAGTTCGGTGGGGTTTAAATAAATTATTATTGTTAATAATTATTATTGTATCTTATTGATTGTATTTTTTATGTAACCAATTCTGTAGCATAAGCTGGAGAGACCCGAGTATGGCTCTTTTTGCCAGAGTGCCCACTTCAAGACCCACGGAGTATGCAAGGTAAAGTTTTACTTCTCATGACAGGCTAGACCACCTTCACTGAGGTACTTTGAGGTGCCCTTCCTTGTTTGGCACTCCCATTTGTCTAGAATCCCTTGAACAAGTCGCCATGTAAGACAGCAGTATTGTCTGAGCCAATTTCAGAAATGGTTAACTTGCCAAGGAAAAAGAGTGATTTAATTATAATCAGTGACTGTTCAAAGTCCAGCTGCAGTGGGAATATTCATTAAGCATTCCCATACCCTTCTTTGCCATTCCCTTGCTGCTACTCTTTCCTGCTCAACTTGCACATGCATGCACATCCTTGCATGCTTGTGCTCTCTTCCCTCTCTCTTGTGCACACACGTCAAGCTTAATGAGGCATTCTGCTCCTCCGGCTCCTGGCAGGCTTCAGGAACTGAAGACAAAGGAGGTCAGCAGCCAAGATACTTAGGGGGCTTGGAAAGCTAAACCCACTGAAAGGAACAAGGCTCCTGGTTTGGATACTTACATGCAAAAGCTGCGGGATGCAAAGAAAGAAGGAAAGAAGGAAAGAAGGAAAGAAGGAAAGAAGGAAAGAAAGAAAGAAAGAAAGAAAGAAAGAAAGAAAGAAAGAAAGAAAGAAAGAGTTGCCGGCTCTTTGCTCTCTAGTGGAGAGAATGATCCAACAAACATATTCTACACTGTAATGAAGCTATTAAGTGGTTAAGAAGTTGGAGGATTTGGGGGAACCACCCCAAACCCAAAGTCACCAAATCCCAGACACAGGGATTTGGACAGTTATTTGAGCTGCTGAAAATAATAGGTCTCTAAATTTTTAAACTGCCCTATGACTGTTTGGTAAAGGACGGTATAGATATCCCTCCCTCCCTCAGTGTTAGAGGTGCTTGAAGCAGATCCACTGGAATCAATGGGTATACGCTGACTTAGTTGGCTATCACTCATTAACCACTTACTATAAAGAGAGGGGGGGAAAGGATCCGAATCAATTTACAACTCCGCTTGACACTTTAACCGCCAAGTCCACAGCAGTGGTGGAGGAAGGAGGGAGCGGGGGATAATACGGTTCACCCCGGGTGTCATCACTGAGGGGGTGTGTGTGACAAAATGAGGTTTGTTTTCCTTATAAAAAAAATGGGTTCACGAAACTTTTTAGAAGTGACATGGTGGCTTAGGCACCAGCAGGTTCAGCACTGCCTGAAACGGCAGCGTGCAACTTGCGCCTGCCTACTGCCTCTCGCTCAGATGCCCTACAGCTGAGGGGGAGGCAGCGGAGAGGCTCCAAGTGTCGGAGAGGTTGACCCCGCCCCCATGGGCAGATCACCCTGCCCCTATGGGCAGCTCATCCCGCCCCCACAGGCAGGGCCAGTGTGTCCATTAAGGCGAACTAGGCAATTGCCTAGGGCGCCAAAATGGAGGGGGCGCTGGCCAGGCTTGGGCGGGGGGGCGGGGCAGGCTAGCAGCAGCTTCTCCACTGTAGCGGAGAGGTGCTGCTTGCCCCCTACACCACCCCCCGGCTCCCGCTAAAGCAGGCTTTGGCGGGGGGCGGGGCGGGCGAGCAGCAGCTTCTCTGCTACAGCGGAGAAACTGCTGCTTGCCTCTCCACCACTGCCACCTACCGCTAAAGGAGGCTTTGGCGGGGGGCGGGCGGCAGGGGGCACCAGAAGGTGGTCTCGCCTAGGGCACAAGAAACTCCAGCACTGGTCCTGCCCACAGGCAGATCACCACACCCCCATGGGCACGGATTGCGCCGCCCGTGGCTGCAGGACACCCCCCCCCCCCCGCACCTGGCACCTGAGCAGCTAGCTATGCCACTGGTCCACAGTCCTCTCCTAGGTTCTTCCATTCTAACCTGCCTATGGTTGGTAGATTGGGGGGGTGCTAGTGAAAATAACTAACAATTTATTCACTTACAAGTACAATTCACAAAGATTGTAAAATGCCTTTATTAGGAGCATTTTGTTTCAGTCTTAAGAGAGTAATGGAATAAGCCCTTTACAGACTGTAAGACCTGTGTTATATGCAGATGATCCAAAAGATCTTGGGTTATGCAGAGGCACACTAGGACAAGGAAGCAATGGAGGTTCTCCATTTGAAAAAAAAAAAAAATCTGGAGCAGTTATACAAATTCTATTCTAGCGGCAATCAAAACTCACACTTTCCCCATAAAGTGGAAACAGCAGTAAAGAAAACCACATTCTTTCCAATCTTTAATGGCTATGAGCTGGGAATCATGTGCTTTCTGGTGCTGAGATACCTCACACAAAGACTCAGGGCTTATCCACACTTACCTTTCCTTGGTTCTTTCCAGGCACATTCCACACATTCAAGCAATTTTTGTTGCCAGAAACTTGCAAAAATATCCCCATCTTTATAGTTTACAAACAAAGTGGTAAAACTGGAAAGGGGAAATTTTGGTACAGCCCTATATGCACATGAATTGGGATTTTGGATATTGAGATCTCAAAGAAAGCGAAGAATCCCGATGAAATCCAATGCACAAACATGTTTAAGGCACGCACACACCCCCCACACCCCCCCCACACCAATGTCCTTCCCCTGAGTCCTATGGTAAACAAAAAATCAAACAAATAGCAGAAGCCAAAGTATATTAAAAACAAAGCAAACCTGGACCCCTCCGCCCCACAGAAGCCAGTGAACTCTCCCTGTTTGTGGCTTGATATAATTTCTAAATCAGCATTAAGAAAAATTGCAATCACAACACTAAACATGAGCTCCCTTTCACTCCTAATAAGCAGCTTCCAAGACCTAGCGAGAACTATCACTATCTTTTTATGACTTCAGGCAGGTAGCGGGAAGAAAGAATTAAACTGCCCTCCAAGGTCATCTTTGCCCGGCACTCGGTAAATGAGGCCTCCCCAAGGATTCATAAAAGTGAAATACTTGCATGCCATATATTAAAATATAAAAGATCAAATATTATTAAACATCTGAGCAAAATCTATAAAAGGCAGGACACCCTGAACGAAGGCTGGGATTCTGGATAGCCTCCAAAACAGGGGCTAATGGAGAGCAGAGAAAAGAAACAGACCAACAGCAGCAGCAGCAGCAGCAGAAGCACCAGCATGCCAACTATTAATACACATATGTGCACTTAGACAAAAAGTTCTTTATATCACACGTGGCAGCCGCTGCTGCTACAAACACTCCCCTCTGCTGCTCTGAAGCAGAATGCCCCTCAATGGAGTTCAGGACATAGGCAAGCCCCCACCCACCCTGTTGTGTGTTGGAGACTCCGTTGGCTAGCATTATGGGTAGACAGAAAAGAGATTAATAAGGTGGGCTAGGGAGGGACGCAGGTTGTGCTGTGGGTTAAACCACAGAGCCTAGGGCTTACCGATCAGAAGGTCGGCAGTTCGAATCCCCACAACGGAGCGAGCTCCCGTTGCTCGGTCCCTGCTCCTGCCAACCTAGCAGTTCAAAAGCACGTCAAAGAAGCGGCTTAGTCATGCTGGCCACATGACCCGGAAACTGTACGCCGGCTCCCTCGGCCAATAAAATGAGATGTGCGCCGCAACCCCAGAGTCATCCACGACTGGACCTAATGGTCAGGGGTCCCTTTACCTTTACCTAGGGAGGGAAGAAGTGGCTAGAGAAGGAAAGTGAAGGGTAGAGCAAGCTTTTATGACTTTCATTTTTTTAACAGCTTCTTTGACTCTGCTTGTTAACCATGCTGACACCTGCCTGTCCCTCATAGTACTTTTCCTGATCCCCTGCATACCTCCACTTGTGCTTCTAATATTGTGTTTTTGAACAACTCCTAAGAATTTTGGAGCAACTTGTTGACCCCCTACAGCCTGCAGCCTCATTCTCCACCCTCTGTAAGCAGCCTGATGAAGGCAATATCGACGAAGACCCTTAAAGAGCCACATTAATAATGCTGCTTCATTAGGGTAATACATACATGGAAAAGCAGGCTGTGGCAGCAAAATTAGCAGCACTGTGACAAAGAAGGATGCTTATGAAGGTGTGAAGATACAGTAACGATGATGTTGAAGAGGCAGGAGGCAATGTGCATTGGTCCCCGTGGTAATTTCTGCAACAGCTATAGGGATGTGATCTATAGCTTCATTGCCAGGAACTATTTTATAACCCAGCAGATTCCTCACACGGCTAGGCTCAGCCATTTAAACATAACATAAGTCCCCGTTTATTTTGTTTATTTTTAAGGGTTCTTGGTAAATTGTCAATATATTAAATTCAGTGCAACAGTGGTGCACTGAGGCAAAATTTCCTTACACAAGAGAAAAGATGGGTAAGGGTATTATAGACCAAAAGCACCATGCTGAATTATGCCTCAAGGAAATTCTGAGCCAAAGCAGATGGGGCATCAATATGGACCACTGCAGTGGGCATCAATCTGAACTTCCAAAGTGTCATCCATGGTAAACCCATTTGAAGTAGAATACAGTAGTTTAACATTAAGATTATGTTAGCCATAAATATGTTTCAGGGATACTAAAATATTAATTGGGGAGGACAGCAACCATTCTGAGTAAACTTTCTTTTATGCTCACAGGGGGATTGCTTTGTTCCTAGCTTGCCAACCCGAACTGCTGTTTTTCCCAAATTTACTGCCTAGACCTCCCCCTTCCCACCCTATGCAACCACTGAACTCACTTCTCCCCTTTCCAACCACAATAGAATGTTTGAGGGCTCTGCAGCCTTCATCTCTTTCTCATGAGGCAGCTGAGAAATGGAAGAGAGAGAGGTTTGACTATAGCGAGGAAAGAGAAACTCTGAAGGGGAAAAAGTGGCTGCTTAAAACAATGACAGAAGTCGGAGTAAAGTGGAGGGACACTGAGAGGAAAAGGAAAGTGTTAAAGTCAATGGGAAAAGACAGAGAGGTTGGGTTTTTTTTTTTTAAGAAAACAAACAAACCAGTTTTGACAAGGAAAAATAATAGAGGGCTACAAAACAGAATTTAAAACCAAAAAACTAATACAACACAGCCCTTCCCAACCCTTTATTATTGCTGTATTCAACCAATGTTTTAAATTACCACTTTCCACCCCACAGTGCTTCACCTTGCTTGCTCTACTCAAAACTCTGCCATTGTTTAAAACAACAGTTTTCTTATCAGTATTCCTACACCCACAATGACCCCTCACCAGCCTTGCCTTGAATGACAATGCCTGACTCTGATAATGTCTCTTGTTCACCAGGATAGGTGATAGGCAGAGGTGTGAGGGTCTATGTAGAAATTAGTTCACTGTACAAATGACGAGGTTGTCCACGATAACCCTTGGTTTATAAAGGTTCCCCACCCAGTGGGACGCGGGTGGCACTGTGGTCTAAACCACTGAGCCTCTTTGGGCTTGCTGATCAGAAGGTCAGCAGTTCGAATCTGAACAATGGGGTGAACTCCCATTGCTCTGTCCCAGCTTCTGCCAACCTAGCAGTTTGAAAGCATATCAGTGCAAGTAGATAAACAGGTATCGCTGTGGGAGGAAGGTAAATGGTGTTTCCGTGTGCTCTGGCACTCATCACAGTCCTCTGTGTGCCAGTAGCAGTTTAGTCATGCTGGCCACATGACCTGGAACAAACGTCGGCTCCCTCGGCCTGAAAAGCGATATGAGCATCGCACCCTATATTCGTCTTTGGCTGGACTTAACCTTTTTTACCTTATAAAACAACAAGAAATGTCAGGCTATTTTTCAATGCATGCAGATAAAAAAAAATCAACATATTCAAATAATGGTGAACTTTAAGAGCAATAATACCACATTTGCAAGAATATAGGTCGCTACTGATCTTCAATAACAGGGTCATTAAACAAACAGACAGACAAAACGATGGGATTTTATAAACCAAGACATTACAGGTTACTTCTTGACACATGCAGACCTAAAAATTCAGCTGATTAATTTCAACAATGTTGTATTTCAGTAGCAATACTACCACTCTTGCAATAAGAGTTTCCATAAGAGGTCACCCGGGTTGTGGCAGGGTCTGCCTTGGTCCTTATTTGATCTCCCAGATACCCTCCCTGCTGTTGAGGGCAATGTTAATGGGCTCAGATCTTCTTCAAGAGACCAAAGCAGCACCCTGAAGTTGTGCTTGTAAGATCATGTATATTTACTGAGCAAGCAGATGAATAATTAGAGCAGAAGAATACGAAACAAGCCTGGGTCCTATCACCTGAGTGAATTATTTAAGCAACCCATTCTTCAAAGACTGGTGAAACAAAACGGTTTCTTGTTGACGGAGCACTCTGTGACTTCACAGTAAATAAACCATCTCATCTCGAAGGGTCGGGAGCATCTTCCAATCCCTGAGAAGTAGACACTGATGTATTTGCTGTAATGTGTTAGCACACCAAACAGGAACAGACGGGTTTTACTGTGGTCTCTCATGCAAAAAATGAAAAATGAAAATGAAAAGGTGCATATTTAAAGTAAGGAGGCCATTCCATGCAAACATGCAGCCAGATCACTGGACACCTTCAGGTAGATTGGTTCTTTTCTAACAACTATAAGCAGTAAAATAAATTAAAATAAAAGTCCCCAAGGAAGGGGATTGTATGTATACAAATTTAGGGTGGATTTAGATGGCTGTGCAGTCACAAGATGATTGCAATTATCACATTGCTTCCTGGTAGGCTGGACCTTAAATCCAATTGTGTGCCAAAGTGAGGCAGCCCTAAAAGAATACTCTTCATCAGATGACATCCATGTGATGAAGCTAACTACCTCCACTGCCATAGGCATTAATGCTCCTAAATGCCAGATGCTGAAAATTGCTGGAGGGGAGGGGGCTGTTGCACTCAGGCGCTGCTTGCATGGGCATCTTTTTAGCCACTATGAGGACAGGATGCTGGACTAGATGGGCCACTGAGATGATTCAGTAGGGCTAGTTTTATGTTTTCAACAA
This sequence comes from Lacerta agilis, assembly GCF_009819535.1. Taxonomy (NCBI): domain Eukaryota; kingdom Metazoa; phylum Chordata; class Lepidosauria; order Squamata; family Lacertidae; genus Lacerta; species Lacerta agilis. Next base: position 56,839,596 of record NC_046319.1, read on the forward strand.
GCCATCTTAATCTACCCTAAAGCCTGGTCCATATGCTGCTCCGGGGGCTGGAACACCCTCCCTTATAATTCAGCTCAGTTCAGTAGTATCACTCGAGAACAGGGGTGCAGAACATTTTTCTACCTGAGGACTATATTCTCTTCTGGGCAAGCCTCCAGGGGGCACACACCAAAAAAATATTTTTGTTATACCTTGGACTACGGTAGTTTCTTCACGGTCCCACATCTCTCTCTAGACAAAGCAGAAACCATTCTCAGAGTTCAAGGACACATTGAGGGAGCATGAGAAGTAGGGGTGGGCATAGCATACAACAAAATGGCTGCTGTGAGGGTGTGCAATATTACAAAAGGGATGCTGTGGGGGCATGAGATAATGGTTGCCCCATCTTTAAAAAAGAGCAGAAAAAAGAGACAGGATCAGAGAATGGTGTGGGCACATCTCTGCAATGTAGGAAAGGGAATATACATCAACTGCCACCACAGCTGATCAAAGAGAAAACTTATTTGTACCTCTCCTCTATTCAAAACAGATTGGCATCCAATCTTGACCCATTGGATCAGGCATCCAATCCAATGATGGGTTGGCGTGCTCAGCATAGAAGAGTCTGAACCAGTGCAAAAACTAACTGAGCGGGAAACGTCAACAGTTTTGCATGTATTGTGGATTTTTGAGAGTATATTTGCTTACACACTTCACAGACACCCTAAGAGGCACTGGTGAGCAAACTGGAGCCTGTCGGCACCACATTGGCAACTCCTGAAATAGACTCTCTAAATGTATTTAGAATTTTAAAATGATACATATTTGCAGTCATCATAAGGGGCATGGTAGCTAGGATACTAGTACCCATCAAGGATACATGTATGGCTCAAATGATGAAGGTAGGGCTAGCCACTGCAGTCGTATATAGTAATTGTGGTCTAGCCACTACAAGATGCTGTCTCATGCGGCTGACATACAAAAGTCTTGGAAACTGAAAAACAAAACTGAAAAAACTGTCCAACATTAACAAAAGGACACTCGTCAAGGTTGGCTAAACATTGCTGTTAACTTTTCTTTAATTAATTGCATCATCCGTAATGATAATGCAAGGTAATTCATTCTGAGCTGTCCCTAACTGTCAAGATGTTGCTCAAAAGAAGCTGCTTAGAAAGTCCATGTGGCCAAACCAGGCTCTGTTTCCCCAGAGTCATAGCCGTTTGCTATGTGAAAGCTGTTATCTTTTAGGGTCAAGAAGGGTGGGTTTTGCTGTTTCTCATAAATTATCCTTTATGCAGTCCTTCCCCCTTTATTTTGAGCATCAGGGACTATCACAAGCAGAGACAGACTGTTGAATGGCATTAGTCTGTGACACAAGACTGTTTACCTTGGGAAGTGTCAGTGGATGAGAATTGCTCTTTAAGACAATCTGCCACATTTGTAAAATAGAAGGGCATTATCCCTTGCATTAGAGTGGCCAAGAATACTTAATATATCCAGTGTTTTGAGCATACAAAGACCTTCACAGTACCTTCTCTGACTTGTCCAAAAGCTAACCAGGAAAGAGAGACCAATACCAGTATCCCTGTGTTGCAGATTGAGAAGAGAGGCTGAAAAGAGATTGAAGAGCACCACCTCCCAAGACAGTCTCTTCCATTGTTGCATTGTCCACACCATCAGAAAGTACTTCCTCAACCACCTTGTATTTAGAACAGGGATAGGAAACTTGTGGCCCACCAATGCCCATCAGCCCCATCCAGGATGGTGAATTATCTGGGATGATGGAAACCAAAATTCTGAAATATCTGGAGATCCACAGGTTTCCCATCTCTGGTTTAGTGGTAAGATTTAACTCACTCACCCCCTGAAAATAACCACAATATTCATCAATACTTTAATTATGACAATTGGGGGTGAATGGCCACACAAAACTGCATGTGTATAATATTTAGCACATCTTTAATTGCAATGATTACCAACTTACATAATTTTTTCTGCAAGATTTCTGAGAAGATTATTGTGAAATGTTCTAAACCAGCGGTTCTCAACCTGTGGGTCGCGACCCCTTTGGGGGGTCAAATGACCCTTTCACAGGGGTCGCCTAAGACAATCGGAAAAGTTTAATGGAACAGAAGAGCCAGAGGAGAGGGAGAAAGAGAGCTTGAAACGAGGCGCCGCCTCCTCGAGGGGAGGAGAAAAGGAGGTGGGAGGCTCTGGGAGGAGGAAAACATGGAAAGCAGCTGGAGAAGCAAGAAATAGAAAAGCGAGTGCAGTGGAGATCGAGAGAGAGAAAGAGAGATCTGCAACCGCACAGACGCCCCTCTCTCCTTGCAGCGCTCTGCTTTCAACAACTGCCGACTCCTGCACGGTTTTGGATGCGGGCAGATGACGGAGACAAGCTCCTCCTGCTGCCTCGCAATGGCCCAGTCCAGAGGACCCTGGGCAAAGGCAGCTTCTCCTCCCTGCCCCTAAGCCTGTTCAGGTTGCCTTCCCTTTCCGCCCTGGGGTCAGGTTACCGGGGAGAAGCGGTGCTGCAATGAGGTGGCTGCAAGGGCACAGTTTGAAAGAGCGAGATGTGCAAAAGGGAAAGGTAGAAGCATAGTGTGGCATGCCTTTCTTAAAGGGGCTGTGTGCGCCCCTCTCTCCCGCCACCCCACACAGCAACCGGGAGCATCAGACAAAGTGAGCCCCCCCCTGATCCTTCTTCCTCTCTTATTCTTTTCTCTCCCCACCCCCTTTTCCTTCCTTCTAAAAGTCACCTCTAATCCACATCTTCGAACCCAGAGCAGGGAAAGGATCGCAGGCAACCGTGCGCAACGGACCCAGAAAGGAGCACAACTTGGGAAATCCTCAATTTGTTGTGGCCGCAGCCTCATTTTATTTTCTCATTTCATGTTTAGCGGCTCAGGAATTTCTTTGGTTTGTGCAAGCGGGGAAGATTGAGGGGAGGGGCAGTCCATTTTGAGGACGGCGAATGAAATGGTTAAGTTTGTTGGGTGGGCATATTTCTGGGTTCAGATTGGATGGGAGAAACAGCCGAGCAGGCAGAAATTGGGAGCAGTGTGGTGCTAAGTAGCTGCGGAGGACCATGGGGGGGGGGCGGGTTGTGAGAATGTGAGACATGAACCATGAATGTGAGACATTAATCACTATGCTTTAATTATGTTCAATTTGTAACAATGAAAATACATCCTGCATATCTGATATTTACATTACGATTCATAACAGTAGCAAAATTACAGTTACGAAGTAGCAACGAAAATAATCTTATGGTTGGGGGTCACCACAACATGAGGAACCATATTAAAGGGTCACAGCATTAGGAAGGTTGAGAACTACCAATCTAAACTAAGGTTCCAAACACTGAAAAAGTGGTTCCAAAATGCTAATTTTTAGAAATAAATAATAATAATAATAATAAAAATAGCCAGTGACTATTTTCAGTCTACTCTTATCCCACACATCCCAGTACTCAGACTTGTCTGAACAAGTATAGTATATGCAGAGGATCTATTCTTGGTTGCCACATACCGGTAGCTCAGAACAAACAAACAAACCTAAAAGTCTGACTACCTGGTGAAACTGACTGAAGATTACTTAACACCCCATCCCACTCACCCTTACGAAAAGAGCTCTGCATTTGTTCAGAAACTGATCACCACTCAGCTCAAGCAATTACAGTATGTCGAAAATAAAATTCAATGAGGAAGTGAACTTTCCCCTGAAATTCAAAGCTTGAGAAACCTTTCATCATTCCTCAGCATAAATACCAGGGATCCCATCATGCACTGGCTCTTGCCAGCTAAACAACAGATAGGAAGAAGCTGGAATAACCCCCTTATAAAAAGGCTCAGAGACATTTATTCTGTGAAGAAATAAGAGGCCAGATTCTCCAAGGAGATACAGCTAAGCTTTTAAGTCAGCAGTGAAAAAGGAGAGTGGGGAACCGGGAGAGAAGCAGACAGAAACACATTAAGGAGCTGAGGTTTCTCCTTATCCAGTTTCTTCTATCAGTATATACAGCAAGCTCAATCTACCTTGTTTTTGTATTCGGGCAGAGCCAGTCATTTTAAAATTATAGTCCCTTATAAACCGCTATCAGATAACTCCTTGTTCCATTTTATTGTGATGTTACTGACTTATCATATATGACAGGGAAAACAAACAAGCAAGCAACAACAACAACCCAATGCCAAAAGTTTTCCTAGCAAAAGATAGGCTGTCAGGTGCTAAGACAAGTATGAAATGCCATTCCTACGATGGAAAGGAAAAGAGAGAGAGACCCAGGCTGAACTGTGGACATCAATATAAAACCTGTAGTGGGGAGGGGAAATGGGGGGGGGGACAAACCAAGGCAGCATGCATGATGTAAAAGGGTTGACATGAATGTCATTCACCTAGAGAGCCAGCAGCTTTGTTGACAAAAGACAATGGAAAGGTGATGAGACATGGTCCAAAGCAGAGCAATATGTTATGAACTTCAAGTGGCAGTACCTTGTCCTCGTCTGGATGACTGTGAGAACCATCAAGGTCACCTCCAGACCTTTGGTATATTGCAGAAGGGATTCAAGCGCATACCCAAAATGTAGGTTTGTGCAATTAAAAGGGATTAAAGCGCTCCATCTCCCTGGCACAACAAATCCACTTTAAAAAACAAACAGATTTTCTGTGGTTATGAAATTAATGGGGAATGCACTGAAAAGTGTGGGATAAACAAATGATTATCGGGAAGGTATACAAACACCCCACAAGCAAATCAGGATGAATTCTGGTTGAATGGTCATTGCTGTATGACCTTACCATAAATGAATCTGAACAAATGTTCTAGAAAGACAGGTCACAGTTAGGGATGGAGGAGAAATTCTATTTGGCTCCAACTTAAAGGCAAACCTGCCCAAGGCAGGGGCAAAGCTAGCCTTTATTTCACCCAGGTCAAACATCCAGTTTGGTACACCCACTCACACACATTCGCATACATACATACATACATACATACACACACACATACACAAACAGGCTGGGAGCCTCAATGGTGCCCCTCTGGAGGCTTCATCTGGGGCAAAAAACCTGGCTAGTCCCCCCCCGTAGCTATGACACTGCCCAGGGTACATGTTTAAAAATGGTACGCAAACTGAAACCCAGTTATCCTTCTAAGTTTGCAGTTCCCCAAATTTTGCAATGCAGTCCTCCAGCCAAGTAAGTTTTACAAAATGCCTATAGAATACATTTATCAGTGAAAACAGCATACAAAAAACACCTTATATTAGGGGAAATATTGTTTTGTGTAAATGTGCATATTAGGATAACTTTGCAGTAAAATGCTGATGAATTTATATTAGGACTTAAAAAATAATAATTCACAGACTGATGTAGAAATGTGGAGAGCTGAATGTAAGATTGGAAAATAAGCTGGGAGAAACCAGAATTGTCAGATTTGCCCATCTCTAATCATCGTCTAATTTCTGTGTAAGTTTAGTGCAAGCAAATCAGGATGAATGCTCAATAAACAGTCTTTCTGGAGGAGTCCCATGGTGACCATATTGACGCTCTTGAAGCAAACCAATCCATAAAGGAATGTCAAAGTTTATTATCGCCAAGACATGTCATTTTAATGGATGTGATCCCAAAAACTCTCAGTGTGTTTAAGTCCCATTGATTTCAATGGGGACATTATATGCTGCAACAACAGAAGTATAGCATCCAGATCAAGGGAAGTTATAGTATCACTCTATTCTGCCTTAGTATGACCACACCTGGAGTAGTATGTCCAGTTCTGGGCACCACAATTTAAGAAGGCTATCAACAAGTTGGTACTTGTGAAGAGGAGAGCAACTAAGATGATCAAGGGTCTAGAAACCATACCTTATGAGGAACAGTTGAGGGAACTGGGTATGTTTATCTTGGAGAAGACTGAGGAGTGTATGATAGCCATCTTCAAATATTTCAAGGGCTGTTAACATGGAATGGGAGCCATGTTGTTTTTTTCTGCTGTTCCAGATGGTAAGATCAGATTCAATGGATTCAAATTACAAGGAATGAGAATCTGACTAAACATTAGGAATCACTCTCTAATATTAAGGGGTGACAGTGGCATGGACTCCCTCAGAAAGTAGTGGACTTTCCGTCATTGGAGGTTGTTAAACAGAGGTTGGCAATCTGTCAGGGATTCTTTGGCTGTGATTCCTGCATTGCAGGGGTATGAGCTAGATGACCCTTGGATCCCTTCCAATCCTGCACATAGAAAACTAGATGGCAGGGCAAAGGTCTTTGCTTAGTTTTCTCTCTGATATACGCTGCTTTGCTATGTGTGGGATTTCCTTTTCCCCTCTTCTGTGCGTATGTGTGTGTGGATGGAGGAACATTCACCTTTTTTAAAGCCCCCACATGGAGTCTGAAGTGGCAATGCCCAGACACAACTCTGCTGTCTGTGAGACGTAGCCTGCAGTCAGTGCCCCTGAGCTCTATTATTCTGGGCATGAGTCTCTTGTGAACAGAGGTTGCCTGTTTTGCTAAATTATTTACTTAAATCTGGGGACAACGGAAAGTGCTCCGCTGAAGATGAGATTAAGAGCTGCATCTCCAAAGCCGTTTTATACATGACCTCTATCAAATGGTTCCATTTCTCTCGTTCCCTAAGATCATCACTACAAATGCTGCCGGTTCCTGGGGAAAGAGTGGAAATGACTCCAAGAAAATGAGGCTAAATGAGCTTAATCAGGGGTTGAAGAAGCTGAGGGGGGAGGTGGGAATGAGAGGTGAAGAAGCTACCTAGAACTCTTGAGAGACAGGGAATTTTGAAACATTGTCGAGGCTGAATTAGTGAGGTAATAAAACACCTGTTTAAGGGACCATAATAAAATTATTTTGCTGCCTCAGAATAATCAAATACGCTTATTTCATTCTCTGAAGAATGGCAGGGAGAGGGGGCAGCATGACAAGAGGACAAAACAAAGGAATATATATATGACCCAACACATCCCAACATGCAAGAACCACAGCAGAGAAATGTGTTCTGTTATTGAAGTAGTTTGGGCTGAGTGGGTTATCAGATGTTTTATTGTTTGCTGTGAGGTCATTACTAAAAGGCACCTTCAGGACATGCATACTATAAGTCACCAGGGGATTGTCTGCTTGGTTTCACAAAGTTCAGAACTGGGAAGAAAACATCTGGATTCTTGCAGACTGGATTATCCCAAATCCACAAGGGAGATGCAGCTAGAGTTGAGACGGAATTTTTGCTCATAGTGACATTATTCCAAGTAAATTTCATGGTTTCTCATCAAGCAAAACATTTGAAGGACATTAATGGAAGTCAGCACAGTTTTAGGGCTAAGGCTTAAAGTGCTTTGTAGTAGTAGTAGTAGTAGTAGTAGTAGTAGTAGTAGTAGTTTTTTAAAAGGTGGAACAACCCCATTGAAAAAGATAACAGCAGTTACTCAGACCTTGTTGCTGGTTGAGAAGTGGCCCCCATCAAAGTTCAAGCTTCAGGTCCCCCAAAATGTAGGTCTGCCACTGGGCATGGGAGACTCTTGCTCCTTCCACCCTGCTTTTACCCACTTGCACATGTGCAGGAGCTACGCTTGTGAGAAGGCTTTAACCTGCACTCATCAATTGATGAGCAAAGATTAAATCCTGCTGCCTTAGCTGTGCAATCCTGTTCCCTTCTGGGAACTGGGCACACAGCCAGTGCAGGATTACAGCCTGCCCTTCTGCCCATCACAAGTGATGTCAGCTGATGGGTGGATGGATGTGATTTGAGGGAAATGGTTTTGTGGGCCAAATTGGACACCCTTGTGGGCCAAGGTTTGCCCAGATGTTGGAGGTTCCCACCCCTGTATTATTTCAATTATTATGTCCGCATTTCACTATTTTGAATGTGTGTGGTGTTCACCAAGTTTAAATTTGATATGGATACCACCACATCCCCTGCATTTCCCAAAGGATGAATCAAATCTCCAGGGCCCTTCACAAACTACATAATGGGAAACCTGAGTTGTACATTTGCTAAGTGAAAGCTCAGCAAGAAGCTCCTACTAATCACAGCTCCTTGAGGACAACACAGTTAGTTAACACAGCCACACTTTACATTTTAGATGTGCATGCAAAGCAATTAACATGGACACCTCTAAATTCAATTTGTGAATTAGTCCCAACACACACACACACACACACACACACACTCAAGTGCGAGCGTGCGCACACACACACACACACACACATTTTGTGTAGCAGCCACTACTAAATGCAAATGTACTGCAACTTGGCAACCCACAAACAAAGCTGATGTGTTGGGACTTGGCTCTTCCTTTGGGATTCTTAATTACCACTTAAAGAATAATGCAATTCCAGGACTGTTCTGAAATGTGCCCCCTTTAGCTATCTCACTCACAGGATGGAAAACTAAAGGAGGACTAGGGCATTTTTCAGGGTCACAGGGTACAGTTTTCAGGGATGGGTGTGATCAACAGAGCACCTGAAGATTATTACTATTACAGTCGTACCTCGGAAATCGAACGGAATCCGTTCTGGAAGTCCATTTGACTTCCGAAACTTTCGGAAACCAAAGATCAGAAGCTCCTGCAGCCAATCAGAAGCTGTGGAAGCCCCTTCAGATTCGACTCCCAAGGCATTTGTTAGTTGATGTATGACTGTATTATATATTATGATTTATTAAATTTCTATACCACCCTTCATCCAAGGACCACAGGGCAGTTTGCAATATGAAAACTGAAAATTTGACTGCTGCACCACATTTTGATTTTCCCAGAATGATCTGTTCTGAAAGGCATTCTTTCCTTCTCCTCCCCCCCCCCTTTTTGGGTTGAAAATGAAATGGTAGCTGCAGCAAAATAGTGGCTGCCAACTGATCAGAACTGCAGAAGCTACAGAGAGTTTCACCTGTCAAAAATGGCATGTTCCCTCCTTGAAAAGGCAAAAGAGAGGAAGGCATTCTGGGAGGAAAGTGTAGGCCCAGCTTCATTCTAACTATGTGGTTGGTGAGCCAAGGTATTATCCCACCAAACAAGAGAAGGCCCTTTATGTTCACTTGAACACTGTTTCTTGCACATGGTCCCTTGCAATGTTTCGCAGAGGTTTTTAAAATCACTGTTGATGGAGTCTATACAAACTTTGCCGTTTCATCCTCACAGCTTGCTAGCAACTTGAGATGTATGAGGCTGATAAAGGGACTGTGGCAGTAGTGGTGCAGCAGAACTGCCCTCCTGACACTGACACCATCGCTGCTTACCTGGAGGAAGTTGGGTGGTGGGGAGGTTGAGCGAATGCAGGTGCACCAGAGGGAGCGATGCTGCCTCATCCCTATCCAGGTAAGCAGCCATGGCAACAGTGGCAGGAAGGTGAAGGTGCAACACCCCACACCCAATGATGATTTTGCTCAAAGCTACCCAATGAGATTCATGGCTGAGCAGAAATTTGAACTTGGACCTCCTACATACATGCCCAACACTGTCCATTGCATCGCACCACAATCTCCCTGCAATAAAACAAGCAAACAAAATCGCTCAAGGAAAACATAGAATCATAGAGCTGGAAGAGACCACAAGGGCCATCCAGTGATGTCAAAGGGAGAAGAGAAATATCTGTATTTTCCCAGGAGGCAAATTGTCTTAATCAAAACACACACACACACACACACAATCCAAATACTATAGTGGGGGTGGGGAGATAGTTGTGCTCCCTTTTGAACCTTATTACATTTTCATTTACTAAAATGTAATTAATGAAGGCTTTTAAGCCCCAAGAACCTTTCAAATTAATGAAAAGTCCACCCAAGTAAATTAGACTTGTAGTCCAAGTGCTAGAGATTTAAATTACAGTAGTTAGGCTGACAGCAACCAAGAACAGTTGTCACATACAATTATTTTTAGGGCAGCAACCAGTTCTTACATTATCAGCTGCCACTTCTCAAGGGCTAACAGTAAAACTTCATGTTTTACCGTACCAAGTAAGTATGCTTGGACTTCTAGCTTCCTCCATTTGTTCACTGGGGTATGATAAATATTCAGGTGGGGAGGGGGTTTGTCTCCACTCCGCAACGCTGCCAGTGCTTGAAATGTATCAAAACTAACAAGACAGGTGTATGTGCACACAAAGCAGGAATGACGCTTGAGGCGGCAGCACCTCCGACCCCGCTGCATATTTTATAACGTTAAAGACAATCTAAAGCAACTTTTTGGGGGGGAGTTTATCTTAGCTTTGTGCTTTGTAAATATTTTAAACCAAGTGGATCCAAAATGGCAGCTAGAAATACAAAGGCTGGTCAGGGAGACATGGCACCGTCAGCAATGCTATGATGGGAGCAGCCATGGTGCAAGAAACACAACTTATTGCCTCTCTAATTTCAGAATGTCAGAATGCTTTTGAGCTGCTAAAAGATCAGCTGGAGAAACTATCACACAAAAAAACCACAGGCAGTGGAAGCAACTGATGACACAGCTCTACACCTAGGAATAACACCCTCTCCAATAATCCAGGGTTGTTGTTGTTTTTGAAAGCTGAGAGAGAACTTAATGGAGATGATGACTTATGGACTTGCAAGACTCTAGAGACTGGAAAACAGTGACACTTAGAGAAAGGTGTCCATGCTTTAACAAGCAAGGAGAAGCACAGAAATCTATGAGGCCACCATGCTCTAATTCTTTCTCTACTCACAGAAGGGAAATAATAGTGAAATCCAATGCACTCATTATCTTTGGGCTACTTCTTTGTTTGCTATATATATATATATATATATATATATATATATATATATATATATATATATATATTTGACTATATTACTAGCTGCTTTAATACTGTCTTTAGGGCGTTTTCATTACTGGACATGCAGATTAAGGTTTTAACGTTTCCCTGATTTTGTTTAGACAGCTACAATTGTATTGACGCTATCCTGTTAAGGAACCTTACTAATCTGAAATACTAACTGGGTTATATCTAGACCTGGGGGAGGAATTTTCTCAGTACAGTTTTCAAGTTTCTTTCCCTGCAGTTTATAACATGCCTATGCAAGATAACACATCCGAATGGATGTGTCGTAGAAGCTCATGAAAGGAGTAGGGTTCTGCTTTAGGCATGAAGTTTCTGTTTGGTGTTTTTTTTTCTGGAGTTACTGAGAGCCATAAGAGTATATGGATTATCCTATACAGTCAGCATGATTCTGGAGATGGGTAATGTTGGTATATATATCAGGGGAGAGATTTATCCCAAAGTATTTCAATTCTCCTCCTGATGCCTTATTTTATGTTCTGCTCACAAACTAATGGTATTAAAATTTATACCCTGGGTAGTCCAATTAAAAGGCAGATAGTTTATGATTTAATTCAAAAGGACTACTCTCATTTTTTTCCCCCATCAAGAAATCCGTAACAGAACACAAGACTTCTCCCACACAATTATTATGGGATACAATATTTAGCCCCAGGGAATTCAAAATCGAGGGGAGCTGCTGTACTGCTGACAATCTTTTGCTTTTGTATGTAAACAAACCTGTAAAGATAAAGAAGGTTGCTTTGTTTGTTTTCCCCCCAAAGGTAAACTAGCCAGAGAAGCAGGGAACAACAGTAGGGGGAGACGAGTAGGGCGCACCCCCACAAGGAAGGCACCATTAGCTGCACAGGCAAGCAGCTCCCTGGGACTGTTCCAAGGCAGGGAGCTCTTAGAGGATGGCTCCCAGGCTGTGCCTGGGCTGACGGCAGGGGCAGGGAGGAGGTTATGTGCCTGTAAACCATTTACAGTGCCACCCCTTTCCACAGTTTCACATATTAGGGGCAAGAGGCTCAACCATCACCTGTATCTTCTGTTCCAACTTCCCTTCCTGCACTTGTGTGACTTGTGTGTGGCCACCCTCACCGTCTGCCTGCTCGCCCATGTGAAATGCAGAATGCATTGCTGTGGGTCTACCTGCTTAGGTGAGCTCTCCCTGGCCAACCTGGAGTGTTTGCCTGATGCTGGCTCCTCACCTGCAAACTCAGATCCCTGCCCACAGGGTCATCCCCATGCTCTAGAACAGGGTTTCCAACTGTTTTTGGACTACAATTCCCATCATCCCTGACACTGGTCCTGCTAGCTATGGATGATGGGAGTTGTAGTCTTAAAAAAGCGAGAGGCACAAGTTTGAGGAATTCTGCTCCAGAAGGTGCTCCTGGGTTTGTTCTACGTGGCCATGGGTGCCTTCCAGTAGGATGCGGCCTACAGTGCTCAACCTGCCTCCCAGTCCTCTACCAGCAGGTGCCTGTCTTCCTTGCTGGATTCCACAAAGGCCCACCCACATGTTTACTGCCACCACCAATACGATGGCCATCTGCAGCAAATAGACTTTTTGCAGTTTGGAATGTGGTGGGGAAATGCATTGAAATGAATAATTGGAGACTTGTAAAAAAAAGCCACTCCATATGGAAATCAGGATGAATGCAGGTTGATGTTCATTGTCATACAACTGCCCTGTAAACAAATCAGAGCAAATCTACCAACCATATAAGCTTTCTCCAAGCAAAACAAGATAAATGCTGAATAAACAGGTCTTCTTGTGAAGTTATTTATAAATGAGATGAAGCTTAAAACATATAGAGAGAAGGTAAAAGAGGCTATTTAGGTTTGTGATAAAAGCAAGGGTGCTTGGGAAAAAATGATCTTTGCAAAATCTGATATGAATAGATCTGAACTTCACCACCTACTTTAATGTGCAGATGGGAACTTGGGCTGCAATCCTAACCCATTTACCTGTGAGTAAGCTCCACTGATTTCAATAGGGCTTACATCTGAAAAGACGTGGTTAAGATTGTACTGTTGGTTTTCCACTGGCTTTCACACTTTTTAAAAGATGTTTATTTTAAGAGAAAATGCACATTATAAAACGTGTATTTAAATATAAATTTGCATGCTGATTTTTATTTATAATATAGAAATGTGGCAGCACAGACTTATGGCTGAGCAGATGTGAAAGGGGCACAAATCAGAAATAGCTTGGTTCGCTCATCCCTAGATAAAAAGAAGAAGAAATAAGTTCCCAATTCAGGGGCAGGGGAGGGATGTCAGAAAAGTTCAAAACAAAAACAGTGACAACCACAGGTCCTATAGGAATGTATTGACAGAGGGTGAATGAGAACATGCTTGGTGTGCAAAGGGCTCTTTCAGAAAGTGGGAATATTCCCTGAATGACCTCTCAAAAAGGTCCCCCTTCTTCATGCCTCTTTTCCTACAGATCACAGCAGCTGCTTCGATAGCATGATGTTGTTATGGGTTCCCTCTCTCCCCCAACTAGGGCTGCTTCCGCCTCACAGTAAGATGGACCAAGTTGTGAGCACAATAACACCGCAGAGCAAAGCAGATTAGGTGTTTGTGATGATTCAATGAAGCCAATTCAAAGCGAGGGTGGGAAATATTGCCGTCATTCTCTAGCTGGGGACGGTAGATGTAGTCTGAGTGGCTATCAGAGGAAGGATGAGACTGCTGCTGTAGCCACAAACACTAACCTGCTTAATGTTAACGGTTTCACCTCTTGCATGCTTGCCCTCCATCATGTGGCCATTGAGATCAATACCTGGCCATTCCTGCTTATTGCGTCCTGGCAGTGGCTCTACACAGTGAACGTTGATTCAATAGGGGGTATGGGGCTCTTGCTCCACCAACCTCAGCCACCCCTCAGACAGCCCCCAACTGCTTGCTTCCTACTTTCAATCATTCCAGGGGCCAGAACTTGCTGTCACCTTTCTCCTCCTCAGTGCTGCCCTTGTAGAACTCAGCTGGGAGGATGGACCACTGATTCTGGTTCCGCCTACTGCTGGGCTCCTGGTCTTCCAGCCTACCTGTCCCAACAGGCACCAGGCTCCACTGGCTCCACTTCTTGCATGTTTCCACCACTTGCATAGTAAGATCAATACCTTCATAGTCTGCTCCCACCTCACAACAGGTGAACATTTTCACACATACATCCCAGTTGCCAAAATGGGTGGGAGTTTGCACAGCAAGAAAAAAAAGTCAATGGGATATTTCTCACCCTTCCTGTTCCATCTCAACTTTAGACCCAGTTTAGGTTACAGTGCAAAAAAAAGGCTGCAGCAACATTTGCACTCTCCAAAGATAAGGCAAGTTTCATTCCTTGCATTCTCGAACCCTAGGGCAGGGGTAACCAACTGAGCATGCTCCAGATGTTTTAGACTACAACACTCATCATCCCTCACTATTGGCAAAGCTGGCTGGGGCTGATGGGAATTGTAGTCTAGAACATCTGGAGAATACCAGATTGGTTACACTTCCCTAGGGAAACTAGCTACAGTTAGCAGACCCTTGGCCTGCAATGAAAAGCCTGGAAGGACTTAAGCTATCTTTTGAGGGTATGTGGCTATACTGGCAAAGAAAACATGGCTTATGTCAGTAATGAGCTGGTACATTCCTGCTTGTAACTATGACTTTGCAATTGGCCAATAGGCCTGTGGTATGCAAATGGTTGAAGTCAGGCTTTGTCCTTATTGGTTCACTTTGAAGTTGAAGACACAATCACACTCTCTTATGGAACAATGGTTTATCATCCAAATGCACAAGCTGGTCTAGGGAAGGTCTTGAAGGCCCACACAAGCAGGGGTGTGTGTGCAACCAGGAAGACACCTCCAAGATGACCACCACCATGCGTTAACACCCCTTTATAAACACAGTCCGGTATAGCATGTCGGAATCAAGGGGCATAGTCTCATCATAGGCGGCTTTTTTAATCATCTTCAAGGAGCAGTCCAACAGGCTGAATTTCATTGAGCTGTTTCAAGAGGTGCTGAAAACAGCAGAGAAAATTGCCCAAGAAACGTGTGAGAAAAGGAAAGTATGACAACATGGCCAAGGGATACAGGACCCACTGCTCAAAGAAAAGGCAGAGATCCAGAAACCTGAGAAGAGTGACAAAGTCAAGCAGGAGACATCGAACAAGATCAAAGAGGAGGAAACATCACTCCAAAAGACGGAGGCCATTACCCGCTTTCTTCCTCTTCATGGCAGACAAACGTCCCTCACTCAGGTGTGATCATCCAAACTGGACTGTGATCCAGATGGCCAAACGGTTGGGGGCTATGTGGCACCAGCAGTCCACTGCTGACAAAGAAAAGTACAAGAAAAAAGCAGCTCAGCTGTGGAGCCAGTACCATAAGGGCGGCAAGGGCAACTGCACCAAGAATCAGAAGAAGAAGAAGAAATCAGGCAGGTGCTCCGGATTTATGAGAGACTTAGAACGCCTGGGCTGCTGCTAAGGCTGGGAAGCCATTTTAAGACAGCTCCTCACCCACCACGTCCAGAGCTTCTGTTAACGCTTGAGTAAAACTAAGGGCACATCCCTAGCTAGTGTACTTGTTTATGAGTGGAATTATTTTCTAGAAAATAAATAAGCTGTCAGGGTGTGTTTGTGTGTGTGTGTGTGTGTGTGTGTGTGTGTGTGTGAGAGAGAGAGAGAGAGAGAGAGAGAGAGAGAGAGAGAGAGAGAGATTTTGCTTAGCCAGGTATTCAACTTCTTCTAGTGATGACTATGAGGTTTAAGGTGATTTAGAACTCCAGATTTCTCATTTTGATCTCCCAAACAAGGTGGTAAATTAGGGGTGGGGTTGGCGTGTGTTGTCTGGCAGAGAGAGCATCTAGTGCTAAACTGGAAAGCCATCCAGAAAGACCTGAGTAGAAGCAGGCCTGCAGAGGATGCTGCACCAGTGGCAACTGAGGACTGGCCCTACCATTAGACAACATGAGGTGACTGCCTTATATGCTCACATTAGGTCTACTGAATGTGGGGTATTGTCCTCGGGTATGGTCAGGGGGTTTCTCTGGGTACCATGTCACCCTATGGTCATGCTGGGTCTACCGAGGGAGGCCCTCCTCATCAGAGGAGGACTTCAATTCCAGCTATAGAAGCCAGCAGTTTTCAAGACCAGATAAACTCTGATTCTACTTAGTGGAGCTTTAATTGTCTGCTCCACTTTCAATGAAGTGTTGTTATTTTGGATTGCTTCATTTTTATCTGCCTTGTGCCTGTTTACGGAAAAAGGTGAGGTGCAGTGGCTGTTCTAAATACATAAAATATGCAGTCAAAGACACGAAGCTCCCTTATATCAGGTCAGAACATTTGCCCAGTCTAACCCAATACTGGCTACTCCGACTGGATATAGCTCTTCATGGGTCTTGGGCAGAGAAGAGGGCCCTTATCACCACCTTTTAACTGGTGATACCAGGAATCAAACCTACAACCTTCCAAATACTAAGCATGTGCACCACCACTGAGCTGTATGACCCAGTGGTCTAATGCTACACACTGTGAGCATAACCCCCAGTGGATGGATTATACCTTGGTGTATATTCCAACAGGCACATCAGAGCAGATCAAAAGGGGTGTGCACATGCACACACACCATTGCAGATACTGAATTTGCAGGAAGAGTGGGGCATTGGGGAGCAGCATGGTCAGCAGATTTTAGGATAAGGCTGGCATGCACAATCCTGATCCCCTTTGCACATCCAGTGAATGTTTTGGGAGGGAGCATTGCTGTGTGAAGATCCCTGTGACAAACAGGTTTACCTACAGCCCCTACTAGTAAGATGGGCTTGATGAAGGAAACAAGGGCTCAATCAGAGCAACTTGTCTGTTACCTGGGAGCTACCCTTGGTTCTGCAAACCCACCACTCGATTCTGCTTCCTGGTCTCACTTTGGAACCTGGTATCTCAGAGTCTCCAGGACTGCATTTATGAACTGTGCCTCCATCAGCCTCCCATTCATCTGTCAGGTGAGCTCAGCCCCATTAGGACTGAACAGAGAGGGATAGGATTCTAAACAAGTTTACTGACTTATGTTTCCCTGGAAATTAGCTAGTACACCACAAATGACTTTCTCCCCCTTTTCCCCAATGTCAATCCTGCCCCCCTCAAAAGAATAAACTTGACACCATCTGCTCTGATGCCAAGAGAATAATTCTGATGGCCACAATTTTGCCTTAGAGAGAATTTAAGAAGCACCGGCAGTTTGTTGTTGCAGATGCCACTGTCATCTTGAGCGAAAAAAACAACCACCCAATTCTATTCTATTCTATGACTTCATGGCAGAGTATTTAACTGAGCAGGGACAAGGAAATATCACCCTAATGGGACACCAGCATCTTGACAGTCTCCATTCATTAAAATCTATTTCTAGCCATATTCCAGAAGGGTAACTGCTTGGGTTATTTTTCACTGATACGGCTAAAAATGTTTGAAAGACTATTAAGTTTTGTTTTCTATTTTAAAATAAAATAAAATAAAATAAAGTGCATGTTTTAAAACTGCATTCTCCCCTAAATGTGGGAATAGGAGGAAATAATGCAAATTAATATAATTAGAATTATATTATTTTAAGGTGTGGCTCACAAGCACTCAGCAAATTGATATGGAAGTAACATATGTTTTCCACTTCTGATCAGTTTAATGGCAGTCTGTGTTCAAGGGAACCTGAGCACCTTTGAAGCATATAGAAGATCAATGACGTCAGGAAAGTTTTACTAACAGGCAGAGTCCGCATCACCCAGAATGCTCCCCCTGCAAGGCATACTCTCAAGGGAGTGTTGGGCAAATCTCTGCTGACTCGTTTCCTGCTTGGCAGGGGGTTGGACTGGATGGCCCTTGTGGTCTCTTCCAACTCTATGATTCTATGACTCAGTGTAAAAATGAAGCGTAACATAGCCACACAACCACTGTCAATTAGGATTGCATCCTGGAACATTCTACAGCAGGGGTCAGCAAACTTTTTCAGCAGGGGGGCGGTCCACTGTCCCTCAGACCTTGTGGGGGCTGGACTATATTTTGGGGCGGGGGAAGTGAATGAATTCCTATGCCCCACAAATAACTCAGAGATCCATTTTAAATAAAAGCGCACATTCTACTCATGTAAAAACACCAGGCAGGCCACACAAATAACCCAGAGATGCATTTTCAATAAAAGGACACATTCCACACTGATTCCCGGACCATCCGTGGGCCAAATTTAGAAGGCGATTGGGCTGGATCTGGCCCCCGGCCCTAAGTTTGCCTACCCATTTTCTACAGATTCCCCAGCAGCAGAAAAGGGTCCTGTGGCAGATGTGGATGGATACCTCAGCAGGCAAGTGTGCACCTTAAGCAGGAGGATATGATGCTATTTTTTCCTGGGGCTGCTGCAGCTCTTGAACAGCAGCAGGAAAAATTGGGCTGGGCTGCCACACTCAGGACAGAGAAATCTGTCTATTTCTTGTCTTTGCCACTTTTGCAGGATTTTGTCCATCGTTCAGTTGTTTTAAACTTATAAATTAGGAGTGGGGAAAGACTTTGGGTGGGGAAGTTCCATCTTCTAGAGAGAACCCATCTGATCTACAATAACAAAAACAATGTGTAGACTGGAATGTGGTGTGCTTCGGAATCTGCACTCCTCCCAAAGAGATCTGTGAGGTAGTACTAGTTGAAGGGCTACGTCTTAAACTTCTCCCTTCTTTTTTAGAACAGGATGTGCCCCTTCACAGAGGTGAGATGGCCGCCATGTGAGGGACAATGGCATCCCCTTCTGTCCCTCACAGCCCACTTCAAATTGTGCGGCAGATGCTGTGGTATCTAGAAAGATGCAAATACAGCTCTCAGACAACCTTGTAAATGTGTTGTGAGTATATTGATGGAATCTGTTTGTTTGTTTGTTTCAAAGTGCATTTTAAAGGGGGGGGAGGAACCTACACTCACTGTTTCAAACTAGACCTAAAGGACTTAATATTGGTCATGTGTGTATTGAGGCCGATCTGTCCATCCCTAATTATACTACATATTGTAATGTGTATTTCCCCTCAACATATGGTTTCCAATGCACATTCTGATAAACTGCTGAGACTTTCTTACAACATTTGGAGAAGTGCAAAATCAGGTAGGTGGCTCTGCTTCTTTGGGGAAGGGATAAAACTCATTGGTGGAGCATCTGCTTTGCATGCAGAAGGCGTCAGGTTCAGTCTGTGACATTTCCAGGTAAGGCTGGGGAACACTTCTATCTGGAACCCTGGAGAGTTGCTTCCAATCAGTGTAGATGGGTCAATGGTCTGACTCAGTACAAGGCAGCTTCCTTATGTTCCTATGATCCACTTGGCATTCTCAGAGATGTGGAACAGGTTGTTTCAAGTGAGTTCTGATCCATTCATAAATCTTAGAGATGTGGATCAGGTGGTTTCAAATAGGAGTTTTGCAGAGTGATTCCCTGTGTCCAGGCTTTTATCTCTAGGAGCTCTGAGGTTATGCCACTGGGTATCAAGGGGTCTTAATTCCATCAGTCCTGACAACCTCACTTAATGTAAGCCCCTTTGACAGCAACCATAACTTCTAACGATGTATAGATCTTTTGGGACTCCCTCCACCTACTCCGTCCTATTTCAGCTGCAATTTTTCTCTTTCTAGCTAAGGTTGTGCTAAGTCTCTAACTGTTCCCTGATCCTACAAGAACTTAACCCTAAGCACCAAAGCAACCATTATATGGGCAAGTGCACAGTCCCGTCCTCCTGTTTGCACAGAAAACACCAAACACAGAAGGGGGTCAGCTTTCAGGAGAAGAATGGAATGGGTTGGGAGGAGTGAACCAGGTTTGATTCCCTGCTCCTCCACATGCAGCTGCTGGGTGACCTTGGGCTAGTCACACTTCTCTGAAGTCTCTCAACCTCACACACGGCACAGAGTGTTGGTTGTGGGGAAGGGAGGGAAAGGAGAATGTTAGCTGCTTTGAGACTCCTTAGGGTAGTGATAAAGCGGGGTATCAAATCCCAACTTTTCTTCTTCTTCTTCTTCTGAACAAGACAAATCTCCTCTGGAAATCCCTACTCCCAGACAGGCTCACTTCTAATTTCTGAGCCAAGCTTGGGAGACAAGTTTACAAACTGGTGAGAGAATTTGCTGGGCAAGATTGGCAGAAAGGACAAGAATTAGTGCCCACCTACTTCCTGCCTACCGAGTCTCATTTGAAAGTACTACACAACAGGTTGAGGTTCTATCCCTGTATGGGACAGCTGCATAGTCCTGCATTGCAGGGGGTTAGCTTAGATGACCCTCAGGGTCCCTTCTAACTACAATTCTATGAACACACACAAACTAAACCCAGCTTAGTCCCTGCACCATGAAGAAAAAGAGGTGGGAATCCACTTTTTATGTGTTATCACCTAGTGTGGCCCTAGGGCACTCTCAAGGAAGGAACAAATCATCACATTCTGCTCTCACAGAGCTCTCATCATGGACCTGGATCTTAGTCACTGTCTACATCAGGGGTGGATAAACTGCAGCTCTTCAGCAGTTGCTAAACTACAGCTCCTATCATTAGTGGCCATTTGCCATTCTGGCTGGTGTCTGATGGGAGTTGGGAGCCTAGCAACATTTGCAGGGCCACATGCTCCACACCATACCACTCAACATCTTACGAACAACACAGCATGATAACAATAACAATAATAATAAGGCTCCCCTGCACACTTGCAGTCTCCAAATTCAATGTGTATTGGTTCAATCTGGGACCATCGCTCCTTCTCACATGCACAGCCTTCAGCAGGGAGAGACACTTTACATATTTTTCATATGCTCCAAACTAATGAAAATGACATTATAATAGATCTTGTAATATCATTTTTATACAGCTTAATGCGGCCTTTGTTACCGTTGCTAAGAGGCAGGAGATGACTAAAGAGAATACCTTTTAAGTTCTGCCGAAGAAAATCAGCAGCAATGCCACTTTAAATTTAGCGAGACAGGCTAAATGGATTAATTTGGATCACTGGCAGATAAATGAGTGGTGGTGTGTGTATGTGGGGAGCGGGGTAGAGAATGGATTAATTTTGATGGCTACCTGACAAAGCCTAAGAATATGCTGGTGTTTCAGTATGCTTAATCCACTGATCCAGGAAAGGATATCCCCTTATTTTTTAAGGGCTCACAGCAATCAAGACAGGGGCTAAGATACTGGTGGGCAGTGGAGGTGCCAGCCATTTCCTCCTGAGCCATTTTCTTGATCTAACCACCACCATCCCGCCACCCACCAAAAAGTGCCATAGGGCCAGATGACACTTTTGAAGGGAGATATTCATCAGGAAAATAGCGCAGAGGAAATGGCTAAATCCCCCTTCCCCCAGAATCAGTGTGCTGATCTGAACTTTGTACACACATACACATCTCGCAAGCTATTTGCATTAAAAAAAAAAAAAAAACCTGCACAATGAATGCAAAGTCAGGTTAATGTCACATGGCCATAAGACTAGCAAAATGTTTCAGAAATGTTCTATTCTCCACTCTAAAGCTGTGTTCCACTTCCCCAATTCACAGTGTCACTAGGAAAGCACTAAAGTTTTATTGGGCACTGGATAACCTGTACACCACACAACCTGGATCTGAAGCAAGTTTGCTACTTTGATGTAACAATTCCCTCCCAGGAAGTGCTTTTAAAATAGGTCCTGTGAATTCACGTGAAGGTCATGTTGGCATTTAAAAAAGAAAAAGAAAGAGTCAGTTTGGTCCCTGCACCCCAAATCCGGAAGCAATACATTCACAAGTGCTGAAAGAAATCTATAATTCTGATCATATTAGGTTGCTTTATACAAAGCCAGAACATTGGCCCCATCCACTCCCCAATCTATCTACTCTGAGAGGTTGTGGCTTCTTGGAACCTCAGCCAGTGGCATTTCCTCTTCAATTCTTCATTCATCTAAGGGCGCCAATAATTAAATCTGGGATCTTCTGCATGCAAACCATTAAGCTATGGCTTCTTCTACCTGTTGAGCTGATCAACCCCTGAACCAGGGATCAAACTGCTAGCCAGAATGGACCCTTAGAAAGAGCAGAAAGGCACATCTGCTCCTGGAGGCCAAACCAAAAATGGTAATGTTATGTACTGAGTTGAATAGGATCCAAACTGCAGCAGGCTGATTGGTCCTAGAACAATAGGATTGAGATTGCAGCAGTCTGACTGGTCCCAGAACAATAGGATTGAGATTGCAGCAGTCTGACTGGTCCCAGAACGGCTGAAGGGGCACTTCTCGCCACAGCCCTCGGTGGTGGCTCGTCGAAATGCCTTCTATGCAAAGCGGCAAGCCCCTGGGGAAACCATAACGGGGTTTGTGACCTCCCTCCACCAAGCCGCTCGGTTCTGCAACTTCTCAGAGTTGGAGAACATGCTGCGTGACCGCCTCGTCGGTGGCCTGAGGGACGAGAAGCTGCAACGACGCCTCTATGCCAAGAAGGACCTAACGTTCCAGGTCACTCTGGAGGAGGCCCTGGCAACAGAAGCCGCCGAGAGGTCGATGCAAGAAGCACGGCCGAGCGTGCCGTCCCAACCAAGGGTCCACCAGGAGGACCTCATCGACGATTCAGGATCAGACAGGGAGGAGGTGCACAGAGTACAGCAGCGCACTCAAGCCGTGCACACACCACAGCTGCCTCGACCAGAAGGAGGGAACTGCGCAAGCTGCGGGGAGAATCACGAGAGGAGGACCTGCCGTTTCCGCAATGCCGAGTGCAGGCAGTGCAGAAAATCAGGCCACATCGCCCGGGTGTGTCGGGCTCAGCCCATCCGACGCCAGGCATCAGATGACCGCCCCAAGAGCCCCAGGTCCCGGGGCCCAACGCACCAAGGCAACTCGACGGAGACCACGGACTACCAGGTATACCAGTTGCCCCACCCCAACATAGAGAAAATTTATGTAGAGGTACAGATAGAGGGGGCCTCGTGCCGCATGGAGCTGGACACAGGTTCAACCCTATCCATAATCTCGGCACGGACTTTAAGGAAACTGTGCCCTAGTGGGGGTCCCAAACTCAGGCCAGCCCCATTCACCCTCTGGGACTTCCAGAAACGTAAGGTCCCCACAATGGGGGTGGGGACCTTCAGGGTGCAATATCGAGGGCGGACGCGGCAACTGGACTTGCTCGTGGTCAAGGGCTCCTATGTTAGCTTACTGGGATTGGCATGGTTTGGACCACTGGGGCTAGCCGTCACCGGGGTGAACCGCACTAGCTTACAAGTGGATGTGGATGCCATATGCAAGGAGTTTCCGGCGGTTTTCGATGGGAAATTGGGACAGTATACGGGCCCCCCTATTGCCCTACAGCTGGACCCCGCAGTACGACCTATCAGGCTCAAGGCCCGCCGGGTCCCGTTCGCCCTGAAACCCCGTATAGACGAGGAATTGGACCGGCTCGTGGAGCAAGGAGTGCGGGAGCCTGTGCCTAATGCCACCTGGGAAACCCCGATCGTCACACCCGTCAAGCCTAATGGTTCGGTCCGCATCTGCGCAGACTACAAATGTACCATAAACAAGGCCCTCATGGCCCACGCATACCCAGTGCCAGTGGTCAGCCATGTCCTCGCCACCCTGGCTGGGTCAAAATTTTTTGGCAAGCTGGACTTGGCCCAAGCCTATCAACAGCTGCCAGTAGATGAAGCCACAGCAGAGGCACAGACGATTGTGACGCACAGGGGAGCGTTCAAGGTAAAGCGGCTGCAATTCGGTGTCAGCGTGGCACCAGGCATATTCCAGAATCTAATGGACTCTTAACTTATATGCAGAATTCATCATGCGAAAGGCTGGGCTGGATGAATCCCAAACCGGAATTAAGATTGCCGGAAAAAATATCAACAACCTCAGATATGCTGATGATACAACCTTGATGGCAGAAAGTGAGGAGGAATTGAAGAACCCTTTAAGGAGGGTGAAAGAGGAAAGCGCAAAATATGGTCTGAAGCTCAACATCAAAAAAACTAAGATCATGGCCACTGGTCCCATCACCTCCTGGCAAATAGAAGGGGAAGAAATGGAGGCAGTGAGAGATTTCACTTTCTTGGGTTCCATGATCACTGCAGATGGTGACAGCAGTCACGAAATTAGAAGACGCCTGCTTCTTGGGAGAAAAGCAATGACAAACCTAGACAGCATCTTAAAAAGCAAAGACATCACCTTGCCAACAAAGGTCCGTATAGTTAAAGCTATGGTTTTTCCAGTAGTAATGTACGGAAGTGAGAGCTGGACCATCAAGAAGGCTGATCGCCGAAGAATTGATGCTTTTGAATTATGGTGCTGGAGGAGACTCTTGAGAGTCCCATGGACTGCAAGAAGATCAAACCTATCCATTCTCAAGGAAATCGGCCCTGAGTGCTCACTAGAAGGACAGATCCTGAAGTTGAGGCTCCAGTACTTTGGCCACCTCATGAGAAGAGAAGACTCCTTAGAAAAGACCCTGATGTTGGGAAAGATTGAGGGCACAAGGAGAAGGGGACGACATAGGATGAGATGGTTGGACAGTATTCTCGAAGCTACTAACATGAGTTTGGCCAAACTGCGGGAGGCAGTGAAGGATAGGCGTGCCTGGCGTGCTCTGGTCCATGGGGTCACGAAGAGTCGGACACGACTGAACGACTGAACAACAACAACAATGGACTCGCTGCTTAAAGGGATTCCTGGCGTCACCCCCTTCTTCGATGATGTGTTGATTGCCGGGCCCACAGCAGAGGAGTTTGAGGACCGCCTTCGCACCGTTCTGCACCGTTTCCAGACGGCAGGTCTCAAGGTGAAGCGGGAAAAGTGTCTTCTAGGAGTGCCTCAGGTGGACTTTCTGGGATTTATGGTGGATGCAGAAGGGGTCCACCCGACTGGGGACAAGGTACGGGCCATTTGTGATGCCCCAGCGCCCAAGGGCAAGACTGAACTTCAGGCCTTCTTGGGGCTATTGAACTTTTACCATGCCTTCCTTCCCCATAAGGCAGCAGTAGTAGAGCCCCTACACAGACTCCTGGACAAGCGGGCCCCTTGGGTGTGGGGCCAGCGCCAGGAGGCCGCATTCCAGGCAGTCAAGGACTTGCTTGTCTCAAACTCTGTCTTGGCACACTTCGATGAGAGGCTGCCGGTGGTGCTAGCATGCGACGCCTCACCCTACGGCATCGGCGCTGTCCTTGGACACCAACTCCCAGATGGAAGAGAGGTGCCAGTGGCATACTTTTCCCAGACACTCACCGCAGCCGAGCGGAACTACTCACAAATCGACAAGGAAGGTCTGGCAATCGTGAAGGGAGTAAAAAAATTCCATGATTTCTTGTACGGGCGGCCCTTTACCGTGGTGACTGATCACAAGCCGTTGCTTGGTTTGTTTGCCCCCGAAAAGCAGACCCCCCCCAAGTGCTGTCTCCTCGCGTTCTCAGGTGGTCAATTTTCCTTGCCGGCTACCAGTATGCACTGATTCACCGCCCTGGGAAGGCAATGGGCCACGCAGACGCCCTCAGCAGGCTACCACTACCAGAAACAGGCCCCGACCCAGCACCCGCACAAGAGGTTATGAGCCTGGAGCTGCTTCCCAACCGCCCTATTCAGGCACAAGAAGTTGCACACCATTCCAAGAAAGATAGGGTCATCTCCCGGGTCCTGGACTGGGTGTGGAGGGGATGGCCCAGCAGCAGCCCCGGGCCAGAATTTGCTGGCTACAGAACCTGTAAACACGAACTGTCGGCCCACAAGGGGTGCCTGTTATGGGGAAGCAGGGTCGTCGTTCCTGAGCCCCTTCGCAAAAGGGTCCTTATAGCCCTACACGAGACACACCCAGGGGTAGTGAGAATGAAGGCCCTCGCCAGGAGTGATGTATGGTGGCCAGGAATTTACGGAGAGATAGAGACCTGGGTCAAACACTGCCAGGCCTGCCAAGAATCCCGCCCAGATCCCCCAAGGTCCCCAGTGCAGTCCTGGGAGTCCGCCCGAGCACCATGGTCACGCCTGCACATGGACTTCGCGGGCCCCTTCCAGGGGAAAACATTCTTCATAGTGGTGGACTCCTACACCAAATGGCTGGAAGTCGCACTGGTACCATCCACTTCTACGTCTGCAGCCATCCGGGTACTACGCAGGCTGTTTGCAACCCATGGACTCCCTGACACTCTCGTCTCAGACAATGGAACCGCATTTACGTCAGAAGAATTCCAGACCTTCACAGCGCAGAATGCCATCCGCCACATCCGCTCAGCACCATTCCACCCTGCCACCAATGGCCAAGCAGAGCGCATGGTGCGGACCACGAAGGACACCCTACGCCGCATGACGCAAGGGGACTGGAAGTACCGCCTTGCCACATTCCTTCTAGCACAGCACAGCACCCCTAGCTCAACGACTGGCCGGAGCCCCGCGGAACTACTTTTTTTTTTTTTTTAATAAGATTTTATTATTTTCCAATAAAACACCAGAAAACAAATTTAAACAACAACACAAGGCATAAAAACAACAATAAAAACAATAACAATAACAAATACAATAAACATAAAAAGAAAAAAGAACATATACATACCTTAACCATTACCTATCTTTATACTTTCCTTGTTACTAACTTCTTAATTTGGGGACTTCCCCCATTCCCTCCACTGTCTTCAAAGTCAAAAACATCTTAAAGGTAGCTTTATATCTTATTCATTTAACAATTGCTCGAATTTTTGATATGCTTATCTTTACACAATCATGATCTTAATCAACTATAAATCTTATCTTAATGTCGAAACTTAACTCCTATTTAACAAATAAATCATTCATTCAAGAATTTTCTTTTGCCAGTTTTATCAAATTTAACCCTACTAAAGCCTCTAATTTATCTCTGCTCAAATATTCAATTTTACTAATTTAACTAAATAGTCTTTAAATTTTTTCCACTCTCGTGACACCGTCTCCTCCCTCTGGTCCCGGATTCTGCCGGTCAGTTCTGCGAGTTCCATGTATTCCATCATCTTCATCTGCCATTCTTCCACCGTTGGTATCTCTTCCCCTTTCCATGTTCTTGCCAATAATATTCTAGCTGCTGTTGTGGCATACATAAAAAACACTCTGTCCTGACTGGGTATCTCTTCGTTGGTCATGCTCAGAAGAAATGCCTCTGGTTTCTTACAAAAGGTAACTTTCATTACCTTCTTCAACTCATTATAAATCTTATCCCAGAAAGCATTTACCGCTGGGCACAGCCACCACATATGATAAAAGGTACCTTTCGCATGTTTACATTTCCAACATACATCTGACATTTTGGTATTCATCTTAGCTATCTTAACTGGTGTCAAGTACCATCTATACACCATTTTCATTATGTTTTCTCTTAAACTATGACAAGCAGTAAATTTGATACCTTTTTGCCACAATCTCTCCCAGTCATCCATCATGATATTATGTCCTATATCTTTCGCCCAATCTATCATTGATGATTTAACCAGTTCATCTTTCGTATGCCACTCTAGCAAAAGATTGTACATTTTGGAAAGGTTCTTAAAGTTCGATTCTAACAGTTCTGTTTCCAGTTTTGATTTTTCTACTTGAAAACCAACTTTTTTGTCCATCTTAAATGTTTCAAATACCTGATGATAGTGCAGCCAGTCGGGGACCTGGCTTTTCACCTGATCATAGCTTTTTAGCTTAAAAGAGTCCCCTTCCTGCTGCAATATGTCCATATATCTTAACCAGTTTGCAGACATGTTCGGTCTCTTATAGGCCTTGGCCTCCACTGGAGAAATCCATCTAGGGGTCTTTCTCTCTAACAAGTCTTTATATCTAGTCCAAACCTGATACAAGGATTTTCTAACTATATGAGTCTTAAAGGTTCTGTGGATCTTAACCTTGTCGTACCAAAGGTATGCGTGCCACCCAAACATATTATCATGACCTTCCAAGTCCAACACATCGACGTTCTCTAACTTAAACCAATCTTTTAGCCAGCAAAAGGCCGCTGCTTCAAAGTAAAGTCTTAAGTCCGGCAGGGCAAAGCCTCCTCTGTCTTTAGAATCTGTTAAAATCTTAAATTTTATTCTTGGCTTTTTGCCCTGCCATATAAATTTCGATAGGTCCTTTTGCCATTTCTTAAAACAGTCTAGTTTATCCAAAATTGGTATGGCTTGGAATAAAAACAGCATCCTTGGTAGGACATTCATTTTAACCGCTGCTATTCTTCCCATTAACGATAGTTTAAGTCTTGTCCAGATCTCCATGTCTTTTTTTATCTCCATCCACAATTTTTCATAGTTATCCTTATACAGGTTCAAGTTCTTATTTGTGAGATTGATACCTAGATATTTTACCGATTTGACAAAATTGAGGCCTGTGGCTTCTTGAATTCTTTGAATCTGTTCTGCACTCATATTTTTACCTAAAACTTTGGTTTTCTGTTTATTTAATTTGAAGCCAGCTACAAGTCCAAATTGTTCAATTAATTCCAAAGCTCTGGGGACACTGCTTTCTGGTTCTTGCAGGGATAGCATCAAATCGTCCGCGAAGGCGCGTAATTTGTATTCCTTCTCTCCCACTTTAATTCCTTTTGTCTGTTTATCTTTCCGAATCATATTTAGAAGGACTTCCAGGACCGTAATGAAAAGTAAAGGGGAGATAGGGCACCCTTGTCTTGTTCCTTTCTCTACTTCAATCTCCTCCGATATCACACTGTTCACAATGACTTTTGCTCTTTGTTCTGTATAAATGGCCTTGATGCCATTTAAGAATTTTTCTCCAACTCCCATTTTTTCCAAATTCTTTTTCATAAATATCCAAGATACTTTATCAAAAGCTTTCTCTGCATCAACAAACAATAGTGCTGCATCTGTATTTATGTCTCTCTCCAGTTTTTCTAAAATGTCCACAATAATTCTCGTATTATTACTTATTTGTCTTCCTGGTAAGAAACCTGCTTGATCTCTATGAATATGATCTTTCAGCACTCTTTTCAACCTTGTAGCCAAAACATTTGCAAAAATTTTATAATCCACATTCAAAAGGGATATTGGACGGTAATTTTTCATTAGAGTCTTATCAGTATCTGGTTTTAAAATCAGTGTGATAAAGGCTTCTTTCCACGTTTCTGGTGCCCTATTTCCTTCTAGTATTCCACTGCAAATTTCTCTTAACGGCTGTGATAGCCAGTCTTTCAATGTCTTATAATATTTTGCTGTTAATCCATCCGGTCCTGGAGCCTTCCCCAATTGCATGTTGTTTATTGCATCTTCTATTTCTTGTGTCGTTATTGGGTGGTTGAGAGTTATTAATTTTTCCTCTGGGACCTTTTGCAATCCATTCTTTTCCAGAAATCGGTCTATCTCTGCTTCATCTATCTTCTCCTCCTTGTACAGTTGCTTATAAAATCTCTGAAAACACCATCTGATTTCCTCCGGTTTCTCTACATTTTTTCCATTTACTACCAATTTACTGATGACATTTGCCTTTTGTCTTTTCTTTAATTGCCAAGCTAGTAGTTTTCCACATTTATTTGCAGATTCAAATGTTCTTTGTTTCATCATTTTCACTTTCCATTCGATATCTTGATTCATAATATTCGCATATTGAGATTGCAAGTATTTAATTTCTTTTTGGATTTTGACACATCTGGGATGTCCTCTTAATTCTTTTTCCTTTCCTTTGATTAATTTCAACAATCTCTCCATTTCTGCATTTTGTTGTTTCTTCTTTTTTGCCTTCTCACTAATGAGGAATCCTCTCATTACTGCTTTACTTGCATCCCAAGCAATCCTTTTCTCCACTTCTGAGTTCCAATTAATTTGAAAATATTCTTTCATCTTTTTCGCCGCTCTTTCTACTAGCTTGGTATCTCTCATCAATGCATCATCCATTCTCCACCTGAAAGAATCCTTGGAAATCATTTTTAGGTTTACCTGCACCGGATTATGGTCTGAAAGCGTTTTGGGACCGATTTCTGCTTTTTGTAGTTTTGGAGCCAATTCATTCGAGATCCAGATATAATCTATCCTCGACCATGACTGCTGCGATTCACTGAAGTACGTTGCCTCTGTATCTGTGGGATTTTTTAATCTCCAAGAGTCCACCAAATTCAAATTGTCCACCATTTCAAAAAAAGTCTTTGGGAGTTTCCCATCATTTGTTAGTTTTGTTCTCTGAGATCTATCCATTAATGTGGAAACTGCCCCATTAAAATCTCCGAGGCAAACTACCTTATAGTCCAAATAGTCCAGCAGCAAATCATGTATTTTTTTGTAGAAAATCGACTTTCCATCATTTGGTGCATAAAGTCCCAGAATCAAAAATTTTTCGCCTTGTACGTTAATTTCAATTGCAATGTATCTCCCTTCTTCATCTTTAAATAGCTGTCTTGGGCTGTATTTCTCCTTTGCATAAATCACTACTCCTCTCTTCTTGACCTTGTCCGATGATATGAACTCTTGGCCTAATTTTTTATTCTGTAGTAATCTTCTATGACGCCGGACTATGTGGGTTTCCTGTAAACATATTATGTCCAAATTCTTCTTTTCTATGCTGTAAAATACTCTGCGTCTCTTTGGTCTCTGGTTCAATCCCCGAACATTCCAAGTCATTAACTTGAGCGCCATTTCTTTGTTTATTCCTCTCCTCCAGTTGCCTCTCCTTTCTTTTCTTGTTCTGGATCTTGGCTTGGTCCTGGTGATCCCGACGGTGGTGGGAATACCTCTGGAAACTTGTAGAGCAGTGCTGGGTCTAATGGGGTTCCTTTAAAGAATTCCAGATGCTTGTCCAAGAACTTTTGCTTTTCCGCCAGGGACCTTATTTTTATCTTTTTCCCTTCAAACGTAAATGCCAGGCCTTCTGGAAATTCCCAACTGAAGGAGATTTTTCTTCTTCTTAGCTCCGTCACCAGGTCGTTATAAGGAGCTCTTTTTTCCAAAAAAAAATCTGGGGATATCCTTATAAAAAATTACTTTGTTCTGCTGTACCACCAGGTTGTTTCTATAGTGTAAATCCAGAAAATAATCTCTGTCGTGTCTATCATGCAGCACAATCAAACAGTCACTGACTGTTTTAGTGCTTTTCTTTCCTCTGGAGCCTCTTGGTCCAAATCTGAAGGCCTTCACTATGCGTGCTGAGACATTCACCTCTTCTAACTCCCAAAAAGTTGAAAATAGTTCCACAATATAGGCTTTTAGGTCTTCCCCCTCCAATTCTGGAAGACCCCTTATTCTTATGTTTCCTTCCCTCTGATGTAGTTGCAGAAAAGCGAGAGACTCTTCCACAGTTCTCTGCCGTGTTCCAATATTTTCTAGCTGCTCCAAATCTAAATTGTCCAATTTTTCCTCCACCTTTTTTATTTTTTCTCTGACCACTTTGATTTCCTCAGAGTCCTTTTTTAACGTAGTCACCTCCTGCCCAATTTTATTAATTTCTTCTCTGTTCTTTTTTACATTTTCCTCAATTTGACCAATTGATTTTTCTAAAATCTGGGTAGAGGTTTTAATATCAGCCTTAATATCCACTTGGAGTTTTTCAATTGCAGAATTAACTGTGGTATTCACTGATGCACCAATAGTGTTCACCGATTCTTGTGTTTGCTTCAACCCATCGGTGACACTTTTCAAACCTGCTGCAATTTCTGCAACACTTGCAACCAATTTTTCCATTTGTTCCTGCAGGGTTAAGGAAACAGAGCCTTTCCTTTTTTCAGAGCCAGTTCCTTTAGATCTAAGTTCCATTCCCTGTGGGCTCTGTAACTGTAATCTCAAGGTCACTCCAGTTGCTGTAGTGACAATCTCAGACATTCACAGCAGAAGACCAACAGTCCCAAAAGTAAACACCAGGTGGCCTGCAGCTAGCTTCTGAGAACAAAGAGGCTGCTGAGCCAGGAATCCACAACAGTCCAGTAATCCAACTTTTAGGCAAGAGTTCAGATTTTTCAAAAGTTATAAGTTCCTTAAAGCCAAGAAGAGTCTATTTTAGATAGCCCAAGTCAGTATCTGTTTCTCACTTGCAATGTAACCACCAAGTCTATAAAATAGCTTGTATCTGGCTGCAAAAGAGTCAAAGTATCTCCACTGGTAAACAGTCACTGTAACACTGGAACACCAACAAAGAAAAAATGGCAACAATATATCCCAGCCCGCTACTGACCCGGAATCCTAATCCAGAGGGTGAGGGGCTTCTTCTTTTGCCATATCAACTGTTTTTAGATCTTTAAACAAACTTTAAACAACTTTTAGATCACTTTTAAAAAGTTTGGCAGAGTTCGCAAAACTTTCCCGTTAGCCGCGGCTTTGATCTTTTAGCGCTACCAAGCTCGCGCAAACAGTTCAAAGGGAACAGGCTTCCTTTTAAAGTTTCCTCTGCAAGCAGTGCTCTTTAAACTTGTAGAATAATCCAATATTTTAACTTACAGAGTTTCTTTGGAAGATTCTGTGTAGGAAGTGCCGGGTGCTCAAGTCTGGCGGGATCGCTGCTTTGATCCTCCGCAGGCAGTCGCTTCTTCAGTCCCGTGCTGGGGCTCCGCTCACCCGATTCTCCCCCTTACGAGGGTAAATCAGGAGCGGAGACAGCACGTCTGGGACCCACGAAGCCGTCGGTCCACGGGACGCTCTTCCCGTGGCTTTAAGGGACCCGTGGCGCAGGCACGGAGATCCCTATCGCCTAACGGAGGACGGAGCCGTCGGACTCCCGTCCGCCATTGACTCGGCACCTAACCGGAAGTGCCCGCGGAACTACTAATGGGCCGGCGCCTTGCAATCAGACTGGACCGCCTCCACCCCAACAGAGCTCAGGATGAGGTAGTGGTGGGTGAAGGCAGGAACCCCCGGACCTTTGTGGCCCAGGATCCAGTGTATGCAAAGAATTTTGGGGCAGGCCCGGCATGGGTACCCGCCACAGTCACCAGGGTGACTGGCCCCATGTCATACGAGGTGCTAACAGAGGGGGGGCAATGCTGGCGCCGCCACTGCGACCAGCTACGGCGACGATTCCCAGGAGAAAACCAGGAGGAGTACAGGTCAGAGGAGTCCCAAGGGAACAGTGGGGCATTGAGACCCGTAGAGCAGGAGGGGCTGGCAGGGGAGGCAGAATCAGTAAATACTGAGAGGACCCGCGAGGCCGAAAGGGCACCGGAACCAGAGCCACGACAGAGCGAGCTGGTTGCGCCAGACCAAACAGCCCCATCACAACCAGCAGCCTCGGAACACGAGCCAGAACCAGAACCCCTGACCAGGGAACAGCCCAGGCCGCAACGCACACGTAGGCGACCAGCGTACCTTGAGGACTATGGATGCAACCTCCCAGGCACTACTGGAACTTAGAGGGGAGGGGTGTTATGTACTGAGTTGAATAGGATCCAAACTGCAGCAGGCTGATTGGTCCTAGAACAATAGGATTGAGATTGCAGCAGTCTGACTGGTCCCAGAACAATAGGATTGAGATTGCAGCAGTCTGACTGGTCCCAGAACAATAGGATTGAGATTGCAGCAGTCTGATTGGTCTGCAGGAGCCACCCAATCCAGCTCCAGGTGGAAGTGAATCCGCATTCCGATTGGCATACAGGAGTATCCCGGAATTAGCCAATCACGTGGGGCCCATTGTGTAAATAGTGTATATAAAGCAAACATTTTGGGGGAACTGCATTCCTCACTACTATGAGCTGAATAAAGAGCATGAAATTCACACTCGACTCCGAGTATCTTTCAGGTAATTCCCAAAGTTACCCAAAGAAGCACCCAACACCATCACAAAGCACAGAAGTACTTGATCTGAAACAAAACCAACCTGAAACTCTGGGAGGTGCACTGACTGAGAATCTTAGATGAGATTGTGAGATGCTGACAAACCTAATGCATTTCTGGAAGTATGACTGACACACACACACACACACACACACCATTTTTGAAGGTCAAAAGCATCCCTCGCAAGGAAGACTTTACATGATTAAGATTCCCTTGGCATATGTATTAAATTTTAGACAAAGGTCTATTATTAACTTCAGTGGTATTTCCAAAAAAGGGAGTTAAGTATGTCTTTAAAAAAAAATGGGGAAACAACAAGGTCAAATAAAACACACACACACCAAGCAGCCTGAATTGTTGAAAGAAGAAGTGAATTACTATGGAAGGAGAGGTGAGCTAACCTTAAAATGCCTCTCCAAGTGAGCCCCCTGCCACTCCTCTAATGGAGGTTATTTGTAGCTATACTCATTTTAACCGGCAGAGTTATGGCTGCATCAGCGCTTTCTATTAACAACATCTTTCTCTTCTACACCTTTAAGCCACTGCACCAAAACTTCTACAGAATCAAATCCATAAAAAGGTTTCTCTCAGTTTCTCATTTTTCTAATATTAAGTTCAGTTCTCAGCTTTTCCATATCCTTATGAAAATTCATCAGAATTTTAGTATGTAAATTCTCCTTATATACTCATTTTAATGCAATTTTTGCTTGTAAAGCATTTCCCCCTAATATGAAGCATTTTTGTTTGATATTTTCTGATGATGGCTATCATTCAGTTCTCCTATTGTTTCAGAAAGTGTGAATTAGGTAGGTTCAACTTTGAATGTGAACTGAACCAAGTTTCTCCTCCAGCCCTGCATGCATAGTCTCTAACTGCCCCCCAAATGCCAGGACTGTCACAAAAACACTTAAGCCACCACAACTTCTCACTTTGTGATGCAGAATCACAAATTCCTATCCTGAGGCTACTGAAAGACCTAGCTCACTGCTGAGTCTTCACAAATCAATGTGCTCCAGATATTTTGGTTTGAATTTCCCAGTCAGCATGGTCAATAATATGAAATGATGTGAGTTTTGTAATAGAACTTTATTTCATTTCGTTTCCTGGTGGAAAACATAAAGGGTTCCACAAATTTAGATCACCAAGCCAAAATCTTTGGACAATAGGACACTGCCCTCCCTTTGAATGTGGCTCCTCTTCACACTAGTGTTACCACAGTTTGGAATCCACATGGATGGTGCTTTGTGACATTTACTGCAAAATTGGGAGAGAGTGGGGAGGAGTGATAATAGAGTTCCTCCTATGCAGCCCATAGCTACCAGCATGCCTGTGTTGAGTCTCACATATCCCCTCTTTGTATTTGTATATGTTTCACCTGGAGAGTTTCTATGTGATTGGCAGCCATTGCCAAGGGCAAGGAAAGACAAGACATGATGATTACTAGGATACCCGAGTCATGCTCAGTCAATGTGGCAAAATAGAGGCCTGCTCATAGAACCAATCAGTTGAACAGAGGCCTATCAATGCAAGGACTTCCTCACCCTCTCATCTTCTTGCACCCTTGCACCCCGTAAAACTGTTCTGGGGCTTCCCCTAACCCTCCAGAGCAGTTTCAGGAGCTCCATTACTCAAATAGGAATCGCTGAGTTAACGGAACAAGTGTGTTGGGCACTGGCTTAATGTCTCGGCTGATATAACAACTTCCTCCCTTGACTGAAGAGCTACCTTGAGTCTTTTCCCTCTCAGCTGTTATGAACATACATGCTGAGTCAGACCACTGGTTCATCTAGGTCAGTACTGTCAACACCGACTAGCAGGGTTCCAGGCAGGAGTCCATCCCAGCCCTAGCTGGAGATGCCAGGAATTGAAGCTGAGACTATCTGCATGCAAAACATGAACTCTTATCAATTTTCTAAAGCCTCACGAGCAGAGATCAAGTTTGCCATCCAACATCCTTCAAAAGGACAGTCAGTAACACAACACAAAAAAATGTCTTACAAGCGTTGTGTGTGTTCTACTGTTAAGCCGCTGCCTGCCCTGCACTCACCTGCCGTCCCCTGCTTCATACAGACACCCCAGCCCCATCTGTTTCATTTCCACATAACTCAGTTGCAGAGTCCATCTGCTCCTCTGGAAAAACAGAGGCTATTTTGCCAAAAGGAATGTTTATCAAAAGGGTTCTTGAAGACAATTTGCTGTGGTTTGTTTTCTTAAAAAGCTGGAGCAAATGTTTATAGAGTCTTACAGCTCCAGAGGAGGGGGTCATCTCGAAAAATATGCATATTAAAAAGCCAATTTTGCCTACAAGGAGTAAATGAGCTCCCCTCAAAGTGATTTGATGTCATCTTTTGGCCAATTAGCCCGAGACAACAGGCTTGCCAAGCAGCCTTACAATGCAGTTTTTTTTACCATGAAGAAACAGGCGCAATATGCTAATCGGTTTATTAGTGGCATTACTTATAAGCCATTCCATAGCTCCCCAGCTGTGATTACTGCTATGCCACAGTCAAATTTTCAAGAAAACGGCCAAAATTAGCCACAGCGTTGATGAACTTTCCCCCCTCTATCAATCAATAAAAGGCCATTAAAAATCCTCTCAGAGTTCAAGCCTTGTGCTTCATGCCAGATCTCTCTCTCTCTCTCTCACTCACACACAAACACACACTCCACCACAATTGCCTGTAATGTATTAGCAATATCCCCAGTCAAATTGCATTAAACACTAAAAGAGCAAATTTTGCAGCTGGGGAGCGAGTGTTTGCGGGTGGTTAAGTGCCACTTTAATGCAAAAGAATTAGTGCAGTCTTTATCATTTTATTTTATGGGTGGTTGTGCAGACAGAAAATCCCTACATTCCAAAAGACTAGCAAGATATGAGAACCAAATTCTTAAAAACTGCATTGTCTCAATCAAGGACAAATCCAGCACTCGGATTCCAGCAATGGCCTGACAGGAAGCTCAAAAGCAGGCATGAAGGCTGAAGTTTGTCCCAACACTCAGTACTCAGAGCTATATTGCCCCTGGACATTGAGGTTCCATCATAAAGTTATCTAATTTTTATTTTATTTATTTTATTTTAAAAAGCCATTTGAGCTAGTAGGCAGAGAATTTGATTCAGTAATGAGCAGAACAGCTCATAACAGGGGTCTGGGCAGGTCAATAACAGTGTGAATCTTGATATTGAAAAATGGTGAACTATTCAAGCCTGAGGAAGGGCAAATCTATTCATTTCAGTTTCTCTCAGTTCAGTTCTCCACATTTCCACATCAGTATGGTTTTTGTTTCTTTTCTTTTCTTTTTTTAAGTCATCGTGAAAATTCAGCAGCATTTTAGTGGAAATTTACCCTAATATACACTTCTTTGAGTACAAATGTGCCTAATTTGGGCATTGGGCTATCAGGACAGAGTAGGGATTCTACTTTTACCACCTGCCTTGTAGCCCTGCAGTCTCCTTGCCTGAGCTGACAGTGCTGGTCTAGTAGGCAGTGTTGAGGACTCCCAGACTGCTGGTTTGCAGGGACATCAACATCCAGGCCAAGGCAACTGGCTCTGGGGTGTCTCAGGACTTCATGGCTGCCATGACAACCATGGGGCTGTACCAACATGTCATTGGCCAAATGCAAATGACAGGCCGCACACTGGATCTTGTTTTCTCACCTGAGCAGGAAGAGGGTAATCTGAAAGTGGGGGATACTGACATCACTTCCTTGTTAAAGTCAGATCACTTCCTGTTGAGATTGAGGCTTTCAGCACCTTTCCCCCTCTGCAGAGTTGGGGGAACTATTAGAATGGTCTGCCCTTGGAGGCTGATAGATCCAATGGGTTTCCAGTCAGCTCTTGGAGATTTCCTGGCTGATGAGACTGGCGCTCCTGCTGAAGCCCTGGCTGACCTCTGGAACATTTGAATGGGTCCATTGCTGTGGACTCACTTGAGTTTGCAAAGGGCCACCATTTTGATCAGACAAACAGGAACAAAAGCTTCCTTAAACTGAGTCAGACCATTCTACTGCAATGCACTCTGTCTGGCAACATCTCCCCAGGGTCCCCAGAAGAGAAAATTGGCCTGCTATGGGTGGGATATAAATAATAAATTCTTCTTCTTCTTCTTCTTCTTCTTCTTCTTCTTCTTCTTCTTCTTCTTCTTCTTCTTCTAGCTAGCAATGTCTGGGACTGAACCAGGGACCCAGCCATATTCCACAGTGATATACATGAATGTGAGTCTGTGCTGGGAAAGTTGTTATTTTTCTTTGTTGAGGAAAAACTGCTAACACTGACCCCAACAGCAGCTAAAGCTGAAGCTCTCATCAAAGGATGATTAAGTCCAAGCACCTGACTGAAAACACATGTGGTTCTGGCAACTGGGAATAATATTTAAGAAGTTGTTAATTGCTTGGGAGGTGGGAAATGCCTGAAAATCTACATACACATACACACATATATATATAAAGGTAAAGGGACCCCTGACCATTAGGTCCAGTCATGTCCAACTCTGGCGTTGTGGCGCTCATCTCGCGTTACTGGCCGAGGGAGCCAGCATACAGCTTCCAGGTCATGTGGCCAGCATGACTAAGCCACTTCTGGCAAACCAGAGCAGCGCACAGAAACACCATTTACCTTCCCGCCCAAGTGGTACTTATTTATCTACTTGCACTTGGATGTGCTTTTGAACTGCTAGGACCGAGCTGGGACCGAGCAACGGGAGCTCACCCCGTCACAGGGATTCGAACCGCCGACCTTCTGATCAGCAAGCCCTAGGCTCTATGGTTTAACCCGCAGCGCCACCCGCATCCCTTCACATATATATATACACACATATATGCATATACATATAATCAAAATCTTCCTCTGAAAGGAAAGAGAGGGACATGCCAACAACTAATTGATTGCCAGCATAATAAACCCTGTTACCCAGCAACATGCATAATCTATCATATTGTCCCCTTGGACTTAATTATTCCAAATTTGCAAAGAATGACACCAATAAAGCTGTGTTAAGCATTAACAAATCTTCCTTCCACTTACTTCAAAAACAAGTGTTAATTGCAA
Organism: Lacerta agilis; assembly: GCF_009819535.1. Taxonomy (NCBI): domain Eukaryota; kingdom Metazoa; phylum Chordata; class Lepidosauria; order Squamata; family Lacertidae; genus Lacerta; species Lacerta agilis. Next base: position 56,878,094 of record NC_046319.1, read on the forward strand.
GCCTTCAAGGTTTGCAGAAATTCAAGGGTGGCATAATTTGTATGATGGCTTTATTTCTCACACACATTTTCACAAGAAAAGGCAATTATGCACAGCCCCCCCCCCCATTGCTAAAACCTGCCCATTTTGTAAGGGGGTAAACAAAGCAGCAAGAGAGCACCCCTGCACATCTTCGAACAAGGGAGGGACATGCTGGCAAATCTTTAAAATGAGCATGTTCTCTTGAAGACTTCATCATTTGTCGCAAAATTCCTATAGACTGGAGACAGCAGCAGTCCAAACAAGTAATCATTTATATGTGTACAAACGAGAGAGAGAGAGAGAGAGAGAGAGAGAGAGAGAGAGAGAGAGAGAGAGAGAGATATGGGAGGAAGCCCAATGGGCATGGGGGGCACTAATGTTCAGATCTAAATGTCACATGATTTAGTTCTAGGTTGAGTTTCTGCGCTTTTGCCTAGGGGCATGTCTCACTGTAATTAAAAACAATTAACAGGACTTGAAAGTTGCATTCTTTTAGCTTCTAGGATGGACAGAAAAACCTCAGTAAACTCCTGGCAAGTACTAAACTGAGTCCTTTGTCATTAAAAGTATAAGGCTCCTTAGGGGCATCCTTGGACGCCCAGCCATTCTCACAATTCCACATATATATCACTGTATGATAGCTTAACAATGATACAACGTCAATATCTATAAAGGCTAGGATTGTGCTCTTTAAGCCCAGCAAAGCATCATTGTCAAGTAGCAGCAAGGATGGACAAATCAGTCCAAGGCTGGCTCATGTCAATTTTACATATATTCACTCCTTAGCCTATTCTGCCTGGTTCCACGTTACCATGTCAGATATTGTAATGAACATGAAAATTCATATTTAAGTGCATATTGCTAAAAAAAATCTCTCAAAATATAATACTTTAGGCATATTTTCCCATCAAAATGCATGTTTCAAAATGCATTTTGGTACATTACTGAGCTAAGAGTTGTGCCAGGATGTTTGGGAAGTGTGAAAGCTAACAGAGTAATCCAAATCCGCATTGTGATGGGATAGAAGTGGGTGTGGGTGGGTGTGTTTGGGACAGAGAAGTCCCTCAGGACCAATCTGGGGCCAATGTTGTAATCTGCATACTCACCCCCTACTCCATCCACCTTGGCTACCATGTGTGCCAGGGCTACAGATGACTTGCCACTCTATAACTCTGCTGGGTTGGATGAAAGGTTAGAATGGCACCCTAATTTCTGATTTGCCCAGGAGGTGTGGATCAAGTGAGTTCATATTGGAAGTCATAAAGATGAAACACTTCAAGTCACCAGGATTTGATCCATTAATCTCCTGGCATGTGGACCTTTGCAGCCAAAATGAGGCATCAAAATTGAGGTGGGGTGGGGGAAGGAATTACCTTCTTCATGCTCCAACATGGATCCAGCCCCAAAGCAGCTCATTCGCTCTCCCTAACCTTTGGCCTGGCTAATAAATTGCTTCCAGGTCCTGCCAGCTTCATCCTGTCCCTTATTTTTGGCCTCTTCTGTCTGACCCACCATTGCCCTCTTGCTCTCTACCTCATGCCTTTCTCTACTAGGCTGACTTAAACACCCCTCTCTTCCACTCCCTTCAGACTGAAACCTTGGCTTCAGTCCCAACACTTCTCTCTGTACAACTACTTCTGAGTGAAGATTTCCACTTCAGGTTCTGGGCTTCTGGCAAATTTGGTGACTTGCCCTTCATGTTGTATGGGCTGCCTATGGGCCAGAGTGGATAAGTATGCACAGTGGGGGGGTTTCTGGGGGGACACAGGGGTATGCATACATCTAAACATTTTGTGAATCTAAGTTTGGACTCATTGAGGGGCAGTATTTCAATATGAGTAGGAAAATGAGAGTACCCCAAAACATTTTTTTTATTTTTTTTAGAAAAAAGCACTGAGTATGCAACTGCCTTAAAAATAGAAACTGGAATAAAGAAGTGGAGGCTGGTCCATCACAGCAAACAGGCCACTGTCCCACCAATCTCAGTCTGCATTCAGCCATTCCCCACCTGCCTGCCAGTCCAGTGATGGCACTGCCAGCCAGCTTAATCCACCTTAATCTCAATGTTGCCATTGCAGAACTCAGCAGGGAGAAGGAAGATGGGGGCAAAACTAGAATCAGTTGGCCCTGACTCCGCTTATTGTTGGTCTCCCTGCCTTCTGCAGGAAGTTCCAAAGGGGACCAGCCACCATGAGGATAAAGGAATAAATTCTGAGTTATGAGTCACGACTGAAAAGAGATGAGTCAGGGCCTCCTGAGCTTGCCACTGCAACTGTTCTTCATCTTCTGATTCATCTCCAAGGTCATGTAAACTAATGAAATCTTAACATGAGATGAAAAAGTTTCCTTTCTCAGGACAATTGATCATATAAACAAGTTCTTAGAGAGTGCTGGCCAGTGCATTGTTTGAACAGAGTTGCCTAAGCAAGACCACAGAAGAAACTCATGTAAACTGGTGGTCATTATCTCTCTCTCTCTCTCTCTCTCTCTCTCTCTCTCTCTCTCACACACACACACACACACACACACACACACACAGAGAGAGAGAGAGGGGGGGGAGAGATCCCTGCCCAATGACTTTAATGGAAGACTCAGAAAAATATGTGGAGTATTTCTCTCCTCCCCTCTTTCTCAGACATTGCAATGTGCCTGATGCATCAGCATCCCACTGTATTACTCAATGATTAACAAACACTTGCACACAGCGCTTGGATGTAGTAAAGGCACTTACTACGATTAAGTGCTGAGCAATGACACTGTTGCCAATTTCCCCGCATTCACTGGGTGAGTTGTCTGACTCATTGACTCTCTTTGTAGGCTGCCTTTTGTTCAAGGCATTTAACAGGATGTTTTATCTGCCCCTGGGCAACCTTCAAATATCCACATTACCCTTCAGTTCTTTATGCTTCATGCTCAGGCCCTCATCAGCGTGCAATACCAGAATGCCAGCCGAGTCTCTTACCCACAAGGGGGCTGTCTCAAAATAGGTATCTAACATGTGGCAAATGAAGAGCAGAAGAACAGCGGCTTACAATAGGCCAACCACATGCAAACTATTCAGAAACCCTCCAGGAAGCAAAGAATCACACCCCAAAAGCTAACAGAATGGATGCTCTAAAATAGCTGCAGTTTTCCACTTCTACTCCCAAAAAGCAAGTATTGGAAGATCTGCAAGAAAAATGAAGTTTTAAATACCCATCATACTGCTATTGGAACAGAGGAAGCTGCCTTATACTCAATTAGACCACTGGGCTATCTACGCAGCTTCATTGACTGGCACTGGCCCGCCAAGTTTTCAGGCAGGGGAACTTCCCAGCCCTTCTTGGAGATGCCAGGCAGGGATTGAACATTCTGTATGCAAAGCAGATGCTCTACCACTTAAGGTTCAGTCTGTTGTTGATAACAAACGTGCAGCACTTGGTAGTTATTTGGACTTAAAAAACAAATACTTAGGAAGCTGCCTTATACCAAGTCAGGCCATCAGCTACCTAGCTCAAAATATCCGCTCACCAGAGAGCGTTTGCCACTTGGCTGATCCTGGGGCGGGGGGCGGGGGACATCTTCTTGCGCTGACAGGGGAGGGGATGGTCACTTGGCGCCATGCAACTCCAGTCATGCCAGATGCTCCATTTGGGGTGGGCCTCACCCACAATGCCAATCAGGGCAGGGGCACAGGGGCACCCTACCATATTTAAGAGGGTGGCCATGTGCAGGCCACTTAAATGCATTCTTGCCTAATAAGGACTAGTGCACAACAGCAAACCAGTCAGATGTGAGTTGCAATGCAGAAATGAAATGAAAAATCTAGTTCTGATGCAGTATATTTAAAAGTCCAAATATCATCTATAATGAAATCATAGTGATGCTAACCTACCGGTACTTTATATAAACAAGCAAGAGTCTTGTGGCACCTTAAATTCCAACTTATTTTGCTATTGCATAAGCTTTTGTGATGAGAATACACATTATAAGATGAAAGAAATACAAGTAGACATTTCTACTTCAATCTTTTAATGTCATTTTTAATATCGCTGCTGATCTATCTATTGGCACTGCTCAATATATTAAGAAAGTGTAAGGTAGTTTTACTTGCATGATAGTTTGTTTATCATTATTGCTCTGCTTCTATGAACTCTTATTTAGCACTTGGAAGCGGACATTTGTGCTCTAAACGGTGGTCTGTAAATCAGTTCATGGATAAAAATGCATTTGAAAAAAGAGGATTGTAAGGATTTCAAAAATCTCATGGATATGAAGTGCTCTTTACAAGTTAATGCAAAGGACATTTCTGAAGCATTTTGCATGAGGTTTGTGTCTATTGAGCTAGTTGGGCAGTGGCTGGGGAGGAAAACAACAGGGAGGGAGGGAGAAGTGATTAGCTGGTGTTGGAAGAGCTTTTTGTATGTGCCAAGTGCCATTAAGTTCTAAGTGTTATTAATCCACTATTTGATCACTTCACTTTTATCATCAGCACAGCTGTTTCCCTATTAACCCATCACTCTCCTCACTCTCCATCACTTTCTCACAAAAGGAAGGCTAGTGCAACAAATTTTTAAAAGCTAATCAAAGGTAGCTTCTATTTCCCCTGGCTCAAACTAGCATCAAGTTGGAAATTACTCATCCTACAGGTCTGCTGACTTTAAAAAATAAATAAATGATTTGATGCCGTACAAGACAGCTCAAATATTGCATTAACTAAAAACTAGGAACATAGGGAGCTGCCTTATACCAAGTGAAACTTTTGGGTCCACCTAGTTTGGTATTGTCTTCACACATGGTAGGAAACATGGTACATTCCAGAAGTTGTTAAACTGCCAACAGCCCCAGCCAGAATGAATGGTCAGAGATGATGGGGGTTGTAGTCCAATATCTGGAGTGGACAATGTTGGCCAACCCTGGTCTATGCTGATTGGCAGTGGCTCTCTATGGTTTCAGGCAGGAGACATTCCCAGTCCTGCTTGGCGATGCCAGGGATTGAACTTGGAACCTTCTGAATTGGAAGCAAGCACTCTGCCACTATGCTATGGCTACTCCCCAGAGAGAGACCACTCCCTCAAGATACACTCGAGCAAGGTTGTATAGCAATTCAAAGAAGGCTGTAAGTGAGACTGGCAAGCACAGGTTTGGAACAGTGAGCGCTAGGTTCAAGTAATCACTCAGCCAAGAAGGTCCCTGGAAGATCTGGGGACAGCCACTATCTTTCTCAGTCTAACCTGCCACCATCAGGCTGCTGTGAGGCTATCACGGGAAGACCCCATATGCTGACTCTGAGATCTTTGGAGGACGACTAGAATACATTTGCTTTTTAATTTATCCAGCACAGTTATATCACACTGTTCCTTCAATGAACTCAGGATGGCAAATGGAGTCTAGAAGCATAACAACCCTATGATATAGGTCATGCCAAAGTATAGCAACTATCTCCAAGTCACCCAGTAAGCTTCATGACTGAGTAAGGTTTTGACTTCTTCTTTCCCTGGCTAGAGTCCAACATTCAAAGCACTACATCATAATTGATCTGTTATAGTGATAGTCTAATGGGCACCTGTTTCCATATTTGCTGAATAACATAAATACAGAGCAAGGCGTTTGTCGAGAAGCACCATATTGTGTGTGTTTACCTCTGCCAGATTCATCACTTTCTCCTTGCACCCCTCGTTCCTTGTTGGTCATCACTCACTCTCTTGCTCTTTTAAAGGTAGAAAATGGATGTCAGGGAGACATTACTAGGATATTGGTGGTGGCAGAGGAGAGGTTATGTACTCCCTTCTCACTTGCCAATTCTCTCAGCTGCAAAGGGCATGGCTTGACATCTTATGCTTCCTTGGGAATTTAAGCTCTTCAAGGTCTCTGTAGATCTAAGTGCTATGTAACAAGTTCTCCTCCCTGGACACATGCTGGTTGGCAACAAGAGAGCTCTCGAAGATGGAAGGTTGTGTGTGTGGATAAGGCTTCTGCCATCCTCTTGGGAGGCAGCCTGCTTTGCAGAGTTAGCCCTCCTGGGACTGTGTGCAATAGGATCTGCCTCAGAGTCTTCGTCACTGTCACAGTTTTGCAAAATGAAGAATACAAAAGCAAAGCCAACAACTGCGTTTATAGAGGAAGCAGTGGCAATGGTCTGGGTCTGGAGGTTTAGGACAGGGAAAACGAGAGTGCAAAAGAGTTTGTATGTGTGAGCCTTTGAAAAACACGTTTGATTCACCTCTGACAGCACTTGGAGCTTGCAGATGCTGTTAACAGAAGGAAGTCTCTTGTAGAGAAATGGCGTACACAATCCTGTAAGTGTAGATTTTACAAGTGTCTTAACAGGATTTCTTATTCAATACAAAGAAACAATGAGTAAAAATACTGAGATATCCAAAATTCTTCTTTTTCTTTTAACTACCAGTGTAAACAAGAGCAAGAAGAAAGAGAACAAAACCATCTGATTTGATGTGCCTGGTGAACATCCTGAAGAAGCAGCAGTTTTGAGAATGTTATGATCAGATTTACCCAGAGGAGGAAAGACAGGATGCCCAATTAAGCCAATGGTATATTCAGTGCACAAATATTATTCCAATCTGCATAATACTGCCCTGAGAGAGAGAGTTGAGTACGTTTGGATGGGGCATTGAGGTTACTAATGCGCATGCAATACCCAACAGTTATTTGGATCTGCGATGCAAGAATAGCAAAAACTGTTCTTGCAAATAACTGTCCCAAGCCATGCCTGTGGAAAGAAAATGATAGGTTTTGCATATCACCTAGGCAAACGGCCAAGGAAAGTTCTGCATCAGCCTGGCAAAGAGGAAGGAAGGTCTTGGAAACTGGGGAGAGAAATCACAATAAGGACTACAGGCCCAGCTTGAGAAAATGCCTTAACAATGCCTTTATAAGCTCACATAGCCTTAACAAGCTCAGATTTCGAGGATGTAACATTTTGCACAACATAACAGATTATAAAAATTATTCCACTTCCACCTTACTTGTGCTTGCAAACATTTAGACATCCAATTTGATGTTTTCTGTCTCCTCCCTTCTTTCTCTATTCTTTCCATATGACACCTCCATGGAACCGTAGAATTGTAGGGTTGGAAGAGATACGAAGGAAATTCAGGAATCACAGCTAAAGAATCCTTGACAAATGGCCACCCAAACTGTTTAAAAACCTCTAGTGAAGGAAAGGCTACCACCTTCTGAGATAGTCTGCTGTACTGTCAAGCAACTCTGATTGTCAGAAAGTTCTTTCTAATACAGTGGAACCTTGGAAGCCAAACACCTTTGAACTCAAACGTTTCTGCTCCCAAATGATCAAAAACCAGAAGTGAGTGTTCCGCTTTTCGAATGATTTTTGGAAGCCAAACATCCAGCACGGCTTCCACGGCTTCTTTTTTTTTTTTTTAAATGAACTATTTATTCAGAAGATATAAATACCTCTTAACAAAAATCTGCAGCTGATTTACAGAAAAAAGAATCATCGTACAATAAGATATGCACAAAGTTCAGAATACAATTAATATATTTCGAATGTGTCATTTAAAACAGCCACTAAACAAGGTAGCACTCTCAAGCATCTCCAATAGACCTTTTCCCCCCCTCCCCCTCCCCTCCCACCCTCCCCTCTGGACAGACCTTCGTTCTTCAGATCTTTATCCATGTACACAGTCTGTTCATTCGAGCTTGTATGTTTGGGTTGGCTTCACCCCTTTCTATCCAATTCCTATAAATTGCCCATTTATTTGTAATTCTTTGGCATTTATTTTCCCAACTATCCTCTGCCGCTATCAGTGCAAATATTTCAGATTGTACGTATTCAAAAACATAATCATTCCATTTTCCCATTTCCCATTTAGCCTTTTCTTTCCATCCCAGTGCAATAACTGCCATTCCGGCTAGAATCATAATCTTATACAGCTCTTGCATATTACTTTTTACTTTGTTATTTCCCAGTATTCCCGAAAATAGTAAATCCCTATTCACTTCTATATTTATTTGAAATAATCCAGAAATTACCTTTGTAATCTTTTGCCAATATTCCTTAACCAGACTGCATTCCCACCACATGTGGGAATAAAATCCTTTTTCCTGACCGCAATGCCAACATTTGGGACTAAACCCTTTCACTATATACGCCATTTGTGCCGGAGTTCTATACCATTTTAATAAAAAATTTCTACTTAATTCTTTAAACTTTTCTATTTTAATATTATTTATATTCTTCATTAATTCTTGGACTACACTTTGATGAATAACACCCTCCTGCTCCCATTTACTCTGGATTATTCTTATCATTCTTTCTTTATCCCTCACCATGAATCCATACAACATCCCCGCTATCCCCTTCTCTGTTGTTTGTCTTCTGTTCAACACCATATCCACTTTCATCTCCGTCCTCCTCATCTCCTCTGCTCTTTCTGTTTTTATCAAATCATAAAGTCCTTCCACTTTCAACCAATATTGTTTTCCTATTTTTTTCCAAAAAAACATTTTTTTTAATTAAACTCCCTTCATCATCATACATATTCCCCAATATAACAAATCCCCGATCCTCCAATCTCCTCCACCAGCCCGGTTCCCCCTGACTCTCCAGCAAGTATTTTAATGGCATCCATCTTGAGAGAGTTGGCATCCATTTCGTATTCCATTTCTTCCAGATTCCTAGCGCAGATTTTCTTGGTCCTATTGTCTTCTTACAAGCCAAGTTAATATCTCTAATAAATATCCCCTCTCTTCCTATTCCTTCATTTATTTCATTTTCCAGCCTAATCCATTTAGTCCTATCCTTATATCCAATGTCTATTAATTTTTTTAGTTGAAATGTTTCGTAATAAAATTCTAAGTTTGGTATTCCCCATCCCATCTCTTCTTGCGGTGAGTAATTTACTATGTCTGGGGTTCTAACTCTTTTGCTTCCAAAAATCCAATTTTTAAATACCTTATTCCATGTTTTGAACCATATTTTCCTAATGGGTAGTGCAATTACTTGAAATAAATATAATAATTTCGGTACCAGAAACATTTTAACTGCTCTAATCCTACCTAGAATAGATAAATTCTTATTTTTCCATGATTTTATATCCTTCTTGATCTTCCTCCATGCTTCTTTGTAATTTACATCTGGAATCCTAGCAATATTTTTTATGATATTTACCCCCAAATATTAAATTTTTTTCTTATTAATATCCATCCTTGTCATTTTTGCAATTTCCTTCTTCTCCTCTTTATTTACGTCCCAGAACAGAATTTCGGACTTTTCCAAATTTACTCCCAATCCTGACTCCTCTTTAAAGTCCTTCAGGATTATCATAAGTTCTCTTACGCTCTCAAGGGGGTTTGTAAATAATAATAGGATATCAGGCTTCCACGGCTTCTGACTGGCTGCAGGACACTCCTGCAGCCAATCAGAAGATGCACCTTGGAAGTTGAACAGACTTTCGGAACAGATTCCATTCATCTAAAGTATGACTGTAATTTGAAACCAAAACAGCTCAGGTATAATGACCACAGCAACTCTTCCTAGTAGGGCTTGCCCCAATGAGGCAGTTGTGAGGACTGAAGGTCCTCGCCTTCCCACAGTTCCTGTCTTGTACTCACCCAGCTCCTTCTCCAGCAACCTGAGGCTCCTTTGTCTTGTCTCTCTTTGCTCCACCCTCTTCATTCCTCTTCATGTTCTGACAGACCAGGAGGGAGGGGAGCTCGTCACAGCAGGAGGGGGAGACTCTCTGGCTTCTTAATCAGCCTGCGTATACTCTGCTTCTTGGGCCCCCGCCTCTCCAGTCCCCACTTCTGTCTCTCCCTGTTCACTAAATCCTTTTACCTCTTCAGCTTTCACCCCTCCTTTCCCAGTATGCTCCCTCTTCTCCCTCTGACCACTCATCATTGTCCCACCATCAATCCACTGGCTCTGAACCTTCTTCCCCTGTGACATCCAGCAAGTTCATGACACTGACACTCAATAAGAGAGGGAAGTGGGAGGGGAACAGGCATGTTTTGGATTCAACAAGAATAAGACTTATTGCTTTTATGCATGAAACACTCATTATATTTTTTCACAGATCCCTGTTGAAGGTTGGGGACCTCAGCATTCTACAATGCCCATTTAATGTTACTGCAGTAGCCAGTCTCTAATAAGAGCGGTCTAATTATTGCCAAACGTATTCATCCAACCTCTTATACCTCTGCCTCAGCAACTGTAGTAAAGCCATTTGTCTAGAACACCCCATTAATAAACATATTCAAAGTGTCTACACCAAACTTAGTTGGCCTCTAAGGTGCTACTGGAAGGAATTTTTTTATTTTTTATTTTGTTTTGACTATGGCAGACCAACATGGCTACCTACCTGTAACATCTTATTTACAGACACACACCTTGCCTAGAGCTATTTTTTCCTTCCTTTCCTTTGAAAAAAAAGCTGACATTAAATAAACCGTGCTTCATAATGAGAAAACTAACAGGGGCCCAGCCACATTATTATAATTGATGCAATTAATTACATTTATGTTTTTTTAAAAGGGTTTCTTAATATACAAGGAATGCTTGCCAAAAGAGTTAATTTGAATCCTTTCATTACCTAAAAGACAATCAGCAGAATGCATTTTTCAAAAAAAAAAAAAAAAAAAAAAAATCAGCAAGGGGAAAGAGGGAAATGGATACAGGTAATTCTTCCTTCCTATTAACTGGTTGAATTTTGCACTAAGTATCCACATGATTCCTGCCAGCCTAGCAGTTCGAAAGCATGTCAATGTGCAAGTAGATAAATAGGTACTGCTCCGACAGGAAGATAAATGGCATTTCCATGCGCTGCTCTGGTTTGCCAGAGGTGGCTTAGCCACATGACCCGGAAGCTGTATGCCGGCTCCCTCAGCCAATAAAACGAGTGAGTGCCGCAACCCCAGAGTCATCCGCGACTGGACCTAATGGTCAAGGGTCCCTTTACCTTTATCCACATGATACGCTCTTCCTGACACTGAGTCGGCTAGCAGCCAGTTCAGACATTCATGCGCGTCTCGTGCATGCTTATTACTGAAGGAGTGAGCTGTTGATAAGTTGAAGCTGAATGTGCAAACTACTTCTCCATGAAGGCACTGTGTGTGTTTAAGGCAGGGGTAGGCAACCTTAGGCCCGTGGACCGGATGCAGCCCAATCACCTTCTCAATCCGGCCCATGGATGGTCCGGGAATCAGCATGTTTTTACATGAGCAGAATGTGTGCTTTTATTTAAAATGCATCTCTGGGTTATTTGTGGAGCATAATAATTCATTCATTTTTTTCTCAAAAATATAGTACGGCCCACCACATGGTCTGAAGGACAGTGGACCGGCCCAGGGATGAAAAAGGTGACATGTTTTAAGGTGACATGAGAGCTTGCTGGTGGTGTTGATAACAACAACAACAACAACAACAACGAAGTATGTATAGTGTGTCAAACATGAAGAATGGGAAGAGGGGTCCCTGTCCCAAATGAGCATACAATTCAGAAAGCAAGACAAGGGAGAGGAAGGAGAGATGGAGTGTGGCTTGGGGAAAGTCCCAAGAGCAGAATAGAGAGGCCTAGCGGATCACATTTGGACATCAGGTCTGAGGTTCCCCACCCATTTTAACATGTGTACTATTTTTATACCTGCCTGTCCAGATTTGTGTTATATTAAGCCTCTGCCTGCCTGCTTCTTAGGCAATAAGCCTTATTTTGCCAATGTGAGCTAGATGCCACAGCATCTGCCCTGACCTACGATGATGCCTGTGAACTTCAGTTGCAACCTCCTGGGTCTGATGCTTGCCAGCAATTATTTCTGAAAACTGGATGTAACCTTCACAGAGCTCTCCTGCTGTTAGCTAGCTCTCTTTCCCCAGCTGCCAAGGTTCACTGGGGATGGAGAATTATAAAGAGAGAGAGAGAGATGCTCATGGAGCAGCCCTCAAAATGACAAAAGCACTCAAAGTTTAAAGCCCAGGAAAGAAAAGATGGACATGCTTCCCAGGCACAGCTTGACATTCATAGGGATCTTAAAGTGGTGCCCATTACAGTAGAGGAAGAAGCAAAAATGGCATTAAAGGAGAACCTTGAATGTTAGCAAATTCTCTAGTGTATGAAGGCTAAAGGGATCAACAAACACGGCACTGAAGTGCTATGATATTCCAGCAAAATCACACACATTCACAAGGTGCTTTGAAATAGCTAATTGTCTTGCTTTCAGAGCAACCTTGGGAGTTGAGGTCATTAATATTCGAACTTTTACACAGAATTGATGCTCAAAGCTATGGGGAAGATTCATAGATTATCTGAAAAATTATTGTAAACAACTAAGTTCATTAGCGGGATTAATTTAGAAGAAGCAGTTAAACGTATTTATTAAGGAAAACATAGGGAATAACTAATAAATAGAATTAAGTGGGAGATGCAGTAATGAAAATTAAAACATAAGAAGCTACAGAAGGAGGAGGAGGGACGTCAAACTATATTTTTTATTGGAAAATCTAACTAATCTGTATGATTGTCAAAAAAAATCAAAACCAGAAAAAACAAACTGATGCTAAAAGTTGATGTGATGCAATGCACATAATTGGCACACAATTTATTATTAGTAGTACTGTTAGTTAGTTAGTTAGTTAGCTAGTTAGCTAGTTAGCTAGTTCGTTATAGTTATCTACCACTCTTCATCAGAAGACCACAAGGCAGTTTACAACACACAACTCAGCATAAACATCAAAACAATTCTATCAATACAATGATAATACTTTTGCCTCTGGCCCCACCCACTATTGGCAGGTGGCCTCAGTAAGGTTGACGAAAAGGTAAAGTGGCCCCTGGGCAGAAAATGCTTACCTGTCACTCCCAAAAACACTAGTCGTAACATGAGTTCTGAAGAATGCCCATTTCCAACAATGTTACAATGCCTCTTTTTTTCCAAGGACTGTCAGCTGCAAAGAGTTGGCAGAGTTCAGTCCCTCGGGGCACCCAGTCACTTCAACCTCCAAAGAAAGTCTTTCTGTTTGCTGCCTAGCAGATTAATCCTTGCTGTCTCCAAACTTGCAGTTCAACGTGTCAACATAACCTGCATCAGATGTGGAAAGACCTACTGCAGCATAATTTGGGGAACCAGGGTGGGATTTTGATGCACACGCTGCATCTAGGGATGTGGGTGGTAAATAAGGCAAAAATGCAGGCCTATTTATCATTCAACAGCCACACAGATACTACACACACACACACACACACACACACACACACACACAATGAGTCAAAGGGATTATGATTCACACCCCCTCAAAACCGTGTGCCCTGGGCTACGGTTCCCCTGGCCCATCCCACACTACGCCCCTGTTCCACAAAGCACCCAACTCCCTCTCCGGAAACTCCTCCTTGTTCTATAGCAGGGGTGAGGAGCCTCCATTCAAGTTACGCATGTAGAAAGCAGGTATTTTGGCAGGGGCACCTTTTTGATGCAATCCAAAAGGCAAGAACCAAAAGACTAATTGGCCTGCGGCACACAGCACCCGTGGTGAAAAACTGAAGAAGTGTATTAAAAGGGCAGAGGGAAGGACTTGTTTAGAAATACCACTCCCAAGGCTGGCTTTACACAATGAAATATAAGCCAATGATACAACAGATGGAGACCATCATCATTCATGTCTTCAGGCTGCCTTAAGGAAGATGCATAAGGGAAAGCAACCTTTTGAGATGATCCTTCAGAGGATCCAAGTAAGAGTACCAGAAACTGTATGCCCTGCTGAATATAGCAGGATTAGCAGCAGCTTGATAGTATTATTGCTATAATGAACATGGAACACAATATCTTTATATTTGGTTTTTATTGTTTTTCATTGCCAGCCACTTCCATGTATTGTTTTATCAGAGAGGAGAGGTATAAACCTTAAATTTAACTTCTCCTTCACCTTATTTTTTATTTAACGTTACTTGCAACAAGTTTCCGCTGGGAATTTTTATCTAGACTCTGCACTCTCGGAGGATGGTAAGCTGATGCTCACAAGAATGTACCCTTCTAAAGAATAAGTAATACCCCCGGCATAGAACTAAGGCAACAACCCCAAAATGCTTCTGAACAACTTCCTCAATTTGGTGCATTTCAGAGGAAGCCACTCGAGGACAAAGACCCCTCCTAATTTGCAGTGGCCTTGTCAAGCTGAACTTCAGAAGGCTGGGGAGAGGGGAAAACACAACCTATTAAAATGTGGTGAAGTAAGGAGCAGCAATGGACTAGCTCCAAATATTTTCTAATCCTTCATCTTAAAAGTCCTTTCTTGTGCTGTGGCAGAGAGATGACTAGGATATGCTGTTCCTTTTGTTTCACCTCTCTTGACACATGAAGCTTGGCCTCCACTCTGCACATTTAATTAATGTTTTTGTAGCTCATCCTTTGCCAGATTACTCAGGCATTGTTTCATTCTAGCTTCCTGTCTCCAGAAAGGGAGCTTTATGAATGGGAAAGGTATCTGGCTTGGTCTTTTGGGGGAAAACAAAGATAATCACTTTCTCTCTCTCATTTGAAGTGAGGATTTCACATGAAAAAAGAGTAATTAATTCAGGGTAGTGGGGGTGGTTACAAAGGAATACCTACAGTATCTGTGCAGATGAAATGGCTGGGCACTTAACATACTTGTAGAGGGTTGATTTTGCCTCAGTGTAAATAAAATAATCTGAAGATTTACTGTAGAGTCACAAGGAAAAGGTTGCACAGAAGAGTCCACCACCCCTCCCCAAAAATACACAACCTCTTTTTAAGGGAATATTTTTATTTAATTTAATAATAAAGTTGCATTTCCAGTTAAAAGCCACCTCCCATATTCCGAATTATAGGGTTTTATCCAAAGTTGCATTAAATAACACCTCCATCAGCACAAGGGTTTCCACTTCTGTGATGGGTCCTTCCCCTTCCCCCATGCATCCTGTAAAATTGTTCTAGAGCAGATTTCCCAGATCAGATTTGAAGAGGGTGCAGGGTGCATGGGAGGAGAAAGTCCTATTGCACAGGCATACTACCCACAACCTCTACAGATGGCAGCTCCTTCCACCAAACATGCAAGAAGAATGTAAGAACCACCTTTGCGGATCCATTGAAGGATCCATCCAGTCCAACATACAGTTTGCATCAGAGGCCCCAAGGAAGCCACCAAACAGAGCATGAAAGTTATAGCCATTTCCTGCTGTCAGCTCCTTAACAGGAAGTGGTATTCAGCTACATATTGACCAGGGTCATGAAGATCCAGTTGGGTCATCACGGTTAATACCAACTGACAGGCCTGTTTTCCTTCTCATCTTCTTTTAAAGTGATCAGACACCACAACCATATGGAATAGTCAATAAGATATACACCATATAGCAAGAGCTACCAGCAATGCCCCCCATCTCTTCACCCACACCAGGGCATGCAGCTTTGCATGAGGTCACAGTTTCTATCCAGTTACGAAGCTCTCCAATAGGAAGGCTAGGGTGGGGAGCCACTGCCATTCGCTGAGCCAGAGGAACCAGTGGCCTCCCACAGTATGAAGCATCTTCCTAACTTCAGTGCCTTGGCACGCATCCTTCTTCAAGCCAAAAGGCAAACATGTCACACTATGGTGAAATGCGCTGCTGTGAGCAATGCTTAACTCTGGATGGTGACTGCACTTTTTCAGGCTTAGGTTTCATTAGAATGAAAGAGACTGTGGTGTCTTTAGGATATATGGTTTTATTTACACATATATACAACCTGAGGATAAGATGGAAGAGCTCACAACATTAATACTCCAACAGATCTTGCTTAGCCTTTAGGTTTCCAGGGAAGCCACAGCCACAGCTTTGGGTCTAGCACAGAGCAAGATATGCCACTGTGCCTCCAGCTTCTAGCATCAGTCAAATAACTCTCACATACACAGGCCTCCTTGGCTTGTTGCTTTCCATCCTTGGATGTTGCGGCATCCAGCCACGTGATGTGCGGAAAGGCCCACCCATTTATCTCTATAGCATCAGAGCAACCTCATTGGATAGGGTAAATATAAGTACCCAGTACTTAACTGGCCAGCTAAAGCCATTACCTTAACAAAGAAACTGGTTTGGCTTATTCAGCAGCCTCTTCTAATAGATTCTGAACAGGCCTGGAAGGTACCCATGGGTATCATCCAGTGTGACACCAAGCCCATAACAGTACTCTATTTCCATTAACATTACAGTAATTATTTCTAAATTTGCATCTATACATATGTATTAGAATATGCACATTTAATTTAAATCTGTGTCCTCTTTTTGCCCTCTTGGTTATGCATTTTCTCTTTCTTGGCAATTTGAAAGTGGCCATCTACACACACACACACACACACACACACACACACCATACATACATACATCCAAACAACAGAAGTGATGCACCTCCTTCAAACTGCTAATGCTGATGGAGGAAGTGTGTACATCATCCAGTAGACTCACACAATGCAGAACTCTTACCATTACTGATACAGCACAAGTGCCTGCCATTGAGGAGTAATAGTAGGATGGCAACAGCATGGTGGCACATGTAATTTGTAGATAAGGCTCAGCCTGGAGTGTGTTGATAGTTAAAGCAGAATTTCAAAGGTGACGCACACCCAGGTTTCTGTGGGCCCTTGAACAAAAGGCTGTCAATGCCTGACATTAGGCCTATTTTGAAGTTAAAACATTAAAACACTAAAAAAATAAAAATAAAGTACATTATACTCCTTTGCCTGCAGCCAGCCTCAAAAAGTCTGAGATAGGGAGAGCAGACTTTTGGGGTAAGGACAATAACTTACAGGTAGGCATGAACCCCAGAACCTCTAGTTTCACATAATGGAGTTTGGCATCAGCACAACCAAGTCTCATATCCCAGCTAAGCAAAACACCCAAATAAAAAGACAGACACACCCGCAGCAGGCCTGAAGATTGTACCAAATATTCACCCTCCTGGAACCGAAGTATCTGAGGACCAGGTGAAGATCTCACAACAGTCTCGGGGCTTCAGGAAATGTCCAACTGTGTGAGACACTGATTGTGGATAAGAGCCATTCTAAAAGCGTATGTGGAAAATCATATGTAGAGAGTTTAATACATATATAAGAAAAAGAATAAATTGCAAGTATGGGAGAAGGAAGAGCTTCATTTCATGGTGTGTTCAGGCTGAAATTGTAGCGATATGCCATTAATCTTCTGGTACATTTTTTCCAGCCTCATTCCTCATTCATATACATCTGCCTCACCTGAGCTTCAGATTTGTTTTTAGAAACAATTCTCTCTCTCTCTCCCTCCCTCTCTCTCTCTCTCTCTCTCTCTCTCTCTCTCTCTGTGTGTGTGTGTGTGTCCCTCTCTCTTTCTCTCTGCTTCTCTCACCTTACCTTCCACATCCTGAATTAACTTGCTATGGAAACAAGGGAGGAGGTTTGAGATGGGGCTTAATTGTGGAACAAGAGAAGCATTAGCATCTTGAAATACAAAATGAATTTAAACACAATGGTGTGATGAATTAAACCTTATTGAGCCAACTGACTTGCAATTCTTGACCAAAGTAAAGTGACAGTTGTAAGGGCCCAGTTAGGCACTGTGTGCTTAAGATGCTGTTTTGCTGACTCTTGGGATGGGGCACAGGGGTAGCGAGGGGTCGTAGAATCACATAATCGTAAAGCTGGAAGGGACCCCAAGGGCCACCTAGTCCAAACCCCTGCAATGCAATAATCACAGCTAAAACATCCACAACAGATGGCCATTCAACCTCTGCTTAAAAGCCTCCAAGGAAAGAGTCCACAACTTCCCAAGGAAACCTGTTCCACTGTCAAACAGCTCTTACTGCCAAAAAGTTCTTCCTGATGTTTAGCCTGAATCTCCTTTCTTGTAACTTGAAGTCATTAGTTCGAGTCCTACCCTGCAGAGCAGGAGAAAACAAGCTTGTACCATCTTCCATGTGACAGCCGTTTAGATATTTGAAGATGGATATCTCCTCTCAATCTCCTCTTTTCCAGACTAAACATAACAAACTTCCTCAACCCTTTCCCATTAGGCTTGGTTTCCAGATTCTTGATCAACTTGGTGACCCTCATCTGCACATGTTCATGCTTGTCAATACCCTTCCTAAATTGTGGTGCACAGAACTGGACACAGCATTCCAGGTGTGGTCTGACCAAGGCAGAATAGTGTGGTACTATTTTTCCTTTGATCCAGACACTATACTTCTGTTGATGCAGCCTAGAATAGCATTAGTTTCTGTTGTTGCTGCTGCATCACACTATTGACTCTTGTTAAGCTTGTAGTCTGCTAAAGACCCCTAGATCCTTTTCACATGTTCTACTAGCAAGCCATGTGTCATTGACCTCATTAAGTTTCAAAATGTTCAGAGACAGGGGAGAAAAACAACAGGTTATGCATTGGGTTATGTGCCCATGTCCTTTTATGAACATGTCCTAAACTACATCTCCATAGACCCATGGGCTCAACTACAATAGCCTTGGATTTGATAGACATATTCCTACTACTACTTTACATTAGGCACACCTCACTACGAATTTTACTCAATTCTTAGGGAGGGTAGACTTCCAGCTCCACATGTCTATAGGATTTCATTTTGCTATTCATCTTTAAGCAGTATTTCCATCCAATTTCTCTCTCTCTCTCTCTCTCTCAGCTACATTTGCATAACCTGCCAATAATTTCTTTTTTAGCCTGCAGGTAAAAATTTATTTTTGGAAGCAAGAGTAAGATTCAGAAGGATGAGGGGTGGAGAACCAGCAAATGGGAATGTTTAAATACTTTTCCTCCAGCTTCACATTCTTATTGTCATACTCTCAACTTCGTACACTCTCACAATGCCATGGATTTGGAGACAGAGCCGACAAACCATAAACTATGTAAATTAGAATTTAAGTTAGTGTATTGATGCCATGCCATTCTTTTTATGTCTATTGATGGAGACCAAGGATGCTAATGTGAAATTAGGAGCAGTGGTAATCCAGACCATAAAGAAGGCTGATTGCTGAAGAATTGATGCTTTTGAGTTATGGTGCTGGAGGAGACTCTTGAGAGTCCCATGGACTGCAATATCAAACCTATCCATTTGTAAGAAAATCAGCCCTGAGTGCTCACTGGAAGGACAGATCCTGAACCTGAGGCTCCAGTACTTTGGCCACCTCATGAGAAGAGAAGACTCCCTGGAAAAGACCCTGATGTTGGGAAAGATGGAGGGCACAAGGAGAAGGGGACAGCAGAGGATGAGATGGTTGGACAGTGTTCTCGAAGCTACCAACATGAGTCTGACCAAACTGTGGGAGGCAGTGGAAGACATGAGTGCCTGGTGTGCTCTGGTCCATGGGGTCACAAAGAGTTGGACATGACTAAACGACTAAACAACAACAACCCACAACATAATATGAACAACACATCTGTCTGTTTTGCAGCTCACTGAGGTCATGCCATTGATACTTTCTTTTTAAAATCACCACCACCACCATCATCAACAACAGCAGCAATGTCCTAATGCTGTATTGGGACTAGCACTGCTAGCTTGTATGCTTGCTCCTTGACCCTGATAATGCCTGCTCAACCAGTGTATTTGAAAATAATATTATAATGATGCTATCAGCAGTCAGTGTTTCCTGGGGAATTTGTCCTATAAAGGCTGCCATGAACCTAGCACCAATAGGGAAAAGAAAGGCATGAACTGGGACCATAGCAATTGTCCCAGAATTATAGAAGGGCTATAAGCTCAGTCCCATAACATTCACTTTGCATGCAGAACATCCCAGATTCAGTTCCTGGCAACTCCATGTGGGGCTGGGAATGTCCCTTACCAGAAACCCAGTGGAAACCTTGGAAAGCTACAATATTGAGCTAGGTGGAACAATAGTCTGACTTGGTATAAGGCAGCTTGCTATATACATGGGAAAGTAAGTGTGCAGGATCAGGAAATAGAATAAAAAATATGGCACTGTGGTGACATTGCACCACACCACCACACCAGTAGGTCAACTCCACAACATTGTTGGCTGGAGTTGATGGGGGATGTAGTCCAAAACATCTGGACAACACCAAGTTGGGGAAGGCTGGTGTATGTGTTCATGGGGAAAACACCCTGGACTATCTAAATTAATCATATTTCAAGTATGCTAAGAAGCAGGGGAGGTGAAGGGAATCAGATTAGTCAGGAAACACTTTATAAAATCTAATCATGTTTTATTGAATGAAACAAAGCAGGAAAGGTCAAAGGGTCTCTGCACTGTAATGTGTTGTGAATTCTTTTCCTTAACTGCCTTGCTGCAGGAGGGGAGCGAAGACAGCCAGAGAGGAGGGGGATGGAAAAGGAGCCCGCGGCCCAACTGCAGAAGTGTAATGCACCCTCCAGCCACACCAGAATGAAAAAGGGAAGGCCATGCTAAGAATTTAATAAGCAGGATTATGGCTTCTCTCCAAGACAGCTGTCTGGAAGGGCAGCTCCTGCCAATGAACTGGATTTCAAGCTTCAGAATGAATGCAAGTTTGATGGTGCACATGAGGATTCAACAGTAATGGAACATGCAGCACCCCATCCATGACACCCTGGGCTCCTCCACCTGCAACCCAGTGTGGCACGAATGTGTGCGGAATTCAAAAACAATGTGCGAAAGTCAGGCTTCTGGGGTGTTACAATGAAGCTCTGGAGGGGGTTGTAAAAGACATACAATATACCCTAAATCAATCACTCAGTCAATCAATCAAGTGGTGGAGTGAGCTGCGCCCTAGGCAGAAGGTGGAAGCTAGCAAGATCTGTTGATGCACAGAGAAACAGCCACAGCCTCCAGCAAACAAAGGTGGATCCTGCAAGTTTCATAAGGCTTCAGGCGAGACATAGGAACCATGTGTGACTGGCAATCAGCAAAAGAGGCAGCCAGGCAGAGGACAGCCAAGGAGCCATCACTAAAGGCTTCATGATAATAGACGGGAAAACCAGGGGCAGCCCACCTATGAAACAGGGTGAAGCAGTCTGTTTCAGGAAACACCTGGAGAGATGTTTAAGTCCAGTCGAATTTGACTATGGGGTGCAGCACTCATCTCCGCTTTCAGGCTGAGGGAGCGGTTGTTTGTCCACAGTCAGCTGTTCCAGGTCTAAACTGTTTCTGCTGCAACAGGATACCATGACGGAAGCCAGAGCACAGGGAAACGCCATTGGGAATGCAGGTGGCATGGTGGTTTAAACCACCAAGCCTCTGGGGTTTGCAGATTACAAGGTTGAGAGTTCAAATCTGCAAGACAGGGTAAGCGCCCATTGCTCTGCCCCAGCTTCTGCCAACCTAGCAGTTCAAAAGTATACCAGTGCAAGTAGATAAATAGGTACCACAGGAAACACCACTGGGAGGGAGGGGGAAGATGAAGGCAGGAATTGATGTCTGAATGGTACAACAAGTATTTTCACAAGTGGTCCTTGCAAAGCCATGTGCAACAAAATGTCTTAGGGTGGCACTGGAAAGAACCAGGAGGAGGAATCAGGTGATAGCAGACATATTTTTTCCTTCATCTGAGGCCTTTGATTTCAGGTAGACTACATCAACATCACATTTCCTGACACATCAGAAATGCCCTTTCCAATGAATGACACTAGAGAGAGAAGCATTGAAGATAAAAACTTTTGCCATGGCTAACTAGAGTCTGCCTCTAGAAATTGCCTCCCATTTGAGACTTTTAATCTAAAATACAGTACAATAATAATGTGGGTGTCTCTAAGCATGTTTAGAGGGCATCCACTCTTGAATAACCAAATTCATCTTACCCCCCCCCCCAAAAAAAAATTATGGTTTCTAGGCAAAACTGATTCCAGGTACTGTTTAATTTAATAACAAACATTGAAATAAATCAGAGGTACGGTTTCAAGGGTTCCTGTCTATATACTGTAGCATATACACAGAGTTTCTAGTATATACACATTTAGTAAGACAAGTCCCTCGGTGCCAGAGGCAAGGCTTTCTGATGGCACTGCCGATGAACTCAAGTTGTTAAAACAGCAGACAGTGAAGCAAAACATGGAAAGGGAGCTTGGTCAGCAGTTTCCCATCAGGCAGTATTCAGCTCACTGACTTGCAATTTGCTATTGTAATGTCAGTCGGAAGAACACAGTTTTGAAGGGGCTAGAGGCACCTGAATGCAGCCTTTGTGCACACCCTTGGGAGGAGGAAAAGGAAGATGGAGTGAGTAGCTAATAGCATCTTCAAAGTCACTTACATGCCCATAGACCCTCCAGAGACTCCCATTCATACCTCCTTTGCAAACCTTGCAGGAGATGGTTCCTTGCACAAAATTCTCACCCTTCCATGTGCAACAAACTTCACCAAAGAAGAGATTTTTTAAAAAGTGGCCATTTAGTGGCATAATATTTCTAGAGACAGGCAATTGTCCAGTTCATATAATTCTTGCTCTTGTTGAGTTTTCCTCATGCTTGATCCAGAAGGAGTGAGGTCTTGTCAGCATAAAACATCTGTGCTCAGAGATCTGCACTGTTTGCAGATTTGCTACTGGGCGAGGTTCAAAGGTGTTACTATTAGTATAGAAAACCCTTAACATATTGGGACCAGTTTACCTATGAGATTGCCTTATCCCAGATGTGCCTACAAAACTGCTTCAAATACTACTACAGGTGCCACATGGCACCCCTTCCACATTTGTAAGAACTCAATCATTTAGTGTGGCTGAACCTACACTTTGGAACTCCCTGCTTATTGAGACCAAGCGGGCGCCTTCAGTGTACTGCTTTCAGCACCTGCTCAAAACATTCCTGTCTAGACTAGCCTACCCAGATGCTTAGGAAGTTGAGGTAATTTTAATCTTTTTTTTTTAAAGTGTTTTAACTTAAGCAGACAACCTAAGCAGTGTGAGGTACCACCTATGTAGTAGCTTTATCCAGTTCTTAATCTAAGTAAAGTGTTCACAGCACTTGAGATGAAAGAAGGCAACCATGACTGGGATCAGATACCCCTGCCAAAATAAGCTGTTTCTCAGATCACAACTCTTACCAGGGAATGAGTCAAATTTCAAAAGAGCACAGGCAAGGCTATGGGAGCCAGGGAAATAATCACTAGCTTTAGGATCTAGTTTTGCACTTTTATTTTAAAGATACATCTTACTGAACTGACTTCCACACAGTTACGAGACTGCAATTAATATTCAAGCAGCAACAGAGAGAAAACCTGTGTGTGTTTAAATAAAAGGTTCTTACAACTGATTCGCATGACCCCATTTGGGATACAGCCCAAGGACTGATCATGTGGATAGGGTGAGCCCAAAACTCACTTTCCAGCACTTTTTGGTTAGAGCTGTCAGACACACAAATCAAAGTCTGGGCAAGTATTTGGGATGGAATGACCAGAGGCAAGGAGGTCAGTCATCTGCCTGTGCAGAGGAATAACAACCCACTGTCCAAGTTACAGAAGTGCAGCAGGTCTGGTGGGAACTGCCTACAATTTCATCAGGATAGCAATACAAGTCCCACAGTGCTCTCAGCTCTAGCCTCGCAGTAGCTGACAAAAACTATACAGCAAGACCTTAGGCTGTAGATAGGCAATGTGTTGGGCTTCAGCTTCCATCAACCCCAGACCCAATGGTCACAGATGTCATAAAATAGCATATGGAGGACACCAGCTAGGCTCTCCCTGGTCAAGGCACTTGTGGATCTTACAGAAATCCTTTAGTTTCACAGCTGCTCTTTATTTCTGAGGACACATTGTACAAATAGTTTTCAGTGTTTGTGCTTTTTAAATCAACATCATCAATGTGTCCTGAACAGATAGTAACGGCCTGCTTGCTCACGGAAGGGTTGCTTTGCACCTCACACTAGAAAGTCATGCAAGGTGTTCTTCCATTTGCACAACCTCACACACAAAACTGATGTGGAACACATCTATTACAGAGTGGCACCGACTCTTTTGCAATGTTCTTTGGGCCCAACCCTTCTGAAAGGATTTCTATTATAATGACTTTTGTTATAATCTACTAGTTCACAAATCAATACTGCTTACCAGAATGGGAGCACAGGATGCCGCCTTACTCAGGGAGTGATCGACCATTGGGCCACCTAGCTTAGTACTGCTTACACTGACTGGCAGCAGCTCTTCAAAGTTTCAGGCAGGGGATATCCCCAGACCTACCCAGAGACACCAGGGATTGAACCTGGGACATTCTGCATTTAAAACAGCTGCTCTACCACTTAGCTTCCCGTAAGGATCACTTTGTAAGTTCTTCCCTTTTCTTTGCAAAGTACATTTCAAAGCTGGTCTCCAATTTTATCTTCCAACTATATGTCCTTAAACAGTACTAAAATCAAAAGCTGTTCATCATCATTACAGAAGACACTGTTCAGTGGCAAAGCAATAATTAACTATGATGAGGAAGCTGTTCATATTCTGGGGACAGAACAGTTGTAAAAATGTGTCATTTAACCACCAGAGCCTCTTTCCCTACACTCCCCCTGAAAGCTAAATGTTTAATGACAATTGGCCAAAAGTTATAAAAATCAATTAAATGATATTACACTTTTAACTTCCATATTCATCATTGCAATATCTAAGAACACTTGCCTTAAGAAACTGCAAGCTATTGCAGTTTGGTTTTATGGCTTGCATTGACAGCATTTTGATGGAGAGGCTATCAATTAATGAATAACCCAACCTTATTTCAAGTGCCTGAAATTATTCCAGGTTAAATTCACCTCCAAGGAAAAAGCCAAAGCAAAATATCTCCATGCTTGCAGTTCATGGCAAATTCAGATATCTTGTTAGATTTAACTTTTGATACCGGAGCACACTTGGCCCCAAGGGTTAAAGTCTAAATCATGTATTGGACTCCAGATTTTATTTGCTGGATAAGGTGAGGAGAGATGATCTATTGAGAAACCAGCATTAGGATAAAGCAGTAAGGAGCAGTTCTCAGATGCTAGAGAGCTGGTTACAGCAACTGGTCAGTTTAGATACTACAGGACCAGGGAGAGCTCCCAGGGACAATAGCCTTGTTGTATAATCCACTTCAATCTATATGCCTCAGTGATGGCCTACCATAGCCCAACTACCAAAATTTCTAAATACAGAAAACTGTCTCTCCACAGTTCGACACACACATCTACACCATCACCTGTGGATATATGTGCATTGATAAAACAATAAAAAAAGCAAGCTTCGTGCAAGCATGTCATATACATAGTTTGTATCAACATTATTTTGTACATGTGCATGTGTGTGGTGGGGTGACCAATGCTCAGGAATCCATGTGCAGTTCAAGGTTTAATTAATTAATTAATTAATTAATAATATCCAGTACTTCATCAAAGTGCATCATGCATCATGTACATCAATAGTTTTCATCAGGGAAAAGATGCAAATGAACCGAGGAAGCCAAAACTGCAGCAAACAGCACATATTCAATGCTGAAATTAATTGCAGAAATTCTCCTAATCGTACCAGAATTCAAAATAAGAAGAATGCTGGCCAGAGAAATTCATATGGGGCATTATAGGCTAGAGAGACATTTAGCCTAAGTAAGGATGTTCCAGGAATTTCTCAACTCACAAGAATATCAAAATATGTTTTTAAATGCACAAATTTGAGAGGGTTTTTAAAATAAAATAATAATAATAATAATAATAATAATAATAATCTGTTTTTAATATGAATTTTCAAGCAGGTTCTTTTTTATGGCAAACTCCTCACAGATGCAAGAAGAAACCAACTAATGGGGGAACACATGAAAATGCTGCAGACCAGAATACATTTTACCTGAGCACTTCCTTCTGTACTGAGCAGTGCAGTGCAACAGTCAAAGCAACTTGAAGACTTGCTCTCCTTACTATTGTGAAGCCTCCTTCTACCTTTCCTGCTTCACCTGTGTCTCACCCCATGCCCAGCTTGACAATAATTTGGTCTAAACCAACAAGAAATCTAGGAGAGGTGAATGTTGATGCCTGTTTATATCTCTGTGTTCTGGTGATGGCTGAGAGGTGGAAACAACAGCTTTTGAAAATGAGAGGGTCAATATGACAGAAAATATATATGGTATTTTTGTTTTCTATTCTTCTATAAAGCCTGTTCACCTGTTCCCTACAAGAGAAAACACAATTAGAGAAGGCCCACTGAACTAGAATATGTTGCCAACATTTCCCCACCAGGCGAGAAAACCCAGAACTGTCATTTCTAATTGGCTAGAAGGGTTTTCATTCCCCCTCACTGCTTCTCTCCTCCTTTTATTCCATCTCCATTACAGCTTCATTTCACACTTTTCAGGAAACCAGGACGGCCCAAGATCTCACCAGAAACAGTGTCATTAATGGGGCTGCAAAAAGCGTTTCCTGAGCTGTGAGAAGTGTTGTTTCATTGTTAGGTGATCCGCATGTGGTGAACCACTCCTGGACTGCCTGTTTCACACCCACCTGGTACATGATACCCATGTGAGCCTGAGGCAGGTTAAGAGCCAAAAGCCAGGAGGTCAAATGCAGGAAGCAAACAAATGCCCTAGCACATGTCAAGCTCAGAAAGAAGTTTAGCAAAATCCTGCTTTCTTGCAACTGAAGCAATGGCTGCATGACACACCTATGGCATTCTCATTTCATCTGCAGAACAAGAACAAAGCTGTCCTGATGTATAGAGAAACTCACTCTAGAGTAGAGCTGAGGAACAAAATTTGCAACAAGGCTCAAAAGCTCACTCTTGTTGTTAAATCTAATGCAGGTCAAACTATCATCCTTTTTATTAAAGTACTAGGGAGTACTGCTCTACTTGCTCCACTTGCAAACCCTACCTTGCCAACCACTCTCTCCCCCCGCAAGTAAACCATCTCACTTTCCATCTCATCTACCCCCTTGCCTATACCCACAAGCTCCCCACCTGCCTTCCAGATCATCCCTACCCCCCTTTTAATGGAATTGGAGAGGTGTTTCATACAGCAGCTTGCTAAACTGCTGCGTAAAGTGCCTCCCCCTCCACTAAACCTCACTGCAGGTGTGAGGCCACCTACTGGCAGTCACACTAACTGCAGCATGGTGACAGTGCGATATTTTTATGCATATAGGGGAGAAATGGATTTGTGCCTTTGACATGCATTTATTTATTTACTTGCTTATAAATCGCTTAAGAACTTTTTAGTGGGAAGTTGTCAGGGAACCATCAGAGCCCAGCGGAGAGGTGGAAGGGCTCTGTGAGGCTAGGGTTCCCAACACCACTGGAGCAGCAGGGAGACATTCTGCGGGAGCGACAGGCAGGAAGAGAGCTCTGTGGGGAGGGGGCTGTGGGATGCTCCAGACTCCCAGCACCGACCAAGCAGCTCAGTGGAGGAGGGGGCTATGACAGTTCCATCGCTCCAATTGCGTAGAGGGGTGAAATGCAGGGATGAGAGGAGGAGACTTGGGGTGCCCAAGTTCTTTTGTTGGGGGGCGCTCACGAAAAGTGCCACTTCCGGGATCTGAAAGTGACTAAGACGGTCACGGACTTTTGAGCTCTGCAATGTATATAGTTGTACAATAAACCCTGTAAATAAGAGGATCCGGAGTGTGGACTCTTTACTCGTGAGAAGTCACTACAGGAACCTTACAGAAGTGATACATAAATTTAATAAACCTAAACTTAGCAACAACTATGACTATGACTGCTACTTAATATTTGTTGCTGCTAGTAGTTAACATTTGTATAGTGTTTTAGTGTTCTAACTGTTTCACGTTATCTGGTTCTAATTCTAACAACAATCCTGTAAGGCAAGTTCACTATTATTATCCTCAATTTTAGTGGATGAGAAAGAATGAAGCAGAGAGAGAGAGGCTTGCCTACTGAGTTCATGGTAGAAGTGACATTCAGAGGGTACCTGGTTCATAGCTCAGTATCTTAGCACTTAGTATGTAGAACCAGATAGCTGGCATGTATAGGCTATTCTGAGACATAATTGTATACAGACATAAACACAGGGGGCAGCAATTACTCCTCCAAAATGGCACCCCAATTTTGTGTTAGGAACAGCCACAATACACTGATATTATGTATAGAGATCATTTCTCCTTCACACCATCCCCGGCATTAGGAATCAATATCTTAAGCCTGGGCTGAACAAATTTTAAATTGGTCAATTTCTAGCCCCTAAAATGTAACTTTCTAGTCTTAAGCCAGAAACAGGTTTTTTTAATATAGAAACAATAGGGAAGAAATAGTTGACTAAGCAGGGTACATGATTTAGTCACTACTAATCTGCCAGTGGCAACCTTGAAAACAACAACACTAACTTCTCTCTATATATGGGAAATATAGAAGCTGTAAGACCTGCCTGTCAAGTGCCCACTCTTCTTCCAAACCTTGGATCCCAAATCTAGAAGACATGTATTGATGTGATGCCCTGCTCTGTAGAGTTGTGAATTCTGGCACAAAAGTGATTTGAGGCAAGACTTTTGTGTGTGTGATGGAGTCTCATAAGGCAAGCTCTTCTTTTTCAGGGAGAGGGTTATTCTGGATGTGAATTCTGAGAGATTTAAGGCAGCTGGGATCTCAGACTTGGAACTTTGGCCATGCAGCCCAGTCATATTGTTTATTTGTTGTTTGTTGTTGTTGTTGTTTTCCCTACCAGAAGGAAATTGGCAGCTGGAGGGCCTTGCTTGATCACCACTGGACTGTCACATAAGGAGACTAGTAAAGCAGCTCCTGCCTTGGAGGTACAAGAAAAGGGGGAGAGAAAAGATTTTTGATAGAATGCCAAGCTTTTTAAGATAAATTCCAAGGGCAGGGGTGGGTAGCAAAGCCACTTATCTTGTTTTCTCTGTCTGCCGACACTCTCAAGGCAACAGATGCCTTTGCGGAGATGAGGAGGGGGAGAGACAAAACACATCCCACCTGGCACTGTAAAATTGTCCTGGGAGCCAGTGTGGTGTGGTGGTTAAGAGCGGTAGACTCGTAATCTGATGAACCAGGTTCGCGTCTCTGCTCCTCCACATGCAGCTGCTGGGTGACCTTGGGCTAGTCACACTTCTTTGAAGTCTCTCAGCCCCACTCACCTCACAGAGTGTTTGTTGTGGGGGAGGAAGGAAGAAGGAGAATGTTAGCCGCTTTGAGACTCCTTAGGGTAGTGATAAAGCGAGATATGAAATCCAAATTCTCCTTCTTCTTCCTAGCTCGAGAATGAGCTACTAGCACGCTGCCAATTCTTTCTTGTTGTCTCCAGGCTTAAAAACTTCTGTTGAGCTGTTTTGCGTACAGATGCTTCTTCCTCTTTCTGGAAAAGAGTGACAAGTGGGATGCTGCAGGTTTTTTTCCCCCCCAGGACTCAGTGTTGTTCAACATCTTTATAAATGACTGGGATGCAGGATGACATCAACCAGGGAGAGGTAGCTAATGCTGCAGAAGGCAGAATCAGGATTCAAGATTGGAGAACTGGGCCAAAACTAACAAAACAAATTCCATTAGGAACAAATGTAAGGTTCTCAACGTGTGCAGGAAAAATATGACTTGACAACAATGCATGCAAAAAGAATATGGTGTTTTAAAGAGACCACAAGTTTAACATGAGTCAACTGTGTGAAGCAACAGAAGAAAAAAAGCTAATGCCACTCTAGGCTGCATCAACAGAAGTATAGTATCCTGATCAAGGGAAGTAATAGCATCGCTCTATTCTGCCTTGGTCAGACCACACCTGAAGTACTGTGTCCCGTTCTGGGCACCACATTTTAAGGGTAATACTGGCAAGCTGGAACATGTACAGAGGAGGGTGACCAGGATGTTCAAGAGTCTGGAAACCAAGCCTTATGAGGAATCGTTGAGACAGCTGGGTACATTTAGCCTGGAGAAGAGAAGACTGAGAGGTGATATGCCACCCATCTTCAAATATCTGAAGGGCTGTCACATATAAGATGGAGCAAGTTTGTTTTCTGCTGCTCCAGAGTGTAGGACCCAAACCAATGGATTAAAATGACAAGAAAGGATATTCTGACAAAATTTTAGGAATAACTTTCTGATGGTAAGAGCTGTTCCACAATGGGACGGACTATCTCAGTGGGTGGAGGACTCATTTTTAGAGGTTTTAAAATAGAGGTTGGGTGGCTACCAGTCAGGGATTTTTTCAGTTGTGATTCCTCCAACCCTACAATGCTATAATTTTATGCTGCCTCCAATTATGGTTGTGCCTGTTCCATCCTGAAGCATGGCACCACATCCAACACAAGTTTGCTACATGGATGGCTCAAAATTTTCTGGTTGTTTTCTATGAGTTTTTTGACCTAATTATAGCTGTTTATAATTCTTATTAAATATTTGAGTCAGAATGCATAATTTGGCCTTGAGTCTATCTGGCATGTTGCTAATAATTAAAATCATGGCTCTTATTTTGTTTTAATAAAGGAAATTAAAAGGCAAAAGGGGAAATGATTTCTAGCAGTATTGTGAAACAGTATCATAAACATATTTTAAACGAAACACCAGATTTCTTCTCTCTCAGCCCACTCCACCCCCACCCCCACTGGCAAAAAATCCTTACAAAAAGAAGGGGGGAAATGAATAATTTGAATTTAATTACCAACCTCTGGGTATTCTTTGGCAGCTTTCAAAAGTAAAATCTGAAAAGCCTTTTCCAAGTCTGCGCCTAGAACTTGAGAAGTTAGTTTCTTATGAATATGAAATTAAATTATGCTGAAATTATGGGGAGTTCTCCAGGCCAGTAGACTGGAAAGGGCAGCCCTCTGGCTTTTTAGACAACAGAGACCTGGCCCTTTTCTGAAATGGGACTCCTACAAATAATGAGGTTTGCCAAAGGCAGCCCAAGGCAGCTAGTGCCTGAGGAAGGGAAAATAATCCACACAGTACCCACTAACAAAACATAATGCACCAGGAAGAAGTCCTGCATAAGCACAACAGAAATATTGTCTGCTAGTCTTCTCCCTGACTCATTCATGCTATTCAACACCCATCAGCCACAGACAGCATACCAATGGCCAATTGTACCCAACGAAATCTGGAGGGCCACAGGTTTTCCATCCCTACTTCAATTCACTGGATATAATCTGAAAGCTCTTGTAGTTGATCAGAACTGGTCACATGATTTGATGTGGTCTTAATCACTGTTAACCAAGATTTTGCAGATCCAAAATACCCAGGAGAAATCTCTGCCTAGGAACATAGCAAGCTGCATTATACAGTGTCAGACCATTGGTCCACCTAACTCAATACTGGCTGCAATGGCTAGAAGCAGCTCTCTACGGTTTTAGGCAGCAGTCTTTTCCAGCCCTACCTGGAGATACCAGGGATCAAACCAGAGGCCTTCACATGCACAGCAGATGCTCTACCACAGAGCTACAGCCCTTCCCCTGATGGTAGCATAATACCACCCCATATTCAGGACCAGCTGCACACTTGGACTCTTCTCTGTCCTTAGGGAAGATAAACAGGACAGAAAGGCTGTTGGGAGAAGCTCATGTCCCTCCTACCTGCAACAGGCACTCACTGCCAGCACTACATCAAGACAAGCCAAAGGCCTGAATAGTATCAGAAGCTTCATAGCTTGTGAAGTTTGCCAGCACCAGATGAAAGTGACTGCCCTCTAAAGTATTAACGTACACTAATAAATGCCATTTCTGCATTAAAAAGAGCAACATCTAATTTTCATGCAAGCTCCAGGAACATTAAACAATTGGGTACGAGTTAAATGGCAGCTATCCCAGATTAATAGCTTTGCAACAACTCAGACTATAATTCCCCCCAAACAGCTTGTCAGGCAAGTATAAAATTAGCTACATGAATACGTCTTTACCTCTGATGGTGACACAACTGTGGTAAACACATTACCTTTTAATTTAATACCCAGCAATATCTCTAATTATGTCAGCAGTTGACAACCTTTCCCCTTCCTGAGAGGATTTGGAGTGTAGAAATAAAGGTAACCACCCCCCCACCCCCACATCTTGTAAATTGCCTGGTCACCTATGATGACTAAGGATTGGTTATGAGTGACAAGGCAGGGAAAGGATGATCTGGTCAATTGGAAGAGAGTTCCTCTCCTCCTCCACCTCCTTGTCACCATCTAACTACCACAAATCACTTAAAGCATTATGTTTGAGAAAAAGAATGTTTGCAGTTACTGGAGATTTCAAGTCTGTGTCAGCATTTGTCATGGCTAGAACAGGGGACCTGCAGGTCTGTGTTCTGCTGTCCTATCTGGTGAGCCACTGAGGCTATAGGTTGGAGCATCTCCAGGATGGTAAAGTGCTTGTAGACTCTGGAATGACTCACCCAGGCTGACCACTGGCTCTCTGATCTGGCTTTTGGATCAGGCTGGGATTTTTCCTGGGTCTACTCTACTGTGTCTGGCTCCCAGCTCCTGATGCTCATTCCACAGCTGCCAAAGGGCCACACCTTATACTCTCTCTTTATCAATGCAGCAGTATGTTCAATAGGACTTTGGAACTTGAAATATTACAAGTAAGTGAAACCTCGGAGCTGTCTCTACCTGCAAAATTTCAAGAAATGTGTGAGAGGCGCACAAAGCCTATCTGTGGTGAAGGCAAGTTCTTCTGCCAATGGCAGACAGTGGGTGGCTGCCATGATTCAACATCATTCCAATGCAAAAAATGGGGGGTTGGGGGTTGGTGGCTACTGGACACCCAAGGCAAATGCTGCTGGCACTGATAAGACCTTCATCACACCCACCCCAATTTACAAAACATATTCCTTCTCCAGTTTAGCCACCTTTAGATTTGTTTCAGCCCAACATATTGGCTGCTTATTGTTGTAGTGGTAATTTCCACTGCCATGGTGGCATTTTATTTGGGCAGCCACCAAACTCCACCCAAGTTGGTTTCTCTTCTTCAGATACTTCGACAAGCACTCTGTCTTGGACCTCAAGACATGCCCACCATGTCCTCCTCCCTTTCAGAAAGAAAGCACAGGTCCCGCCCCAAATGCAAAGTTTGCTCTCTTTTTCACCACTGAGAATTATTTACCACAGGAAATAAAAAAGAAACACAACTGTGATTACAAGAGAAGATTGATTTATTTTGCTCTAAGCAGATGGAGCCTGTGTTATTTTAAGACTCCTTCATGAATGATTCTCTGCATCTTTTATTCTGGGTATCTCTCAGTCACAGTGCCTTGTAACACAGCAGGAGGGGAGAGCGGGAGAGATAGGTGACAAAATGCTAATCCTGCCATCAGAGCCCAAAAGGAAGACCTTGTCTTTGAAGAGACTGCATTCCCATCCTGCGTGTAAAGCTCTGGAGTCCGCAGCTGCTGCAGTTCAAGTGGGGGCCTTGATAAAAATACTTTGTCAATGTCACACGGGCCCAGGGTACATTTACACATTAGAAATTAAGGCAAAAGCAATATACTACTACTACAAAAAAAACAAACATTTTTCCAATTGCTTCATGTATCTTCCTTTCATCTTCCCATTTAATATTTGATTAAATATTATTCCATTGCAATTAAAGTTTCCATGTCTCACTCTATTTCCCCACCCTAGAATCCTCCAGAGCAGTTAGAAAACAAAAACCTGCTTTCAGTTCTTCCCCAAAACACATTTTTATTGCCTTTACAAGAAACCCCATTTTATTTGAACATAACAACATTAGAACCTAAGAAGTGCCTTGCTGGATCAGGCCAATGACCCACCTAGTCCACCATCCTGTGCTCATAGCGGCCAACTAGATGACTATGGGAAACCTGCAAGATGCACCTCTGTTACAGCATCATACCAACACTGAGACCACCTGGCTTCAAAAGTCTTATGGCTCCCGTTACTGCTGGTACATCTTAATCTAAAACGGTGGGACATTTCCAGCAGCACAAATATCTTCTTCCCCTTCACAATTTCTGGGGGTGGGGATCCCAAGCCACAGTTCAGAGCAAACCTAATTTTAGCAAGATCACCACAGTTCCCATAACAGAGACAGCAACCCATCTCACAATAACCACACCATTCCAAAAAGCAAGGTTACGGACCGTTACATCCTACACATTAAATTCTACTTAACCAGCTCTCTGCTATGGAAATCATCAGCAAGGACATGTATCAAAGACAGAAGCCCGTTGCTGCAATGCTTAACCAAGCTATCAAAAATATCCAGATATTTCTCATTACTGCATGCATTAAAAAGATCTTAATAGTGACCATAACAAACTGCAAATCCTGATCATGAAATCTTCCCTATGTGCAAAACTTTAGTGCATCATATGACACCCTGCATTGCATTTCGGAGTTAAAATCATAAATGCACAGATACAATTAAATCCGTATGCCAATGTGAGCAGTATGAAAAATCAGAACTTAACTGCACTCCACAAGCACTAACAGCAAAGGGTTGTATCCAACATCAGCTATACTAAAAGAAGACCCACTGAAATAAATCTAAATTGGATATGTTCATTAATTTCAGTGGGTCTACTCTGAGTGTAACTACTGTGAGATACATCCCACAAATCCTTTAAAAAAAATCTCGACCCAGACTATCAAAGAGGCTGCCTCAACCCCTATGATATATTGCAGTTTTTAAGACTCGTAATGCTCTTTTTAAATACCTCTACTTTTATTTATTTATTTTATTTCAGAACTCATCTGCTGTTCTGCATTCAAAGAATACCTGAGTGGTGTGCAGAAATAGAATATAAAACATAATACAGGTCATAAAACAATGTTAAAAGAAAACAACCAACGAGAATGAAAGACTGCATTAAAAACAGACTAATTTTGGAAGCCTTGAGAGATATGTCTGGTTTAAGTCTGCAAGGACACACACGTAGAGGCTTGGAGTTTTCTTTCCCCACAGATTCACCAAAGTTGAGAGATACGCTGGCAGATAACCCACAGATATAAGAAAGCATGGCTGTCATCTTACCATAGGGAGGATCCCTCAGTTCCAGTAACCTCTAAAAAGTCGTATTCGTCTTCTAGTTGGAAATCCAGGAATACCAAGGCGATGGTGTCCCCAGGCTCTGCTAGAATGGTCCATGTGCAGTCTGCATTGTTGCTGTACTCCGAAGGATAATGGGGGGTCGAAATAATCCCACTCTGCCCCCGAAGTGTCCCACCACAGGCATCATCAGCTGAAGGCAAAACATGAAGTTGAATTAGAAATAAGATGTATTCAGTTTGCATTTTCAGGCGAACCTATGTCATTCTCACTTCCTTTGACATTCACACTTTTACAGATTTTGTGATGTAGTTCTCCAAACCAAAATGGTTTGCACAGAAGTACATATAATACTGAGGCACTCCTAGTGGGTGGTTACCTAGACCAATTTTTGCATGGAGGATGATGATGATGATGATGATGATATATGCAAACGGATGTGGAAATGTGTCAAATTGAACTGCCCCACCACTATCCCTAGGCACCCAGAACTTAAGGACAAACTCCAGGCTCTAGTTTCCTAAGTTCTCAGAAGACCTGCTTTAAAACAATGCAGCTGGAGGTGCTTCATAGTGTGGGGAAGGCAGTCTGTGCATGCTTAGAAGCAAATTTAATATTTCTTGACACATATTCCAGGATCCACCTTTAGGGCTCATACAAACTTATGCTTGTCCCTTGCCTAGAAAGCACAGGTCTGATTAGTTTCCCCTTGTCGGCTGGAAAACCCGTTCTTTAGCGATAAATCGGAGCAAACGCCAAGCTCAGTTGACATTTGCTCCAATTCAGCAGTAAAGATCAGGTTTCCTTGGGTGAAAGCTTCAGGGCAAGGGCTGGATGAGTCCTTAGTCTGCTTAATTGTGTTTCTGGCTTCTACAAGGTTGGGGGCTATGTTGTAAATGCCATCAAGAAAGTATATCGCTCATCCCCATGGGAGGGCACAGCAAAGTGATGACAGTTTGCCGAAGCTGAAATATTATGTTTATATGGTTCTTTCTGACATACAGTCATTTAGCACAAGGCAGTTGAGCCTCAAACGATACATGGCAGAAATGTGAGTGACCTTTCGCACCAATGTATTGGTTTTTTTAAAATGTAAAAATCCTTGGAGGTGATAGCAAGGGAGAGGGAATGCAGCTTGGAAGGGAGCAATAGGACAGATAGAAGAGACTTGGCAAATCTGGAAGGTGGGTGGAATCAAAAACATAGAAAGTTGTCTTATAGCAGGTCAGACTATTTGTCCACCGAGTCCAGTATTGCCTCCTCTGACAGGAGGCAGCTCTTCAGAGTTTAAAGCAGAAGGCCTTTCATATCACCAACTAGAACCTAATGGAATACATTGGGGATGGAACTGTAGATCTTCTGCAAGAAAAGCATGTACTTTGCCACTGAGCATTGGGACCCCTCCTCTCAGGCATGGGGCTTTGAGCATTAGTGCATTAGTGGGACACCACCCTCCAATGGGGCAAAAAACCAATTCTGCTTTGGGGAAAACGTCACCACTATTGTTCGTTTTACAATAGTTTATATTCTGACTTTCAACATAAACAGCACCCAAGGCAGCTTTCTCCATGAAATGGCTTGCTTTGTCATTGTTTTTCATCACGCTGGTTATGGAGTTGGATGTCCTGCACATTTTACTGTCTATAATGTAAGCCTACTGTCCTTGGTTGAAAACCCTTCTCAGCCACAAGCCCACAAAACTAACAACAAAGAGGAGTGCAATAAAGTCTGGAGTGTGCTTGAACATAGCTTGAAGGAAGCAATTCACAACTATTCCATCAAGGTGGCAAATCACAAAAAAATACCAAAGCAGCAGCAGCATTAATGAAAACAGAAGAATAGACAGATGATTGATTTAGCTATCTGCAAGTTGAATTCTTTATAATCTTGCATTCCACAGCATTTCAGAAGAATTTGGTAATTTGAGTTATCTCTTGTTGACATGTTGGACATTTTCATTTTTAAAACTTAATCTATTTATATTTTTGACAAGTCACAGTAAAATATTTGGTTCTATTTAGTTTATTGTTGCTTATGCCGTAGAGTATGTGCCAAGTGGCATATATAACTATTCGTAATAGCTCATGACTAAAAAAGAGTTAAAAATGAATGATTCACAAATGTAATCCTTTCCGTTGCTTAACATGCATATTAAAAAAGAGAAAAGAACACAAGTCTTTCCCCCTTTCCATATTTCAGAAATATATTATGTTAGCAGCCAAAAATGCTGCCTTCATTGTTGAAAAAATACTAATTGGGTTCTTGTTCTGTAAGTATCTCACAGCAAAGTATCTCCCCAGAGATAGGAGTTGCAGCACTTTTCTCAGTCTTTGAGGGCTGAAACAGGGACTGGGAGGAGGAAGGTGGGAGTTTTGCAGACAAGTTAGAGCTGAGCATCAAAACAAAGAACCAGAACTGAAAAACGTATCGTAGAATTTTACAGCAGGAAGCGACCATGAGGACCATCTGGTCCAGAACTAGTAGTGCCATTGTTGCTCACGCAAACTCTCAGTCCAAACAATAAATGTTTTTTTGCCATTTTCCTAAGAAGTCCGCTTATTTAGTGGGCGGCCGGGCCCCAGGCCCTGGGCCCCGTGGTGATCCGAGCAGGGGACGGAGACTGGCGCCCTTCTCACTGCTGCTTGCCCATGCCGTTGGTGCTGGGTGGAGCCCTGCTCAAGGGGTGGGCGCTGCTGACCAATTAGTGCCGACGGGGGCGTGACTGTGAAGAATTTAAACCATGGCGTGGCAGAGACCGCCCTGTTGTGCCCTTCTCTGGATCTCCCACCCACCATCTTTTTCTGCTTTGCTGCCTATGACCTTGCTATAGACTAATGTCGAATGGTGTACTGTTGGGACCAGGCAGGAATTTTTCCACTTGGCAAATTGGCTCCAGCCATTTGGTTTTCACCTACCTCGTAGCAATCACTACAACTTTGAAGTTAGGCATTGGGTAAGCCTTTGTTTGGATGGGGGGGGGGAGAGACTGTAGCCTCCACCTGCCCCTCCTCATTAAGGGTATCCTGTTAAAGGGATCCATGGGAGTGGATTCTGTCCAATGCCTGGACGTGGGCTAGGGCCATACCACTACCCCCATGGGGACTCCTTGGGGTGCCCCTGATTTGATGTAAGTCATAGGGCTCCCCCTACTGGTGGTTTTCCCTCAGTTATAATAATTTAATAATAATTTATTATTTATACGCCGCCCATTTGGCTGGGTTTCCCTAGCCACCCTGGGCAGCTTCCAACAGAATGTTAAAATACAACAATCTATTAAACATTAAAAGCTTCCCTAAACAGGGCTGCTTTCAGGTGTCTTCTAAAAGTCTGGTAGTTGTTTTCCTCTTTGACAACTGGTGGGAGAGTGTTCCACAGGGTGGGTGCCACTACTGAGAAGGCCCTCTGCCTGGTTCCCTGTATCTTGGCTTCTTGCAACGAGGGAACCACCAGAAGCCCCTCGGCGCTGGACCTCAGTGTCCAGGCAGAACGATGGGGGTGGAGACGCTCCTTCAGGTATACTGGACTGAGGCTGTTTAGTTGGACTCCCTGCAGATGGGCAGGAGTTGAGATATAGTCTGGCTTCACCCAATGCCTAAGCCAAACCGTTCACATCTGTAACCAAAAAAGTTGTGGCCTATTTAAACCCATAAACTAAAATCCTCTTGTTCATGTCCTTTATTTATCTACTAGAGAACTGATGGTCATGAGGTCTTGGTACGCAATGCCTGATGTTCAGCCTAGTTGGGCAGGGCCAGTGCAGAGTCTGAAAACACTTCACTGTCCCGTAATATTCTCTAGTCTGTAGCTCCAGTAGCTCACCCATGAGAGGTAATCCCTGACACAGTATCTCCCAAAGCACAATAACAAGGTAAGAAGCCTGAGGAACACAACTTCTGTCCCTTCCCCTGGGGAAGCTGTTGCACAGTGCCATTCTTCTCTGTCAAGGTCTTGTTTGAATATCTCCCCCACTCCCTCGTTGCCAGGCTGGCCTCATGAGGAAGCTAGGTAGCATTATTTCCAGCCATTCTAAATTCATGAATTTACGCGTTTGCTCCAATTCTAACCCTTCAATGAATGTAAAGATTATATTGCCCCCCCCCCCCCCCCGCTGCCGCCAAAAATAATAATAATATCATGTATGACTGTGATAGGGTTATTTTGTGTGTTGGTCTATTGATGAAACAGAGCAAGAAGGCGGCTTGATGGGATTCTTGGAATAGTTGTATCAAAATTCTATTGTGTAATGTTCTTACAACAGAGGAGACAGTGCACCTTTGAGGACTCCTAAGGCTGTCCTGATGCTCACTGGATGAAGAACTCAAACTCGAACTCTGAGCACTGTTTGTGCCAAAATCTTTAATGCTCAAAGCAGTGTAGTCCATATGCAAAATGTGCTATGCATGGCGAAGCAAGCCAAATCGTTGATCCAACAAGCAGCACTCTCACGTGGGTCCCTTTCAATGGGAATGTGGTGGGTACAACTTCAGCACGGCAAATGAGCAAGCAAACACGAATTCCTTCTTGGGGGCTGGACCTGAGCCGTCTCTTCATGCCTGTGCTCCTGTTTAAGAGGCAGTGCCAGCACCAGAGGCAAAGCTGGCACAGCATGCCTGGGTGACATGGAATGCTTTTTTATAGATATTTTGCTAATGCTATCTGTACATGTTGCACTGCACCTTGCCATACACTATTTTTATGTAAGTGTGGGAAATAAATAAATAAATGTTGTTGCAGTTGGATACAGACCCAGGAAGGATTCTTCACATACCAGGACTTCTGGGATGTGGGGTTATCCAAGGCTGGTGCAAGGGAAATTCTTCTCTCCCTTCCTCCCAAACTCCGCCATATCTTCGATATCCAAAGCCTCATCCCCAAAGCATCAGGAGTTTGTGTGCTGTTTTGGGATGCGGTAAGGGAAGGCTGAGTAGTAAAGGATGATATAGGAACAGAATTTCCTATATCATCCTTTACTCACCTTTGCTTGCATCTCAACCTGAGAAACCACTATTAATTCACTATTAATATTAGGGGGGTTTCCTTTAGTTCCAAGTTCAGTCTGTGATTATTGCTGCTTGTGTAGCCAAAACAGCACCACCCACACATAAAAGAGAGGTATCAGCAGGCTTGGGGGAATACCAAGGTTTGCAGAAGGACAGAAATGCTGAAGGGGAAATAACCAGACCCAAAAACAGTGAAATGAGGGCAGAGGCATGAAAAACCTGAATGGAGGGTTTTTCATGGACTGGAGTAGTTGGAATCCTAAGCAAAAATACTGTACTCCACACTGCAAGTTTTGCTGCAAGTCCCACTTCTAAATAAGCAACACACACACACACACACACACACAGAGAGAGAGAGAGAGAGAGAGAGAGAGAGAGAGAGAGAGAGAGTCATTCAGTAAAGCTGACAGCATTTACTGTGCAGAAAAAGAACCGGATCTGTGGCTTGCCACAGGTTATCTTCCTGTACAAGCTGACTCTATTAACGCAAAGCTATTAGAGCAAATAAAGTAGGAGGATCAAGGACGAAAAACATGGGGAAGAAGATAAAGGGAAATGAAGAATTAATTTGACTTGCATTGTGGTAGTGTGTCACTTTAGGTTGTTGGAGTGCCATCAAAAGGCAGCACTATTTATTGAGAAGGCGCCAACAAAAGCCTGTTAACTTTACAATGCACGCTACAGAACAGCATTGCAGATGCGTTCGTCAAGGGGCTCTCTCCAGCTTTACATTGTGAACACCTATTTGTCTCAAGCAGCTTTAAAACCCAAGGATAAATATTGTCATTATATTTTCAGAAGACTTCTGGTTGAAGGCACGGGAAATCTTCACTTGAACATTTACAGCACTGTTGTGTCAAACTCATCAGTCCTGTATCTGTTAACTCCGGGTCACACAATACTATGCCAGCAGCAAAACAGCCTCTTAACTCTCTCTCTCTCCCCCCCCCTCCTGAATACATCCACTCCCTGTGTGTCCTCTTCAAACTGAAGAGAGGGAAATATTTGCAAGGCCCAATGCCATCTTTCTTTAGTATACATCAGTCTCTTATAGGCTAAGTGCTATACACTTCTCATTAGGAGCTCATCAGCTTGCCTTCCTACTTTAGGTGAAGCTGTCGTGATGTCATATACAGTAAGCTTGCAACTTATGTGGATTTAACTTGTGTGCATTCAGCTTTAGGCTCTTGGCAAAATATTCTTTAAAAAAAATAAAATAAAACGAGGTGGAAAGGGGCCATGTTATGTATTGAAGTTCTCACCCTAGGCCACTAGGGGTGTTGTGTATATAGTTTCACTCTGCCCACCATGACTGCAGTTCTCACTCAGGTCCACATGCAAATGAAGGATTGAGAGTGCCATTCAAGGATTGGGTAGCTAGAGAGAGTTGTTACTGTTGCATGTTACTGAGTACTATATAAGCAGGATGGCTCAGCCCTTCAGTTCAGTTCTGTTCCAGCTTGAGAATAAAGAGAGCTGCTTGGAGAATCACTGTGTTGTCTGCTGTGTCCACCCACTACTTAATAGGCCGGGCATCCAGGAAAAAAAGACTTCAGCAATCCCACATGCATTGCACCCAATATGTTTTTGACTGCACGATTTTGACCATGAATCAAGGCAGCCTGATGCTGAACATCAACTACCGGGGAACAAGCAGAGAGCTATTGCCTCCATGCCCTGCTTGTCTGGGATAGCTGTTGGGCCGCTGTAGGAAACAGGATCCACATTAGATGGGCCTTCAGTCAGACCCGACAAAGGGATTAAAAATTGTACCTGTAAACCTGCACTGTTCCTTGCACTGTCCTTACCTTATCCCACAATGACTTGACAAGCTTCCATCTGCTTCTTTGGTTCTGCCAGTTTATTGTTCTCTAGACCAGAGATATCCAACATGGTGCCCTCTACTGTTTGCTGGACTACAGTTCCCATCAGCTCCAGACACAATGGCCAATGGTCAGGAAACCCGAGTGTTGTAGGAAAAC
The DNA here is from genome assembly GCF_009819535.1 of Lacerta agilis. Taxonomy (NCBI): domain Eukaryota; kingdom Metazoa; phylum Chordata; class Lepidosauria; order Squamata; family Lacertidae; genus Lacerta; species Lacerta agilis. The sequence continues at coordinate 56,919,885 of NC_046319.1, forward strand.
AATCTCTGGAGAGTAGCATGTTGGCTACCCCTGCTCTAGACTGATCCCAAATCAGCAGAGCTCTCCTTTTCACAATATGAGACAGCTGGCTTGGTCCTGGAATATCTAGCACCAGGGCACATTGTCACAATGTTATCTTGATTATTTCCCACATAATCTGTGCCAAAGGCTTTGGGTTTAGCCAATCCACAGCCCCAAAGGCCAGTCCAAACACGTACGACTTAAGACACTCGGTCCAAAAGGTGCTCAGGATTTGGCATCTCTGGAATTGTAATGTTGGTAGGTATACTGAAGTTTATGGTGAAGCACTAGGCCACATTGTGCAGGAGAATTCTTGCATCAGTATCTTATTCCCAAAACTTCAAACAGTCTTAAAAAGAGGGGGGGCATGAATAGAACTCAGAAGCCTGAATAAAGCTTGCAGGTCATCATTTGACATCTGGAATTGAGGCTAAGTTTGGAGCAAGGTACTGGGTGTGCATAAAAGCTGGACACAAACTTAAATGCTCCAGCAAGGGAGATCCCCAAGGAGGTGTGATCTACTGAGAACATCTCTCTCTCCACATTTGCTGCCTGAATCTAGTATATAGATATCATTAAGAGGAAGCTCTCTGTGTACCTTAAAATATTATAATGGTATCCAGCAGAAGGAAGAGATCTTTAACACACTTTGAGCCCGAGTTATGATATGGCTTGGTAGAATCTTGGTTTTTTTAACAATTCAGCCACCATCTCAATGAGCAGGGCCTGAAATGACTGCTGTAGTCTCCAGGAGGAAAGAAGCCCTCCTTCACACCAACTCAGATTTCTTATGACCATCTGTTGCCCAACTGTGTCAAGCCGGTGAGGCAAACACATTGCGTAAGTACAAATTGCATCCCTGTGTGTGACAGCTGGTACTCGGGGCAGAAATAACCCAAATCACAATTCTGTCTGCATTATGAAAAGGAACAAGCCAAACTGGGAAATAATTGCTGCTACAGCCACTTGGGGGAAAGGAGCAGTGTCTGAAAGCCATGGACATGCGAGTTTCTCAATCACTTCTGTGGAGTCCACTATCCATTTCCCCATGTCAGGAAGGCTAGAGGTTCAGCAATGAAGGTGCTTTTGCTGATAGGCCCTGATCCAAACAGGTGCTTCAGTGAACTTCAGCCTCCTCCCAAGTAGCTTTGCAGGCAACTAGCAGGGCACTTTGGCTCTGAAGTTTCTGCCTGGCTTATCGCCTCCTCTACCGCTGTGGTTCTGGGTGAGATGAGAGTAGTCCAGGAATCCAGGCAGTTGATGTGAGGCAGTGCTGCCTCAGGACCATGTCTCCTCAGGAACATTGGCATTATGGAGATCTGCTGAACAGTCCGGCTCCTCTTGCTCCTCCTCTGAGGACAGCTCAAGTTCAAGGTCTAGGCAGAGTTAAACTGTGACAACCACAATCTTTAACTGGCTTTCCAAGAAACCGAAGTTCCATTCAGAACATAATTAGTAATAACAGAATTAGTTAAAGAATTTTTTATTTTGTTTTGAGAATTAGTTTAAGTATTTATTGTATGTATGTCTAATGCTCAAGTGCTTATCATAAAGTACCCCAGGACAGTGGTATTCTCTAAGGCAGGCCAGTGGTATTCTCTCCATAATTAGGAAGGGAGACACTGAAGCTGAGAGGAATAGTGATTAATTTGTGACTGAGGCAATCTTCTTCGAAACCAGGGACTTTCCAGATAACACTCTGCATTCATTGAACCATTTCCAGCATCCTCATCTGGGTAAATCAGACTAAGTTTATGGTACTCGTGATATCATGATCAGGCCAAAGTTATGTGGTGATCATTCTCAAAATCCAGAACTAGAGTGTGTTCTCCCCATCTTAGGATTTCTAAGGTCAGTTGCTGGAGCTAGAACAGCTGGGTCTCAGCTGGCATGAGGCATTGTTCTGTCAGTCAGGCTGGGGCAGCTCCTAGAGTTTATAGTATTTTTTGACTTGGCCAAACCAGAGGCCTCTTGCTGCCTGCCATATTCACAGAGGTTGATGCTACACACAGCCCCATCACCTTCTGTTGTGATACCAGTGAAGAGCAGAAAGACAGGTTATCAGTCCACATAGTAGGCCTGCCCAATCCAGAGGCTTCCCAGTGCTTGTGAATCGATATGTTTTAGACTGTGCCAGTTGTTGTGCAGCAGCATTCCCTTCCACGTTTGAAGAGTGCGTTGAGGTCTAACCACACATGGTCCCAGGTAACTCAACAAGATAGGTCACAGCACAAGGCTATGAGTTTTGTAGTTCAAGTTCCTGAGGCCTGGATGACATGACTGTTGACAGACCATTTAAGAAACAGGACAGTAGAAATACTGATGACTCAGAGACAATGTGGATTTTTTTTTTTTTAAGGCCCCAATTAAAGAGTCGATTTTCCATCCTGAAAATCATTTCTCCATTAAATTCTTCATGGAAATCATCCCACGGCACTCTCTCTGAATAAAACCATTATGTCAGACCCAATACCAAAACAGTATAAACCAGCTGGTTCCTTTTCTGAAGAATTATCTCCTTTGTTCTTGGAACTTTAATTAAAAAATCCTTTTAAAATATTAAGAGCTTCCAGCACTACTTGTTAATATTTCCCCTAATTTGATGAGCTTATTTTTAACTTATTATTACAACATATCAAAGTGCCTGTCAAGAGCCCAGGATTAATAAATAAATAAAAACATAAGCATAAACACACACTTTGTGCACAGTGCATTCCAAGCAACTGTTTGAGTTCTAATAGGCCAGGGCACTTTTAATGAGATAATGCGTATTTGATATGCTTAAAAAGCAGCATTACAAATGTTCTCAACTCCTTCGGCTGGCTTCCTGAATCTGTGCTCAACTGCCAAGTGGAGTCATAAACCCATCAGCTCCGCTTAAATTCAGCAAACTAACTAACAAAGGGTTTGGGGTGTTTTTCACTTAGCAAGCTTTGCCTATGTGGCGGGAGGAAGCTTGTTTGTTTGTTTGTTTCCCTCCTCCTAGAGCATGGAAGATTGTGTGGTGGCATCTCTATTCACCATGAGGGCAATGAGCCACGAGAGGACTCAAACGACACACCTCTCAAGAGCTGAAGATCTTTGGAAAGTACAGGTATTTGGAGGGAGCGGGTAAATTTTGTAGCGGTACAGCAAAACAGATATATTTGTTATTGGGCTGGTTCTGTGTCCATTTTTTGGATGCTTGTAACTTCTGGATGGTGTCTCATCTGCATATGTCAGCTATTTTGTGCTGATCACTATTACCTATGGCTAAGTTAGACTGAGCTGAAGGTGGCAAAGCAATCATATCGGCCACACTTGATTTTAGAATTCTGTTTCCAGGACCTTAGGAACACAAGGTGCTACCTGTCTTATACTGACTCAGTCCATTAGTTCACATAGCTCATTACTGTCCTGGATCTTGCTGGATGAAGAACTCGAACTTGGATTATGGTTTCTGCCAGCATCTTTCATTCTCAGGTAAATACGGTGCAGATCAGCAAAGTGAAGGTTCAAAGGCAGAGCAGAACAACATAGCTAAGCTAGCTAAGACGGTGACCCAATGAACAGAACACCCCTTGCTCTTTGCTTCTAAAGTGTGGAGTGGGCACAGTGCCTTTAGACTGGGAAAGCAAATACCACTCGACTGCAAGAACTGGGCCTTAAATGAATGTGGGACTTAACTCAAAATTATTGGCAAGTGGTGTTAGACAGCAGCAAACAGTTGCCCCCTACGCCCTGCCCTTCCTATGCCACTGGATACATTTGATTTTAGGTAAGTTGACACAAGAAAAGTGCAAATGGAAGGGCATCCATAAAAAATGGTGGGGGGGGGACACACAGGAAAGGTAGGGGACATTTGGCTCCTCTGGAAGGGAGACCCTTACGTAACCTTAATTGAATTCATAAGCAAATCCTTGGCAAGTCTACTCAGAGGTAAGGCCCATTTATTTTAAAAGGGCTCACTCAAGTATACACAGGACTGCATCTTTAATATTTCAGCATTGATTTGGGAGTATTAATATTTCGTTGCTTTTTAAAAAGAACTGCAAAATGGAAAGACTTTGCAAACTAGAAGAAAAGAAACTTCTTGTTTTGGAACAACGATGTGTTGCTTCAGAGTGGGAGAAGCATGTTTCTTCAAATACAAGCATCCCGCAAAGAGGCAACAAAGAACAGCTGCTGCCCACGTTAAGTTAAGAGAGTGACCTCCCCAAGAAATCCTGTTGATTTTTTTTCCCAGGCAAGCTGACATTAGGAGGGGTCAAGGACCACAGAGAGGTGAATTGAAGTAGCAGATAAGGTGAATTAAAGTGAGCAGAGTATAAAAGAAAATGAGAGGGAGAGGGAAAGACACTGCTGACAGGTAAAAGGAAGCGGAAGGTAAAAAAAGAAAGGAGATAAATGTTTGAAAAGGTAAAGAGAATATGGAAGAAGGCGGAAGGAAAGAAGCTAGAGGCAGACAGCTGATGATAGAAAGGGTTGGGGGAGGGGAGGCAACAGTAGATATGGCAGAGGAAGGACTGAGAACATGCAAGGAGGCAAAGGGGAGGAAGGTGAGAGGAAGGGAAAAACAAAGGCAAGACAGGTAACAGAGAACAAATACCGGTACTTCAAGAAGGTAGATGAAGAAATGGGCACCAGCAGGAGGCAGAAAGGTGGTGAAAGTTGCAGAAACCAAGGTGGTGATAGAAGGTGCTTTTAGAGGAGGTCTTACAAATAAATTGGTTAAAAGAGAAATCTTTTATGTGACATTATTTTAGTTCAGTGGTGATCAGGGCAGGTTGCTTCCAGCATAGTTATTTGCTCCCTGCCCTCACCCTCTTATCTATTGTGTGTGTTTTGTTTTGTTTTGGTTTGGTTTAGTTTTTTTGCAAAATCATAGAATCAATTCGATTAATACAGCAGCTCTGAAAATAACATGAACGGGGTTTCCCTTGGAGAGGGAGGAGGAGCTACCAGGGACAGAAGAAGCATGTCTCTCGTTTCTTACCCTGGAATGCTCCCTAACTGGCCCAGGAAATGAAATACCAACCCATTACTTCTCCAACTGTGCAATGGAAGATGTGCCATGCTCCAGCCCTTTGTGCCTGCTATCAGTGCTGTGGGCCAAAGGAACAACCCTCTTTCATTTTTTGGCGCGCTTCTGGCCCTGCTTTAAAAAATAAAATAAAAAATAAATCCTCCTTCCACTATGAAACAAATGATAGCCATAACTCAACCAGGGAGTCTGTGCAGTTGAGGGATTTATGACTTCTTTTAGCTCAGAGCTCGAGAATCAATTGTGGCATAATGGGGCTTCCATTCCAGTGCTGACAATGCTGCAGCAGCTGCACCAATGAAAATGCGCCTCCTGGGAAATGTTGGGCCTCTGCATACAGTGAAGCCACTTTCAGCAAGACCTGTGCTGGTTACAGCTGGGTGCCACCTCTATCCATTTTTATTTATGTATTGAGGCTTCCAACTGAATGACCATAGGCAGCAGGACACTGGATCTGTCTTTCTCCCTATATGGTGATTCTCATGCTATTGAAGCTTCAATCCTATGCACACTTTCCTGGGAGAAAGCCCTACAGGACACAGCAGCACAATGGATTTTTAAGGAAGCACGCATCAGCTTGTGCTGTAAATTACAGACCATGTCAATGACAAGGCAATTCTGGACTCGCTCAGTGAAAGGCATGATAGGTTGTTACTATCAACTTATTGACCTGCTTGGCCCTTTTAACAATTGACCAGCAGTTTATTAGGATCTCCATTATTCTTTTCTTTAACAGCCCTGTTCCCAATGTCAGTAGAGTCTTCCTCCAAGGCAGGAGTTTTCAAACTTTAAATCTTAAGAGAATTCTTTCCACATCTAAAGACTCTTGAGAGCTGCAGAGGATTCCAGAAACTTTCCAGTCATACCCTACTTCACGCAATATGGGGACTAGGACAGTTGGCTTCATTGCCACCCTGTATTAACTAAATTCACATCCTAAAACACATCTGGCACTCCCTACACCTACTTTCACACAACACAGGGGGCGGAGAGCTGTCTTTCAGGGAAGCTTGTCTACCATTACTGATCTTCCAATCGTCCGAGGAACCCCAGGCTTTTCCAGCAAGAGTGCCTCCAAGGAAGAACTGGATTGCACTCTTGTTTTATTTGAGGCAGCAGTCTCTGTTGGGGAAAGGGTCTAGCCCAGGTGGTGGCACAGCTACAATGAGAGAAATAACAATGGGTTCCATGCCCAGGCTGCAGTAAGCAGAGTCATTTAATTTTAGGTTGGTGTCTGGAAGGGCAGGTCAGCAAACAGGAGTCCAATTCCAATATGCACAGGCAGACACAGCAAAAGGTCAGGTTCTAGGATGGCCAGAAAGGAGGGGGTTCCAGAAATGTAGTCAGACTAAGCAGAGGTCAAGTCTCCGATGGGCAGAACCAAGGAAGTTGGTAGCACCATGCACAGCTCAGCATGGAGATGGAAACCAGAGAAGCTTAACTGGACTGATAGCAAACTCTAAATAGGTTTTTTGGCCAATCACTGGGGCTTACAAGTGATGTGCGTAGGGTTTTGAAAGCCCAGAAAATCAGCTGATCACTGGGGCCGGCATAGCAGAATGACAGCAGGTGTTCTGTTTTTTTCCATGCACACTTTCTGGGGCCTTTTCCATTGAGAAAGGGGGGGGGGTTTGGAATGCTGGGTTGTGGCAACTCAACAACAACAACAGCAACAATTGTTCAAAATGCTGTGCATCTTCCTTTGCCTGCAACAGATATCCTTTCATTTTCCCCAATAACACAGGAGCAGGAACTCATTGGCAAACAAGTCAACTTGGAAACAAGTATGAAAACAGTGTAGATGCTAGAGATCCGATATGGGGAACCTGCAGCCCTCCAGCTGTTCCAATTAGCCCCAACCAGCATGCGAACAGCCAGAGATGATGGGAGCTATAGCCCATAGACATCTGGAAGGCCACCTTCTTCACTCCTGCCAGAGATGGGTTGTTGTTGGTTTTTGTTGTTGGATTTTTACTGTCTCATCTCTGCAAGTCTAATTTGTCACAATGCATGATGCTGAGGTGCGTGTGTGATTTTGAGGTTCTTCTTGTGGCTGCTCCCCTAATAGGCACAAATGCCTGCACGCTGCCATTCCTCCCACTGGTGTGCAAACTTATAAGTGAGGAAAGTTAGTATAATGCTGGCATAGAAGATAAATTTGACTAAAGCTAATTGGAACAGGCAAAAGAGATAAAGGAACGTGATCACTGTGGAAAAAAATAATCAACAGCCGTAAGAGAACCACAGATTCAGAGCTGGCTATGCAGGGACGTGATCTGAATTTCCAGAATGGGATGAGTATTCTCTGGGCAATTCTGCCTCTAATGGGCTGCAGGTGGCAGTGCATAATTGACGCTCCCATTGTTGCCCACAGTGGCTAAAAAAAGAGAAAAGAGAGTACACACAAATCCACATATATAGCACACACACTCATCGCACATATACAGCCATAACACTTGATTGTATACATGGACACAAACTCACATGCACACACACAGCATTCTCCGAGTGCTGAGAGATCCTGCCTTTTAGTCTGCACAGTATGATCTGTGACTCCAGTGCTTCATTTTCTTTTTTCCTATCTAAAGAGCAGACAGAGTGCCTTATCTCTGGATCTCATTGCTGAGCACCACAGCTCTAGGATCAGAAGATAAAAGCTGTGTGGCCTGGCAGACCATTTCCCACAGCTTGACAGGTCAGATTCTACCCATGGGTTTGCCACCTATGCCCTATCAGGTGGGTTAAAAGCCATTAGATAGCAGCAACAACATGCTGCTGAATATGCATAATGTTTAGTCTGGGGCTCTCATCTTGCCCTGAATCCTTGATTCCCAGCAACCCTGCATTGGCAAATGCCTCAAACAGTATTTGCTCATCCACAATATAATGAGCACTAACACCATACATTGTGGGTGCCCTTTGCAGGATGGTGTGTGGTGCTATAGTTCCCAGGGAGCTTACTGGCAAACAGGGGCTGGCTTGCCTCTCAGTGTTAATTTTGGAGGTTCATGCCCAGCCTCAGTAATCAAGTTTCTTGCTGGGAGGTGGGGCCAGCCCCATTTATAAATAGGGCATGGAGCCGACAATAGCCAGGCAGTCAGCTCTGGAGATTCACCCTCCCTACCCTCCCTTTGTTTAATGTTTCTTGTTTGCAGGTTAACTTTTTCTTCCTGTTTAGCGGGCACTTTGAGTGGTTGCTGTTGAAAGACCAGGAAGAAATTCACCTGCATTGGCAGGTTTTCCCCGTAGCAATTCATCACAACTTGGGTGGTTATGGCCTTGGGTGGAATCCTTTAGTCTTTTCTTCCCTATGGGGTGGTGGTGACTCACAGCCCTGTGGCGGCAATTCCAGGGTCCCCCTCTTAAAGGGGTTACATATATGGGTGTTACTGGCCATACACTGAAAGGTCGTCAGTGAACTACCCTGCATGTGGGGATATGGGCTGGGCAGCCTGCTACACTTACATCTCACAGAGCACCCCCATATCCCATTTACGCTGTTGAGCCCCAGTTCCCCCCGGCTGGGGCGCTGGGAGGACACACACCCAAGGTCTAAGCCAAGGTCTTCCTACATTCAGAAGTTTAATAAAGTTTTGGCCTAATTTTTATTCCATATAACATTGTCAGAGTCTTTATTCCTTCCTCATGATCCCTGGGGGCTGGGGCTGTCGCCGCCTGGTCACGCAATGCAGTGACCGGTCATTTAAGGCTTCAGATTCCGCATCCTCATGGTTGGAAGGAGGGGCTGCAATCACGATGCCATTTTCAACAAGTCCCACAAGGGTCTCAGTAGTGGCCTTGAGATCCGTCACTTCTTTGCGAAGCGAGTCCACACTTCTAAAAATTCCTTCCACAATGTGGTAAGATAGAAGACAGTGGTCCCAAAGGGGTCTCCCACAGTTCAGAGACCCCACTTTCACCTGGTTGCTGCATTTCTATGATGGGGGCATCTTTGCCTGTTGGCAGTGTAGTTTTCACTTGTGAGGCTTGGTGTTGCCCAGATTCATCGAAGACATTGTCATAAAATGCTGGGTTAATAGACCAGTTAAGCATCTCTTCAGCAATGACAATATCAGGTCTGCCTTCCGTGGGGAGATGAACCATAGTGAGGCCAGGGCTTTCATGATTACCAAGAGGCTGAATTGCATCCAGGCACCTTGTGTTTGCAATATTATTCACCGTTGGTGTGTTGTTGTCTGTCAGATGCTTTAGTTGAGAATACTGTATTGCAGTGGGTTGGACTAGATGACCCTTGGGGTCCCTTCCAACTCTACAATTCTATGATTCTATTAATGTTTGTGGGCCCAGCAAGTAGGTTTGGCTCAGTCCTATATACAACACTGGTCTCTGCCAGTGCAGCTTTCTCCTCCTTATTCTTGCAAGAAAATAAAACATGATGCGGAGCAGAGCACCGAGATAAAATGATTATTTCCTACAGCCAAGTTGAAAAATAAGGTTTCTCGGTGGAAGCACCAACTCAGCATGAAGTTCCGCTAAGGAGTCAAGATGGATGATGCTAACTTCAGAGAAGAAAAATGAAGGAGGCAGAATGGTCCCTCTCTGGTATCACCCCCAGCTGCAATAGCTGTACTCTTCACTGGTAACAAAAATGGGCAGGAGTGGATAAGTGCAAGATAAAAATGCAGCCAGCTGCATATATATTAGAGTTAAACTAAGGAAAGCACTGGGAATTATGCATCGCTAGGCAAACCATTTTTGCTCAGCTTAAATATAAGATGTATGCTCCAGCTCAGGATTGCTAATTGATTACATGAACAAAGAATCAATAAATGAATCAATATGGGATAACTGAGTGAAGGGCGCGTAGGATACATGATAGAATGGAGGAGAGAGGCAGAATTCTCACGACATTTATTACTGTGTATCAAATCAAATGCTTCTACTTATTTATTGATTGGCTAGTCCCAAATGTGAGGTGGAGGGTACTAGGAAGCTTTCATATAATCAGAGTTGGAAGGGATCCCAAAGGGTCATCTAGTTCAGCCTTTGAGATATTTGAAGATGGCTATCATATCGCCTCTTCTCCATGCTAAAAATACCCAGCTCCCTCAACCATTCCTCATAAGCCTTGGCTTCCAGACCCTTCATCATATTGGGTGCCCTCCTCTGCACACCTTTCAGCTTATCAATATTATTCTCAAATGGTTGTACCCACAGCTTTTCCATAGACGCATAAAAAATGAAAATAGACACCCCCACCCAAAAAACCCCTCCTTATACATGCCATAGTATAAGGGGACTATTTTTATGTCACAATTCTATGGAAGCGCATGGGGGGGGGAATGCAAAATGTAGTATTTAGGTTCTTATGCATTCTCCCTTTTACTTAAGAACCATTATCCCATTATGGGTACCAAATTATATTTACAAGTATGTGCCCACTGTCAGATGAAATTGTGGAAGCAATTAAGAATACTGAATATTAGCATTTCTAGTGGTTTTAATAAGGAGGACTTCACTTCCTCCCCCAGCTCAGCAGAAACATAATAAATTATACATAATAAAATACTCAAATATTCCCTGCTTAGTTTATATATGCAGGCCTCACAATTCAGCTTTCCTTGGTGCAGAATTTGGACTAAATGACACAGATTCTCCCCCCCCACACACACACACCAAAAACCAAACATCCCATTAAAATGCAGTCTGAGCATTGTCCCCTCCCTACAGAACAACTTCAAAATGTCTACAGTGTTAGTCTGAACCTAGACATTGGAATGACCCAACAATAGTGATGGGGGGGGATGACACAGTTTGCCTTTAAAGATGAATCTACATAATTCACACTTTCCAAAAATAATATGCAGACTGAAATTTAGTCATCCTTCAAAATTCTCACTTCTCTGAATTTTGCAATGCAGTTCTCCACCCATGTAATGCATACAAGAATGCATGTACCATGTGAAGTGTGCATAAAAAAGTATTCTGGGAAATTACTTGCAGAGGTGTGTATATTAGACAAAATTGCAACAAAAGTGTGGATTTTAGAAGCAATTCAAACAAACATGCTGACCAATTTTCACGAAGACTTTTTTTTTAAAGCAAACTGATGTGGAAATATGGAGAATTGAATTTAAGACACCATCCCTTCCCAAGAATAAATGAAAGTGAAGCACACCTACCTCGACAGGAGGGCAGAGGGAAGTCCCAGGAGGCAGTGTTTTCCGAACTGGAATGACAAGTGAGCAGTGCATGACCCTCCAGAAAGAAGCCCGGGTTGCAGCTGTAACGCACTTTGTCGCCAACACTGAACGTCGTCCCCTGCTGGATTCCATTCTGCAGTCTTCCTGGATTTCCACATGTGTGACTTGGCAGAACTGAGTGGAGAGCAGGAGAAGAAGGGATGACACTTGGTTAGTCAAAAGCACCAAGCTATAATCGATCAAATGTTCAGTTCCTTCTGCAAACACAGGCTTCATTTACTGTTCTGCCCTCTTCCACCACCCTCTCGCTTGCCTTCCCATTATTCCACATCACTGAAAAGACTCAGAGCACAGGAGCAGTGTCTTGTCTTCCTCTTCCAGACCTTTCAGGTCAGGCCATGCAAAGCATCAAACAATGAGAATCGTGACATGACAACTTCTTCCTTGATAAGCTGTAATAGCTCCTAGCTCCGGGCCCAGGGAATTGGTGGAAATGAGCACAGGGATGCTATTCCCATGGTTCACACTCCATGTCTCAGCCTTCAAGGATCAAGACAGGCAACACCAAATCAATGGGAACAAGACCTGTCGTTATGTGCTCTACCTTATCCTCATCTTGTTTTGCTTAATTGCTTATTTCCTGGTTTATCACAAACCATAGTGACATCCAATCCTTCAAACTATAACTTGCCCTTGCCTTGCAAATTACACCAAACCCCACAGATACCTTTTCTCTGGCGGCAGCTATTATTTGAAATGCATGTCCGCTGGAAGCGAATTTAGATTTAGCAACCACTGTACAGGTATGTGCGTAAAAACCTAGATCTTCGGGAAAGTGTCTGCTGCTGGCTGGAGGCAAATGGATTTAGTTTCCTTCCCTTGCCCCCTTGCATAGCCATATTTTTAATTGTAACTGTTGATGTTCTACAATATCCAACAGCAATGTTTTGTGCAGTTTTCAATGTCACTTCAGCAGCACAGAACACAGAATTAGATTTTTAATATAAATGAACAGAAAACACATTTTATAGGAGATATTATACAAACAACTTAGATCTCTTCTAGGAATTAACAGCTGAAAGTCTCTAGTTCCTCGAGGGGTACTTAGCTGCTAACTCAGGAGCAAGATAGATGAATAAATTCCTGCGGCAACAGCACTTCCAGGCAGACAGCCCTCTGTAGTGGAATGGGGCCCCACTATACATAATCCTTCCTTCAGTGTGGTCCAGTAGCTGACTAGGCTGTACACATGGTCAAAATCATAGAATTGTAGAGTTGGAAGGGTTCCCAAGCATCATCTAGTCCAACCCCCTGCAATGCAGTAACCTCAACTAGATCATATATGAAGGTGGCCATCCAACCTCTGTTTAGAAACCTCTCAGGAAGGAGAGTCCACCACCTAGAAAGTGTGGTGCTCCTGTTGGGAGAGCTGAACCCTTAGGGAGCAGAAGGCCTAGATTCAAATTCCTGCTCAGCCATGAAAATCACTAGATGACCTTCAGCAGGCCACTGTCTCTCAACCTGGCTTACCTCCCAGGATCATTATGAAAATAAAAGTGTACTCTGCCCAGAGCATTTTAAAGGAAACATTGAATCAAAATGTCCTAAGTAAATATGCCTATTAAGTCTGAATGTGTAAGGCTATCAGGGCCAGCTCCAGATCTAAAGAAGGTATGGGAGTGTCCTCTTGTTGGCCCCTAACCAGTGACTCCTAATGGGACCACCTGGCTGCAGTGATGATGCAGTGGGTGGCTGTGTTTATAAAAGTCTCAGAATGCCCCAGGATGAAGTTTAGTTGCGGCATTGTGGGGAGTTAAAAGGATGGCTAGATCCAATTGCTTGGCACAGTTCACTGAGATGGGCTAAACAAAATAAGAAGTGGGGGTGGGGGTGGGGCAGTCTTCCACAATGGGTTCCACCAGGGTGGTGTGTCCCTGGCATTTCCCATGGGTGTCAAGTGCTGACACCAGCCCTGCAAGCAGCTCTGTGGGGCAATTCCCAAGCACCTCATGTATGCTGTTGTGGCTAATTGCACCTCTGCTCAACGTCCTTTAATAGCCCAATTGTTTAAATGTGTTCCTCAGTCTCTACAGCCACAGCAGGTGCTGTAACTCTCCAGTGGTTTGACTTCACCCCCAAAGGCACACTCCTCCACTGTCTGCAGAGACAGACGAATGCCCACTAGAGTGAGTGTCCTGAACCCCTGGCCTACCTGGCAACAAGTCAGTATGTCAAGCCCCCAGACCAGGGTCAATCCACACATCCAAAGTCCAAACTGAAGCACAGTCCCACAGAGATTCTGGAGCATCCAAGCTGAGGTCCATCAACATGGGCAATTGAGTAAGCACAGCTCTGCTGCCCTTCTATAGTTTGCATGCTGACTGCAGCATCTGGACTTGATGAGGCAGGTGACCTTCACCTGTTCCAAGCCTACTTCAGCTGAGAAATCATTCTCCTCTTCCCAGAGTTAGCGAGCCCCAGCTGGCCAGCTACTGAGATGGGTTGTAGGCCCTTGCCTGCCTTAGCCTCCTGGAATGCCCAGCTCACTGTTTCCTATACATTAGCACCCGCCATGTTCATGGCATAGCTGTCAACTTTTCCCTTTTCTTGTGAGGAATCCTATTCGGAATAAGGGAATTTCCCTTTAAAAATGAGGAAAGTTCCCCTTTGGCTCTGGTGCTCTAGTTCTGTCAGCCTATGAGTAATTCCTACACCAACCTCTCTTCCCCCTGCTTGCCCTGGTGCGTCCTAGTCCCAGCTACACCCCTCACTGGCATTCTCTTCCTCCTCCCCATAGGCCTGCCAGTTCATGACACAGAGATACCACCAAGAATGACTGCATTACTGTGGCACCCCATCACATGGGAAATGAGGCAAGAATCCTCCAGTGCTCCCACAAATAGGGGCACCATTTAAAATGAACAAATGGTTTGAGGAGCAGCACAAAATGAGCACTTCATTTTCTGCACTGACACTCCAGTACCCAATTTAATTATATCATTGATGTCATTTTTAAAACAGCAGCAACAAAAATTGAACCTGTTCCCGGCTTTTGAGCCTTCTTCGTTTGAAATTAATGACCGAAACGTCACTCCAAGTAAAAATCTATCTTCTTTTTTTCTTAAAAAAGGTCACCACTGAACACTTTCTGCTCTTTACTTAATGAACTGTTAAGATAAGACACAGGTTGAGGCTGCTTGCTTCTTTACACATAATATTTGGAAAACTAGAATCTCGTTTACAAATTCCGCCTCATTTGCCCCTTTTAGCAAATGTGATATTCACTTCTAGACAACATGCACATCCTGAGGGCTTGGGTGCACATTACAACGTTGTAAAATGCACATCAGTGTAAGCTGGCTATGGGCAGTGCTGGGGCTGCAGATATATCCTTGCCTAGTAAGTGCATTCCCTAACTGAGAACCTCGGCTTATGCAGGAGTCTGAGACCCAGAAGACAGAAAGTTCTCTTCAGCTGACAAGGTCAGAAGACCATGTTCCTCTTATTTAAAGCAAGCATAGCCAATCCTGGGCTTTTATATTGCCTGCCAATCACAGGTGCTGATACTACCCCAGGCTTCATAGGCCTCTTCTTGCTAGCTCATTAGGCTAAGACCCAGCCTTAGGCCATTAGGTTTAGTTCTGTATCCCATGATGGTTATACTCAATATGTATTTCCTTTAGGTTAAGCAGTGGAGAGGATCTGTGGTCCTTGGGATGTTGTGGTACTCCAACTCCCATCAGTCTCAACCAAACACAGTCAATGTTCCAATAAAATTTGGAAGGCCATGAACTGTCCACCTGTGGATTAGAAGCAAATTGGAATTAACCCCTGCTGACCCTTCCGTCTCTAGGAATGTGCTTACAGCAGGTGTTGACTATTTTTCTTTTGAGAGCCACATTTTATCTGTCTTCTGGGTCTCAGACTCCTGCATAAGCCGAGGTTCTCAGTTAGGGAATGCACTTACTAGGCAAGGATCTGCCAGGAGCAAGGCCAGAGAAGAACTGCTCTGGATTAATGAAGTGAAGATGTCTTCCCTTCAGTTTTCACTATGGCCACCTCAGATTAGAACTCTCAGTTCCATTGTAGGCCTATTTAGAAGAAGTGACTCACATGAAAACAGTGCTGAGGGACAGGGGAAAGGGGATGCCATGGGAAATCGTACAGAACTTCCACAAAAATCTCCACCCTGGTTCATACTTTTATTGAGGTGTGTTCAAATGGGGACCTGTTCAATCCACACTTCATGTGTGCTTGCCATCAAATCCACCTTCACAGATCCAGAAACATACCCAGGAAGTAAGAGAGAGAAGGCAGTGGGAAAGGTGCCTTCTTTGAAGGGTCTTGTTTTACATGAAGGACCATGGCTCAGTGGCAGAGCATCTGCTTTGTATACAGAAGGTCCTAGGTTCAATCCCCAATGTTTCCAGGGAGGACTGGGGATGCCCACTATCTGAAACCCTGGAGAGCCACTGCCAGTCAATGTAGACAATACTGAGCTAGATAGATCAAAGGTCTAACTTGGTATAAGACAGCTTCCTGTGTTCCTGCATGTGCCTTGCTTGGAGCACATGCAAAAATGTAACTCTGCATGCTCTTGTTCTGAGCACATGAAAAGGACCCTTTGTGCATGCCTGCCCTTTCTCCCCTCTTCTTTCCTGCCCTGCTTTCATAATTCCACACGCTCAGTGATGTTGAGCTTTCGGGCCAGGAACAGTATATTTTCATGTTTTATAATGCAGTGTAAATCACACCAAGAGTTCCTGGGATACAGCAGCATATAAACTTAAATACATAAAAATTCCACCACCACAAATGTCCTCTGAACTAATATTGTTGCTTATGTTTGCCTGATTGTCAGGGCTGTCCCCTTTTCAGCTGCTGCTGAGATTAAGGCATAGATATTATTTATTATATCAGATGCCGTGCAGTGTAATAATAACATCAAGCCTTTGGATCCAGCCAATTTCCAATTCCTCTACAGCCTTTGGAAACAGGTCCCCCTCCATAAAAGCTTTTTCTGCTAACAACCAACCAAAGAGTCTCCCTTCCCGTAATTATATGGAAGCCAAGGCAGGCAAAAGACAGAGATAGATACAGCTGCATAAAAGCCCTGTTTATTGGCTCGCAAATAAAAATCCAGTTCTCTGCCTGATGCATCAAATTAATGGATGTAGAAAAGAAGAAAACCTTTGGGAGTTGTCAAAAGATTTGCTGAATGTTTTAAAAGCAGGGAGCAAAAGGGGTATACGTGCAGTTATTTGCTCAGTGATGTCTCCTAGAACAGTTGGAAGGGGGGGAGGGGAAAAGGACCACTTTGGATGTTTAAAAAAAGATGGGGAAGGATGAAAATGCTTACACACCTGCCTTTGTAATGTCTGAACGGCCACAATTGCTGAGAGGAGTGAGATCTTGTCAGCATTTAACAGCTCTGCTCAGACAGCAGGACAGCTTGTTGATTTTCTCCCAGGCCAAGTTCAAGGTGTTATTATTAGTGCATAAAGTCCCCAAGAGCTTGGAACCAGTTTATGTGTAAAGATGCCTTACCCTATCTTTAGCCCACCTCACTGCTCCGATCAAACTGTTACAGGTGCCACATAATATTTGTTCCACACTTGTAAGAAATTGATCTTTTAGTGTGGCAGCACCTACGCTTTGGGACATATTATTTATTTCTTCTCTGCTTGCCGCCCCCCTCCAAATGACAAAGACCTCATGTTCACATATAAACAGGGAAGGGAGAAGAGAAAGGCAAACAGGAACAAGAGAATCCAGGCACTACAAGTTTCTAGCAAGATGGCTACTTGGGGTGCCTTCCGAGCTTATGGAGGGGAGCCCTGTTTTTTCACCTCTCCCTCTGGCACAGCAGGTGGAACGATGGCTGACAGGTGGAATCCAAACTCCAGCCAGAAGCACCCCAAAGGGCACATATGTTTGGCCATTTCTGATACTACAAGCTTGAAGCTGGTTTCATTACATAGTTGAGAAAGATGCTTCCTCCCGTGTTTCTCACATAAACAAATCTGGCAAGAACAGCACCATCTCAGATAATTTCCAGTAGGAGAAAACTACCCCCTGCTCATTTACCATTCCGATTAAATGTCTTCCCCAGTTTCTCTCCAGATCAATCTACATTTCTGTTTCCATCCTCTTCTGCACAGCTTGCACATAGATATCCATCCCTCAGCCTTGCCTATTGCCTTATTTACATGGCTAAAAGGAATACTTTATTGCCTGAATTACTTGTGGCAGCCTTTGACAGCTATATTTTAAACACCATTGTGGCTCCAACCTTGAAGCTTTATCAATGAGAGAAACATCCTTTGCCTTTAGGAAATAAGGTTCCCACACAACTTCCTCAGTCATCAGCCAATTCACTTTCGAAGAGCGGAGGTGGGTGAAGCTTCCTCAAATTTATTTATTCATCCAACGTACCCTCACAGTTAAGGACTTAGCTCAGGTCAAAATACTGAAACATCAGATTAACTAAAAAGCACCCTTTAATAATAATAAATAATAATAATTCAAAGGAAAAAACCAAGGATTTGTGTACAAGCAAAGGAGTGTTATTGGCTGCTTTAACAGTCTTCTTCAACTCCCCACCCTGACCAAAAATGAAAGGAAAGCCAGGCTGTTTGGAGAACATAAAATCTGTATGACAAGAGAGGGAGAGGAGAATCTTTCAACACATTTGCACTTTAAAAAGTGCAATGTTTTAATAATTATTAAGAAAAACCGGTCTGATTCTCTAGAGAAAGATGCATTGTTATTAATGGTGGATGTGATACCGAATAGGACAAGACCCTGTTTTTTCAGCTTTTTTTTTTTACTGAACCAGATATAAAATGCAATATCTAATATATATGTATGATAATGAGGATGCAGAACAGAGGGGGAGGGGAGGGGAAAGGCTGTCCTATCCATACTGCTGAGAGACTAGCTGTCTTTAGTCCTCCATGAGCTGCCACCTAGAAGCAGCCATTCCATCAGACGCCCTGGGTTCCAAGTTGGTTGTTACAAGAACTGTTTCCTGAGCTTACTTGCCTCCCTGCATTCTCCCTCCCCACACTTTCCCCCTTGTGTGTCATGTCTTCAAGACTGTAAGCCTAAATAAGAAACAACATTCTTATTCCTTGTGTTTGTTAAGATGCTCTGGTGGGAACCTTTTTGGCTAAAGCATGGGATAAAAGTGCTCTAAATCGCACATACTTGGGGGAGGGACTTTTGGGCTCGAAGGAAAGTCAGGCCATTGGTCCCACAACAACTGTCACTGTGAGGAGACTGGTTCTCCAGGGTTTTAGGAATAGGCAACCTTATGCCATGACCTTATAGGTTTCCAGAGTGATATTCATTTGGAAGCTGAGCATCTTGCTATTGAAGGGTAGGATGGATAGAGCCTTCCTTTGCAAGTGATTTTCCTCCAGTGTGGTGTAGTGGTTAAGAGCGGTGGACTCGTAATCTGGTGAACTGGGTTCGCTTCCCCACTCCTCCACATGCAGCTGCTGGGTGACCTTGGGCTAGTCACACTTCTCTGAAGTCTCTCAGCCCCACTCACCTCACAGAGTGTTTGTTGTGGGGGAGGAAGGGAAAGGAGAATGTTAGCTGCTTTGAGACTCCTTAGGCTAGTGATAAAGCGGGACATCAAATCCAAACTCTTCTTCTTCTTCTTCTTCTTCTTCTTCTTCTTCTTCTTCTTCTCCTACTCCTATGCAAAGTGGCTGTGAATTTTTAATGGGAGGTGCCTATCACTGAACCCAGAGCCTTCTGCATGCAAACAACATGCCTGGCCATTCATCTACGATGACCTCTGTACAAAAAAGCTACCACCTCTAAAAACACTTAAGCCATACTAGCTTTGTCGGCAGATAAATTTGTTTTCCCCAATCTGTGGCCATAATTCTTGGCTAAGTAAGGCTGTGGCTGTTTGAGAGCCTTTTATCTCGATCTTCATGTGATGTGTTTCGGTGCCAAAGCAAAGTTTTTTAACCTTCAGAATAAGTGTCCAGTGAGCTCTAGAGAAGAGGAAATAAATGGTATCTTTTTTCATTTCATTTTATCCCCCTTTTATGTCATGATTCATTTCCAGTATGGCCAAGAAAGCTAAAGCTAAATGGAAACTATTTTCTCCCTCTTCTCTATTTCTTTGCTCACTAAAAACAACAACCAGAAAGATACTCCCCCCCCCTTTCTGCCACCCCACCCTTAAATGTAATGGTTTTGAATGCGACATCATCCATCTTGTAGATATGGGGAGGGAAGGGGGGTATGTGTGTGGGGGGGACACTTTTTCCAATTTTCCACTTCTGGAATCTGCCAGCACAGGAGAGAAAATTGAAAGTACAAATCGAACAAAATCCTAGGCATGGTTACTTGGAACACAGCCCTACTGCACTTGATGGGGGGTTGCTCACTAATTGAGATGTCAGAAAATTCCAGTGAAAACAGAAACAGGAGCAGAAATTACCAGTGTTCGCTTATTTGTTCCAGCCAAAATATCAGTATTCACGGTTGCTCTCTGTTTGCAGATAACATGCAATTGATTACCCTTTCTGCATTTGCATCGTGTTACCTTTGCACTGAAATCAATGGGGTGGAGTTAGACAATGCCAACATACATAACGTAATTAGGTAACTTACCTAAGTTATGTAATTGATCCATAGCAGACAGCCAGGCGAATATTGTAAATTTTGGCAGAAGATGAACTGCAATGGAATGGAAATAGTGCTGCATGCAACAAATACCGCAGGGGATGGAAGGCAATGCCTTCTTACATCCCTACTCCCTAATACATGTTTTTAGAACTGCCGCCGCAATGATTTCTCACAGAAATAGCATTCCTTCTAGTCCATGGCCATGACCTCCAAGATACCTTTAGATCCCAGATGTTTACTCTCCATTATGAGTAACACACACACACACACACACACACACACACACACCAGGCCACCATATTCTTTACCACAGAGAACCTGAATGCTTGGTGGGGACAAGGGATGTTCCTGCAGTGTAAGACCCTGGTATTGCCACTGCAGCACAAATGTTCCTCCTTAATGGAAGAAAAAACATAGTGACAGGCATACAGAAACTTCAGGATATTTAAATGAACTTGAGCAATGTTTTCAGAGGAATTCCTCTCAGGCAGAACTCAGCATCTATGGGCAGATGCCAGGGTCCCAGCAGCCTGGGATGGTCTATTGAGAATGCCTGCCCTGGGTCTCTATTTACTCATGAGCTTTCAGAGGAGAGCTTGCTATTTAAAGGTGTCCTCTATTTGTGGGCTGTCCAGTCCAAAGCTGGTTTAAAGTAAAGAGCCATCAAAAGAAAGAAACAGGAGTCACTCAACAATGGCTAGCAGCACCCGCAGCCACATAAGCCACCTGGTGTCTTCGCCACTGGAGTGAGATGTACTGTGTTTCTATTTAAATTACACTAATTGCTACTAAATATGTGTCTGTACATATTAATTACCATAAGCATTTTTTTGTCCTTTAGTGATGAAAATCCTCTTTTTTGGCAAAAGTCAATTTTCCTGAGAAATTCTTAGGTTTCTTTAAAATCTTCAGGTGATTTTCCTGAGAAAGAACCACTAAACTTGCTTTTCTCAGTTATATTGCCTGAGCCAGAACCTCCATATTTGCCCCCAAATGGGCTAACATCATGGCAAGCAAATAGCCTCATGGGTCAACAAACATTGCCTTCTAGGATTCTAGCTATCGGACATGATCAGAACATTTTACACCTTGATTTTCCAGCAAGGGGAAGACAGGGAGACAGAGGTTCAGATCTGAAATTATTTCATCCAAACACTGGGGGCCAGTGTTGATCTACACTGTATATAATTTGCCGGAGATTCCTCCTTTGTCCAAGAGGTTTTGTTTGTTGATCATGAAAATACTCAGAAGCTTACAACTTTATGGGAGTCAGAAAACTTTGCAGTCTCACTGACCTTCCCTCGCTACTGCTTGGCTAGGAAGAACAAAACATCTTGCCAAGAACATGGCTGGGAGCATTCATCAAATTGAGTGAAGCTGTAATTTGCTATGTGGATTTCCCCTCTTCCATTTCTCTCTCAAAAGGTAAAAGCTGTGAGATAGCAAGAGGGTAGGGTGAAGGCATCCTGGGCCCAAGTTATTTGGATGGCTAGGAAGGAAAATCCACATGACACCTCCCCTTCCTTGAATTAACTGTTAGATGAAACAACTATGGAATGAAACAGTGAAAGCAGATTGTAAAAGCTACCCTTCAAAAATAATTTACAATGGCCTCCCATGAATAGAAGAGCCTTACAATGTCATCAGACGCTATCCGGTGAAGTACCTTGCTTGGTAAGCCTCTCTGGGGAGAGTTTTCCACAGTTATGGTGCAACCACTGAGAAGGCCCTACTTCATGCGCAACATCTGCACACAGGCTAAGAAGATGGAAGTATGACTAGAGCACAGATAATTTCCTTCCCACCTCCCTATATTTCCTTTGAAAAGATCAATACCTTTTCAACATTATATGCTGCACAAAGATAACTCAACAATCAGTTTTGATCATTTAGACCAGTGTTTCAATATACTTTTTTGTTCCTTGCGTTCCCCCTCCCCACTGGTTAAAATGGGAGGCACGTTACTCTCACATGTGAAATGTTACATAAATATTTTCTGAATCAGCAGCTCCCCAGATAATGGGCAGCCATCTTCCTTGCGACTACAACATTCTCCAGGTGTGCCTCCCAACATTCCTTTACGTGGTTATTCAGAACTCAATGCTGGAATTGGACTTTGTGGGAAATGGTGGTGCTTTCAGTCATTCCTGAGAAGTGTAAACTGCAATTCAGGCTGACTAAATGAATCCCTGTGTGATCACCATCCCTAAATAGTGACAGAAAAGGGGAGAGGAACACTGCACAGTACCTCCCTGCTCAAGCAGACATACAATATGGTGCCTTAGTGTTTTTTACAAGGCACATGATGCAACTTCTCTTGGGACACGCATCATGGGACTCACTGAGCTGGATGCACTCCATTGCAGCTGGGGTGGGCACTGCAGCCCTGTTGCATCGGTAGACATGTCACTCATGGCAGCAGCAGTGGAAGCTCAGTGAGGGCAAGAAGATTGGTCCTGGTCGCTATGCCAGCTCTGGGCTGGTGCAGTGATTGAGCCAGGTTCAGGCCTGATGCTGGCAGGTGCCAGCTGTGATAGTGGCTCAGAACCCAGCAGACCCGCCACCCTCAGAATGCCTAGCTAAGCCAGCCGAAGCAAGCGGGTGTGTCTGTCTCTCTCTCTCTCTCTCTCTGTGTGTGTGTGTGTGTGTGTGTGTGTGTGTGTGCTTCCACTCAATCCAAACCCCTCACAATCCAGTGCATAGTGGGCTTGGATTGCATCTTAAGTCTCCAAAAATAATATAAAGCATACTATCTTGAGTTTGAAATGCACATATACACTTGCATATCATATGCATATGAATTTATCTGCATGTTTTCCAGGTGGGAATTTCATTTATACATTATACATCGTATACTCATACATTATGGGTATGAACCAGCCAAGCACTTTGGAGTCACATTGATTTCAGTGGGGAAATTAAGAACATGCTTATATCCCTCCTGCTGGGGTGTGTGGAGTGGAAGCTAAGTCCTTGACTTTGGCTGCATCATTCCCCACCACTTCCAGCATCACACTATTGCAACATTTGCCGGCTCCAAAACACGGTCTCAAGTAAGCCTCATTTGTCTGAGTGGGGTATATACAGGAGACAATCCTCACAAGGTTATTATTGTGGAATCTCAGACAACATTTGATCAAACTATAATAGAAAACATGACCTTTTTGACATTTCCAGTCCATGAACCAAAACCTTGCAGCAGCGAGCCTGCAAGCACCAAAGGAAAAGTGTGTGTTTGTGCGAGAGGGTGTGTGTGTGTTGTGGGTTCTCTCTTAGCAGCTCTCTTAGAGGCTCATTAATAAGGTGCACCAGAAATGCTGAGCTCATAGTTCAAGTCAGCTTATGCTACAATGCAAAAAGGTCACATAAATTTCCCCTGAATGGGCCGCCAGACCATTGCATCGTTGTAATGATTATGGCGTTTTCTCACAGAGTCTGGGAGATTGATGACATAATATGCAGTCATAAACGATCATCAAATAGAAGAGTAAGAAGTTCAAGAAGAAATCCAATTATGCTGTACTGCAAACAAAGCTGAAATGGCATAACTGTGCCATAAAAACATGCCTAAGGGCTCTGCATCTCAGGGTTATTCATGGGGGCCTACACTCCAAAGGTGGTCGGAGGAGTGGGGTGGGGTGGAGAGAAAGAGGAGAGGGCAGTCTCCTGGCTCCATGTTGCTAGGGAGTCTTGAGGCTTCAAGTGGGAACTGCTTGGCCTGAGACTCAGGTGTAGCCTTCTGAGCTACCTGAAACAATCCATGTTCAAAGTCTCTTCACAGAGAGACATTCCAGAGATGTACCACATTAACTGCATAATTCAAGGTGCTGGTTCTTACCTAAATAGTCCTAAATGGCCTTTGACCACAGACTTACAGGACCATTGTATTAACTTGTCCATTATTTAAGGTGCGCAGTGAAGACCCTTTTCCGTTAGAAGTTTGTAAGGGATGGCTACTGTGGAGACCGTACAATGTACATCCCTTAGGCAGTTCAGCAGACACCTTCAGGCATCACTCCAGGACTGTCCTATCCTACTAAGCATTGCTTCAGTTTTTAGTGGCATCATGCTCTTATGCCACCTTTGAGTTGTTGGTTTCATCACATGCTTGGTTTTTAGAGTGCATGGATAGATGGAGGGGCCATAGGTCAGTGGTAAAGCACCTCCATTGCATGAATAAAGTCCCAGGTTCAATGTCCAACATTTCCAACTAGGAGATCCCTGCTTGAAACCCTAGACAGTCCCTGCCAGTCAGTGCTGGTAACACTGTGCTACATGGACCAATGGTCTGACTTGGTAGAAGGCAGTTTCCTACGCTGTTCATATGGATGGACATATGTTGTTTTGCAGTTTTATTGTAAGGCACCTTACAGATTCTATAAACAGAATGGTAGGGTAGAAATCAATTAAATAAACCAGGCATGTCCAACAGGTAGATCGTGATCTACCAGTAGATCACTGGAGGTCTGTGGTAGATCACTGGTAGATCACTGGCTCCCCCCCAAAGAAGCTGAACAACCTTGGCTCCCCTAAGAAAGAAGAAGAGGAGTTTGGATTTAATATCCCGCTTTATCACTACCTGAAGGAGTCTCAAAGTGGCTACCATTCTCCTTCCCTTCCTCCCCCACAACAAACACTCTGTGAGGTGAGTGGGGCTGAGAGACTTCAAAGAAGTGTGACTAGCCCAAGGTCACCCAGCAGCTGCATGTGGAAGTGCGGAGACGCGAACCCGGTTCACCGGATTACGAGTCTACCGCTCTTAACCACTACACCACAGTGGCTCTCAACATCTTACCTCCTCCCTGAAAAAACTCAACAACTTTGACCTGAACCCCCCAAAAAGGGGTAGATCACTTCCAGTTTTTAACTCTGTGAGTAGATCACAGTCTCTTGGGATTTGGCCACCCCTGATAATAAACAGATAAATATGCTTCTAGCCCCAATCTTAGGTTTCAGATATGGCAAAGAAATCATAGCTCCCTTCAGCTGAACTCAGAAGTCCCTGGTAAGGAGGACTGATCCAACATGACTCTTATTATGATCCACTCCCGCTGTCAAAGGCAGTGTGCCTCTGAATGTCTTTTGCTGGGAATCGCACATTTCACTCCAGTTCTGCTTTGGGGCTTCCCACAGGCATCTGGCTGGCCACTGAGAAGACTAGGATGCTGAACGATGGGCCATGGCCTGCTCTTAAAGAAGAGAGATATGTGCAAAGTAAATCAATTATCTAAGCTGGCACTAGTTTCCCCAATATCTACGCATTGTTGTACCATACTCAGTTTCAAGAGGAGCTCCCAAGGGCACTTCAAGGGCATCGCTGGCATTCCAAAGAAGAAGAAAACCACATGGAATTGTTGCAAAAAGAGGGGAGGGGTAGAAATGAGGGAGGTGGGGGGGAAATAGAAAGGCTATTTCATAAACATTGTCATGGAAACAGAACATCTTCTCCACTTAAAGGCCTTTAAAAGAGAATTGTACGTATAAGGGTGGGAAGAAAGAGGCTGCAGCTGAACCCGGAATAGAACGGAGCTGATTAACTCTTCTTTAACCTTTCCACACCCCCACTTTCCTTCGTCAGCCTTGATTGCGCTAATGCAAATTCTTACAACACTTTTGACATCTCTTTCTCAGCCCTGCTCCATAAAGCATTTTATATTCCACACCCTGGCCCAGAAATAGGCAAAACCCCATTCCTGGGTCTTGGAGCATTATCTAATGATGCTCATTAACAAAAAAAACAAAAACAAATTCCCAAACTCTTGAACCCTATGACATCCCCATCACATGTGAAGATA
The DNA here is from genome assembly GCF_009819535.1 of Lacerta agilis. Classification (NCBI taxonomy): domain Eukaryota; kingdom Metazoa; phylum Chordata; class Lepidosauria; order Squamata; family Lacertidae; genus Lacerta; species Lacerta agilis. The sequence continues at coordinate 56,945,540 of NC_046319.1, forward strand.
TAATCTAATAGAAGATGGTGGGCTCTCCTTCATTCACGGTTTTAAAACAGAGGTTGGGTGACCATCTGTAGGGGATTCTTTAGCTGTGACTCAAGCACTGCAGAGGGTTGGACTACATGACTCTTGGGGTACCTTCCATCCTTACAATTCTATGCTTCTATGCCCTCACTTTCCCACCTCTTAGCTCCAGATGTTGTCCTAGGAGAGTTCCTTGGTCATTTTGCTTGCTTTTCCTGCACGTTTTCCAGCTCTACATAGCCATTTTAGAGGTGCACCAACTGCAATAGTACACCGTATTCCAAATGTAGTCACACCATAGGTTTGTAAAGCAACATTATAATGCCATTATGAAAAACTACCTCTTAACCCCTTCCCTGTGATGCACTGTAGGCACACAACTTTCCAGTTAGTCTGTTTCCAGTAGCCATGGCACTTCCACATATTTTTAACCATCATTCCACTCCACTTATGCATTTATCTGCATTTTTTTAAAAAAAATCCCTTTCAAGATGTATATTTAAATATGAGCTGTCTCTCAAAAAAGATGTATTTTAGATGTATATTTTGATATACTTAAATTCCACTATAACATATCTGCAGACAATGAAATTCCAATGCACATATTAATGCAAAGGGTACTGAGCAGGCCATTCATTTCATGCTGAAATTTTCAAAAATCGAATTCTTCTGATAATAATAATAAGAATTTATTATTTATACCCCACCCAGATATTCCTAGTTGCACGCAGACAAGGTACAAAAGAACGGACCAGGGACATGCTCATACTTCTAAATAAACTGCCTAAGCTTCTCTCTTGGAAAAAGCACATAGTCTTAAATCAACAAGTCAGCAGTAGGCTGTATGCTAGAAAAGGAATCTGGAAGATTAGCTGAACCACAATAGCCCAAAATGCGTACCTAATGATGCTTGCTATGCACTTCTGCTATCTATCTATCATCCTCCTGTTCCATTTTGATGGACATTTCTCCAGGGCAAGAGCTATAGCCCAAGGCCACCTTCTGTTGTCACTGCCGCAATATATCTCCCCATGATGTTTTAGAAACATCATCCACTGAAACGTGGGAGAGTTGCTCGGATGCTCTTCCTGTGCAGTGCTAGAATCACAGTGGTTTGTGACTAAGGCTGTTTTATATGAGCTGGCTATGGACAGATCGAGGGCTTATCCACATTTACCTTTTGCCCCACACTTTCCAGGCACAGGCCCAAGCTTTAAAGCTCTGTCCAAGTGCTCTTTTTTGCACCCCGGAGCTTTCCCTGTGAAAACCCACAGGCATTGGAGTTTTCCATGTATCACCATTTCCTCTGATTCAGGACTGTGCCTGTAAAGCACAGAGGAAAGTTAAGTGTGTTAAGCCCTGAGTTAACAACAAGATCTGAGATTCTGAGATTCAAACTGAAGTTTTACTCAAGGTTCATTAGGATTTGTTCATATTCCAAGCCAAGTACAACTTGTAAATAACCTATGAAACTCACAGCACAATATTTGAAAAGAAACATAAGGGGGGGGGACTCTAGGCATGGCTATTCACCAAGTTCACCATGATTGCAGACATCAACTTTTGTGTCAAAAGGGAACACTTAACAGATGACTAAACATCCAATTTGCCACAGAGACAGAAATATATTTACCAAACCCAACAAAGTGAGCAAAAGGAGAAATGTCCAATACAAAAATCAATCCATGGTGCCCATTTAATTTCCAATATATATGTTTCTGAGATGCAATTAATTCTTCCTTTGTAACTCAAACAATTGGACAGTGGAACCTACCGCTGCAGGATATCGTATTCAGCACTAGCATAAATGTTTTCAAGAAAGGAAGACACACACAGAAATAGCCACTAGCTAGGGATGTTGCCAACTTTGCACCAGGAAAATTTCTTATGTTTACAGTTTAAATGATTTTCATCATCAGAAACATTTCAACAGGGAGAAAGAAAGACTAGAAGACAAGGAGAAACAAAACAAATATGATTTAAGGCTCAATTACTCGCAAACTGCTGTCAAACATATTATTTTACTGCCCTTGAATGGTCCAATTGACTCCACAGTGTTTCACATGACTGGACCCCAAAACTGAATGATGGCTTCCCTTTATGGGACTCCTAATTCCAGTTCCAATGGTTGCACCTTTTTGCGCTGTCAACTCACACACACCCAGTTCCTTGTTTGCTCCTGCATTGCCACCGAAACAAAGCACCACCATTTTGTTGCCTCCTGAGCACCATTACAAATGACCTGGGGATGGGAGGACATGGTGAACTGACCTTGAAGGCAAAGCCATTAACTAAAATAACTTGCAAACCTATGTTCAAAAGGTCACCATGGTGAGATGTGCTGCATTTCTGTTTCAATTACAGTACTTATTTCTAAATCTGTGTTTATCTTTGTGGAAACAAGTCCTCCTTCGGCATTTTTGCATGTGGTACCTTTTCTTCTTATTCGGCAATGCAGAAACCACCACTTTAGGAATCCTTAATGGAATGGGGGCGGGGGGCAGGGGTGAGTTTCATTAAGACCTACCCTACCTCTACTCATAAGTCAAACACCAAGATAGATGGCCCACACAAAGCTAACGGCATATATAAGAAGAATGCAGTCAAATAAAACACTTAGACAAGAATGGCAATGTTTTGAAGAATATATGGACAAACACTGTTCAAAGAAGAACATGCTGATATGCCTAGATAAAAGGAACAGGGGGAAAATAATAATAAGATAGACTATACAAAGCTTAAAATATAAAACCTAAAAGACTGCAATGTTGGGTAAAGGTAAAGGTAAAGGGACCCCTGACCATTAAGTCCAGTTGTGTCCAATTCTGGGGTTGCGGCGCTCATCTCGCGTTACTGACTGAGGGAGCTGGCGTACAGCTTCCAGGTCATGTGGCCAGCATGACTAAGTTGCTTCTGGTGAACCAGAGCAGCGCACAGAAATGCCATTTACCTTCCCATCGGAGCAGTCCCTGTTTATCTACTTGCACTTTGACGTGCTTTCAAACTGCTAGGTTGGCAGGAGCAGGGACCGAGCAACAGGAGCTCACCCCATCGCGGGGATTCGAACCACCGACCTTCTGATCAGCAAGCCCTAGGCTCTGTGGTTTAACCCACAGCGCCACCCGTGTCAATGTTGGGTACTGAATTCAAAACATATGAAAGTCAAGCTGTAGTGGAGGGAGGTCGCGAGGTGTGGTGATGGGATATCACAGGGGTGGGAAGGTTCTTTTTGTATGTGTAAATGGTAGTTTGCCTTTGTGTATTTATGTATTTACTTTGGGTGTTTTTGTATTCTTTTTATGCAGTATAATAATAATAATAAACACACAAAACATAGCTAGCCCACAAAGACGGGTGCAAGCTAAACAAATCCAACCACATTGATGATGTGGAATTAAAAAAACAAAAACAAAGCAAAAACCAGCACTTTCAATCAAGAAGAATCAGCAACTTAGTGGTGGAGAATCTTAGTCAATCATGTTGTACAGGAGAAAATGGAAATTAGGGTTCGTGATAAGATTGTGCAGATTTATGTATCTGAGGACCTACAAATATATGCATTTGTGCACCCATCAGTGTGTATTTTATTTTTATCCAATTAATCTTTGTCAGCACTAAAATACAAGGAAAATGCATTTGCTGTTCCCCAAGGCATAACAAAACAAAACACGAAGATCTTTTGTGTTAAGGAAAGGATAGAGCTGTTTATACAACAATGACAAGAAGATGAAATTACTGTGAAAATACCCCCTCCCCCTTTTTAATAAAGATTTTCTTTATCTCGTCTGATTTCTAAGCCTGAGGACAATATTATTCTGAATTGAGTGTATGGATTTTTTGACCTTCTTTCCCCATCTTATTAAAATTCCAGCTGGTTTAATAGAAAGGGGAGGGGGCATGTGGGTGTCACAATTCCACTGAAGCAAAGATTACAGAATTTGACTTCGTGAGAGTCTGTATTCTTTCATTTCTTTTTTTAAAAAAAGTTTCTAGCCTTCATGGTTGGAAAGCCACACTGAAAGCATGTGGACAACACTTGGGATAGACAGATCAGCCTCTCCAACCCCCCACCCAGCCATAAATCCATTCCATCCTGTTTTATGTGGATTTTAAGGGAGATAGTGCCATCTGAACGCTTGATGGAACACAAATGGGTAGTCAAATATATTTCAAAACATGACAGATTCAATGGGGCTTTCTCCCTTTCTCAGCTACATAATTTGGTGTGGAACTAATATTTTCCCACCAATGTTGCGTGCTACATTATGGAACAGATATGTCCAAAAACCTCGAGCAACTTGGTTCATTTCTTAAACTTTAAACAGTACTATGTCTGTATTTTGCTCAGCATATGCTAACTTTGTTGAAGGTTGACTGATATTACTCAAGTCTTGTTTGTTTTCTTGTACTTTTGAAAATCAATAAAATATTTACAAAAGAGTAACGACCAGTAAAATCACAAGTAACAGCAGATAAATGGCCTCAAGGTTACTTGTGCAGGGATAATGATGGCCGGAACCCCTCTGTCCAGAAGGTGTCACAGCTGTCTCACCAACTTAATCTGATAAAAAAAAATGCTCCAAACTGCAGCAGCAGGAGGTGTATCATGCCCTCAGTAGGCAGCCATATGTAGGATGAGGACAAAAAAATATATGGACATCTAGCTTTCTGTGGACATATATTTTTTTACACAACTGTCCATTACTGCAAAGGCTCAAGGTCCTGGCATTAATTTACAAAGCCATGGACAACTTGGGTAAAGGATACCTCAGGGACTGCCTAAACTCGATATCCAAGATCATTTGCAGGAACATTGTTAGTCATTCCCTACGTTGGCAAGGTTCATTTGACAACAACAAGAAACTGAGGGTCATCGGCCCAAGCCTCTGGAATACTATTCCAATAGAGATTGAGTATGCATCTTCTGTTTTGACTTTTAAACACCTGCTGAAAAAAAATTCTATTCCATCAGGCTTTTGCTGAAAGCACATCTTTCCACAATAGTTATCAGATTTTTGATTTTACTGTTTTAAATGGTTTGACGATTTTGTGTGCAATTGTTCTAAACCATTCTGTTTCTTTAAATAAATAGAGGCATATAAATATGTTTTATAAATGAATGAATGAAGCCACCATTCAAAAAAAACAAAACAAAAAACCACTTACCCAAATCCCCACAGCCATGTGGTCTTTAACAAAGTCACCCTTAATGTTAAAAGCAGCCACTATAAACAAGGGAACTTTCTGTATTATATATGCATACACGTGCATCACTTCCATTGAAGGAAAAAAGCCATGAGAAAGACAATAGAATATCAAATAAAAATATATAACAATTCTGCTTGGAGGGCAGGCTGCTGAAACTGCCTTGGTGATGTGGGACTAATTGCACACAACGTTGAATTCTGGTCTGCCCATCTACAAAACCTTCTCATAACCTTTCACATAACAAGCCTGGGATGAAGGTTGTATTTATTCCCATTTCAACAACAGGAGCTCAGAGTACATTTTATTTCTCCAACATGGAACAAAAGCTGTTGAAGAATCATGGTGTAAGATACAATGTGAAAGATAAAATATCAGTACAAAATTCAGATAGTTCACGGGGGGGGGGAATCCTAACCCAACTTCTTCCCCACCCAGTGAGCAAACAAAGCTCAGGATCCATCACACAAATTTGCTAACAAGATGTGTCCAAATGCATAGAGGAACAAACAGAAACATTTGTATAATTGAGTTAAAATTTGAAAAATCAATTAAAAGAGAGCCAGTGTGGTGTAGTGGTTAAGAGCGGTAGACTCGTTATCTGGGGAACCGGATTCGCGTCTCCACTCCTCCACATGCAGCTGCTGGGTGACCTTGGGCTAGTCACACTTCTCTGAAGTCTCTCAGCCTCACTCACCTCACAGAGTGTTTGTTGTGGGGGAGGAAGGGAAAGGAGAATGTTAGCCGCTTTGAGACTCCTTCGGGTAGTGAAAAGCGGGATATCAAATCCAAACTCTTCTTCTTCTTCTAAAAAGAATTGCAAAGAAAGAGGAGAGGAACAACTTTCCAAAATATATAGTAGATAATTTTGATGATGATGTTAATATTGATTTGTTCAAGCTGAAAGGAGTGCAGATTCAGACAAGACAAATTCAAGTTCAGCTTCATGTTCAACCATGAAGCTCTCTGACAGGTTTGGGACAAATACATACCACTGCTACCACTGAGTCTCAAATTATGGAACAAAACATCTTTATACAAACATCATGTCAAAAGTCACAGTGCATTTGGAGAATGGAGAGTAGAAAAATGCTAACCACCACAGCAAACAGTGCTTATTATTACTGTAAGCATTTATTGCTTAGTATCTTACCTCAAATGTTTCATTGGTATATGAAATACTGAATGAAGCCCATGTTCATTTTCTTACTTAGAGATCAAGACCTCTCTAAATGGTCCAGGTGTTGTCACTTTCACACACATACAGAGAGAGAAGCTTTCCCCAAACTACTTGCCAGCTAATAGCCTTCTCATCTTCCTCAGTCTGGCAGTGGCCATCTTTGTTTAGGGAACAGCTCTATCCTGGAAAGTCAAATCAGGCACTGAACAATCACTGTCTCATAGTCCAGACTACCTCACAGAGTTGTGCAACAGTAAAACTGAGTAGATGAAAAGCCATGTACATCACCCTGAGCTCTTTGTAGGATGTACAGAACCAAAAATTAACAAATAAAACTTAATTAAGAGTTTCGAACACAGGGGGGTGTATTCAACATTAGAAAGTTTTAATCTGTTTTTAGCCTGTTATTATTTTAACTGCTCGAAAGTCTTGAATTGTTATTAATTCTTATTCGTCATTTTGTAGTTTTACCATTTTTGTAAACTGCTTTCAGGGTTTCATTGTTTTACAATGTACAGTGCATAGGTTTTATGAAATAAATAAGTAAAATTGGTCCTACTCACAGTAGACACATTAAACATAATAGATGTGACTAGCTTAGGCCCAGTTATTTTAACAGGCAGAACCCAACTGGATGCGACCCAGAAAAACGACACCTGAATTCAACTCTGCGCCACATTGACTGTGATCCAGCTCTCAGAATGTGAAGGGGGGGGGGAGCTGTGTGACTGCTTTCATGTTGGTGGGCATGGGAAGAGGCTGTCGGAAAAGGTTCCTTCCCCTCCTTCCTTCTTTTGTGTGAGAAATTGCAAAATGTTTTGAAAACATTTTCACACACACTTACAGTCTGAGGTTCAAACCTTAAAAGCATTAATTATCTTTTCTTAAAGGTAATTTCATCCTTCCAGTGCCAGTAAGCACAATAAATAACATTACAATGTAGGACCAGAAAAAGAAGAGAAAAGAAGAGTCTTCTCCAGCTGCAGGAGCAAAGACTCGTGGGGAAGTGGTGTGTGTGTGTGTGTAAAGCTGCTGCTTTTTTATGCACATATGCCAATAACCATTCTAGAAAGAAAACAGACCCAGAACATATTTAATTGCAAATTCTAGGCTACTGGGCCTCACAGTTGCAGGGGGATGGACTACATGACTCTTTTGGCGCCTTCCAAGTCTGCGGCTCTAATTGTGCTAGCTGAGGTACCCAAGAAGCATTTCCCACAATTATTATTAATACATTTACATCCCTGGAGCTCAAGGCAGTGTAGATTGCTTTCCCACTCCCCATTTTATCCTCACAACACAACAATCCCATGACTTGAGCTAGGCTGACGGATGATGATTGTCCCAAGGTCATCTAGTGAGCTTCATGCCTGAGTGGGAACTTGAACCCTAGTCGAACACTCTTTTTCACCACACATGCTCTGTTGGTGACTTCCTCTCACAACATCTGCCACAGAAAGCACCGTGCTGAGGAGATCTGGGAGCAAGATGTAGATTGTGGTCCACCAGTGGTCAAACTATGGTGGACTAAGTACTGGTTGTTGTTATTCTTGCACTGAATGCTGGACTTAAGCAAGGCGCGCGGGGGGGGGGGTGGCTTTTATCAGGATGCAAAGAACACAGATTTATTATGCCTGTCCAAAGCTCTTAGGAGATGCTGACCACAAACTCTACATTTAAACTCATCAGTGGATCATACAAGTAATCTCTTTAATAAAATATATAAGAAGTAGACCATGAAGCATCCTGTTAGATCAGACCAAAAGCCCATTTAGACCAGCATTCTGTACTCACAGTGGCCAACTGAGACATCCATTTTAGGTTGTATGCCCAGTTTATGCAGTTTGTTGCTGAGACCCACTGGGCATCACTTTACATGATCTAGAATAACACAACACAAAGCTATTTCAACTTCCTTGCATTTACAAATGGCAGATCTGCCACTGAAAGGAACATGGTCATGGCTCAATTGTAGATCACATGCCCTGCACACAAAAAGTCCCAGACTCAATCCCTGGCTTCTCCAGGCAGGACTGGGGAAAAAGAGCTGTCTGAAATCTCAAAAAGTGCCTGCCAGTCAGTGTAAATAATGAGTGAGATGGAACAAGTACATTTCCGAGCACAATTCAAAGTGTTGGTGCTGACCTTTAAAGCCCTAAACGGCCTCGGTCCTGTATATCTGAAGGAGCGCCACCCCACCCCACCCCCATCATTCAGCGCTGAGCGCCTTCTGGTGGTTCCCTCATTGTGAGAAATGAGGTTACAGGAAACCAGACAGAGGGCCTTTTCGGTAGTGGTGCCCGCCCTGTGTAACGCCCTCCCATCAGATGTCAAGGAAATAAGCAGGTATCCTATTTTTAAAAGACACCTGAAGGCAGCCCTGTTTAGGGAAGTTTTTAATATTTAATGCTGTATTGTTTTTAACACTCAATTGGGAGCTGCCCAGAGTGGCTGGGGAAACTCAGCCAGATGGGTGGGGTATGTACAAACAAACAAACAAACAAACACAACAACAAGGAGGCTGGCTACAATGCAGCTTCCGATACCAGCACTTAACTCCAGTGCTGAAAGGCTTGCACTTACTGCCCATATGTCACCAGGTCAAGTTCAAAGTTTTCGTATCAATTTGCAAGGCCCCTTTTCATATCAATCTGCAAGGCCCCTTAACAACTTGAGTCCAGGATACCTTAAGGACTGCCCGATTCCTTGTATCTCTGTCTGATTACTGAGATATTTGGGAGAGTCGCTGTTAGTGGTCCCCTATGCCTCAGATGCATGACTTGTATCTACCAGGATATGTGCATTCAGTATTATGGTCCCAATTCTGTGAAACTTCATCCTGGCTGAGATCAGACAAGTCCCCTCTCTGTTGAATTTCAGTATATTGACAAAGACCTATCTATTTTAGCAGACATTTTAAGGAAGTTTTCTATTTTCCTTATGAATTTCAACCTCTTTTTTTACCTATTGTGTGTAATACCTCATGTTGTGAACACTGTGGGTTACGGTTTTTCTGGTTGCGCTGGCACTGAACCCGGGTTTCTTCTGGGCTTCGACGCTTTGCACATGCGCAGAAACACCAAATCGTGACCCACGCGTGCGCAGAAGCGGTGCTGCAGGTTGCGAACGTGCCTCCTGCACGGATCACGTTCACAACCCAAGCGTCCACTGTACTGTTGAGTGTGTGAGTGGCCACTGAACATGCTGGGTCTTCATTTGACTGGTGTGTGTAGAGTTTCTTTCTTCTTCTGCAAATCTTGGGATTTCCTCAAGTGCTCTGATACTTCTCTCGTAAGTGTAGGTGGTGTCTGATTGGCTACATAATATGACTACATAAAAACAGCATTTGGAGAACAAGTTCACTATTAGTATGTAGGATATGTAAAACAGTCCGGATGAATAGAAGATTCTTCCACTCTCTTCCCACCTCCACCACAAATCCTTTGGCCCAGACTTTATCTTAAACTGAGAATGGCTAATCGTCCTGCAATTCTTAATAAAATATTGTTCAAGGTGAAATACAGCATAATCAGACACACACAGATAAACATGTGGTGCACAAACTTGCTTCTGGAAGTGGAGATTATTTTAATTAAAGTCATTTAATTTGAATTAAGATGGATTCACTCTGCAGTCACCCTCAGTAGCTGCCATCTTCCAATGTTAATTTTTTAAAAAAGGAATACAATGTAGATTTTTGCCTGAACGCATGTGATTCCACCACCATCATCCAACAGCATGGCTTTCATTCCCTTCTATTTATAAATGGTCCAACTGAAAAAAGCCATAAGCATCACAGAACTGTATTGCCTCACCCTGTGCAGCTTTGTTTACTTCCCTTGTCTCACCTCTTGATGCCACAATAAGTCTTTGGTGCCAGATTCAATAAGATTCCTTTTATTGTCATCAATTTGGGTTCTTATATGTCCAGAGGGGCTGGCCTGTATTGGTTTGGGCACTTAACTGCAGAGGGCAGAGGTAGCCAATGTGCTGCCCTCTAGATTTTGGTGGACATCAACTCCTCATCATGTCCAGCTAGATTATAGGAGTTGTAGTCCAGCAACATCTGGAGGGCACCACATTGGCTACCATTGATGTAGGGGTTCCGTTGGAGGCATTAGAACATGAAACCATGATCACCCCATGCAAATTTAGACCCACCTCTTCAGGAAAAAATGGGAAATTCCCCACATCATACACTGAGAGGAAGCATGATAGGGAATGATTTCCCACCCTGCCCCTGCCCCCCTTAATTTTGTTTACTAACATATCAAACCAGCTGATAGGAGTGCAAAATGAAACTCTATCTAATCCTTTGGCTAGGAAAGCACATATTGGACAAACTGCTTTGAAGTTCATGGCTCCTTTACAGTCAGGCTCTGCTGGAGTGGTTGACAGTTTAATCATGAAAACGGAAAGAAAAACCACCAGGTGAAGAAGAGGAGAGAAAAGTACCAGTCAGGGGCCAGGCGGATTTGAGCGGATTGAGATGAGATGTTTTACAAGCAGCTTAGATCCAAATCAGCTGGCAGAAGTGGATTTTCTGCGGCTGCATTTTCCCTTGTTCCACAAGCACCAGCAGAAGGAATCGAGCATGTCTTTCAAGCAATATTTCCTTCTTCTATTCTCCTTTACCAAATCCACACCCCACCCCAAGAAAGTGGGAGCCCAGGATGTACAGCATGGGTAGGCAAACTAAGGTCCGTGGGCCAGATTAGGCCCAATAGCCTTCTGGATCCAGCCTGCAGACGGTCCGGGAATCGCTGCATGGATCGCCAATACACACGTTATTTCCCTCTCCCTCCCTCTCCCTTACACGGTGCCGCCACCGCCTCCTCCCTCCCTCCTCCTGGCTTCTCTCTGCCCTGCCTAGAGGAGGAAGGGGGCTGGGCTTTGTTGGTGCCAGCAGCAGCAGCGCTCGAGCGGCTGCCATTTTAAGCAGCCTCTCTCTGGAGCCCTTTCACACACCGCTCATCATCTCCACCGCCGCCAGCCCCTGCCGCTTGCAAGACACAGGTAAGCTGCAACCGGGGCTCGTGGTGCTCATCCCCCCCCAAAAAATATAGTCCGGCCCCCCACAAGGTCTGAGGGACAGTGGACCGGCCCCCTGCTGAAAAAGTTTACTGACCCCTGATGTACAGCATGAAGCATGAGCATCACAAAGCACTTTGTGGCTCCTTGGTCACTTTACAAGGCCAAAGCAATAATAGCCAATGTTATAAAAAGAAAATGACTTTACACACTGAAGTGAAGAGAGTAGGTTAAGGACAGGGAGGAGCACCATAAAAGCAAGGTTGTAAAAAACAAAAACAAAAAAACCCCAATTAAAACATAGTTATAGAAAACACCCACTTGACATTTCAAAAGAGATAATGGTGAAGTACCGGAGAGGATACAAAAGTAAAAACACAAGGAGATCAAGCTAATAAACATGGAATCCAACTGAGGCATTACTTTATAAAAGAAGTCCAGCACTTACGAGATTGCAACCCTCACACAGCAGGCTGGCTGGTCTGGACCAACCTCTAGGTTTCTCCTAGAGAGCCTTTCCAAGGCTACCTTTTCCAGGGCTGTTTCACTCTCAGTGCAAGCAGCTCTTGCTGGATTTGACAACTTTCAATTAAAGAAATAAAAATAATTGTGGACTTCCTTGGTGACGACAGGGGACAGAGTCAGGGAAAGCTGAACTAGTGAATTAAGGGCATAATCAGGCTACAATCAGAGTGGTTTGTGAGTAGGGTTTAAATAATTTCCCTCACCCCTTTCCTCTAGTTCACTGTATACTCTCCATTTTACTCCTCCTGAATTTTGGATGAAATAGGACAATTTCTAAAACTGGAGAATGCAGCTCCTTCCTTTCATTTGCATAAAACACTACCAATCCAGACCTGATTGTTCACGATCACATTAAGATTCTGAAGCTGAATCCCACCAAGACTGAAGTGCTGACAATGGTTGGTTCTTGTGGCACAGGAAATGACAGTTCAGCCTGCTCTGGTTGGGTTGAGCTCCCATTGAAGGAGCAGGTATGTAATCTGGGAGGGTCTCGTACTTGAAATTGTAACATTGTTCTCATGCTACTTTATGATACTTTGCCATCACCTTCTCCAACACCCAAAAGTTAATATTAGACTTTGTATGATGGTAGTTGCCCAAGTTCATAGCACCTATGTGTAGTTTTTTATAATTTGTTTAAGCAAAGGTCACACAATACTGCTTCATTAAAAAACAACAACTTGCCCCCTACCCCACCCCACCCATGAAGGCATTGACAAGCACAGAAGTCAAAGTCCCACGCTCTGATGGCTTTCAATAACCAAGATGGGGAGAGATCAAGTTATGAGTCTCAAATTTCCTTGTAGCTGACATAAAGTTTAGCTAAAACACCTCCCCCAATCTCGCCACCCCATTCATAGGCAGCAAAACTGAAGTCACCATACAAGGGTGAGTTTAAAGTCAGCGGTTACAGAATACTCTTCCTGGTAGCTGCCATTAACACACACCCAACCCAATATGTGAGGATGCAGTATCACTTTTATGGGAACTTTGGTGTTAAACTTAGCAACCCCCAGAAGAAGTGTTCTGCCTGGTTAGCTTCCCCCACCCATCTCAGATCTGAGCCACACAATTTGATGGAGAGTGCCTCTTTCCTTCCTTCTTCCCCACCCCCACATCTCTCTCTCTCTCTCTCTCTCTCTCTCTCTCTCTCTCTCTCTCTCACACACACACACACACACTTTCAAGGCAACATGTCTTCAGAGAGCTCTTTTGCCTCAGCTCTAATCGGACAACCCTCATGATCCCAGGAAGTTCTGTAGCTGAGGTATATCCAGGTCATATATTACATTCCATGAACAGAGACACATTCAAGGGTGGTCAGAAGTGCTTGCATATAAAAAGAAAATGCTATGTCAATGGATATAAAGTTGGGAGGGAGGTGAAATAAAAAGACCAGATAAATCCACCTAAGTTATTAGCCCATCTGCCCATGCAAAGAAGTGCAAGTCATTGACAATAGATCAACAGCCTGAAAGGCTACACACAAGCCAACTCGCTTCTAGCTGGAGACAACTGATACTTGCCAGAGTTTAGTGAGCAAGTGGCTCTTCTGCAAAAGACATTACCATGTTTTACACACACACACACACACACACACACACACACACACAACATAAGACTGGATAAAATTAGAAGCAGGAGGAGGGGGAAAGCCTCAGCCAACTCGCCATGTGGATGGAAACACCAGCAGCTCCACTCCTAATTTTGATGGCTGAGTTCCATTGATGAAATGTAGCCGGGAACCCAACATATGGAGGATAAAAATAAAACTCAAAAATGAAGTACAAATTAAAAGGAGGGGAGCAGCTGTACAGCATCCACCGGAGGGGGGGCACATTCTTCCAAAGATTTGGTATCATGGGATGTCATCCTTTACTTTTCTCCAGTCTCTGTGATTTACACCTGTTTCCTCATTGCACAAGCCAGTTGGTACTGAAGGAAAGGGGAGCCTTATAACCAAATGGTCCTGGCAGAGAATCTGATGTTTTATCACACTTAATTAGTGGCCAGTATTGGAGAGTTTGCCTTTTCTACCAGAATCAAACACATTTAATGATTGTATGATCTGAAAAAATAAACTCAAGAGTGAACAAAGAGTAGGGTTGTGTGAAAGACCGGGGGGGGGGGGAGAGACTTAGGGGCAAAATTAACTAAGACCTAGCATTTCCATCTCTGGTGCACAACAGTGTATTACTGTTCAGATATCCCTTGCTTTGGGCTAGTTCATACTAACAGTCACTTTTTGTTCTTGAGATCATGATAGAAATACTGAAGACAGAGAGTTTTTTAGAAGATTTCACAACTTGCTGAAGAATCAGCCCATTTGCATTTACATTTTTTTAAAAAAATTCCCCCAGCTTGCCTCTTCGGCAAGGAAAGGGCTTGCGACAAACACACAAAGAGTGACCCATGCTGTGGGTACCAGAGATGTTGCAGAAGTTCACCTGAGTGATTGTTCTTAAAAGGGCTCCTTGAAAGAAAAGTGTGCTTCTAAGTACCTGCAAAGACGCAGGTGGCATCACAAAAGTGGACCCTGAAAGCCCTTAAGGTTGCAGAGACCTTGGGAGTGTTCACATTGCCACCTTAGAGCACAGTGAAGTTCTGAATGCCAGTAAATGAAAACCGCACAAGAAGAGAGTGCTCTTGTGAGAACAGGATGCTGGACTAGATAAGCCATTTGCCTGATCTGGAAGGTGGTTCTTCTTATTTTAGATGCTTAAGACAGAATCAAAAGCATATTTTTATTGTTCATGTCAACTGACAATGTTTCTATCTTTTTCTTTCTGTAATGTTTGCATATATATATATATATATATATATATATATATATATATATATATAT